>NC_090939.1:282580294-283205294 GCF_040938575.1 Ambystoma mexicanum
AGTTGCAGTAGTGTAATGGAATCTTTGCAGCAGTCATCCATGGATGTTACCTAAGTCTTCGTGCAGTATACTGTTGAATATGCTCAGGCTCTCGCAATACCCCTGGGGGAAATGAGCGTGCTTGTAGCGCTTTTCGCCATGTGTGAATACCGTGATCTACTGTGACTCTGGGTGCAATGGTATTGAAAAGAAGGTGTTCTTTAAATCGACCACTGTGAAGTGCGTCACTTCTTTGGGGATGCTGCACAAAATGGAGGCAGGTTTCGGAATTAAAGGAAATTCTTTTTGTGCTACATCCTTAAGTGGGTGGAGATCCTGGATCCTTCCCTAATTACCCCCTCACCTTTTTGACAGGCTATATGGCCGTGTTACATGGTGAGGTAGAAGGCACTATCCTCCCTTGGTGCAGTTGGGCCTGTATTGTGTTTTTTATTCTCTCTTCTGCCTCTCTTAATATAGGGTATTGTTTCACTCGGGGTACTACTGCTCCATTCATTAATGCGCTGTGTATTTGGGCCACTTCCTTGAGTAGTCCTACATCATGTGGGTTAGTTGTCCACAATTGTGTTGGTATATACTCTACGTTAGCCTGGAGGAAGGGAGGTGGTGCGACAATGGCCATCAGGGGGCTATGCACTCTCCAGTACTGCACCATAATGTCACAGGGAAATGCAAATCTCAAGCATTATCTCCCTGTTGTTGTTATTGTCCTCAAACAGCTCTGCATCTGTCAATTCATTGAGGGGTATGGTGGGATCAATGCACAATACAGTGTGCTACTGTCACCCCTGGCTGTCTGTGTCAAGAACAACAATTCTTTTGGCAGATACCAACAATCCTTGTAGATCTAGGGACATTATGGTGCCTGCTACTAACTCTTGACACACTACAGGTCAGAAAATGAAATCATTTGGCACTCTCCAGCAGGCTTTGGTGATTTGCGGCACTGCTTGCACAAGCACTGTTATGCCATATATGAACTTGTCTGGGTCAACTGGAATGCCTCGCACCACTAGGTCACGTGCCATGGCATGTATTATGAGCATCGCCCTCATTGCGCACATTCCATTGTCTGTGAATCAGATCATCATGCTCAACTTGCTAAGCAGATCCCTGCTGAGCAAGTTGACAGGAGAGCTCTCAGAATACAGTTGGGGAGCGTGTAACACCCTTCCTCCCACCTTTTCATCTAAGTATTTTGTATATGGAACCATTAAACCAGCCCCAGAGAATCCCTTCATGCCGAGAGTTTTGCCAGATAGCGGGAAGTCACCTTCATTGATGCACTATTTCTCAGCGCCTGAATCTACCATAAAAATTGAATTGTTTGTTTCCTATCGCTGCCCCCACCAAGGGTTCCTCTTCTGGGCTGAGGACTGTACACGCAAGTGCTCTCTGTGAGCTGTCCTAGTCAGGATATGTGTTGGTCCCCAGAGATGAGAAAGGGTTCCCCCCCATCACTGTAGCCCCTTGGAACAAGGCCACTGTGCCATTGGGCGTGCCGCCGAAGGCATTCACGTTCCCTGCCTGCTGGAAGTTGTTGTGAGGCAGGAAGTATTGCATTGCCTGTTGTGGGTGTCGCAGCAGGTGAGGGCCTGGGATCTGTGGGAGCAACTGAGTATAAGCTTGGTGTATTTTATACAGTATTGAGGTCATTCGGGGAGGGCCCCTTGGGGTGGTGCGCCATAGTTCTGTTGCCCATAACCATATCCCATTCCTTGTCTGCTCCTGCACTCCCTTGAGAAATGCACCCATTTCCCACAGTTCCAACATTTCCCTATTCCAACTCCTCTGGATCCCATCCCTCCAAACCCTCCTCCCCTGGATCCTCTGAACCCACCTCTGCCTCACTGTTGTCATCCTTGCCACTGCGGCCCAGGGTATTGCAGGTTTCCGCCCCACTGTCCTTGTCCTCCCTTGGCCCACACTGCGGCTATTGTGGTGTTTGTAAAGCTTGTGGTATATCCCCCCTCCTCTATCTGTGTTGGTGTTGGTCCCGATGCCAACACAGCTACTTTAGCTAATTTATTTTGTACCAGTTTTGCTTCCTTTGCCTGTCGCCTCTGAAGCGTTTTCTTCTTGCGCTCTTTTATTCTTCTAAGATGAATGATGCACTATGATGCTTTCAATTTCAGGCCACCCCTTTGCCTCGATCCCCACAATTTAGTCTACTGCCTTTTGCACCTCTTTACGCAGGCCTTTTACTATAAAATAGAAAAAGGGTATTGACCGGCCCCATGCATTATCCGTTTCTGCCTTCCAATCTCTTGGACCTTAAGAATGAATTGAGTGGCATCCTCATCATCACCCATTGTACATTGCATAATGGACTGCAAATCTGGCGTGTCCGGGAATGTTCGCTGCAGCGTATCCCCCACTTTCGCTCTAGTCTTATTGAAGGATTTTCCATCATGAGCATCGTTGCTCAGGTCCACTCCCGGGTATCCCGCCTTAACCCACACATCGGCAGCCTGATCCCCAACAGCAGCCACCAATAAGCTCTTCATGTCTCCAATTGCTAGGGGTACTCCCGCCGTTTCCTTTTTGAAAGTATATATCCATTTGCTTGTGCCTGCCGCAAGGGCCAGAAGTGCCTTTAACAGGTTGTTTTGTCCATCTGTGCCCACGGCACATAGTGCAGTCTCCCTGTGCCCTTGTGTATTAGGGGAATTTGCATTTTCAGTTTGCTCCTGCCACCTTTCGTCGCACTTCCCTTTTTCCTTGCCACTACCTTCTGGGCAAACCTCTCTGTTAACCTGCCGTCCCATAAACTCTCTACTCTAGGGCTGCGTTGAGCTCTGCCTCCCCATCCTCATCATCCTCAACCTCATCAGACATGCTCCACTCATCTTCGTCTCCCCCCTGGGAGCCAAAATTTCCATAAACCAGGCTGTCCGCGTCACGCTCTACGTGTACAGTTCTTATGGGTGCATTGTCTATCCTGACTACAAAATCTCCTGACATCAACTCATCTGTCCCCTGCTGCGCTGGCGTGTCTGCCTTGGTTTCGTCACATGACGCCCGCAGTCTGGCTAGTCTGTGCGCGTCAACGCTAGTGCTATTTCTAGGTCTCTTGGATTAACATATGCGTGCACTGCGACATCTGGAGGGGATACATATGGGGCGGTGGGGCTGTCGCCGGGGTTGAGACATTGGAACTTGTTGACACATACATTGGGTTTGTGTATCCTACTGCGGGACAGGCTGATAAAGGACAGATTCCCTTATGTCCCGTTGATGCCTTCCGATCTTCGCTGGGGCCTGCACCTTTGCTATCGGTGTGCGCCCTTCCTTCCCTTCGCACTCATCTGTATCCTCAACCATGTTCCAGAGGTTCAATATCTCCCTTCTGTTTTGTAATTGTTTCCCTTTGTACTTTGCTTCAGAAAGATGGACATGTGTTCCAGCATACTTCTGTCATAGCATCCCTGCCTACTGGTTGTGATATTTGTCGCAGTACAATGGCAGGGCCTTGCACATGTAGTCTATGGGTGTTTCTTCCCCCATGTTCGCATCTATCGTGTGCTTTCTGGTAGTACTACGCCTGTGCTAATGCGCCACACAGTGTCATATATTATCAAAAACACATTTACTTTTCACCCCCTCCCTCAATAAAAAAACATTTTTCCCCACCCCCTCTTTCTTCCATTCAGTCTCTTACTCGCACAAACCACACTCCCACAGACACTACATATCACACAACGCCCTTTCTGGGCCTCCTTCCCAACACAAAAAAATACACAAATAAAACAAACTAAAATAACAAGCTAAAATAACAATCACTACTATGCATGAGCCCTCTAATTATACAGGGGTCCTATGCATTTCCTCTTTTCTTCTTCATTAAACAATGATTGTGCTGCCACCTTCCCACCTCACTCGGGGAGGCTCCCTATCTTTCTGTTTTCTTTTCCTTATTATTCTCCTTAAAAAATTAATGAAGACAAAAAATAAAACAAGTCACAGGCATGCCACACTTCCAATTTCAATCTCTGCGTTTTCACACTTTTCACACTTCCCCAGACATCTGTATCCTACTTGTTATCCCTTGCAAGGCTATACTCATGTGCGTGCGTTCACCCGAGCTCCTCCGTTCATGGGGCTCCAAAGAGCAGACTGGATTCTGCAAAGATGGCTCCTTTAAGGCCACAGTTAAGTATGCATTTTTGGCGCTGGCAGATGTAGGTGGGCACGGCTCTACTGGAGAGGCTGCCTGGACACCTACATAGGTACGGGGGCACTCGGATCACATCAGGGTCACTAATTGAAGGCACGCACCTGTACGCTCACGCCAGAAAAAATACAACCCACTAGGGAACAAAGGCCAAGCGATTTCTTGCCAGGATAACAAGTTTTAATTGCACAGAAATAGGGTGCCACCACTCCTGTCGGCCGGGTGGGGGTTGGAGGCCTGCTGGTGACTTGGCTGTGATGAATGTGCGAGACGAGGAGCCTGGTGCTGTCTCGTGGCCTTGCAGGGTGCGTTCCTTTTCGGGATTACAAGTAATTGCAACAGTTAAGGAACAAAAGGCAGCTTCTATGGAAATGATCAGCGCATGGGCCTGCTCAGGTTTTTCCATCAAGCCTATGTTTACCACGTGGCCATGCATGACTGAGTGTGTCTACCATAACTACAAAATGGTGTCTCTTTATATGCACGCACTAAGTCTATGTGTCTATAATTCGTGCAATATTATGTTCATGCAGGGTTTCTTAGCATGGCCCTCTGCCTCCTGGTGCATTGCACGTCTGACTATGGGATGGACCCGCCTCTTTCTAAAGCACCTAGGGGGGTGGAAAAGGTTAATTTCTTTCCCAGCAATAGCCCACATGCATTGTTCCATCCCTTTCCCAACTGTGATGAATCCAATTGAGTCATCATGGATTCCCTGGTGGGAACCTCCTCCCATGTGGCCTGGGGACGGCAGCCACTACCTCATCCTGACCCTTGGGGAGGCTTTATGGGGGAGGATCACATGGGAGGAGACAAATAACGGGGAGATGCCATTACTTCCTTCGATGGGGCACAGTATCCCCCTCGTCCCCATGCGGAAGTCTATCTGACACCCAACACCTTAATGGCCAATTGTCAGCAAACGGTTCACCCCTGTAGAGGAAGTCAAGAAACCTTTTCTTCACACTGTTCTTTACAGGCCTCCACCTTTGGTCCAAACACCCACAACCCACACATATCACCTTTTGTTTCTAATGTGCTTTTATGTGAACTTCCTGAGAAAAAACATTTAAGAGTTAAAGGACCAATGACATCCATGGACTCCAACTCCCATAATCACCTAGGTATTAGGAGGAGGAGGAGGAGGAGGAGGAGGTTGTTGTTTGTGCAGAGTGACCTGTGCTAGAAGTACAAAATGCAGGCTAGTTGTTTTTCCAAGCTTTTAGTGCATGGGACATTTAAAGATGGCAACCGCACTGTCAATTCGAGAAGTGCAGGAAGAGACATTGCCCCCCATGCTCAGGCTCATGAATGCGAAGTACACCGACGATGCTGGCGAAACGGATGAGACTTCTGGGATAGGAGGAGAAGTGCAGCGTGCGATCAAGAAGGGCCATCGAACTGCCGGGAGCCACACAGGAGCTTCTGGAGGTTTGGCCGCTCGATTTGACAGCATTCTCCAGCCTGTGCTGAGAAGGGAAAATGGTGTATGACCGCAGAGCCACACAGGATGCTGGAAGAACGTCTGCATACTCCAAACTGGAAAGCGGTCAAGGAACCTGTGAGGGGTTAGAAACGTGAGGCGGGCACATGTGTGAAGGTTTTTTAAAAAATGCCATTTTATTAACTGAAAAGGTTGGATAAACACCTCACTATCCCTACCCTGACAAGCATTTCCCTACTTATCAAAATAAACTAAAGGAAACACTTTTTCATACAACAACTAAACAAGATAATTTATGACAATTTCAATATAACAGAAATAACAGTTATGTTCTCAACCTGGTAACTGTTTCTCCTTAAAACCTGGGGAAGGGGAATTGTCCCAGGTTAACACATGATCTTAATCAACAGTTCTGGAATAATATGGGAATCCTGTCATGCAGTAAAGCTCAAATAAAGTTCTTTTGTTCCAACTTTAACTTCCCCAACAGTTCACCCTGTTTATCAAGAAGTCACCTTTCCACTGGTGATTAAGTGTTCCAAACAACTTTTACTCATAAGACGAGAATATTTCCACTGTTCCTTAGGATCAACAAAAATGTCTTTGCCAGGATGTTTCTGTAACAGTTGGTACAGTACAATAGCAGTTCTGACACTTCTTCATCTATACTTTTAACCACACCACAGTACTTTAACAACTTCTGCCTGGTCCACTCACCCGCCAGGCCTATACTACAAGGCACTTCCTGTTTCCTGGTGCACTCCCCTGCCAGGACTAATGAAACTACTAACTACGACAAGTACTTTTGTGGTAAAAGTCAACGTCAAACAATATAGCAATGTCTCTTACTTTTCTACATCATAAAATGTAGCCAATTCTTTAGGGAAGACAAGACACACATTGGTGCCGTTTGTTACACACTTGTGATTGCCACACGCAATGCAGTTTATGCTCCTCTCCTTCTGAATATCTCCTATCGGAAGAGCAGCTTTCCTGCCACTCTTGTTTCCCCAATTCTGTATTAACCAAATGCTGATAATGGTTTCCTCTCACTCTTTTAGTTCCTTAGCTTTGGCAATGTGGGTTTAGGCCAATTACTCTTATAGCCTCTTTTATACACTGGATATGAGATTTACAAACACATGGATTCTTTATTGCCTTCTCTTGGCTTTGGCAATGCTTGTTATTTTTAACTTGCCTGGATATTGTTCTCTTTTGGCTTGGGCAATAGTTGTTTGTATTGCGTTCTTGGAATATTGCCCTCCCTTGTTGTTGGCAATTATTCTGTCCCTCATAAATAGAATCACAACTTTCTGGTCTGCTTGCCAAGTTCTTATTCTGCCACTTTCTCTTCTTTGAGTCAGCTTGGTTTTCAAAAGTATTATTATTCTGTTCGGTATTCAAAATAATGTTTATGTTTCCATTTCACTCTCTTACCTTTAGTTCTGTACTTAATACACCCAGACCTGGCCAGTGGGTGATCACAGAGTGCTCCGGTGTCACAATACACTAGTGAACT
Source organism: Ambystoma mexicanum (assembly GCF_040938575.1). NCBI lineage: Eukaryota > Metazoa > Chordata > Amphibia > Caudata > Ambystomatidae > Ambystoma > Ambystoma mexicanum. The sequence goes on from NC_090939.1 coordinate 282,587,432, forward strand.
GACCGGGTCTGGCGTATGCGTCCGTTCACTCCGCTGCCTCCAGGTCTTCTGCTTCTGCTGCTCTGCGTGGCCTGGGAAACTGCTACTTTCAAGTTTTCACGACCCGTACCAGTCAGAAAAGGAGCTCTTCTCGCTCCAAAGGCTCCCTGGTGGTCGCCTACCACGGAAGCCCGACTTACTGTGATGGGAAGCTTTCAAACTGCCCAATTCCCGCTGCGCGCTCTCTGCAGCTACGGTCTCCAGGGCGAAAGTCGTCACACCCAATGCATCCCGCTGTGCAACCAATGCAATCAAGGTCTCAGAGATAAGAGACCCGCCCAGGACTAGCATCCGCTCGACACATGATGGTGGTCCCAGCATCTCTGCTGTTCTCCTGCTTCTGCTTCCACTGCAAAGTGGAGGTTCCGTGACTATTGCACCTCCTACTACAGCTCTCTATGGCCTGCACCTGGGGAGGCTTTTTATTCCTACCAGCCTCCCTCAGGTGTTGGCCATTAACCTCATTAGGCTGCAACTTGCAGTATCATGCTTCTACAGCCCTCTCCTTCGTCCCAGTACTTTGGGCATTGTGGGACTTGTAGTCCCCAATGTTCCAATTATCTTTGCTCACATCTTCAATTTTACAATAGGCCATTAGGATGGTAGGGTCTCTGGGAAAGTTATAGAAGGGTTTTTCCCCATTCTTCCTGACCTGCTTCCACCCTCATGTGATGCTCCCGCAGAGCACCACTCCCAGAGCAGGATCAGGAAGCATCTGCCTTTCCCTGGCCACATGAGAAAGGTCAGAGGCCAGGTTTTCTAGGGGAATCAACTCCGATTCATCAATAATGTCATTGGTTTTTCCAGCCTCTATTGGTAATCGTAAAAAGAAATCAACATTACCTTATTTCTTTCCTTTTTGATGTTCAACAGAAAAACAACAGGGCTGTAAGTGTAAAAACCAGTGCATGACTCTAGCATTGGTATCTTTTCTTAGACTTAGCCATTTAAGGAGATCATGGCCGGTGACCAATTTAAATTTCCAACCTGTCAGTTAGTATTTAAAATATGTTACAGCCCATTTGATGGCTAGGGCTTCTAATTCCAGAGTAGCATAGTTCTTCTCCCTGGAGAATAGTTTTCTACTAATGTTAAGGATACGATGTTCTATACCATCATGATTTTGCGACAGCACAGCCCCAAAACCAGTATGTGATGCATTAGTCTGTAGGATACACAGTCTATTGAAGTCTTTCACATTCAAGATAGGTTCACTACACAAAATGTGTTTTAATTGGTCAAAACAAGTTCAGTCATATGCCATTTCAGCTGGTGTCAGAAGCGGCCTCTGATTTGGCTTCTGATTCTTCGTTCAGCGATCTCTGAGGTGGGGCTTGACACGTAGCTACTCTACAAGGTTCTTTACTCAGACTTATCAGCTTTGGGGCAGAGAGTGAGGCGACCGTGACTGAAAGAGCACGTGGGAGCTACTCAGAGTTCTCTTGGAGTATAAAGTGATGCATTTATTAACTGTATCAACTGTAGTCCCACTGCAACTTTTCTGCTGCCTTGCTGTCACTGCTGTATATGAGTGGCAGCACGTAGGGCCTGCTGCTGGGACACCCGGAGTGAAGTGCTCCCACTGCACGCAGACCATGGCAGCCTCCTGTGGAACTCACTGCTGCCTGCTTCCAGTTACCATCAACCCATAGCGGTCACAGAATTTGAGCTATACGCGGTAAGTAGGTGGTCGCTGCTCGCTCTCAGTGCGGATCCATTAAAGCTGGTGAAAATATATATCACATAGCACACACTGCATATACCGCATGCGCGGAGTTGTTTGCCGAGTCGTTTGGTCTCTGGTGGTCTTTGGCGGTCAGCGCTGGGCGTAGCACTGGAACTCTGCCTACTAGGTAGGAGATGTTAGTTTCCACATTGATTACTTATTTAAAGTGTGAACATGTTACCATCAGCCAAAAGCAAAACCTGCTCTTTGCTCTTCCCCTCCTACAGGAGGTCACCTGACCGTGTCTGGGTCACTGCAGGGTTGTGACGAATTCCATTTGAACCAGGGACGTCATTTCACCAAAATGCCAGGGGCAGCGGAAGTGACATCATACGAACCTTGACCTCTGATGACATCACATGAAGTGATGTCATTTGACCCCACGCTGAAGTGATATCACGGGAAGCAATGGACCACGACCTTTCACCCCTTCATAAAACAGGAAGTGGTATTAAATAGCATTGTTTCTAAGTACATGTGATATACATTTCATACAAGAATGGATCACCATATGTATGGTTAAGATCCGTGTGTATAGGCCCATATTACAAAATTACTGTAAATGCAAGCAGAGGTCCATGGCCAAATGATAATGATGTGTTATTATATAGCACTTACGCTTAAGCGCTTTATTTGTAATGCATACAATATCACCCAACGTGTGTTGGTACTCATTTATCGACCTCAGAAGGATGAAAGGCTGAGTTGAAGTCTTTAAGAACAGACTAAAACAGTGACTCACCCCCTGAAGTGTGCCTGAAATAAACCTTTAGTGAGTCTAGCAATTATTGTATAGAATTCCAGAAAGACAAATTATTTGGTATTCCTATTCTTTCTTATTTAGGGTCATTGCTGAAAGTGTTAGACTTGTGGAACGAACCCCTGATCTTTTTTTGGCTTTTTTTTTTTTTTTAAGAGGCCTGAACAAGAAAGCCAGCCACTTTAGAAGCAAAGAGCCACATGGTGCTGAGCACAGCCCAGCAGCTTGCATTTAAAAAAAGGTATTTTGTTTTTACAGGTAGCAAGGGAGACCTCGGGGGTCGCTGTTGCGTCCCCGGTACCCTTAAACGTCGTTCCTGCTTTGAACCAAGTACACGGAACTGATAGAGAGCCGGCACCTGACCTATAAAAACTGTTTTTGTTTTGCAACAATGACACGCAGTGACCCTCAACGGACCGGTCTGGAAGCTCAGCCATAAATGCGGGAAAGAAAATGTCTAACTCCTGTACTGGTCTTAAAAATAAAAGGAAAATGACTGATTACATGCCAGTGACAAATCAGTCAACAGGTGTTAGGAATCCGCTAGCAACAACACCATCTGCTGTAATAGACCTATCCCACCGAAATACTTGCGCACAGTAATTATGCTGCTACTAATTTGCCTATAAATAATGAAACATAATTTGTATCTGCCACAATGGATAATAATAACTTACTCCTGAAGATGTGCATTGGTCTTCAGAGGGTTCCGTTGGTGGGGGAAAGAGAACCTTGGTAGTGCACCTGCTTCTAATCTTTCTGACTCGCAACATCTGAGAGCATTGGCCTTGTCATGGGACTCTTCCACGTGTTCTGCTTCAGAGTCCGAAGGCTCTGAAACTTCTAATCACGTGACACAGAATATATCATCCTGAAGCATAAGAGAGAGCAACCAAGATAATAATACTCCTCTAATTATGAAAAAACTAGCTTGAATTGAGTCAACTATGATAAAGCTATTCGAATGTCAAACGGTCTTGAAAGATTTGGTTGGCACATTAACTGATCTAGTGCTAAAGCTTCCAATCCCTAGTAAAACACAGGATGCTGCATCAACTGCCATTGGAGGAGAGCTGAACCTTAAACCAGCTAGGGATAATCGAGGTGAAGAGGGGGGCGAATGTGCAAACCTGTGGGAAACTGGATTGTCGGTTCCCAGATTCCCTCCACAAGTAATATAGCAAAGCTAGCTACATCATCGGCGGACCTGTTGGATTGGGAATACGAGGAAATATTTGTTCCGTTTAAGGAAGCCTCATCGTGCATAGAGGAGCCCCCCACTCCTCCATGGAAACATCAGAATAAGACTGAAGAAGGAAGTCAAGGATGGAAAGCACCTAAGTGGAAAAAGCCTAGGGAGATGCCAAGGAAAAGTCACCCCATTAAGACTCATCTTCCAGATGGCTTCATGAGGAGTACTCGGCTTCAAGGTCCTACAGTTAATTGGAGACCAGACCGGGGGAAAACACCCATTCTGACAAAATCCCCAAAGACATTGAACACTATTCAGTCGACTTTGAAGGGATTTAATACTCGACCAGCCTCAGTCAATTTAAGAAATGTACCCAAGGCAGTCCTGATTCCAGTTTATGCGAATACCTCCCCACAGCAGAGTGCCATGGAAACGACTAGGACTGCGCCTGATGCACTTAAGAAAGTCCTGGCAGGGGAAGAAGATATAATAGCCTTGGATAGATGGGTTTTGATTCAGGAAAGAAAAACTAAAATCTATAGCCCATTTTTTTTGTGCTTGCTAGCCCTGTGTAAGAGGATTCAATTCAACACTACAGCTAAGTCAACGCCTAGTCTAGAATACTGAATGAAAACCCTTATTGATATATCCTTATGTCCAGTTCATGCGTTCTGGATGACTACCCCTATATAACACCCCTCTCTTGGAATCCCTCTGACCCCACTGAGCCAAGAAGTAGTTCTGTTTTGCAAGTTTAAAGGTTTATTTGATAATTTAAACAATATATATATATATATCACGCTTTATAATAAATTAATAATTAAATATCACACTGAATCTGAGCAGTAATCAATAATGGATAGTCTGGCACTAGCACACTTGTGAATAGGAACAGGAGAATAAGGTGGTAGAGAATGCTTTATATAAGTTCAGATGGATGTAATGTTGAATGAAAATGCAATACAGAAAATACTCAATATGATTTCAACAAAACAATGTAATCACTTTTCTCTGGCAATCCCCTCCCCCCTTTATGCAATGCAAGGAAATGGAAGGAAAGCACACAGTTCTCAGAAATGCAATCAAATGTAATTCAGTTCACCACAGCAAGCTTAGACTACAGAAGTTTGAAACACAGGCCCAAAATGCTTTTATATGTGCTGGCAATGAAGTGAAAAATATGCTAAAATGCTTTTAATTCCCTCTAGAGGTTCAGGGTGAGTGAAATATACTTGGGATGAGTTCAGGCTCACTTTAGCAAGGATCTAGGAGTAACTAGCAGGTTAAACGAATTTTTGGCAAATGAAAGCAAGAAAACTGCTTTTTTCACACGTGGAGAAATTTGCAAATCGCGGCAAAATTCGCGAGTGCGTTTTTCGCGATTGCGGAAAAAGTGTATGGAATAGGAATGCGGTTCTAGGTTCGTTGAAAAGCCAAGATTCCCAGCTTTCAGAGGAAAGTTACTGCAAGTCTCTAAGACAAACGGTCACGGAGATATGAGCGATATGGTAAAGGTCGTTTTTCAGATTTGAAATTTTAAAGTTCAAAGTGACAAGTGACAGCTAGCAACTAGAAATGACAGGTGACAGTTAGGAGGCAGTTCTACTTAGATTAAAATAGCTTGGATTAGATTATTTTAACTAAGAGATTGGTTCTGCACAGTTCTGCTAGGTACTCACACTATATTCTTGAATTAGAATGGGCCTCGCCACGGATCTGGTCAGGTTTTAGACTGGACTCTGGTCTGGTCTCGGCACTTCACAGTGATCTGGGTCAGCTCTCTGGTTCTGCTAACAGTGGTCTGGGTCAGCTCTGCTCTCTCTGGTCTAGCCTCTCTGGATTCTGGAGATTGATGGATTTGAAGTCTGGATCTCTGGATGTGGTATGGTCCGGCAGCATGCTCCGCAGCAAATGGAATTGAATGTCCCTATCTGTCCTGACTGTCTGCTTTTATGTGTTTTGAAAATGGGTGGAGAGGCTAGCTTCCTAGGCCCTACCCCTCTCCACTTGTCATTGGCCACTTCCTCCTCTTCCCCTTGATTGGGGGAATGAAATGAAGTGTCATCATGATGAGGTCTGTTTATGATACAGAGAACCCACCCCTGTCAAATTACACACAATCTATATTTTGACCCAAAAGACATATTTGCACAGGTACACATTTGTTTAAAATTACATGCACCCATCACATATCACAGGAGGTATACCCTGTCCAAATCTGCTCTTCCTGGGAGCTTGCATTGAGAAATGGCAACATATTTCACTTTTTGGTCAGGTTACCAATATCAGATTCTTACTCAAATTTACCCAAATGTGTGCAAGGCATGCAGGCATTAATTGACGAAGTATCAGACTTTTCACATGCAGACATTTTAAGTAATACCCTCTTAACTGCTAGTTTGCCCCCAGATCATGCCACCGGTTCTAAAAACCTCTTAAAATGTGGGCAGAAAAATCACAAGAATTATGGTATCATTTAAATAATTATGACAAGTCCGTACTATGAGTTATTCATCTTTTTCTAAAACCATATTCTGGCTACAGGGGTGTGTCTTTTCAGGTCACATGGTACAGAAACCAGTCTTTCCACTTTCTTCAAGCTCAGCCTCTGTCTCCAGTTTCTCCCCCTCCCAGTTTCTGCCAAGCCAGCTTGCTCTCACATGCAGTGCTCCTCCCCTTTCCTTCCAGGAGGAAGCCACATTTACGGCCCCCATAATAAAACATTTGCCTGGGCCCTGGAAGGCCCATTGTTCAAGAGGAAGCCATTTATGGCCACTTCAATAAACCCTCTGCCTGGGTCCTATGTTTAGTCTCTAGCAGTCCCTTGGTAATCCAATCAGAGAAGTGTCATATCCCTTTTGGTGGGAGCAGCAAAAAGGCAGTTAGGCCTGGGAACACAGCAGTTGTGCAAGTCTCAACTCCTGTCGGGGGTAGCTGGTGGGCAGAATTCAGTTCCTTAAGCAAGGCCCCAGCTAATGTCACTTTTAGTTACCCAGTTTTCTGCATTCAAATAAAACTAACCATTTTTTACATATGCAGCTAAAATGCTGATTCTAAGTTTAAACTATGACATTTAAACAATTGCAACCTATGTGACACTCAAAAGTAGGTCACTCATTTCTTTTAAACATTTAGATTTTTAGTGTCTTTCAGTCCAAATTTACTTAAACTGCTGAAATCCACAGCTCAGCCAGTCTTGTTATAAACCTTCAAGTCACTTCAGAATATAACTTTACATCGGATCCACCTCTCAGTAAGTCTTTCTTTGGCCTGCTTTGGGTTCATTTATTCAGTTTTACCCAAAAAAAAAAAAATCTGGTGTTGTTTTAAAACGCCGGCTTTCTGATAGTGGTGAGTACTGGTAATGCACCCAGTTTTGGGATTTAAGAAAATGAATTCCCCACAATTCTAGGTTGCTTTTGGCAATCAGCATTGCCATTCCCAATGGTTTCAGACTACTGTGTGGGTAGTCCAATGGTGGTTTTAGGCAGTGCCCTTCTGTGCCCATAACATCGGCAAAAATGAGTGGCAGCCTATTCTTCATGCACTTCCCTGTGCATTTTCTGGGAAGCTCTGGCCATCATGATGTTTTCCATGCCAGTACTGCACAGTTTTGAGGGAGGGCTCGGATGCATGGATAAAAACATCCCACACCTGTTTGCCAAAAATGATCAGCTAAGAATGATTACCTCACAAGAGATCACTAAAATAGAGCTGCCTGGGATAGGTAGCGAATCCAACTGGGTCTTGATGGAGTTTTCCTCACCGTTGATGGTAGCACTGATAAAAGCAAACATAGATTCTTTAGAAGCACTGACTGTGTGTAGAAAGGGAAAAGGTATGGCCCAACCACTGGAGCACTGCCAAGACCCTGATAAATGTGGAAATAAATCAGAGAAATCTGTACTTATTACCTCAGGCTTCCCAATGATTGAAGAGCAGAATCATTACCATTGGAGGCTAGAATCAGTGCAAGGTGGTGCTAATTGACAAATTACTCCGAAGAACAGATTAAAGTGCCTATGTTGGAATACACTGGGTTATAACTCTTTCCTGAGAAAAACCGACGGGCTTGCACTTATTTTTTAATGCTGATCTTTTCTTTTTGCAAGAAAGCTGGTCCCAAAGTCCATTCTATATAGATGGATTTACCATACTTTATAATCATGCAATCCCCTCTAAAAAAGGCAGAGCAAGTGGAATCTTGGCTATAGGATCATGGTCATATAGCTCGAAATATGTTCTCTCAGCAGTAATTCAGACCCCTAACTCCTTTTTGAAGAAGATCTTGCTTATAAATATCTACCACCCACCTAATGGCATCTTGACTAAGGACATTTTGAAAATAATCAGGGTGCTTCTATTGCAATGGGTTGAGCAAAATTCCAGTGGAGGGGTTATGATTGTAGGAGACTTGAATGTTAGAAATGTGCATATAGTAAATACTGACTTGTGTTCTCGTGCCTGAAAATGGCAGCAATTAATGAAAGCATTTGACTTGGAATGCCTTTGTTATAAGGAGAATGACTTATCTGATAGAACTAGCACTGGTCGAATGGCAAGTGTCACTCTCTCATAGATTGTCATCATTAACTCAGATAAAATATACCACTATTACCCAATTAGATTAATGGAAAACAAGGTAAACGATCATAAAGCATTGTTCTGGCAGAGTAGCATTCCCATGCTAGCTAGGCCAAACTTTCTCAAAGGAGCCATCAGTGTTAATAATCAGGGTACCGCCTGAGATGGACAGCAGCAAAAATTAAAGAAAGAAATAGCCAGCTACTGAGTGACAATAAAAATGCACTACTCCAATCGGGGAAAAAATGAATAGCATCTAGATATACTGCTGCAAGAAATAGAAACTGGTACAGGATTAGAAAAAAAACCAATTTTGAAGGTACACAAATCGACCTACACATAAATCCTTTCGACATATTTATCCACATGGAGGAGGTTAGAGTTAGGCGAGCCAGGGCTGGCGTGCATGGGAATGCTTCACTGACAGAAACTCAAAAAAGGTCCAAGCTAGTGAATCTGAAAACAGGCTATAGAAATTGGCTACGCCAACATAAACACTCTACAAAAAAACATAAAATGGTTATTATTCCCTGGCCTACTCAAAACCCAGAACAAGCGGAAATGTTGGCCTTTTTTTTAATGAGATAAAATGCTCACCAAACTCAATGGAGCTAAATCCAATTAGTGCTACACTTTGGGCTTGTTATATTAAGGACATGTATTATAGCAGCGATGAAGCAACATTATCGGACAATCCTTTGCTGACACAAAGTAGTAACACATTAATGGATATGATATTGAAGATGTAAGAATCATCATATCTAATTTAAAAATCCACATGTGCTCCAGGCCCGAATGGGATACCTAATATTCTAATAAGGGAGATCCCAAGCTCTGGTCAGAGATCCTCCTTACAGCCTTTAGGTGAATCGAAACCACAGGGATCATACCCAAAACCTGGCGGCAATCCATCTTCATTCCTATATTCAAAAAAGGTTCTAAATTGAACCTCGCTAACTATCGCCTACTAGCGATGCAAGACTCGAGCCAGAAGATATTTAGTTCTATATTGCTAAAGAAAATAACAAAATGGGCCAATGTGAAAGGCCTCCTGAAACCATTCCAAACCAGTTTCCGAAAAAACTATAGCACTGTGAAGAACATCTTAATGATCCAATATCTTATGGCGAAGTCAAAATTGGACTTGGGGAAGAGTAATCTTTATTGCTGTTATATAGATTACAGCCCGGCCTTTGATAGCATCTCCCTGACATTTCTAATGGAGAAACCTATAAAGTAGGGGTATATATACTCTCCTATTTTATTTTATTAAGGGATTATGCTCCTTAACATCGGTTTCAATATGCCTAGATCAGAGAGGAGCAATAGCGGACCCCTGTGAAACCAATCAAGGGCTGAAACATGGCTGTGGGTTGACACCATAAAGAGATGGTGCACTTTTCGCGCTCTTCCCTGTTTTTCTAAAAGCTATTGCAGTAGCAAAAGTACGTTAGATTGTATATCTGTAATCCATTAATAATAATCTTAATGTTGAATTCATTGTGCAGCCGGTCTTTATTAAGCAGCCGACACGTGTTTCGACAAAAAAGTCGTTTTCAAGGCTAACTTATTATAAGTATGCACCATGTATTCAAAGGGTTCTATCCCTGTTCTATTCTTAAATAACATTTAAGAATAGAGCAGGGATAGAACCCTTTGAATGAGTTTCTTTACATTAACGTTTTTCCAAACGGAGCTTTGATTGCCTCAGCAAGATAAGCGAAAATTACGTCGCTGGCTAAAAGTATACTCGTAGTGAACATTTCCCAATATTGATAATGGTTAAACCAGAACTCAGACCCTGGTTACTGCCACAACAAGGATAATTGAGTGAATGCGCTTTAACAATAGTGCGCATACATATAATAAGTTAGCCTTGAAAATGACTTTTTGTCGAAACACGTGTCGGCTGCTCAGGCTGCTTAATAAAGACAGGCTGCACAACAAATTCAACATTAAGATTATTATTAATGGATTACACATATACAATCTAACGTACTGTTGCTACTCCAATAGCTTTTAGAAAAACAGGGAAGAGCGCGACAAGTACACAATCTCTTTATAGTGTTTTCTCATTGCCGGGTGTTAGTGGGTACGCCTAGCTTTTGATACCAGTGACGCAGCTTGATCCCACACTTACTCAAGGGGTAGGCAGAGCGCATTCACAGGTCCTATACCCAACTTTACACTTCATACTATGGCTGTGGTTGGCCCACATTTTGTACAACCTGTATGTAGCAGACCTCCCTGAAGCCTTGAACCTAACATGGAATTTTCCCCCAAAGGTTAGCGGTTTCCCCATAAATTGGCTTGCTTATGCGATTGGTACTATCCTATTTGATTTAACACCTAAAGGATTGCAGCGATTAATGACGACCATATCATTTTATGCAAAAAGAAATCATATGCCCATTAAAACAAAAAGAAATCATATGCCCATTGGTACCAAGCCAGGAACACCCAAATTTACTTGGAAATTCAATAATGAAACTCTTGAGGTGGTAGAGCACTATTGCTACCTCGGATTCTATATTAAAAGAGATCCTAGTGTTGCTTATTATGCAGAGATGTGTATACCACGTATTTGGAGAAACTGGTCTGTGGCAAAGCAATATTTAGAAATAAATGGAGGCCATAATATTTCAGCCCTATTGGAGATCTATAAGGTTGGTATAGTGCCACGCTTACTGTATGGACTAGCGACATTACCTAGTACCCATGTCAGGTGGCTACATTTAATTGAAGGTAGGATATTTAGAAGTATTATAAACCTGCCTTCTACCACTTCAGTAGAGGCCCTTAGGCTGGAGTACGATATTACTTCTCTTAATACAAGTTGGGCCATCCAAAGAACGTTGCTATGCCTGAAAATGCTCTCTAGTAAACTTGACACTTAGAATTACTCTGCTTATTGGAATCAAGTAACCAATGAGTGATAATGTGTATCTGATAGAACTAAGAGCATTTACAGTTGAATATTTGGGGAAATGGGAAATGTCCATGGATGATGCTTTACAGTGTCCTAACATAGACGTTATACTAAAAAAGAAGGTGGAAATTGGAGATACAATCCTCAATATTGAGAAATTATCTATGTTAGCCAGATATGCAGAATGTCGTGAACAAAGTTTCAAGGCAGATTTCCCCTTTTCCTATCTGGCAAAATTGTGCTCCATGGCCTTAACGCGTGTTATAATAAAGCTCTGCACGACTCTATTCCAAGCATTGGAATATGTGGGATCTTGGCGAGGTCTCTCTTGTGAAGCGCGCTTATGTCGATTATGTGGTGAGACCCTGGATAAAAGTAGACGTATATTAACAGCCTTTAAGAAAATTAGATGTTTTTATGAAAAAGGTTATAGAAATAACTGTATGTATTTTAGATCATTTAACTCAGATCAGTTCTGGAACACTCTGTTTAGCGCGGACTCTGTGGTCATAACATCTGCTGCTTTAGATATATGGGAGGAATTCCTGAAACTGATAGAATGAACATGAAATGTTTTTATATGTTATTAAATATTTTAGTGTGGTTTTTTGTATAAATATGAATTGCTGAGTTTTAAATTATGCATTTATTAATGGTTTGGATGACTTATTGATGATTTTTACTGTGTTTAAGGCTTGTCTAATAGCCAGATTACATAATAAAGAGAAGACAATAAAATTCTGTTTTTGGGGTTCTGCGTTTTTAAGCTTAGCTGTAAGAATGGCAGCGATGGAAGAGAAATTTGGAATAAACCTACGGTAGTATCCAACTAAGCCCAGGAAGGCCCTTAATTCCTTCTTAGTTTTAGGAGCTTGTGTTTCTATAACAGCTTTTTTTGTACTCATGTTTATTGGTTTTCAACATACAGCTTCTTACAATACAAACAAAACACCCCCTCCCTCCCCCTTTCTTGTCAGAGGACATCCATATTCTTTATACTTCCCAAAAAGTCCACATGTATTCACAAAATGTACAGGATTCTGATCTTGAGAGGGCACCATTGCAGCATATAGTCACTCTGTAAATACGTCCAGTACGATCCCCAATCCTGTTTAAAGGCCTCTTGATTTCCCTGTATCTTGTATGTTACCCATTCTAAGGAAACAAACTCCCATACCTTCTGAAGCCAATCCTGGTCCATTGGGATCCGCTGCTGTTGAGCTTTTGCCAGCCAAGCTGCTATTATTAGTCATAATGCCTAGTTTCTGAGATTTGGTATACTCTCTCGATTTTGGGTCCCTCATACCACACAACCAAACCCTCTTATCCAATTGTTTCACCCCTTGAAACATCCCCTGCATCTGCTTTTTTACACCCTCCCAAAATGGTTGCAATACCGGACAGTTCCACCAAATGTGTGCCCAATCCCCCTCTGTCTTACATCCCCTCCAACACTCTCCCGATACTGAGGAATATATGCATATCTGGTGTGTAATGCCATTGAAATAGCACCTTGATCCACATCTCCCTCAATTGAATAAAACGCGTTAACTTCGGAATGGCTGCCCATAGGTACCCCCAATAGTTATCGGGGATTACCACCTCTAGAGATTGCTTCAATTTTTTCATATATTTCCATTGAACTTTCTCATCATAATCATTAAGATATCTATTCAAAGTCGACACCAGTTTCCTTGATCCGATGTGGGTCGTAATATTTCCCTCAAATTGGGTCAATTGTCTTGTGGCCGCTGCTCTAATCCTCGGGTGTGTTAGCCAATGTATCAGTTGATTATAGTTAAACCTGTCCCTCTCCCTCAATCCCAAATCTCGAATGCACTGCTCAAATGTGCAAAGGATCTGTCCCGGAAATATATCCCGAATCTATTGACATCCTGACCCCTTGCATGCCTTGAACGCCCTTTTTAACATTCCTGGAGGAAACTCCGGATTATCAAATATTGGGGGGAAAAGGAGAAGCCTTCACTCTAAGGGACCCCTGTTTTACCTCTGAGTCCCACACCTCTGCCCCCAGGCCAACTATTTCACTCAACTAAACTCACCTCTACAAACCTAGACTCAGACTTTAAATTTACCAATGTAACAGTACCAGAGGTACAAACAATTATAGCCTCTTTGAAACCCTCTAACTGCAAAGGTGACAGTTGCCCAGCACGGATCATAAAAAATGCGGCCAGGGATCTGGCCCCTTTTATCACCAAACTAATCAATTTATCTTTCACCAGCAACTCTGTATCAGGCAACTTAAAGGAATCATGGGTGCTCCCATTGCTCAAGAAACAAACATTAGATCCATTGATACCTACAAACTACAGACCAATTACTACGGCCCCCTTTCTCTTAAAAATATTAGATAGGGTTGCTTATTTGCAAATGCAAGAATGTCTTAAGACCAACAATCTACTTGGATCACGACAATCTGGCATTAGACCGCAACACGGAACGGAAACTGCCCTTGTTGACCTTAAAAGCCAGATTGACGAACTAAAAGATAAAGGCAGAGTGGCCATCCTACTCCTCCTTGACTTGCCTTTGACCTGGTCGACCACAAGGTACTCTGTGACCAACTCGCATTGGCTACCCATTTTTCGAGTTCAGCTATCAAGTGGATTCAATCATTCCTTGATAACAGGACCTTGCAGGTCTTTTCACCCTCGGCAGCTGCTGACCCCATTCCCATCACCTGTGGCGTGCCACAAGGGTCATGTGTGTCGCCTACTTTGTATAATATCTTTACAAAGCCCCTATTTGATAAACTGGACCATCTGAGTGTCACCTACACCAATTACGCAGATGACACCCAGATACTCCTACCCTTGTCAGACATCTATGACACAGATGTAGCCAGGATTAATGAAATCTACACCATCATTCAAGCATGGATGGCCCTCCATGGCCTCTGCTTGAATGATGATAAGACTGAGATTCTCCTGGTTGGATCTCATACCAACCTACAGAAACTTAGCCCAAATTTCACCAGAATCTGTATAGATGGGAACAACATACCCATTGCCAAAGATGTAAAACCTTTAGGATTTTACTTTGATGCTAACTCTAAACTTACTATACAGGTAAATAAGAATTCTGCAGCTACCGCCTATACAGGTAAGCTGATCAAGGCTTGCAGACCACTTCTATCACCAAATAGTTGTCTTATACTAGCCTGAGCACTCCTACAATCCAAACTGCACTACTGTAATGGTCTCTACTTAGGTGCCAATAAGTCCATCCTGAACAAACTACAGATTCTGCAAAATAATGCTGTCAGAGCCACCCTAAATATACCAAGAAGAGAGCATATATCCGCAACCAGAAAGTCCTGCAAATGGCTCTCTATACAAGACAAAATCAACCTCAAAACCTCTGCCTCACCCACAAAGCACTGAACCATAGAGCCCCACCCTACCTGACTGACAAATTTACCCTGCGATCTTCCACCGGGACTACAAGATCCTCTAACACTTCCTGCCTCTTAGTACCAAGTTACAACCTCAAAAGTGCTGGGGGTTCCAGCTTCCCTGTCCTTGCCGCCCAGCTCTGGAACACACTACCACATGACATAAAAACTATACAAGTATTCAAAAAATTCAGAAGATGTGTTATCACGTGGCTAATCAATAAGAACTAACCCTATATCCAGACTGCCTATATATGACTCCACTTGTTTATATATGACTTTACTTACTGTACTTATGTTTGTACCAACATGTATGAGTGACCTATGTAACTTTCTAAGTTCTGTATCCTGTAACCAATCTCTCTCATTTACTAGCCCCCAGATACCTATGGGTCAGGCGCACTATATAAATAAAACAAACAAACAAACTGACCCGGACATTAGGGTGTCTATGCTTTTTATTTAGCCACAGATACCCTGAAAGAGAAATACCCGCCACTGCCCTGCCCTGCCCATACTTTCTGCGGAATATCCGCAAACCATTTGTGCATAACCCTTAGCTGTGCTGCCTCAAAATATCTATAGAAGTGGGGAAATGCCATACCCACTCTATTCCTCTGAGCCGTCAAGGTAAACATCGCCTCCCTAGGGGATTTATTTTGCCATACATATAAGGACAGGAGCTGGGCAAGGGAATGAAAAAAGGTCTTCGGGACCCTAATGGGCAACGACTGGAAGTAGTACAGAAGCTTTGGAAGCACTGCCATCTTTACCGTCATCATTCTCACCAGTCAGGAAATCGGCAGGGGACTCCATTTCATAAGATCTAATTTGCCCTTGGCGAGTAATTGAGGGTAGTTCACCCCATACATCTTTCCTAGCGTACTAGTAAGGGTTATTCCTAGATATGAGATTCCCTTTTCCGCTATCCTTAATTGTGTCTGGGAGCTCAACCTTGCAAATATATCTTGGTTCACTGACAAGTTCAACATTTCCGACTTCTTTCTACTTTTAACCCTGATACACTCTTGAACCCCTCAAACACGTTCATCAAAGCCGGCAAAGAGAGTTCCAAATCTGATAGGGCTATCAACATATCATCTGCAAATGCTATTGCTTTATGCTCTTCTCCTGCCATAGTTATCCCTCTTACCTGAACTGCTTCACTAATCCTGGCTAATAGAGTTACAATGGGCAACCCTGCTTTGTGCCCTGCCCAATATTCACCCTTTCTGAGAAAGTCCCATTAACCGCCAATCGAACTGTTGGGGATTTGTAGTTGTCCCAATCCATTTGGATATATTCCTTGACAAACCCCATACACTTCAATGTACTGAATAGAAAATACCATTCAATTCTGTCAAATGCCTTTTCAGCATCTACTGACGCCAACAGCGCTGAGTTCTGAGTCATAGGCGTTTGCTCTATTACGTGACATATTCTGCGAGTATTATCATGTGTCTATCTCTGGGGTATAAACCCTGATTGAGCCTGTCCTATCAGTTTCGCTAATAGCTCTGTTAACCTGCTTGCCAAGATCTTTGTATAAAGTCTGGCATCAAGGTTAATCAGCGCTATCGGCCGATATGAATCCAGAGATGTAGGGTACTTGCACTGCTTAACAAGCACTATCATCTTAGCTTCATTCATTGATTGTATAATATGACCCTTTACCTTGAATGTGTTGAGCCGAGTGGCTAATATATCTATATATTGCTTATAAAAGCCCTCTGTATATCTGCACAAGGCCTTATTTTGGAAGAGACATATTCGCTAATCTCACCTCTTCTTCTCTGATATCTTCATCTAACGCTTCTCTTTACAGCTCCGAGAGTTGTGGAAGTGTAACCCCTGCTAGAAACTCCTCCTGTTTAGCACTTAATGGATTGTCAGATGTATATAAAGATTGACACTATTCCCTAAATAAGTCTCCTATATACTCATTTGTAGTCTTATCTTCCCCAGCTGTGTTTCGAAGTTTCATAATTGTCCTGGACCGGCCCTTGCCCCTCAACTGTCTAGCCAATAGCGTATCTGTCTTGTTGGCCTTCATATAATACCATTGCTTAGTGTATAGTAATGCCTTCTCTGCTTGCTTCGTACAAAGCGTCTCTAATTGACCCTGAATGTGCCTCAATGCTCTCATCAGTTTCCTATTCAAGCCCTTAATTAGTTCCCCTTGAATTTCCTTCAACTTCCACTCTAACTCCTTCTCCCATTGCCACCGCTGTTTATCCCTTGCAGCCTTAAGTGCTATCAACTGACCCCCCTTAATACAGCCTTAAGTGCGTCCCAAACTATCTCTAGTGATGAGTCCGGGGTCTCATTCTCCGCAGAATAACTTTCTATACTATTCTTAATTTGTTCAACCTGGACTTGATCGTACAAAAGTTCTGAAGGGAATTTTCACTTTCAGAGGCCCCCCACGCCCAAGAGTACCCCAATGAAATAGACACCGACAGGGGGCATGATCTGTTAGGGATATAGACCCCATCTCTATTTTATTCACTTTTCCCACTAGTCTTGTGGAAGCCCAAATGTAGTCTATCCTGGAGAGGAATGAATAGACCTGAGAAAAATGGGTGAATCTCTGCACTTGACCCTTTACTGTTTGCCAAACATCATGGATGGCGAACGTGGTTATTTTTAACTTAACAGCCTTAGAAGGGGACAAGGTATGATGTGTTACTCTAGCACTCCTATCTAATTGAGGCACTCATGCCATATTAAAATCCCCTGCCAAGATGATATCCCCTTTAGCAATGTCCTTTTGCCTCGATAGCACCCCCCTCAAGAAACCATCCTGACCCGTATTAGGGGCATATACCGTGGCCACCGTAATATTGTGCGATTTTAAAATGACATTCAGAAACCGAGACCTCACTTCCTGGTCCATACAGGATTCCAAAATCCACCCCCCAGCCTATCATGTAGTGCAATAAGCATCCCTGCCGTCTTTCCCACTGCGTTTATTTGGTACAACTGAGAGAACCATATAATCCTCAATTTCCCTTGATCCCTTTTATGTATATGGGTTTCTTGATATATGACCACATCCAGGTTCTCCCCCCAAACCATGCCTTCTAACTTCTTCCTCTTAACAGGTGTATTAAGCCCCCTTACATTGAATGACAATATATTAAGGGCCTTCATCATTATACCGAAACCAGACTTTCCTCTGTAACCCTTGACCATGTGAAACTCATCCTTTCCCCTCTGACAAACCCCACTTCTCCCTTGCACCCCCCACCCCCCTCTATAACAACTTTAACCTTTTCAGTCTGAGGCTGAACCAGTCCATTTCATACGAAGAAACCCAAATACTTAACTACAGATCTAGCCAGATGCCATTTCTTCGGGTTCACAGTTAACCAAGCTTCCGTAAGGCTGCATGACTTGGTATAGATGTGACATATATTCGGGCCAGGGTTTACAGTGAATGATAATGTCATCGATATATAGGCCCCACTGAATGATGAATATGGTCTCAAAACATGGTCCATTAGTCTTTGGAAGGTAGCATGCGCCCCATGCGGTCCAAAAGGTAACACCTTGAACTGAAGCAACCCTATGGGAGTAGAAAAGGCTGTCTTGGGTTTATATGTAGGTTGACTGCTACCTGACATTAACCTTTCCTTAGGTCAATGGTAGAAAGATATACTGCATCACCCAATCTGTCAATAAAATCATTTATCCTAGGCATCGGGTAGCTGTCAAACTGTGATACCCGATTGACTTTCCCAAAGTTAATGCAAAATCTCAAAGAATTACCTGGTTTGGCAACCAATAAAATAGGGGAAGGACCTGGGGCTTTGTGATGGTTCAATAATACCTGCTTTTATCATGGCCACTAGTTCATCTTGGATAATTTGTTTCCTACTCTAAGGGATTCTGTAAGGTTTCTGATGAAAGACCTGGACTGGAGGAGTACACATATAGTGATATGCCCCTTTTATTCTCCCTGACTCAGTCCTAAATACATCAGGGAACTGCTGTAGGAGCTCTAATAGATCTTGTTTATTATTCTGTGGTAAGTCAGAGGAAATCAACTGGTTATCATCACTTTCCTCAGACAACAAACTGGTTAACATAACTGAGTATTTTTCAAGGGGTCGTCTTTCCACTCTTTAAGAAAATTAATATGATATATATGGGTTTTGAACTTCCTGTCTGGTCGACAAACTTTATAATTATAAGGTCCCATCTGTACTAAAGTTTCGTAGGATCAATGCCACCTGGAAAGCATTTTATTTTCAATGGATAGGAGTAGAACTAAGACTTTCTGGCCCATAGAAAA
Organism: Ambystoma mexicanum; assembly: GCF_040938575.1. Taxonomy (NCBI): domain Eukaryota; kingdom Metazoa; phylum Chordata; class Amphibia; order Caudata; family Ambystomatidae; genus Ambystoma; species Ambystoma mexicanum. The sequence goes on from NC_090939.1 coordinate 282,606,377, forward strand.
GGATCTCATCACAGCCCTCTTTTTGTAACATTCCTTTTGATGGTACTGAGCATGGACATATTAGTTTGTACTATAGTTCGAACTGCTTTCATATGTTCTTTTAGCCTTTCGGCAGTTTGGGATAACAGGATCGTAGCCCTCTCCCTTTCTTTCCAGGTTTCACGTAGAATATCTAACACATCTCTATGTTCCCAACTTATAATAATTGAAAGCGGAAAACTCCTGTTGATTATTTACGCGTTATCCTGATGGCAAATAGTGCCCATGGTATCATACTTTCCAAATTTCTCTCATCTGCTTCTACTAATTTCTTTAATTGTATTTCAAAGTTTGGTTCAATCTCTCTACTAATCCATCTGTCTTGGGATAATAAATGGAGGAGCTTAAAGTCTTAATCTGAAGAATATCTTTAACCTCAGTCATAAATGTACTCATGAAAGTAGATCCTTAGTCATCCAAAATTTCTTTTGTGAACCCTATTCTAGAATATAATGGGAGTAATGTTTCAAAATCTATTGGGATGTATTATTCTGCAGTGGGAAGGCCTGAGTGTAAATGGTTGTATGGTACAACATTACTAATATATATTTGTTACGTTTGAGGTTTCTAATGGCACAATTATATCCGTTCCTAGTCTAGAAAAAGGAACCTCTATTATAGGTAAAGGTTGTTAGGGGACGGGAGGAGGTATTTGGATACTAATTGTCTAACAGAAGGCACATGTGTTAACATAATTCTTTATAGCAGCATACATACCTGGTCAATAGAATCTATTCACATGTTGGGCCTGGGTTTATGCAATTCCTAAATGCCCCCTGGTAAATGTGCATGAGCTATTTCTAATACAATATTTGTATGGCTTTTGGGAATCACAATTTGGGTTCTGGGTGAACCTCATGGATCTACATCCCCCATATATAATACTCCAGTTTGAAGAGAAAAAAAATGATCAGTTCTTTTTCCTTTCTTCTTCCTCACTCGTCACCTGATTAAATGGGTCTTCTAACAATGGATAATTCCGTTGTGCAAAAGCCAAGTCAGACATAATCGCCCCCTCTGTATTGGGTTGTACACCAAAACCCTGAGTTCCTCTCTGTTTGAGCACTATTTTTTAAAATGTCTTTAGGTTTTGGATACAGAGCCTTCGTCAATATCCTTTCTTCAGCTTTAATGTGGTATGCTTTCATCCTATTGTTTTGCATCAGTATTTTAACATACCCTCTGTAGTCAGGGTCAATCACAAATACATCTAAGCCATAACGCCTGGCTAGGCCTGACTTAGAGGCAAGTCTGATATATGTATCTTTGGGAGGAATAAGGATCAGGTTGGTGGGGATCACGGCCTGGATTCCTGGTTACATTAATGCCCCTCCAGTACTATAGATTTCAAAGCCTATAGACTGCTCAGGAGGTATAGCAGGAGTGAAGGCTCTTTTGCCAAGTTTCTCAAATGTAAGGGTTCCCCAATTTGTATCAAATTATTGCAATTCCACCCCTGACGCATATATGAGAGGTCAGAAATGTGAGGCGGACAAAAGATGCCATTCTATTAACTCAAAAGGTTGGATAAACGCCTCACTATCCCTACCCTGATGAGGATTTCCATGCCTATCAAAATAAACTAAAGGTTTCTGTCCCTCACACTTTTTCATATGGCAATTTAACAAGGTAATGTATGACAATTTCAATATAACAGAAATAACAGTTATGTTCACAACCTGATAACTGTTTCTCCTTATAACCTGGGTGAATTCCCCCTTCCCCAGGTTCTAACAGGATCTTAACCGACAGTTCCAAAAGGATAGGGGAATTCTGTTCTGCAGTAAAGTTCCAATAATGTTATTTTGTTCCATCTTGAACTCCACCAGCAGTTCACAATGTTTAACAAGTTGTCACCTTTCCACTGGTGATTAAGAGTTCCTTACAACTTCTACTCATAAGACTATATTTCCACAGTTCCTTAGGATCAACAAAAATGTCTTTGTCAGGATTTTCTGTAACAGTTCAAACAATAGAATATAAGTTATGCCACTTGCCTGTCAAGACTTTTAACCACACCACAGTACTTCAACAACGTCTGCCTGGTCCACTCACCTACCAGGCCTATACTACAAGGTCCTTTTGTCCTTTTGTCCTTGTGTCCTTGTGTCCTTGTGTCCTTGTGTAATCGTGTACTCCCCTGCCAGGACTAATAAAACGACTACAAGTACTTCTGTGGTCAAAGTTGGCTTTAAACAATTTAGCAATGTCTCTTGCTTTTCTACAACATCAAATGTAACCGCTTATTTAGGAATGACAAGAACACATTGGTGCTGTTTGTTACACACTTGAGATTGCAACACGCAATGCAGTTTATGCTCCTCTCCTTCTGAATATCTCCTGTCAGAAGGACAGCTTTCCTGCCAATCTTGTTTCTCCACTTCTGTTTTAACCAAATGCTAATAATGGTTTTCTCTCACTTTTTGGCAATGTGGGTTTAGGTCAGTTCCTCTCATAGCCTCTCTTACACAATGGCTATGAGATTTACAAACAGGTGGATTCTTAATTGTCCTCTCTTGGCTTTGGCAATGCTGATTCTTCTTAACTTGCCTGGATATTATTCGCTTTCGGCTTGGGCAAGAGTTGTTTGTATTGCTTTCTCGGAATATTGCCCTCCCTTGTTGGCAATTATTCTGTCCGACATAAATACAAACACACCTTTCTGGTCTGCTTCTCAGATTCTTATTCTGTCACTTTCTCTTCTTAGAGTCAGCTTGGTTTTCAAAAGTATTATTATTCTGCTTTACATCAGTTCAGAACTCAAAATAACATTTATGTTTCCACTTCACTCTCGTGCTTTAGTTCTGTACCTAATACACCCAGACTTGGCCAGCGGTCGATCATGGAGTGCTCCGGTGTCACAATGCACTAGTGAACTCACCGGGTCTGGTGTGCGCGTTCCTTTGCTCCGCTGCCTCCAGGTCTTCTGCTGCTCTGCGTGGCCCGGAAAACTGCTTCTCTCAAGTTTCTGTAACCAGCGCTAGTGGGGAAAAGGAGCTCTACTCGCTCCAAAGGCTTGCTGGTGCTTGCCTGCCACCAAAGCCCAACTTACTATGGGGGAAGCTTTCAAACTGCATGATTCCCACCACACGACCTCTGCAGCTACAGTCTCCAGGGGGAAAGTCGTCACATCCAACATTTCCCACTGCGCAACCTCTGCAATCAAGGTCTCAGATATAAGAGACCCTCCCAGGACCGGCATCCTTTTGACACCCGACAGTGGTCCGATCATCTCTGCTCTTCTCCAGCTTCTGCTTCCACTGCAATGTGGATGTTCCACAACTACTACACCTCTTGCAACTGCTCTCTAAGGCCTGCACCCAAAAGGACTTTTTATGCCTCCCAGTCTCCGTCAGATGTGAGTCATTATCTCATTAAAAAAAATTGTTTTAATTTGTCATGGGCGCCCCTCTATGAGAACGAACACGGCAAACATGGCCTGTTCTATGGTATGGTACCCACTCTAGAGTCTGCAGCCACATTTTACCTCACTGTACCTTTCACATATGGGAAATATCCATTTGCATATCAGTCTTTGCCCCACCCACATGGGCAGTCCAGCACCAAAATGCTATGGTAATTCCCTTCTGAACAAGAGTACCAACAGCAACCCCATACACGTGTTTCAGCCTTGTTGGGAATCATCAGTGAGGTGGAGCTGTGCCTCTCTGAGCATAGTGAGCAAGGGGTCCACGTCTGGATGACCCTACGACACTTAGGGTGACTAAACCTAAGGCCCTTGAAAAAAATCAAAAAATGTGTCATGGGCGCCCCTCTATGAGAACGAACACGGCAAAAATGGCCTGTTCTATGGGATGGTACCCACTCTAGAGTCCGAAGCCACATTTTAGCTCACTGTACCTTTCACAGATGGGGAAAAATCCATTTGCATATCAGTCTTTGCCCCACCCACATGGGCAGTCCAGCACCGAAATGCTATGGCAATTCCCTCTGAACAAGAGTACCAACAGCAACCCCATACACGTGTTTCAGCCTTGTTGGGAATCATCAGTGAGGTGGAGCTGTGCCTCTCTGAACATAGTGAGCAAGTTGTCCACGTCTGGATAACCCTAGGACACTTAGGGTGACTAAACCTAAGGCCCTTGAAAAAATCAAAAAATTAGTCATGGGCACACCTCTATGAGAACGAACATGGCTAAAATGGCCTGTTCTATGGGATGGTACCCACTCTAGAGTCTGCAGCCACATTTTAGCTCACTGTACCTTTCACATATGGCAAATATATTTATTTGCATATCAGTCTTTGTCCCACCCACATGGGCATTCCAGCACCTAAATGCTATGGCAATTCCCTTCTGAACAAGAGTACCAACAGCAACCCCATACACTGTTTCAGCCTTATTGGGCATCATCAGTGAGGTGGAGCTGTGCCTCTCTGAGCACAGTGAGCAAGTGGTCCACGTCTGGATGACCCTAGGACACTAAGGGTGACAGACATACAGAGATTTTTTCTAGTGGAGAAATACAATGGTGTTGGGTTGTCTCAGAGTTTGATGTATTGGAATGATTTCAAGAAGCATCCACAACACATTTCCAAAATAGGGATTAATCCCTGTCGACAAAATGAATGTTTGTGAGATGTAGTGCTTCTTCTTCTATGGTTTGCCATTGTACCAACGGCCATCCCACATGGCATAAAGGATGGGGTTTGGTTTTGGACTGTGAGGATCTGGCCATAAAGTTAAAGCTCAGAAGGATCATCTCCTCGAGTCTATGATAGTGTGACTTGGGTTCCATTTTCGGGCACCTCTGTATTTTCTCGCCAAATTCGCTGGTGTGCCACTGTATCAAATTTACCAGGATGGTGACAGTGCCCATGCATTGATACCAACCTCTGGCAATCACCAGTCCCTGTATAAGCAATACAGAGCTCTCATGCTATCTTGCAGCAACTTTTAAAACATATGCACTTCATGGCTAAAAAAGAATGCAGAGCCATGTAAGTGGTGTGTTGCAATATTTGGGACAGAGACTGCACTGATGGCGATTTGGGACAAGATGTTGCAGGCAGGGGATGTAGGGAAACTCTCCCTGCTTGTAATGCTCAATCTCTCCGCTGCATTTGATACGGTGGACCACAGCATTTTGCTGGATCGTGTAAAGGACCTGGTTAATGTGGACCCTGGTGCACTTCAGTGGTTTACATCCTTTCTCACTGATCGTCAACAAAATGTCTAGGTTGGAGGTTTTCTCTCAGAAATCCTCCTCCAGTGCTGTGGTGTGCCACAGGGATCGGCTCTTTCCCCACTTCTGTTCAATATTTATCTTTGTGCACTGATGAATATCCTGGAAAAATACCATCTCAGGTTTCACTCTTATGCTGACGATACTCAGCTATATATCAGGCTCAATGATGTGGAGGAAGCTCTTGTCCTGGTTACTAGATGTTTAGAGGAAACAGGTACATGGATGGAAGAAAATTGGCTGCAATTGAACCCAAAGAAAACAGAGGTGATTTTGTTTGACCCTAAACATCTCCCTGATGGAGAAAAATGCCCCCCTCCACCCCAGTTTCTGGGAGCCAGCCTCAAATATTCCACCAAGGTAAAGAATCTGAGCTGTATTTGGCAGAGTGATTTGGGATGCGATGCCCAGGTCTCAGCCAAGGTTCAGTCTGTATTATGTAATATTCGCCTTTTGCGCCAAGCTTTACCCTATGTGCCCCAAGCAGATCGGGCGGTGGTGGTGGGGGCGTTGGTCAATTCAAACGTTGACTACTGCAATGGACTTCTGGCAGGAGCACCGAGTAATCAAATCCATCGCCTTCAAAAAGCACAAAATGCTGGAGTGAGATTGGTTTTTGATGTAGCCAAGAACACTCACACATCTGGTCTCCGCCGATCATTACACTGGCTGACGGTGGAAGATCGGATCAAATTAGATGTTTGCATGGGATGGCACCAGTATATCTGATAAACAAATTGAAACAATACCAACCCACCCACACCCTTAGGTTAGAGGATCAACTCCTCCTTGTAATTCCTAAAATGAAGTGTAGATCAAGAGGAGACCGGTGCTTTTCAGTGACCGGACCCAGACTGTGGAATAGTTTCCCACTAAATCTGAGACAAGCTAACTCGCTGATGAGTTTTAGAGAAGGTCTCAAAACTTATCTTTTAAAGTAAATTTAAGATTTTGGATCACTGCTCAGTTTATGTTTGTTCTAATAAGACCCATATGGGCTTGCCCGTTCCATCTGCGCCAGCATACGATTAAGGGGCCGATTCATGGAACAAACGTGCGCTGAAAATCCCAGCGCAAGCAGGCGCAGGGTGGCGCAAGCGTGAGAAAGCAAGCGCACGCGTGCGATTCAAGGAAGGCGCTGCGCTTCTTTCCCACTGGTTGTGCACCAAATCTGTGCATGGCGCACGCGGGCACACACGTCATCCAACGGCGTGCGCTACGCACACAGCAAAAGCGCACATAGCACGGCGCACACAACAAAAGTGGGTGTAACAGTGGGCGTAACACGTGGAATGGGGAATAATGCGTGAAAAAGAAGGCGTAACTGGGGAAGTACTGCAGGGAACTACAAGGAATGCCCACACGCACGCAAACCACCCCGTATTCATGGATTCGAATACAGGAAACCCGCGCACGGCAAAAGACGCACACAGACGTCAATGCGTCCGCCACACGAAGGCAGGCGGAAGCGTCCCCGCGCATAGTATAAAAGTGCGCGCAAACAACAAACACGTATATACAGCTACGATGAATGCCCCATTTGTCGCAGCACTGATCGTGGGACACCGCAGGAGGAGGAGAATAGCCAGGGCATGCATTTTTTCAGCACAGACAAGCCTTTTTGGGATGCCTGATGACCAGGTCTATGGCAGGTATAGGTTTCCACCCCGTATCATCCTAGACCTGGTCAGGGAGTGGGAAGATGACCTTACATCCCCCACCCTCTGCTCCCAAGCATTGAGCCCCTTGGTTGGAGAAGGTGCTCAATGTCCTGCATTTTTTGGCCACTGGGTTTTTTCAGCGGACTACTGCCATAGTGGGGGGGGGTTTCACAGGCCACGCAGTCACGCTGCCTACACCAGGTCTTGGAAATCATGACGGCGCGCCCATCAGTCCGCAGGCACATATACATGCCCAGAACACCTGCAGAAAGGCAGGCCGTTGTCCAGGACTTTTCCAGGGTGGCACACTTCCCCAAAGTGATCGGTGCCATAGATTGCACCCATGTGGCCCTACATCCACCTAGGGCCACTGAGCACATCTACCGAAACCGCAAGCACTGGCATTCCATCAATGTACAGGTGGTATGCAATGCAAAGGGAATCATCACCTCTGTCTATGCAAACTACCCTGGCTCCACCCATGACAGTTTCATATACAGAATGTCCGCCCTGAGCCGGGCCCTGGAAGCTGGCCAGCATGGCGACACATGGCTCCTAGGTGAGTACAAATGCCCGTGCACATGCATGCATGTCACACACACACACAAATACACAAACCCCAATAATCACAACCATTATCACCTCTCCAGGGGACAGTGCCTACCCTCTGAGCAACCACATGATGATGCCAATCCGGAACCCCACCACTCCATCCCAGGTAAGATACATATTGCAACCAGGGCCATAGTGGAGCGCACATTCGGAGTGCTCAAGTCACGCTTCCGCTCCCTTGACCGCTCTGGCGGGCAGCTACTCTATACACCCCCAGTAGATGTGTCCTGCACAATGTTGCAACACGGCAGGGCGTACCGGTGGACATGGTGGTGCCCCCACATCCCCAACCACAGGCACAGATGCTGCCCATGGGAGGGGATAGGGCACGTGGTGAGGAAGCCCGGACCCAGCTTGTGGCCAGATTTTTCACCTAAACTCCCAACCCTGCGGAGTGCACACAGGCCTGGCACATACCAGGTGACAATCGATGATGACAAAGAGACAGTCAACTGTCACAACCTTACCACCCTGAGAATGTTGCCATGGAATTGCCACATTGTGTGCATCCCTAGCTACTAAAACACAAGCAATCCTGTGTGACCAAAAGGCACACATGCAAGGTGTGAATCACACAGACCTGCAAAACAGGCCATGACTATCACTGGTATGTCACTCAAACCCTCCCAAACCACAACACGACATGGCAAGCAATAGCCATACACCAACACAGTACCAATAAGGTACACATTGCCATGTGAAAAATGTAAATTGGCATCAGACAATGATGCCTGACATGGAATCAGATGAAATGAATGACCAACAACCTCCCACCCAAAATAAGTCATACCCAAATGCATTCCAAAAGTTGTAGTTGTAACATAACAATGAATGCCTGTCTACATGCACAATGTGCTTTGCAAAATCAACACTGCAGCGTATGTGTGCCGTGTCCACCTCCTGCAACACACTGCTCAGCGCACAGCACAGTGAACAGCCATTGTGTGTGATGCACACCCTGAGCATCACATTTAAGTGACAAACTACATCAAAAAGCAAATTAGGCATGTACAGGATCCACAATTGGTCATAGAACATGTGCTGCAGGGACACAGTGGGCACAAGAAGGCAAACAGAGTGTACACGTGGACATGGAAGGGTGGTTGTACATGTAGTGGATTATAGTGCAAGTGTGTGGGTCAGTAGGGACATGCACTAAACATATGCATGTGCAATCAAGTTACCATCAGTGTCCTCTACACATCACATGTGAACATTCACCATGTGTATACCCCAGCATGTCAAACCACAACTATCCCTTCACACCTGAAAGGTAAACACAACACATGAACAGGCATTGATCATCAGAATACATCATGTACATAGGATACCACAATAACAATGTCAGGGTGCCCATCACACTGCTGGGCAAGGCAACTATCAACAACAAAACACCCCCCCTACCTCACAAATCACCACGACCCACTGAACAACTGCACCAGGGTTATTCAGCCTTCATCCTTGAATTTCACCTGGCCACAGGATCACCCTTCCCCTTTGTCAACATCTCCCACCTTGTGTGTAAAAAGTTGCCAGCACCCTCAGAGTCCACCTTGATTTGCAAAAGCACCAGATCCAAGAGAACTCAAAACCAGGCCAACACAGAAGCCAAGCAAATAGCCTGCAGGCAGTAAAACAAACCAGAACAGCCTCCAGTAGATGACCTGAAGTAGCAGTACGCCACAAAGGCCAAGTACTACCACAATGATGGCAACAACCAAGGTAGCACAGTAAAACAATGTCACAACAGGATGTGTACCATGTGTGGTTCATAACATAGAATGATGCACCACAAACGGATGTGTACTGTCACAGCTCCCAGTACAGGCGCTGGAGTGGCATGAACCAACCACCCCCACCGTGGTCTGGGTGCCTGCAAGATCAAACTCACACAGGCCTCTGAGACCCTGGTGGGGAAGGAGGGTCAGGGATATGCAGTCAGGACAGGCATTGGCATACTGGATAACCGGAATGAGGGGCAGGAGAGGGGAGTTGGATTGACACGGGAAAGTAGGGAATGCACAAAAATGTAGTACTCACATTAACACATACACAATTAGACCAAAATTGTTCATCACGCACAGAGCAGCAAATTACTCAAATGGAGGTCAAAGAGAAACGTATCTCTGGGGTGAGTGCTGGCCTCCTGCCTGCGCACTCTCAGGTCCGGTAACATGAGCAGTTCAATGCTGCAAAGAAAGCCACAGTTAATAATCTGTGCGTGCCCAAAACACACAAACACACCAGCAAATATGCCCCAAAGTAACAATCTACTCTACAAACAGACAATCTTGTGTGGATGCTTCGTACCCATACGTAACATTACCCCTGTGATGGTTCATACACAGTCAATGCAGTACGTCAGGCACCGGTGGGTGCGTGGCAAATGGAACACCAATGTGTCATGATTCACACAACATGCAATGTTCCCTGGGTAAGCAGACAGACGCATATAGCAAGGTATGATTTCAGAACAAGTCGTGTACCACCATGACCAAAATAAAGTAAGCAGTGCATGTATCAAATTCTACTTGGAAATGAAATGCACTGCACCTGAGTCTGTCCCTTGCTGTCTGTCCCTGTGAGCTGCTTCTTTCCATGTCTCGGAACGCCACATGGCTAATACAAGTGCCTCAATGGACCATGGTGGACCGGAGGGTATTTGCCACTGCCCCTGCAGGTGCCCCAGACAACTTTCCCATCAATTAGCAATCAGTCCACTAACACATCTGAGCTGTATTGTCCGCTTCAACACCAATATTTGTCCAAGCTCACTGTCAGTGCTGCTATTAAGCATGCATGTGCAACTGGCCTGGTGGAAGTTTTGCTGTGTTGTGACCCCCCCCCCCTTTGCTGCTCACCTTGCCTGGAGTCCTTTGAAACACGTCAGCAGTTTTCGGATGTATGATCGCAATCCCTGTGCCTCTGCTTGCGCACCCATGCGCATGTCGGCACCATCAAACGTGTCCAGATTCTAAACGTCCAATGGCCCATGTCTGCTGGCAAAGGTGGTCTGGAGGCTCATCCCCCTGCAGAAAGACCATGAAACACATGATTAATGCTTTAGATTCACCTGTTTGTGTCTCTTCAGGCATTTCATGACTGGATCATGTCAGAGATGTACATCAGAAATCACACCATCAGTCCGTCTTTCACAGCCAAAGTGTGGAAGACACTATCTACAGCATGATTTGCAACAAGCACATGTACAGTAAAGATGAGAAACATACTACACAATTCATATCAATGAATGTACACATGAATCATGAAACACCCCATCTAGCTAAAGAAGAACAGTGGTCAATTACACCCAAATCATCCCCACTAGGGGTGTTAACACAAGTTCCACAGCAGCAGACATGCCACAGATATGACAGTCCAAAGCCCTTGTGTAATAGGCTGTTACACCGAACCATCCTTGCAAGCCCATGGATAAGGGAAGCAGGAGTGGCATATGTGAGTCAAGGACCCCAAGCAGCAAACACATACACAAGACAAGCTTGTAGGGCCCAGCTGGAACAGACAGTGGATGCTTTCAAAAGCCACAAAGCACCACACCGTCACATGAAAGCACAATAGACAAGCAATTTTAAACTATATTAACTAATTACACTAACTATGAAAAACCTACGTTACCTATTTAAACTAACTATCAAACAGAAACTTAACTAACTAAACTAAAAGAAAAATCAAAAATGGCTACATATGACCCCGGGGGGGGGGGGGGCACCCAGGAGGGGGGAGGTACAGGTGCTGCTCAACACCCACATGCGATGATGCTGAGGAAAAAAAAAACCTCCATGGGCTCAACGTCTGCACAGCCCGACCTATGTGGGAGATAGATTGTAGTCCGAGTCTGGCTCTTCCTGGAAAGGAGGACGTGGCACAGGAGCATGACCACGCCTAGCCGCAGCTTGCCCCTCGTCGGCAACAAGTCTGCCGGACGCGTGAGCCTGGTCCTGTGTGGCGATGACACATAGGTCTTCATGCAGAACCTCCCGTGATACACGTGCTTCCTCTTGCAAGGTAGCACGTGTTACACGGAGTTCCTTCTGCAAGGCCTGGCTGGACAACCGATGCACCTCCCGGCAAGCATGTAGCTCAGCCGAGGTGGTACGCTCAAGCTGTGCAAACCTCTCCTCTGCCCGCTCCCTCTAGGACATCAGAAGGACACCCAGAGTGGATCTGAGGGAAGCATACTCCTCCCTCAGGGCATTCATGTGTGCCTCTGCGTGAGCAGCAATTGCTTGACGCATAGACGACATTTCAGCCTGGCATGCCCTGTCTGAGGCCGCCATGCCCAGCCTGAGCGAGCTGGCCGTGGACCGTGCCGCCTGCTGCTGGAGAAGCACCTGCCTAGCAGGGGGGAGCACAGATTGGGCCACACGCTCCATGCTCTCAGCGATGTTCTCCATTGCTGCCCCCTGCCGTTCAAAATGGGCAGTCATGTCTTGCTCCCACTCAGTATACTGCGATTGTGCGCGGCGACCGCATTGCTGGGCTTGACCCCTGCGGGACCCAAGGACCGGGTGTCCTCGTTGTGTTGGCACCGCCCGCAGCTGCACAACTACATGCCTCTGTCGACTTGATGTTCCAGGTACATCACTGACCGGTGTGGAGGGTGACCCTGCATCCCGCTCCACCACGGGCAGAGGTTCCAAGACTGTCTGACCTCTCAGTGCAGGTGTCGCGGACAGAGGAGTGTCCACATCAGAATCACTCACCCCTGACATATAGACCTGATGCTCATCCAACTCGACATGGTCGTCAGAGTGTTCATCAGGGCTGGACTCATAGGCAGGCAGAGACAAGATGGACTGTAGCACCTGGGGATTTTTGTGGCCTACTGTAAAGACTGGTAGGGGGTGTCTGTACTTCCGCTCTCTATATGGTAGAAGAGAGGCACAGAAGACCCCAGCCAAGATTCTCTATTACGGTAGCAATGGACGAGCAATCAAGGCCTAGCTTCTCAGGAGGTGATGCAGGCTGGTTCTTAAGTACAGTGTAGTCCCCAAACCCCCACAAAGGAATGTTCACACACTGTATTACTGAAAACACAGTCTTTATATAATTAATATTCAAAGGTATGTACACGATCACAATAACGCACTTTGTACTCGGAAGTCAATAATGATAAATATATACAATTCTAAAGTGGTACCACCAATGTTATCAAATCTCATTAAAGTGCATCAACTGTACGGTTAAAATGTCACACAGATTAATAACGAGGAAACCAGCAATAGAGATAGGAAGGAACGCAAGATGGTTGAAACAGTAGGCAGAATACTGGCCCTGTACCCCAGACACAGTTCTGTGTGGAGATCCCCCACCTGGGCAACCTGTAAAATAAGATATATCGTACAAGCCCAGTCCATATGTTCAATAGTCTCACTTCTTCCTATTAAGGTTTTACCCCCCCAATGTACCTGGTGGAGTAGAGTTCTCTGACGATGCGTCGACCAATCCTTCTTGAGTGCCTCCCTTTCAGGCGGGAGCCACGGATCGTCGAGAGGTGTCGGGGAATCGACGGCCCTTCTTGAGTGCCCTCCCTTTAAGGCAGGAGTCACGGGTCATCGAACGTCCGAAGGTGAACAGGGTGAACTACGGCAGGGAAGTGGCAACTTCGTTCCTAGCGTTGCTCGTCGATGACAGAGCGTTGGCGTCCTGCAAGGAAGAGGCGTGCGGGGCACCTCGGTGACGATAGTTCTGGACCGCAAAGAGATGATGCAGAAATGTGGCCAAGCAAGGGCGTCGAGTCGTCGGCATCTCTGTGGTCCTTAGGTGGGGGGAAACCCACCGTTGGATGCTCCTTGGCGTGTCGACGGTCGGGCCTTCTCCAGCGGGAGACAAGCGGGTGACGATGCAGACGAGAGCTTCCGGTGATCAATGGAAGTTCTTAGGCAAATGGGAGCACGGCGGCTCCAGTCGGCGACGGCGGTCGTCGAGAGTGGCGGACAACAGTCCGAGTGCTTTTCCTTGGAGTTCCGCAGCAGTCCCCGTATCGGGTCGGCAGCCTGTCGAAGGTCTGTCTACTAGGGAGCGTTGGCAAAGATCAGCTGTGCACGATGGTCCCTCGTAGCTCGGGAACAGGGCGCCTTACCAGGTCCTTTCTGGGTCAATCCTTGGAAGCACAGCAGCTTTCAGATTGGGAAGGAGAGCAACAGCAATTCTTCTCGTCCAGTAGGGCTTCAAGGTCAAGCATCAGTTACTCCAGTTACACGTCGTAGTGGACTTCAGCTTCTGAACACGATTCCTAGCAGTGAGAGGTCCCCAGATATACTGTTGATCTCCCATTCATTCCGCTGGTTCACACTCAAGCATCCAATCACGACTACGGGCATTCATGCAGGCAGGCAGCCAATCAGGCACACGAGGTATTCAGGCCATTCACTTCTCTCCAGACACTCACAACAAGTTATGTGTATTAGGACAAGTACCGAGCCATTCAACACTCCAAGCTGCATTCATACCGGTTTCGGGCAGGGTTGTCTCAGTCATTGTGTCAACCACCAGATACTAGACACCCACAACACAGAATGCATATTCTTCACACACTCTATTCACCCGGATCCCGCCCACAGGAGGTACCCACATCACCGGGAAGGCTCCAGCTAGTCTGGCCGGGCTTTCACAACAACACCATATATGGCATTTCCACCCAACAGCCAGTCAGGGGGAAGGGACAGAGTCAGGGCTTCCCAGGACTTTGGGAAACAAGGTAATGGGTAATAGACCACCGGGGCCATCTTGTTTTCCATCAGGAATCAACTGATACCAATGGCAGGGCCGGGGTATCCCAAAATGCAGGATACTTCGCGCACCTGTCAAATTCAGCGTGGAGCTGCCACCAGCCCATACCCTGCTCTGTGGGCCACTCACAGGTGCCCAAAAACATACACTAGGGGCACAGGGTTGTACCCCCACCCATGGGTGCCATAAGGGTATCCCACGGGTCCGTTCACCAAACCAAAAGAAAGAGAGCTGCACCGCCAGGAGTCCCACATGAACTCCTGCGCGGAAAACACAACAGAACACACGATAAAAAGCAGTAAAGGACAAGGATATGGAGGCCCTGTCCCTCCGATGCATTTCCAGCATCACACCTACCACCCTACTGCCCCACTTGTGCTGGGTTGATGTAGTGATAACAATCCTGTGCCTGGCATGACAACACCATCCTCCGGCTCCATTGGGTCATCATCTGAAAAATAGAGAGAAAAAAGGTCACTACACATGTTAGAAGCACACAACACACACACACACACTGACACCAAAAACATCAGGCAGACATGTGAACACACAACAGAACCTGGCATGCATGCTGGGTCAACTTGAAATTGCTTCTGTGATTAGACATGTGGAAAGGTGGCAGTTTGCACTGAAGTGGGTCTATGCAGTGCAGCAAATATGCATGTTACTCACTATCTACATGTACAAGGACTTCATGGTGCGTGTCCGAAAATGTGAAGGCAGTGCAAGGTCAACTTCAGCCATAACGTGCAATGTGCATTCAATGGGTAGCATGTCTACAAGCAAACCGCCCCTCCCCCCAAGTGCAAAAGCAGGGATGCCTAGCATGGTATCAAAAGGCTGACAATAGACCTGTGTATTGAAAGACAGTGTTGACTAGCATCAACAGCATCATGTGAGTCAAGTGACAACACAGCAAATGATGATGGGACAGTAAGCAGGACACATGATGAAACCTCTGGAGTACACCCACGTGTGAAGAAGACACTACACCAGTTGGACAGAGTCAATGGCTATTAAACAGGCTGGGGCCTGTGACCCACACAGATTGTCAGACCCTAAACATGTGTGCAATGCAGTACTGAGCCACAGTTGACATGGGAAGGCAGATGAAATGCCATGCAATGTAGGTCATCCAGGACTTGTATTAGTGATCATCCAGTCATGGACACATAGGGGCATGCGTGGAATGCACATGGAGCATGAATGGGCACTCATGTCCCTGCGGGGCATCTGACCTCTGCACAGTCCAAGTGAGACACCCTGCATCAAGTACTAAGGATGTACCACACAGCATATGTCTGGCAGATTGGCCGCTGGATGTTAGCATGTACACAGGAGGCATGAACAGGGAAGTACCCAACGGCAATATTGTAGCAGACCAGTGCAAAGGTGGAATTGGGGTGCAGAGCAGGGGGTTGAGGGGCAAGGGAGCATGCCTACATTGAGTACCCGCTTGCAGGCAGAAGACACTTGCACGTCAGTCATGCTATGCATAGTCCCTGGGCTGAGAGGAAGGTCACCACGCTACATGCAGAAGTGCCAGTGAGCTGGAACATGGACCGAAGGGGCATACTGGTAACCAGCATGTGAGTAGGGTGCAATAGTGGTGATGCGGACAGTCCCCGTCTGCTCCACATGTCCACCATCCAGCAGAGTAGACATGCATCAGGGAAGCATTGCATTACTTGCACATCAGAACCATGTACACGCGACATGTAGTGGCAGTCATGCACAACACATCACACAAGTAAAACACACACGCCCTCGACAAACACGCATCAACACTCACTGGACTGGGCATCAAAGTCCCGCATCTCTCCCACTCCTTCGATCGATTTAGATGGTATGAACTCCGCAACGAGTGACTCATGCGGAGTGAGGTCTTCCTCCTCTGGTGCAGGCCCACTGCCAGTCACCAGAGTCAAGTTGTAATTTGAGGCACGCTTAGCCTTAGCGCTGCGTTTGAGGTCATTGCAACACTTTTTGCACTCTTGCGCCGTGCGCACCTCATGGCCAAATGCACTCACATGTTCCGCAACTTGCTTCCAGTGGGTAGCACGGTGGGCAGCCGTAGTCTGAAAATTAGCACCCACTAGCATGTCACGGCTGTGGTCCACGAGGAAGTCCAGTTCCTGTTTGCAGAAAGGCTTCTTGCTTGATGTGCAGGAGGTCGTGGCTGTGTGTGGGGTCCCAGCCTGTGCTGCAGGTGCAACCTTCCTCCTCTTGGATTGTGGCGCAGCCCTGGCTGGCTAATGCCGCCCTGATCAGTATGGCCAGTGGGTTCGTGGATTTTGCCAAGGGAGTGGCAGGTGGAGGGACGACCAAAGGCCTGACTTGTGTCAGTGGCAGCTGGGTGCCCTCTAATGGACCCTGCACAGCAACAATCGCTGTGGCAGGGTCATTGACCGCAACTGTCCTGGTTGGCAGACTCACAACCGGGGTGTTGTTGGGTGCATCTGCCCCTGCACTTGCCAACACCCGGCGCAGGGCAGCAGATGACATAACTGCCCCAGGGACATGTGTCTTTGTCAGGGCAGCCCTGCGTGTCCCTACGGTTTCCCTCCTGGCCTGTTGGTAATCTTCCAAGGGCTCTCCAAGTGCCAACGCAGCCTGCGCTGGCAGACCCTGAGCCTGGGTGGTGGTGTCCACAGCTGCACCTGCAGCTACCACTACCCTTGGGCCTGTGGCAGTCAATGAAACGGACTGCCCGGTCACACGGGCGCCAGTGCCAGATGCAGAAGCTGCATCTCCCGGAACCACAGGGGGTGGTGGCATGACTGCACCGACACATGGCACAACATTGTGCTCAAGTGGCGCACCCCTGCCTCTTCCCCCTCTGCGGCCACCCTGGACACCCTGGAGTCCCCCTACTCCCTGGTCACCCCGGCCACGTCCCTGGCCATGCCCGCCATGAGGAGGACGCCCAGCTGAAGCGCCCCTCACCTTTGGTGGCCTCCCAACCATGGCACAGATGTAGTAGTGCCGGCACAGATGGAGTAGTGCCAATGGGAGGTGTACACCACAATTGACCTGGGCAATTGGGGTGAAGGGGGTGGGATGCAAGATGTTAACAGGCCCCCTGCACCTGCAAGGCTGTATGTGACCCCGGTGATGTAGTGACGGGTCACGCAACGCTCAGGTACCCCAAAACTGCAGTAAAACCGTGTACGCAACCCTGCAGCCGACGTGCGTGGAATCAACCTCCCGCAGTACGCGGTGGCACCAGTAACACGAACAATGCGTACGTGTGGGACACGCAGGCTACTATGACCTCGGAAACAGGCGCGATACACAGGGGCACCCGCAGTGGGAAAAATAGCATGCGCGACTCACCGTCTGACTAGCGCGATGCAGAAAAACACGCGTAGCCAATACCCCCGCCAAAAGAAGAGATACGTCCTTGATAGCTGTGAAGTTGTGATGGCGCATGAAACAACACGAAGCAGGAACACACGTCGGTCTCCACGAAAGGCACGTACAGTGAACTGATGGCCCCGCTGTTACGCTCATCTGACTCCCACGGAGGCGCTGGCCTGGTTCGCGCTGCTGTGACCTCTTCTAAGGTGATGCGCAGGGTTCGGAAGACGGACTGGACCGGGCCCCCAAATCTGGCTTGTCTGGCTCGCAGAAGTATCCTTCTTAGGGTCTGGAAGGACAAGCTCTCCATCCTGCTTCTGATGCAGGGGCGCGTTGGTATCCAGTTACTTCACTGGATTTTCGGATTGGTGAGAACCAAACTTGCTTGGCTTCCAGGTAAGTTTTTTGATAAGAGGTTCCCCTTGTGTCCATGCATTAATGTACTAATGCTAGTGTCTTTTTCCCCATAGGGGCCGGGGTACGGAACGCTGGGGAACAGGCACCGACCCGAGATGAGAGGTGAAATCCTTGTAGAAATCAGGTAAGTCTTTAATGAGCGTTTTTTGGTAATGTCTTTTCATTCGCTCATTAACGCTGATGTCTCTTTTTCCCCTTAGGGGCCGTGGTCTGGAAATGCCAAGATGTGGCGCGGACCCGAAATGAAGAGGGAATGAATCAACAGGTAAGTCTTAACATGGAGATTTAGCTTTCCTTATTCCCTTCTCTCTCTCACCTTTTGTTCTGGTCTTTTTCTCCCTAGGCGCTGGGGCGTGACTGCGAATCCGGATGATCGCTGCTGAACATGGAGGCGCCCTGTAAAGGTGAGTGGAATGCGGCGCTGCAGCGATCGACACGATGAGCTTTTAAATTAAAGTCTTCCTTTTCAGGATTGACGGCGAGATGTCTCCGGGATGCGGATTTAGCAGGTAAGGACTTTTCCTTCTTCTGTTCTCTTCTTCTCTTCCTTTGCAGGTGATCCAGGATGCTGGCAGGCGTGGCAGAAGTCAGGATGCAGGAGCAGACACGGTGAGCGTCCAGCTGCTAGATGCAGAACAACGCGAAGCACGTGTGGCTGTTTGGGTGGGGTTTAAATAGCCTTGGAAGAAGTTCCAGGTATGTATCCTTCCTCCAATCAGGTATGTATCCTTCCCTGACCACGCCCGGATGGTAAATTAGTCCCACAGGTAAAGTAGTTCCTTTCAGGCCTCAAGGAGGCTGGGATCCTGCAGCATGGTCTGCATCAGGTAAGTGCACCCAAGCACTTCCATAATGAGCCTGGCGCCTATGGCGCCAGGACTGATGTCTTTTATGAGCCTGGCGCCATAGGCGCCAGGACACTGTCCAAAGGGCCCCTTGGGGACTGGATGTCCGCTTTCGGGGACGCCGGGCTTCAACCGGCTCCCCGGGAGCGGGCATCATGACACCCGTTCACCTTTAACCCGTGCTGAGGGAAACGTCCGCGCGTGTCACATCACTTACGCGCGTATGCCCTTTCCTCGGATTACACGCATTCACACGTGGACATGCAGTTTTTTCACGTGCGCTGAACCGTTATGCCCACGTCACGAGGGAAACGCCCGCGTACGTAACGTCACAGAGCACTTACGCGCTAAGGGCCTTTGGTCCAATGAAATCGCGTACGTGTGCGGACGCGCTTATGCGCTAAGGGCCTTTCCTCCAATTACACTCTGACGTGCAATTTTTTCACGTGCCAAATCACTCCGTATCAAGCTGGCCACGCAACAACACACGGAAGACCACGGTCCTGCCCAGAAGGCCGAATTACTGCCCCCCAGTGCCCCGAGCACGCTCCCACCTGCCATCTGCTGCTGCCTGCCTGCCTGCTGCCTGCTGCCCACGTGCCCTGCTATTTGGTGCCTGCACGTCAGCCAGGGTTCCAGCTGCTGTGTCCACCCCTGCTGGAACAGAAGACTCCCGACTGGGATACCATCACTCCACAGCCCAGCCCCAGGACCCAGTTGCCCACCCACGCCTGCCTCGGGCGTCGCCATGTCGATGCAAACACCATCTGAGACCCGACCCCCAACCAGAGAGGCAGAGGGCCACCAGCTTCAGTGTGAAGGAAGTTGGTGTCCTGGTGGAGCATGTCCTGGGGCATTTTGATGCCCTTTTCGGAGCATCACGCGCCAACAAGGAAGGACGGGAGAGGATCTGGGACGACGTAGTGGTTGCCATCAACGCGGAGGGGGTGGTAACCCGTGACATCAAGCACGCCAAGAAGCGCTGGGAGGACTTGAGGTCCAGGACCCTCTACAAGGCCCGGCGCCTCGCGGAGGAGGGCCGGGTCAGCATGAGTGACATCCAGATGAGGGTCCTGGAATGCGTAGGCCGAGCGCTCCACGCCCAGATCCTGCAGAGGAAGACCTGTCTGGAGTTGAGCGGTAAGTGGCCAAGCATTGGTGTGTGAGACAGGGCATGTTGCGGTGTGCTGGTAGTCTGATACTTGCCTGTATGTGTGACATAGGCCATGTATGGATGTGTGTGTGCAGGGACATCATGGTCATGCATGTGAGACCAGTAATGTGTGAACCACATGGTTGGTGCATGAGTTACAATGCAACATGGGTAGCTGTATGGCAAATGCACACATGAAAGCATGTCAGTGTCTGTTCTTGCACATGGTGGGGGTGTGAGGGATGGATGCTGCTGTTATGTACATGTATGGTGCACATGTGTGTGTGTCTGAGAAGTGGGTGTGTGACTTAGGTGCGCCATGGAACATGTCTGTGATGATGTGTACATTCACTCCTGCAGTGCGGTCAACGTTGTATGCACTGTGTCAATCCACTGTGTCTGTGGTGTGCAAGGCATGATGCATGACCCTCCGGTGATGTGTGTGCATGGGATCAGTGTGAGCCATGATGCATGTGAGTTTGAAGGCAAGATTTTGGTTAATAGAGGCCCTTGTACATGGATGCTGATGTTGATTGCAGGCGCCGTGCCTGTTGATGCATGTGTGTTGCGTGCATTCACCCATGTGTTGTGGAGGGTCAGGATGGAAGTGACGTTAGACACTGCAACTCATGTGTTATTGCTTCCTGTCTAGGGGAATGTTGTACTGTACCCTGATGCTTGTGTTCTATGTCTCCCTCTACGCAGCATCAAGTGAAGAAGAGGGCGGAGACGGCGCTGTGGAGCCAGTCGGCGGGGATGCCTCCACCGGGCGGTGACGCAAGGCCCAGCCACCCTCCCAGGACTTGCCATCATCCGGGAGCAGGGGGCTGGTGCCGCGTCTGCCAGTATGGCTCTGGTGGAAGGGCCAGGTGAGCCCCCACAGGGGCTTGCAATGGCGGAAGACGGTACGGAGACATCCAGGTTGGTGGTCTCCACAGAGGGGGAGGAGCCCGCTACTGAGCCGCACATGGGGCCTGGTGGGGGTAGTACCACTGGTGCAAGTGGTGCAGTCCAGGGCCAGGGTCAGGAGGCAGCACAGGTCACCGCGGAGGGGCCTGTGCATGTCCCTGTCCTTGACCCTGTGATTGCACCACCATGCACCAGTAGGGATGCCCCGTCCCAGGCCCGTCCGCAGGTAGGTGAGAGTGCCATGTCATCTGCCTCTTCACTACCTGTGGACGAGGGGTCCCATGACCGTATGGGCTCCGTCCTGATTGGTGTTGCGTTGCGCACGTGTGACATTCGTGATGACGTGCGTTCTTCCTGGGCGGAGAACGCACGCCATCACGAACAGCAGTGTCGTGACGTGGCACTGTTGGGAGGGGCCCTGGTCGGTGGGTTCCTACATGTGTCGCGAACTCTGGTGGACCTCTCCTCCTCTGTGGAGACTATGCGCCAGTCGTTCTCCCTGCCGTATTCCGGCCCAGATTCCACCAGGGCCCCCTGTAGCACTGGCCCGACCAACACAGCCAGCTTGGTGGAGCTCACATCCCTGCCACAGTCGGGAGTTGGCGGTCCAGCAGGGGTGGACACCACAACTGAAGACCAGCTGATGGAGGATGTGCAGGCACCATTGGACAGGGTACATGGACAGCAGCAGCAGCAGGAGCAGGAGCAGGCTGTAGGTGGGAGCAATGATGGCTCGGGGCCATCAACATCGGAGGGGCAGGCATCGGCCAGAGGGCAGGAGGACCCAGGAATGGGAGTGTCTTCCGTGTGGCAGCGGTTGGGCCAGCGGATAGATGCGGAGCGGCGGCGGGCGGAAGAGGCGCGGCTCACCATGGTCAGGGCGGAGTTCTCCATGCGTCGGGCGTTGGGGCGGGCGGAGTGCCTAGAGGCAACTCGCAGGGAGTTGGAACAGGCCATGAGTGCCTCCCTGGGAGACCTCGGGCCAGGGCAGAGGCCCGCCTCCGCGACATCGACATGGAGTTCGATGATGCCCTGGCCCGTGACAGCACAGAGTGAGTCGCAGGACTTGCCCGCCACCATTGTATATAGTTAGATAGTGTTAGGTTTCCTTTCTGTTTTTGTTTATTTTGGGGTGCTTGGACAATGCACCACGTTTTTGTATATAGTTCTTTAATAGGTAGTCTTTTTAGTAGGTTTCATTTCATTTGTTGGGCTCATGGACCCTGGATTGGTGATTTGTATATAGTTGAACAGTGGATTTGTCTTTTTTTTTTTTCTTTTTCATTTACCATGGAGCAATGGATTTCACTTATTTTTTTCCCTTGGATTTGCTTTGTTGGACTGATACTTTGGACACATTTTCATTTGGATTTCTTTGGATTCTGATTTCATATTTTTGATTATTTTCCGGACATGCTGCGTTTTATTTCTTCTTCACATTATTGTGTGTTTTCTTTTCATTACATTCATTTTGGGTTCAATACATTTTTGTTTCATACTGCGATACGTGGTATTCTCTCATTGATTTCATGCATGTCATGATGTGGGTTTTCACATTCACTTGCACCCATTGTGTGTGTGTGAGACGGACATGTGTTCATTTACATACTTGCCATTCGGGTTGTATCATGTAATGGGCATTTCTATGTGGGTGGATGCAATACTTGGTTGGGTCTTTGGGCTGGGGTGGCATGGGGTGTGATGTGGCTGGCCATAAGGCCCATGATTGAGGATCGTCATGACGTGGGGGCAGGGGGACATGAGTGGGGGCCTGCTGGCAGGTGCCCCTGAATGCTGGGGGGTGGGGGTGCTTGGGGACATGTGTGGGACATGAGTGGGGGCCTGCTGGCAGGTGCCCCTGACTTCTGGGGGGTGGGAGTGCTGGGGGACATGTGTGGGGGCCTGCTGGCAGGTGCCCCTGACTGCTGGGGGGTGGGGGTGCTGGGGACATGAGTGGGGGCCTGCTGGCAGGTGCCCCTGACTGCTGGGGGTGGGGGTGCTGGGGGACATGTGTGGGGGCCTGCTGGTAGGTGCCCCTGACTGCTGGGGGTGGGGGTGCTAGGGGACATGAGTGGGGGCCTGCTGGCAGGTGCCCCTGAATGCTGGGGGGTGGGAGTGCTGGGGGACATGTGTGGGACATGAGTGGGGGCCTGCTGGCAGGTGCCCCTGACTGCTGGGGGGTGGGGGTGCTGGGGGACAAGTGTGGGGGCCTGATGGCAGGTGCCCCTGACTGCTGGTGGGTGCTGGGGGACATGAGTGGGGGCCTGCTGGCAGGTGCCCCTGACTGCTGGGGGGGTGGGGCTGCTGGGGGACATGTGTGGGGGCCTGCTGGCAGGTGCCCCTGAATGCTGGGGGGTGGGGGTGCTGGGGGACATGAGTTGGTGATCACTAGTGCAAGTTGACATGTGGCATGGCTGGGGGGCATGCCCATGGTGGATGGGCTGCCTGCGGCACATGACCAGGGGTGCAGGGTAGTCCCTTGTGGTGTGGGCTGCCTGCAGGGGCCGTGGAGGGGGTAGATGGGACACCTGGGAGGACCTACAGTGCTAATTCACGTGTGGGACTCCACGCGCACCCCACTGGATACACGTACCCCGCTCTGACAGCGAAATTGCGTGTGAAACTTCCCGCACACCCCCGGAATACACGTACCCCACTGCACAGGGCGTGTCGCGTATGAAACTTCCCACGAACCCCCGAAATACACGTACCACACTCGCACAGGGCCTATCGCGTGTGAGACTTCCTGCGAACCCCCGAAATACACATACCCCACTCGCACAGGGCCTATGGCGTGTGAGACTTCCTGCGAACCCCTGAAATACACGTACCCCACTCGCACAGGGCCTATCGCGTGTGAAACTTCCCACGAACCCCAGTCATACACGTACCCCACTCGCACAGGGCCTATCGCGTGTGAAACTTCCCGCGCACCCCGCAATACACGTACCTCACTCGCACAGGGCCTTTAGCGTGTGAAACTTCCAGCGAACCGCCAAGAATACACCTACCCTGCTCTAATTGCATGTGATACTACCTGCGTACCCCCGAAATACACGTACCCCACTCGCACAGGGCCTATCACGTGTGAAAGTTCCCGCGAAACCCAGTAATACACGTACCCCACTTGCACAGGGCCTATCGTGTGTGAAACTTCCTGTGCACCACCCGAAATACACGTACCCTGCTCCAATCGCGTGTGAAACTTCCCGCGTACCCCTGAAATACACGTACCCCACTCACACAGGGCCTATCACGTGTGAAACTTCCCGCGCACCCCGAAATACACGTACCCTGCTCCAATCGCGTGTGAAACTCCCGCCCACCACCGAAATACACGTACCCGGCTCCAATCGCATGTGAAACTTCCCGGGTACCCCCAAAATACACATACCCCATTCGCACAGGGCCTATCGCGTGTGAAACTTCCCACGCACCCCCGAAATACACGTTCCCCTCTCCAATCCAATCGCGTGTGAAACTTCCCGCGAAGCCCAGTTATACACGTACCCCGCTCCAATCGCGTGTGAGACTCCCCGTGCAGCGGGGTACGTGTATTCGGAGTGGTGCACGGGGAGTTTAACAGGTGTTTTCGTGGTTGGGGGCCTGTGCGCCATGTACGGGATTTGTGCGCTGTGCATGGAGCACGGGGAGGGGTTGGGGGCGTAACTGGCGCTGCTGCAGGGTCGCTGCGCCACTCTGTGCCACAGCTGGTTTTGGAAGCTAAAATCCATGAATACGCTGTGCGCAAGAATGGATTTTAGCGCACGCGGCTGGCGCAGAAAGTCGCACATGCACACTGTGCGCTAGCCGCGTGCACCACTTGTGCGCTGAATTCTATGAATTACCCCCTTAGTTTGCTGTGTGCGCGTTTATAAATGTTTCAAAATTCAAATTCAAAATTCATTATATTATAGGAGAGCATTATTGTTGTTGTTTTAGACTATTAGCTGTGTGACAAGTATTGCAATGACACATTATGTCCTTGGGGAGGGACGTGGCACTATCCCATTAGCCACTTTATGGGCTACCTCCAGCCCACACCATTCAGTGTGTCCTGGGCCGCACTGACAATTGCAGCCTGGGCGCTCAGGTATTCTCTTGGCCCCAAAACCCCCCCACTCGGCGCTCCTTATCTTAGTATGGTGGTGGGGCAGATGACTCTGCCCCCTGCTGCCAAAATATTTGCTTGGCCACATCTGGCAGATGCAGCCCGGCCCCTCCACCTCTCCTCTGGACTACCTCCATTTACTTCGCCGGGCCGCACCTGGCAGATGCTGCCAGACTAATTTCTAAGCCCTGGCTTCGCTCCGCATCATGCTGCTATGTAGTTGCTGTGGTGGGAACTGTTAGGACTTTTAGGACCTGGTCCTGCGAGACAGATGCCCTCGCAGGACCAGGCCACGGTGTTGAGAGATGCAGGTGTGCAGGAGATGCTGGCCGATTATACATAGCATGGTTCGCCACGTCCACACAACCGTGGTACAGACCCTCTGCAGCAAAGCCCTCGCAGGGCAAGGCTGCGGTATTGAGCAACGCAGGTGTTTGGCGGCAATGGTTTAGCGGCGTAGACAGTGAGTGCGGACGACCTCACCTTCCTGTCTGTGGCTGCCAGATAAGAAGGTGCAGGGAGAGTTAGGTTGCACTCCCCTGACCTGGTGCCCCTTCTCACTCTTTCACACATTTGTTTTTCCCCTGCGTCCTGTCGTCGCACCACCTATCCTCCTGCTTACTTGCATTCCCTTGCAACTCTAGGCTCTGTGCGCACCCTTTACTTTAGGCTGCGTTCTCACCCTGCATCTTAGGCTGCGTGTGCTCTTGCGTAATTCTAGGCCATGTGTGCCCCCTCTTACTTTAGGTTGCGCTCACTCTCTCGCAATTTAGGCTGCATGTGCTCTTGCGCAACTCTAGGCCATGTGCGCCCCTGCTTACTTTAGGTTGCGCTCACTCCCTGGTGATTTAGGCCGCATGCGCTCCCTCTTACTTAGGTTGTGTGCACTCCTCTCTACTCGGGTACATTCACCCCTCCTTTCCTCAGCCGCTGGACTCCACACTTCCTAGCTCCCTCTCTTGATCTTTTGTGTATTGTCTTGACGTTTTGTTCTCCACGGTTGTCGGCTTACATTACATTGCCTGCATTCCTGCTGTGTTCATTCTTACTTCTAGGCTCCTGTGGCAATTGTTCTATTCCTGTCGTTTTTGTTTCCCCAGGGTTGTTTGCTTACACTGCACTGCCTGCATTCCTGCTGTTTTTCATTCTTTACTTCTAGGGTCCTTTGGGGATAGTTCTGTCCCTGTTGTTTTTTTTTCTCCAGTGTTGTTTACTTACACTGTACTGCCTGCATTCCTGCTGTTTTTCATTTCTTACTTCAAGGTTACTTTGGTAATTGACTTGTCTATGCACTGCATCGGGTTCTTTTCTGTTGTTGTATCCTCTGTGTGCTCCCCCTCCTTCTGTCCCCCCCAGTGTTTCCCCTTCCCCTGCCTACCTGCTTCCCAGCGTTACCCCCCCATCCCTACTTGAGCTCCCCCTCCCCTCTCTTCTTCCCCCTCTCTTCCTCTCTGCACCATCTATGGTGCTCTCTATCTCACTTATCTTCTCGAACTGCTTTTCTATCGACTATCCTATCCCTCTCACTACGTCTGGTAGGAAGAAGCTCAAAAGGGATATCCTGGTCTCCAACCCAGGCTTCGCTATCGCTGATACCTACACCAGTGCTTCCTCCAGACAGACCCTTACTGACACCCTCTTTGTTGTTCCCTCTCCAGGCCTATGGATCCCCCCATATGGTCTCTGTTCTCTCTCCTTTTTCTTCTTCACCCATTAATGGTTGCACCCGGTGGGAGACCCTCCTAGCCCTCTTCCACTCCTCCAAGACCATCATTAACGTTTACCTAAATGGCACCGTCTTGGTCCAAGGCACTCAGGCCAAACTCCTCCTTTTTGATAGACGCTACCCGTGCCTTATCAACTTCCTTTCTTCTCCTGCTGTTCCTTCTTTCCCCTCTCTGGCTCCTCTGCCGCCTCCATCCTCTGCCACCTCTATGGCTGCTTCTGCTGCTTCTCCAGCCACCCTGTTGCCACCTTCCTCCACCTCTCCTCTGGCTCCTCTGCCGCCTCCATCATCTGCCACCTCTACTTACTGCTGCCTCTGCTGCTTCTCTGGGCCCCCTGTTGTCTTCTTCCCCCGCCAGCCCTCTGGCACCCCCCTTCTCCTTCCTCCTGGCTACCTTGCCTTCTTCTCCTTCCTCCTCTGCCCATCCTCAGGTACTTGCAACTCTTCCACAGGGCGTATCTCTGACCTGTACTCCTCCACGGAGGTCCTTCAAAGGGGGCAACCTGCT
The DNA here is from genome assembly GCF_040938575.1 of Ambystoma mexicanum. NCBI lineage: Eukaryota > Metazoa > Chordata > Amphibia > Caudata > Ambystomatidae > Ambystoma > Ambystoma mexicanum. The sequence continues at coordinate 282,633,676 of NC_090939.1, forward strand.
CCACATTTCACTCTCTACTCTCGCTCAGCTGTCACACACTCCTCTGACATCTGCCATCTCCTGGAAGAACTCGATTTGGCTTTACTCTGTCTGACCGAGACTTGGTTCATGACCAGTTCTGTCACAAGCTTTGACACTCTCCTTCCTGATGACTACAAGATCCACTCCGAACCCAGCACCAACTGTCCCGGTGGGGGTGTAGCCTTGATCTTCCCTGAGTGGATCCCTGCTTCTATCATTCCTATGCAAGACTACTCTTCCTTTGAATGCCTGGTCTGCAGGCTCTCTCTCTGCTGGCTTTTTTCTCACTGTGGTCACTATCTACAGGCCGACCTGACCAGGTTGCCCTCTTCCTCTCTGAGTGGGCAACCTCTCCTCCTCTCTCCTTGCCTCTACCTCTCAACTTCTCCTCCTCTGAGACCTTAACATCCACCTGGATGCTAGCTGCCCTTCTTCAGGACTCTTTTGCAACCTATGCGACTCTCTCGCTCTATTCTTCTCTCTGGCCCAACTCACACCGCACTGCACACCCTGTATGTCTGATCTCCTCAGACCTCCCCCTGTCCAACCCCTGTCCAACTCTCTCACCACTCCTCTCTCCTGGAGTGATCACTTTCTCATTTCCTCTCATCTCTTTCTCTCTACCCCTCAGGCCAAGCCGATTCCAGCACTGACACCTACGTATGAGCTGCACCTCCACAGATGTATTCTTCCTTTCCTCACTGTCCCCCAGAAGCTCACTGTCTCCAGAGCTCTGGTCCTTTCTAGGATGGATTACTGCAACAGCCTCTTTCTAAATCTTCCTGCCTCTACTCTCCGACCTCTACAACCTATCCAGAACAGGACTGCAAGATTTGTCCTTGGCCTCAAGCCCAGGGTTCATATCTCTCCAGCTCTGAAATCTCTTAATTGGCTCCCAGTGGCGGCAAGTATCAAGTTCAAGACCCTCTGCATCGTCCACAAATCTTTCTGGGGCCTGGGACCACACTACCTCCAACTCTCCCTAAACATCTCCCTTCTCGAGCTCTCCGCTCGTCCACCTCCAACTCTCTGAGGGTCAGTCGCTTTTCCAAGCAGAGTGTTGGGGCAGATCTCTATCTTCACCTGGGGTCTCTCTCTGGAACAGCCTCCATGCCTCTCTCAAACTTGAGCAGAACCACCTCTGGTTCCGAAAGCAACTCAAGACCTTCCTCTTTCTTTCATTTCTCTCCCCTGCTGATGTCCCGACTGCTCCACGCGCGGTCACCTGGTTAACATCTGAACTTGGGCCCAGGCTCCTGCATGACCAGTTGCACTTTGCACTGCCTTACGGCACCACTAGCACTTGTGGGCTGTATCTGGAACCCTACAGTCCCTTCTCTCTGCACTTATGAGCCACCCGTTGGCTGCACTTCTTGAGCTACCTGTACTAAGCCACATGCTGGCTGCACTTCTTGAGTTACCTGCTCTTCTCCATCCTGCCCCTCCCCACCCACCGCTCTCGGCATTCCTGCCCTTCCACTTCCCTGACACAGGGCCTAGTAAGATTGTTTTTCCCCTCCTTGTCTTGTCGCGCCTAGAAACACTTGTGTACAGGCGTGTTATTAATGCCATATCATATCATATAGAAGGCCAACCTAGTTTAGTGACAGTGACAACTCTGGGGACTGTAGCCAAACCAGTTCAAGGTAGCAAGGCGAGTGGTCAAGGATAAATCAATGCTAAGTCTCAAGAGGTGGTGAGCCTGTAAGGGGTCCTCAATGAGTACACGGAGTGAAAAGTCAAGGAACACACTCAGACAATCAGTTATGAAAATAAGTATTTATTTGGTTCCATGTCATTTCATCGTGGGATGTTTTTCACAGGGTTTTTTATCGCACATTTTCTAATGAAAAAAACCATCACATTTTTTAAAAAATTATTTTGGGGGCCCCCCCCGAACTCCCCATTCCCTTTCAGTTTGTATCTATTACCAAAAACCCACATCCCATTTATAGAATTTTTTAACCGCCCCCAAAAAAAATTAGATGGGTTTTTTCGTTAAAACATTTGCGGTAAAAAAAACACAAAAAAACATCATGCGATGAAAGGACGTTGGACTATTTATTTATGGCCAGATTACACGGGACTGCTGAAGATCACCTACAAGACAGGGCTCTTCCAGGACAGCAGCTGAAGTTGGTCACCAGGACTTCTTTCAACGGGACCATGGTCTCCTTACATGTCTTATAGCTGTGTAAAGAAGAGGGGCGCCTGGCTTTTTCCTGACCTTTGCATGTACTGTAGAGTATATGTAAACAATTGATCAGGGCGACCCCGGTTAGACAACAGAACACACTGACATTTGATGGTATTTCGAGAAATAATTGCTATTTTGTGTATTAGCACAGACGATTTGATTAACATAACATACAGGAAAACATAGTGAACCTAACAATAACAAACAAAGCAATGTGCTGAACAAATTGGTATGCTTTTCAATAATCTGGTGATATACAATGTACAGACCATTGCATTCCCAAGGGTGTATAATAGAATAATATAGAATTAAACATAAAACGTTTTGTGCCCAGTTGGCACACTTGGACAAAGAGAGTTGACACAATAGTGTTTCGGCCTATTGCATATGGGTAGCTCCAAGTATAACGACCTTCATCAGGACAGGAATTGTGGTATAGGTTCCTCACAGCCTGTGGTACAGATCTATAACAAAAATAAATTTGTTACATTGAGTGTTCTGTAACCGGGATGAACATATAAAATAAAGCTCTATAAGTAGCTAAAGTGTGTCCCCAAGGGGAACACCTTACCGTGCTCTGATGTCAAAGCACGGGAAGTTCGATGATGCCACCAAGCATGTGGTATTCCCACTGCACAGCCAAAGTCAGTGCGTGGGACCACTCAGAATTCAGTGAGTACCTGTAGAAAATACACAGGGCGAAGAGAGAGGGGAACTATCACTACTCACGTCCTCTCTACTATTTGACAGAGATGCAACCTATCTGCCCAAAGGCTGAGATAAGAAAAGGCACTTACCCTACGTGCATGGAGGGTATAGCGTCTAGGGGGCTATCCGGGGGACCTTCTAGATGGCTTATCAATATGGGCTAAATATCTGAACCCGCTGTCAGTTGTCAGTGTAGGATGACTAATCATTTCAGTGAAGCACCTGTGTGGAAAAGAACGCCTTGATTAAACCAGGCATGCATGTGCTGCTGTCCCGGGTCGGGTATACCCACGGGCATGGCAATGCAGAAACATGTCGAATAATGTCAATGAGACAACAGTAGTCAAGGCTGCTGTCTGCAATTCTAACAGGACAAACTCACCTGTATGTTACTGGAAAACAGAATCGAGCAGATCCGCTGTGTCATGGTTTGACGCACGGAGCTAAAATCTGCTAATGGTGTGTTCGGGCGAATGAAGAATGGGTGCAGGGGTCCTATTCTTATTCAAGAAGCAGGTAAGAGCCGAAACTCCCACTAGCCAATCAAAGATCTGGCCCACATCCCCCCGCACACTAACAGTGGTCCAATCAGGAGCACTGGTGGCACCGCTGTTGCATTCCATTCAGACATTGAAACCAGTTTGTGGATTTGGACCAGACAGTCCCAACCCACTTCCTGGCAGCAAACACACATTGCCCTGTAGTAACCCGCAAAAAGCCTCTGCTTTCCCGACCACTGGAAGTCCATATATGGATTTTTCTGTACTCACAGGTCAGGAAGAATGGTTAGGGAAAAGATGGCCAAGGGACAAACGAAAAACCTTGTGGCACGGCATGTTTGGACACTAGCCACAGTATGTGGCCAAACACAGTAAGGCTAAAGTAAATTACTTCAAAAAATAGGAAAATGTAACTACTGCTGCCTCCAACTTGTCCCTTAGGCACACCTAAAGTAACCAAAAACCCCTGAGTGCTAGTCTAGGGCAAAACAAAAAAGTGTACTCATTGTACTGCATTGTGAAATGCATTGTACAATGATAAAAAGTTACCAAAAGTGATAACAAGTTACCAAAAGTGGCAACAAAGTAACAAGACTAAGGGAAACAATGTTTCCCAGTACTGATAGCCTGAAGGGCATGTCAGTTTCCCCATGACAAATGAGCAAGAGCCAGTGTAGTGAATCTGAAGGCTTGACTTCACTGCAAAAAGAGCCGGTCGATTCAAAAGTAAAAGCAAAATGTTTGAGGGTGCATAAAAATGGTGGGAAGGGGCTGTAAAGAGAATTTTTTCCTAATTCTCACCCTCCCCCCCAGCCTGGCGACCGGGGGAACTAATCCACCCCTGAATGGATACTCTATTCCAGTCGGTTATCCCGGTTGGACAGCCCATCAGCATTGCTTGATTTGGAATCCGGCCTAGGTCCAATAGGGATGTTGAAGGCCTGTAGTGATCATGTACCACCTGAGGCACTTTGGATTCTCTCCCTTAATATCCACCAACCACTTCAAAGATTGAGGGTGAGCATACACAGTGGAGTGAGTCCCATGAAGGTAGGACTTCAGCTTCCTAAGGCACCATATAATGGAAAAACATTTCTTCTCCACTGTGGACCACATGAGTTCTCCACTCCTAAACTGGTAGCTGATGTGAAATATAGGTTGTTCCTCACCTTTGTCATTAAGCTGTGATAGGTTTTCCTACTACCCCAGTGTTATAGGCATCTTCCTGCACTTTGAAAGGTCTCTTCCAATCAGGTGCCCTGTGATCATGGGCATGACCTAGGGAGTCTTTCAGGTCAGCGAAGGCCTTCTAACACTCCAGGGTCCATACAAATTCTTTAGGTCCCCTTGAAGTAGTGAGGTCAGTCAGAGGGGCAGCTATACGACTATAGCCTGACACTTTACTCCTGTGTTTCAAAGTGAGGCTCAGGAAAGTCCTTGGGTGTTGGTAGTGGGGGTTGCCTAGTTCTGTACATCATGTACTTCACTGACAAGAGGTTGCATCGTGCCTCCACTTACAGCATTGAAATGCTCAATGAAGGCCAATGGCTCTTGTTCAGTCTTACAGTTGTTTGTCTGAACAAGTTGGCCTGATGAAGGTCCTGAAACACAGTCTTCTGAGATATTCCAGGTTCCATCCAAGTGTCGCGAGAATCTGGCATATCACCCAGATATGTCTTGCAGATATTCTCTCTCCCATCCAGAACAGGGTCTAATCTCATTTGACAGGTGTCAGTTGTAGCCACCAATTCAGAAGTCATTACACAGAAGTAATGCTCTGAAAAGGCTGAAACTGCTGTCTCTGCCTTAGCCTAGACTGACAGAGATACGTTGCCATACCATGCAAAAAGACTTTTCAGTACAGAGCTGATCTACCGAGTTGCCACCTCTAGGTGGGGAGTGTGCATCTGTCCTGAGGACAACATATAGAGCTCTAGTATCCACACAGAATCCCAAACTGGACGTACCTATATGTTGCTCTAGATCCTCAGAACTGGAACTATGACAGCTAGAGGACCCGAGCACCCCTTGTTCCAGCACAGGGTGAATCTCAGACCAACTGATAAGACTTCTTGTTTGTGGGTCTGAACCACCACAACACCCAAACCTGGAGGGTTTACCAATTCCCATAACACAGTCTGGTTCACACCAATCTGTTATAAGGGGTGTCAGTGGAAACAAGTGGGAAGATTGCCTCAGCCAAATCTCCACCTCACCTTGATGATGTGGGTCAGGTGAGGAGCCATCCTCAATGTAGCCAGTAGAAGGGCTGCTCTGGCACAGGGCAGGGGGATACTCAGACTTGTCTGGCCCCCTTTCTGTAGCTATAAGCAGAGCTCCATTTCTATCCCTCAAGACAGAATCTTCCACACTATTCATAGGTAACTCTATGGTAACCTTTCTACGTCCCCTAACGCCTTTTGAATAGTTTACCTTGCCAGGTTGGTAAACTTGGCAATGCCCAGAACACTCACATGTGTTCAGGGATTTAGTAAACCGGTTTGACAGGAGAAGGTTCCGCTCCCTTCTCTGGGGCTCACTAAGGGATCCAATCAAACCTCTGAACGATCTAACAAGTCTCTCTCTCAGACCAACTTCTGGTGGATGACAGCTAAGTGACATGACAGGTCACTGCACCTGCCTTCCACGGGGTCTGACCATTACTCAGTACAGCAGAGGAGATACCTCTAATACTGACACTCAATAAGGTGTCAATGACTGACTTGGCAGTCATTCTCTGTGGTTGGCACAAAGACATATGGTGTTGTAATCAGCAACAACCAATTGTTACTTATTGTTTCAGGTCTCCAGAGTCAAAGGGCTAATCAAATTAGGCCTTCTCTCTGGTAAAAATGAGTTCACTCCTAAAGGTGAATCCTGGAGTAAATGAATACTTGTCTCACTAATCCAATACCAGAGGAGTCTTGGAGAGCTAATTTTCTGTCAATATATGTATGACCGAGAATGATGACCCCTTGTGCTGGTTGAATCTGGGGGTAAGCGCTGGTTGTTTGACTGGGAAATGGATGAACTTCATGATCTGATTGTAAAAAGCTAAAATTCTAGAGCACCAGGGCACGATGGTCTGGCTACCATTGTCTTAAAGAGTAATCTGCAGATTTGGGTGCAGATTTTACATGAGATCTTTTAAGAAGCAATTAGGGGGAAAAGGGTTCCCGGCTTCCTGGTTAACCGCTATAGAAGTGCCAATTCATAAGAAAGGCTCATGTTTTAGCACCTGGCAATTACAGACCTATATCACTTTGGGATATTCCATCTAAAATATTTGCTGGGTTGGTGTTACGGGAGATTGGAAGTTGAGCAAAAAAGAGTAATATGTTACATGTGTTTCAGACTGGGTTTTGTAGAAGAGTTGGCACAGAGGTTAATAGCTTTATTCTTGGGCTTCTTAAAAAAGAGGCTGTGGTGCGTGTGAAACCCCTCTATGTTGCCTTTATTGATCTCACTATGGCGTTTGACACTGTCCTGAGAAATAAACTGTGGGCTAAGTTAGCAACTGGGGTTGTCCTACAACGCTGTTAGCCATCCTTGTAGGTTTGGATTCCCACACTTCTCTACGAGTTAGATTGAATAGAAAGGGGCATTTATTGGCCCCGGTCAAATCGGAAAGAGGATTGAAACAAGGATGTGTGTTGGCCCCTTTGCTTTTTAGCCTTTTTATTTCAGATATCAGGGATGCCTTTTCTGCCACCCAATGTTTTCCACCTAAGGTCGACTGCACACATGTGAACTATTTACTATACGCGGACGATATGGTCCCTATGGACCACACGCCGATTAAGCTGCAGGGCCAATTGTCTGACCTAGAGAGATACACTAAGTTGAATAATCTTTGTATTAATGTAGCAAAAACTAAAATACTTGCCTTTCAACAGAAGAAATGTAAGTTGACGAGACCTTCAGCTGGGTGTATGTACTTGACCAGGTAGATACTTTTATATATTTGGGTTTTTACTTGTTTAAGAAAGAAAACATGCATGAACTCTTTGCCTTTAAAAAGGAACGGATGATGTCATTAGCTGCGCAGGCAGGTTGTATAAATACGATATTTGGTTATTTTTCACTGGCTTCAGTTAGGGAGTTTTACTGTAAGAAGGTAGTATCATTAATGACATACGGGGCAGAGACTACTTTGTTTAGCTTCACTGGACATTGGGTGAAATTAGAGGGAGTTTTTTGGAGGAGAATTTTGAAGCTCCCACAAAGTGTCCCTATCCGGTCTATAAGATATGAGCTGGGGTTAACTTCTTTGGAAACAATAGCAACTTGGAAAAATGTAAATTTCCTGAGAAAAATTCTATCTGCTGAAGTTTCATCACTTGGTGGTTGCTAAAACATGCAATGCTAAACAAATTGCCCCCCACCCCGTTGGTGAGGTGGTATGAACAGTGTTTAACCTGCGTGACAATGATGTATCCATTGACTTTTTAATTACTACCCTGTTAAGGTGAAATTCCGATTGTGGGAAAGAGACTGAATTAACACAATAGAACTGGTACGAGGGTATAACCTTTTCTGTGGTTTGTTGGTGGATGTAAAACCATATGGTACAATGCCTCAATACTTACACAGGTGTCCGGGGGAGCTTTGGCATACGCAATGCCTGTGCCGTCGTATGAACCTTTGCACGACATAGGGAATTTTAGGAGCTAGGGGAGGAGTAGAGGTAGATTGAGAAAATGTAGGTTTTGTAAAAAGGAGGGTCTAGTGGAAACCATTTTCCATTTACTGCTGGAATGTTCTATGCTTGCTTCCCTATTTTGCACATGTAAGCTTTTACAATCAGGTCTTATCTGACAATTCATTTTTACAGAAAAATCTTTTAAATGGAGTCTGACCACTATTTGTTTTTTACGAGAGGTTTTTGCAACTGAGGAAGGGGGTACCAACTAACATGAATTAATAAGTGAACAGAATTTATATCAGTTTTTATGAATATTGAGTTTTTAAGATATATTTAGATATATGATGTATTTGTTGCACATGCTTTTTTTTTTAATAAAATGTACTTTGATATGATGTTTTTGTATGTAAGATGCTTTTTAACTATGTTAGTGAAAAGTTCCTTAGTGAACTATAGCACTAATTAAAATAAAGAAAGAAAAATACTTGTCTCACTCCTGTCAGTCTGATAACAGGGAGTGACATCAGGATGAACTACCAGGGGACTGCCACACACCAACTGTAGGAGGAAGGGCCACACATCCTGATGAACCTCCAACTTCTCAAGGTCTCCTCTGATGGGCTCTGTGGGCTTACTTTCCAGTAACCAACCTTCCTGCTGTATCCTTTGATTCACTGGTGGGGAACCCTACCGATGGAAGCAGACCTTATTTAGAGGTCTTTTAAAGATGGGTTCTTTCTTTGTTGGCCCATACTAATCCCTCCCCTTGGGATATCCTCCACCAGCAAGCTAGGTAGTCGAGGAGTGTGTGAGAAACCTAGGGGTATTCTCCCATGTAGACGCTGAGAGTCCTCTATTCAGGTGGCCAGTGGAGGGCCATCACATTTGGATCCCAACCTTGGGGGTGGACAAGCGAGGGAGGATCACCTGGTTAGGGGAGTCCGGGGTTGCACTCAGGAGAATACCCTAGGAGAGACGCAGTATTCCAACAGGACGATAGGTGAAGAGATCCCAGAAGCCGTCATTGGTTATGCAGGTCCCATCATCCCTAACCCAAGAGAGAGACAAACTGATTATCCCAGAACAAATCCCGGAAAACGAAAAAGCAAGGTAAAACAAAGACATAACCTCAATGCTTCTATGTCTTTCCCTAGTTTAGACAATTGGAAGTGTTATACAGACCATGTCTGGATGTGTAACATAGGGAGTAATTTAATACAAAGAGGATCACCTTGTGTATACAAAACCAGGGCCCGGGGAGCCAACCCTATCCTTTAACAATCACCTTGTAATAATATAGTCTGTAAATGTCAATTCCTATCTTGCCTTGACTCCCCCAGTCCCACAAATACTCTGACATACTCCCTAAGCCTTTATTGGATATCTTCAATCTCCCCCCATCTCCCTCTCCCCATTTCCAACAAATGCTGAGACAAGGAGGAGGCAATTAAGATCAGTAAACCATAGGAATAACATGGAGAAGATAAGGCAAACTCAAGTTGTTCCACGTATAGTCAGGCAGGGTCAGCAGGCATTTAATAATGACCACTCACACCTGAGTCCACGTGACTGGTTTTGTCACTATAAAAAGTGTGGTTTGGCAAAGGTGAAGGAGCGAGTTGGGGTTGGGGTTGGGATACTGGACCAGAGATGCCATAAAGCTGGGAGCTGCACAAAGAAGAATCAGGAGAACAGTGGCGTGCTGTGATGCTGACCCGGTGTTTGAGAGGGGCTGCAGCGTGGCTAGGGAGCCTTGTCTCCTGAGAGCTGGAGCAAGGCAGCTGGTATCCTGCTGGCGGTGTCCGTGCAATTGGTCGCACCCTTGGGCTGTGTGTCGAGCTCCAGGTTGCCTGAGGGGCAGGTGGTGAGACCCTGACCTCGACCCAAAGCATCCCGGAGAGACCGCTTGGCAGCGCTACGCTACCTGGTGAGTCACGCATAAGAGAGAGAGAAACTCAGGAGCGTGCGGGTGGCTGAAGCGGGAAAGGGAAAAAAAGCAAGATTTGCAAAGCGACACGGAGCGGAAAGTGAGGACAGTTTAATGAAACAGAAAGTAAGAAAGAAGGAATAAGGAAAGAGGAAAGAAGGATTAAGCGCAGTAGTGGCACATAAGGAAGGAAAAGGCACATTAGCTGTGCAGAAGTCCTAAGTAAAAGAAAAGGGTTTGTGCGACCTGGAAAGGAAGAAACAAGTGTTGGTGTGCACAGAAGAGTAAAAGAAGTGTGCAAGAGGCACGATAAGAAAAGGACAGGTGCAAGTGTGCATGACAGAAGATGGGGAGCGTGCAAGAGGCACAACAGAGAGAAAGCAAAAGACAGTGCAAGTGTGCATGGCAAAGTGAAAGGAATTCACACAGTTGACAGTGGTGCATGAAGCACCTGAAGATAAAAAGAATAAAGGAAAGCAAGTGTAAGAAATAAGGAGAGGAGCAAAGGATCAGAGTGGTCGCGCTTAGGAAAAGCAAAGAGCCTGGCATTTTCGAACGCCTCGGATTCTACCCATGAAAGTATTATATGTGAGAGAACTGTATTTAAGGAAAAGGTACATCCTGACAAGCTGATATTGTGTTTGAAACTAGGGGGGCCTAAGCTTGGGGAAGGGCACCCTGAGAAGCCTAAAAGGAATTATTACATATTTAGGGTTTTTGTGAAAGGGGCCTACGCTTGGGGAAGGGAACCTTGAGACGCCCAACCAAGTTGGAGACACATTGTTGTTTTTGTAGTGTTGAAACGATTGAAGCGTGGTGAAGGGAATCCTGAGATGCGTCAAAAAGGAACTGTCATATTTCTTTTATTTGGAACTTGAATACGTTTAAGTTTGGGAAAAGAAACCCCAAGGACACTGAAGATACTCAAAACCACTACCAGGGCTCGGTGGGGAAGATCTTACGAATAGCCCTTTTTAATTTAACTCATTTTTGTGACATTGACCAAGCTACACCTGGTGAGAAGACCACCTGAAACCAACTTTGGTTTCCAATTTTCTGTTGGACCACTATTTGTCTTTTCAAGACTTCTTATCACATTTTTGTAAATAGTGAGGGCAATTATAGGTTTAGACACAGACAGACTTTTATTTTGGACTATTAGACAGCAATGGCCATTAGAAACATCAGTTAAGGGAGTCATCCCTTTAGAGTTAGGGCCAATCAGGCATTTCATCAACACAGGAACCTTAGTAAATAAAGGTTTTAAAACTAACAACTTTATGTCTGTGTCTCTCTTGATACCATGCCTGTCTCACAAGTCCCAGAGTATCCAAGATGTTCTGGTGGTCCGTTTTTCAGGTTTGGATTAGGGATGCAACCAACTACCTCAACAGATATTTTAGGCAGGACAGGGGGATTATTCTCTTTCCTTTTTCAGACTCCTTGGCCTTTGGGTTTCCTAAGGCAGCCTGATTCTGAGACCAAGTGCTTGAAGGATCTGGTGACAGTCTATCAGGACCTACGTCTTGAAGACTGATTTAGCCCAGAACTCTTCTAGGAACAGTTCTCCTAATATTGACAGATGCCCTGACCATTTCTCATGACAGGTGCTACTGGAACATTGGGAGAGGGCCTACCAGCCAACTGAGCATCCTGCACAGGATCTCTGCAAAGAACCTATGGGTCTAATATGAAGGAAGCGAAGGACATGCGATTTTTCCTATGATAAATGAGCAAAAACCAGTGTAGTGAAGCTGAAAGCAGCAACATGTCGATAAACGGTATGCAAGATACTTCTGCCTTAAAGTCCGTGTTTTACAAGCCTCTGAACTATATGAACTGTTAAATGCTACGAGTATCTGGTGTCTGCAAAGTTATAACTTGGCGCCAGGGTGGACGTGTATAGCGTGTTTTATAATGCGTCCATTAAAATATCAAAGATGGGAACACTGCGACACACCCTTCATGTATAATACCCATTATAAAAAATAGAACGTCTTACATCAGCTTGGTCTCTGTTTATTTTATTGTAATGCTTCAATGGATAATAACACACATTCAAGATTGCATAAAAGCTATTATGATAAAAGCAGTGTTGGGAGTTATGGGGGTGTTGATGCTCTTTATCGAAAATTACAGCGTGATAAACACCCCGTCACATGTGCATCCGTTAAGAACTGGCTATCTGGTCAGGAGACATTTACCCTTCATAAAAATGCTAGAAAACGTTTTAAAAGAAGAATGACCATGGTATCTTCCAGAGACCAACAGTGCAGGCTGATTTAGTGGATGTTTGTCCTTTTGAAAAGCAGAGCAATGGTGCACGGTACATCTTGACGGTGATAGATGTTTTATCAAAATACGCTTTTGCCTAGGTCTTGAGGGATAAGACTGGTTCAAGAGCGACAGCAGCCTTCAAGCATATCTTCAGCAAGGGCGAGTACCTGTAGAATTACAAACTGATGCTGGCAAGGGGTTTTTAAGTAGACCCCTCCAAAACCTTCTAAAGCAACACCGCGTGCATCATTTTATAACACACACGGAGGTTAAAAGCAGCAGTTGTTGAACGTTTTAATACAACCTTGAGATCTAAACTATGTAGACATTTCACAGCCTATAATACGCAACGCTATGTGGATATATTACATTCTTTTGGAGATGTGTATAATGACAGCTATCACCGGTCTATTAAAATGACTCCAAAGTCTGTAATGTCTGAAAACTCATTATATGCGTGGCGAAACCTGTATGCTGAAAGGTTATCGGTGAAGATCAAGAAAACAATCTTACGCGGTGGGGACCACGTCCGAGTATCCAAGTTAAAAGTGGTCTTTACAAAAGGTTACCATCAATCCTTTACAAATTATATTTTCATAGTGGCAAAAGCATTGGTGAAAGAGGGAGTATACATATACCGGTTGGCGGATTATGCTGGTGAAGTTCTAAGCAGTCATTTCTATACTGAGGAGTTACAAAAGGTGGTCAACGATCCCCAGCGTCTTTATAGGGTTCAGAGAATTATTCAGAGTAAAGGTAAGGGCTCTAAGAAACAGCACCTGGGAAAATGGGTGGGCTGGCCTGATAAATTCAACAGCTGGGTCAACACTGCATCTCTAGAGGATCTAAAAAGCAGAGCAGCTCCCTGAGAACAAGATCGAAAACAGCAGCTTTTATATCACCTTGCCCAGTAAGGCCTCTTTAGATACATTCCCCAACAACTAAATATCGAATTATTCTGTTAAGTTGGCTAAGCCCGTTAATTTACAAGGACTGTGGGAAGCGTGTCTGATGGAGATTCAGTATCCCCATACGTGGGACACCGTGGACAAAAAAAGAGGCCTGGTATACAATCAAGCGTGGATAACAAGCTGAATTGTTACACGTGGGTTTTCCTCACTGCTTTTACCCCACAATACAAGTGCTGCTAGATACTATCAACAAATCAATCGCAAGCTTTGGGCACTATTCAGATATACAGCTGGTTGTGAATAGCTCACGGTACAAAGTATTTCCAGGATCGGCCGATCTTACCACAGAGTTTATGTGAAGCGGATAACTTTGTATGGTGCTGGGGAGCATTCAACATGTAAAAAGTAATAAAGCTCTAGACAAAACATGTGCTGATATTGATGGTGGATTTTACAGCCTCATGATCTACAGCGATATAGTAGAATACCAAAGGGTTGGCAACTCATATGCCCCCCTGATGAGAACCTCACAAGTCAAGGGTGAAAATAACAGCATTGTCAATATACAATACATGAAACCTGATTATATTCCTGTTTCTAAGTGTCATTTTGACATCATCAACATACAGATAAGGGACAATCAGGGTGAGCTGGTCTCATTCAAATACGGGAAGGTCCCAGTGAAACTAGATGTGCGTCCTAGATGTGAGAAAGACAGCTAGAACATGGTAATCATGAAACGTTACGGGGAACTGCACATTTATAGGGATTATTACCGTAGACAGGCCGGTTATGGTGATCAACCCTACTTTCACCTGTTATGTATGGTGAGGTTCTAGGAATTATTTTCAGAAGTCTTTTTCGGAGAGCCATGCCCTTCCTGCGCAAAGGGTTTGAATTAGCTAAGCCACATATGAAAACCGGTGCTACAAATATGCTAAGGATGTGGTGTCTACTGCAACAGCGTCCATCCCAAATCGTTTCAACCAACCAGCACAAGAGGGTTCTGGCCTGGTTTATGTGGGTAAAAGCTCGGCAAAAAGAAAAAGGAGAGCGTCGAACAGACGGGGGCCTCCGAAGCCACATAAAAAATGAAGATCAACAACTAGAACCACTCAGAGGAGAAAAGCACGACCAAGAACAGACTTGGCAAGCGAAATAAAAACAGACCCAATATCAATATTTTCTAAAAGATGGCCATCATCAATTTTGCCTCTGGGGAATGTGTGAAATCAGAACTAGACATGTTTGCCACACCCCCAACACAGACGAGCATCGAAAACAGTTTTTTCATGGAAGTTGCACCCCTAGCGGCACTATCTCCTTTAGCGCCCATAGAGGTTTACATATATGGCTCAACAGAGGATCTGAATGACACTTTACCTATCCTGTAAAATAGCAAAAGAGTATGGCACAGCTATCGCCGCTGCCGCTAAGTTCACCACAATTGCCTATGCCGTGGCCACCCTTTTCAACCAAGTGGACATTACTCTAGGCGATCATCTGATTACGCAGAGTGACAACATGTACACCTATAGAGCATAGATAGAAAGCATTCTGAACTACAGCAATGATGCTTTGGACACACAGCTCACTGCAGAGCTTTTTTATAAGTACATGGCTGGGCATTGAGCGATTATGCTCTAGATGGAAACAACAAGGGCTTTATGAAGAGAGCATTGTATGCAACAGGTAGCAGAAATGTTTACTTACTAGGGCATCTACACAAGGATCTATTTTGCCAGGAGAAACTCATGGTGAATGGTGTTGATCTGAAAATTAATCTCCCTTGAAATAAAGACACCTTCTGTCTTAACAGTGATGATGCAGAAGCCCACAAGCTGGTAATAGTATCAGCAAGCTTATTTATTAAAAGGGTCAACGTGTCACCTACAGTCAGACTCGCTCATGCTGATGCTCTACAAGTATCTAACTTGAAATACTTGAGTGGAGAGGACATCCTTGAAAATCTTCAGTGTACCAGTGGGCAGTCATGTCGCCAGTCATTATAACTTAGCCTTGGGACAATTACCTAAAATAATCATTATTGGTTTTGTGGCTAACACTGCTTTTTCAGGGGATTGCACCAGTAATCCTTTTAATTTTAAAAATTACAACATTAACAATGCTGCTCTTTTTACCTGCCAAAGCCTGCAGCCCCAGTTTTCAACACAAAAATACAATTATGGAGTATCTGGGGCTAGTTTCCATCAGCGGCAAGCACGTGCGTGATAAAGGTTTTGTGATACCTCGTGACTAGTACTACGCTGGTTACACCTTGTTGGCTTTTGATTTGAGACCCGATAATGCATCATCAGGCCATTATAATCTGATTAGGAATGGTAATTTACACATCGAGGTCCGGTTTGCTGCACATTTACAAAACACTGTGAATCTTATTATTATGGCTCTATTTGACTTGGTCATAGAACTAAACAATCAGCGTCAGGTTCTGTACGATATGTAATGGATACCTACCAGATCATGCTTTTCCTGCGTAAAGACAAACATGCTATGAAAACATTCTGAGGCGTGTATCCGTGTGATAACATTCCAAGGGAAATACCCGGTGAGCGGCCCGTCAGTCTTGTGATGAACACAGACCCCCAGCATCAAGAAGGCACACATTGGATAGCTATGTTTATAGACAAGGGTGTAATAACTGTCTTTGATAGTCTGGGGTACTTTCCAAGCCACTCTATATAAAGTGGCACTCTATTGGACTATGTTAAACATATAGCACCCATATTACATTATAGTAGAGCTCAGGTGGAGCATTCTGAAGCCGTGACATGTGGGCAACACGATTGTTACTTTGTATCTAAAATGTCTGAGAAACAGTCATTGCGGGGCATTATGCAAACCTATTCTCTTGATCTCAGACAAAATGATTAGATGGTGGTGGATTTTGTGAACAAGAGCAAATATCGCAGACCCCCTGTAAAGTATTTAGCTTTTGTCAGAAATGTATTCTTGTTACTAAATAGTAGAGACGTGTACATGTATAAATAAACATATTGTGATTTTAAACAATGGCCTCCTTCTTACTTGTGTAATGTTTAATTAATATTTTTAAAAACAAAATGCTGTGCTAGAAATGAGTGAAAGGATTAGACGCGAAACGCTTGATTGGTATAAATAATCAGTGTATTTTATTACAAACAGAGCCCTTGTTTATACAGGTTGTATGGTTATACGTATAAAAACATATACATAACCACATGTTTTTATTACAAACAGAGCCTTTGTTTAAACCAATTGGCTGGCGTATACTTAAAAAAACATTTACATAAACACATATATATATATATATATATATATATACATACACACACATATTACAACTGTTAAACATGATTCTACAAATTAAAAAACACACATTTACACACTAAACCAGGCCGAGCATTTGGGTTTCTTTTTCTTTTTTCTTTTCTTAAGGGTAATATCTAGAGAATCAACATAGTCTGTGGGAGTTTTAACACCAGAGTCTTTCAATGTCTCTAACAGTTCACGATGACCCATATTTCCCACTAAAGTAGCGGGATGTTTCATCGGCAGTGGATTGCATGAACAGATCCGATCCGCTCAGTTTTTTGTGTCTTCCAAAGGCCTGAGGATTAGTAATGCTGCAAACTAAATCATGGACGTTTGAACCTTTGACAACCACCCCTTTAAATCCAAACTCCTCCTTTTCGTTCCAGGGTACCACCCCCTTATCTTGTTCAACAATAGTTCAGCATTTTTACGATAGCGGGGATTAATGGTGTTCAGGACTTCCACCACCAGGGGGTCTGAAACGGGGGGTCGTGGGGTTGGGATGTTGAGACTTACGGGCTCTTCGGGGGCATGTACAATGTTAGTTTATTCTTCTCATTTTCGGTTTGTCTAAAGTGTGTTAAGTATTTTTGGAGAATAGACGAATAGAGGGTAACCTTGTCGTAGTCCGATAAATCATGGCGCCTCAGGACCTCATTTCAGAATTGAACCGCAGGGTGGTGGATTTTCGAATATCAGGTTCATCATGATTCTGGGTGCTCAGCCCCTCCATGTGACATTTGTCAACCAGATACATCTTCTGACTGTACTCCATTAACCGGCCCCTAGAAGCCTGGTGATCAGAAGCAATGCAAAACCTAGTGGCGAGCCTATGAAACCACTGGATTGCTTTGAATGTTTTCTTTTAGCTTTTAGGGAAGCCCTCTTGGTACCCAGTTTCTTGAGGGTGTGCTTTTTCTTTTTTAAGGCTCCTAACTGGCAGCTGGATAGTGGAACGTTCCCCTTGATGGTGTTGAAGGCAATTTTGGCTATAACCAATACTAAATCATCAGATGCTGAGCATAGAATGGCCTTGCGTGGCTGTGCTGGTGCCGTTACTAGCATTTTAAGGAGAGCATAGTTCCTACGTATACGTGCCATCATGATGGTCGGTCGTGGGTAGCAATGAGGGAAGCTTTTTGTCTCATCTGGTTTTTCTAGAGGCCTTTTGTATGTAAACGGCCGGTAAATCAGGATAGAAAAAACATGTGTGCAATCTGTAGTCCTCTAAGGTGTTTGTTTTTAAATCCACCAATATGTAACCATAAGGTTTACGGGTAGCGTCTTCAAAGGCCTCTATGAAAAACCAGCTGTTACCTGGATACATCTGTCTCGCTAGAACCGAGAGTTGTTGTTTATCTCTGGGGTTCTTAAACAGAACGATATAGCTGGCGTTTAGTGTTGTTGAACGGTTGCCCTTGCCCTTGTAGAATACATTCTGAACAATGTAGCAGATACTAAGGTTACAATGGTGTGAATACTGCGTGAATGCTTTTTCCAGTTCAGAGCAATGCCCACCATCCATCATAAGATCGTCTCTGATGATCATATTAACAAGATTTGGCGGTAGCAAACGGTCATCATTCAGAGAATCTGGCAAGCCCTCCACAAACTTCAGGTGTGGTATTTTAGCAGTCAGCTCATTATACAGCAGTTGCCAGCAAGAGTAAAACCAAATGATATTATTGGGAATTGTAGACATTACCTTGTGGGCATTTTCTAGGAGCTGTTTAATAAAATAGCTTTTACTGCAGCTGGAAGGACCCGCTAACACACATGAAAAAGGGTGTTGAAATCGGGTGTCCATCTCACGCGATGATTCCTTTTCAATAGCCATAGGGTAATGTACTGTAGTCATTTGTGAGCACACGTTTATCAAATATTACCCTCAAAGTTTTCTGCAACGTCTGGGTTCTAATTTCCCAGCGCTTTCTCTCACGCACTATGTATGGTTGCTGCGCCACAATAGTCTTGGTGGTGTTTTTTAAAGTGTACTCCCGCACCAACCCTTTCAGACTGTCAAAATTGATTTTCATGCTGTTGCTGACGTTCAAAGTGATGCCTTTCACTTTCATGCAGACCGCCCCTGTGGATGTCCGATACGAATAGGTTTTGGGCCCTGCAGAAACAAATTCTATAATGTGCTCATCCAGAGCTAGCTCGCTTGTTAAATTACCCAGATAATCACAGTGGGGGATTCTCCTGGCCGGGGGCACTAACAAAAATGACCAAATCAGTGTCCTGGTACAAGCACCGCTCTTGGAGAGCGTCCATGATGGTATACAGCTCCAAACGGGCATGAGAGGTTGCTGAAACATGCAATAAATATATTTATATTGTTGGAACACGTCGGGTACTCGGCAGCGTACTTCCAGCAGTGATGCGCCGTTTCCTCGTCTATAAACTGCAGGCTTGAAATGTCATAATCAGCGTCAAAAAGATAGGCTGTCAACTGGTCAGGATCTGTAACGCTCACCTGATTCCCGCAGAGGCGCCGGTCTTGACTGGGTGAATACCGTATCTTCAAAGGTGATGTGTAACACACGGTTGGCTCTTTGGGCTGGACGTCTGTGCACTGTATGTCTGACTCGAAGAGTAAGATGTCTGCGGATAGAAAATATGGGATTAATGAACTGGGGTTATTGGGTGTCTCTCTCTTCTTCCCTTTCTCTTCTCCTGTAGAACCCCAAAGGTTAACGCTCTCACCTTAGGTAAGTGAACGCCGAGCTCTCCATCTGCCTCGGGGCAGGGT
Source organism: Ambystoma mexicanum (assembly GCF_040938575.1). Classification (NCBI taxonomy): domain Eukaryota; kingdom Metazoa; phylum Chordata; class Amphibia; order Caudata; family Ambystomatidae; genus Ambystoma; species Ambystoma mexicanum. Next base: position 282,652,929 of record NC_090939.1, read on the forward strand.
GCCGTAACCAGTTTCTTCACTGGATAAGGGTGCAGGCCTCTTGAACTCAGAGGACTGCTGTCCGTCGTTTACTGCACGAACGGTAAGTTCCGAGTATTTCAAATGTCTTTAAAAGTCTTTTGTAATGATGTGTCTTATTTTGCAGGGTTCCGGCGATGGCGGATGACGGGCTGAAGTGAGTTGAGGATGGAACCCGTGTGAGGAATAGAAGCGCCTGGAAGCACGTAAGTAAGCGCTTGTTGCCTGATTCACGATGCGCACTAACTGTCCTTTTATCTTGCAGGTACAAGTTCGGAGCTGCTGAAGGGTGCCGGAATACCCACTGGGTTCGGCGTCGGGGAAGGAGTAATGGCACGTGAGTAATAAAGTTACCCAATGTCTTTAAACGCACCTTCCTTTGTCTTTCAGATGCGGGATGCAGCGCCGAAGGCCTCCGGAGCGTGCGAAGAGTTGGTAAGCTTTTGTCTTTCAGATGCCGGAATGCAGTGCGAAGACCTCCGGAGCACGCGAAGAGTAGGTAAGCCTTTGTCTTTCAGATGCCGGAATGCAGCGCGAGGCGTTGGTGACAGCCGATGGACCAGGTAAGGGAAGCGCTGTCACTGAAGACCGTAGTGCTAACCTGTTCTTTCTTGTCTTTATAGGTGTTGCTGAAGACTGGATTCAGGATGGTAAGCCTTTTTCCCTTAGGCCCAGGATCAGATGCAGAAGACACGATGAGCGTTCTGCTGCAGAGGATGCAGAATAACGCAAAGCAAGATTCATCCATCGGGTGTGGTTTAATTAGCCTCATGTAGTGCTTAGGTGTCTCCTTCCACAGCCTCGCCTAGGTAAGAAAAGAGTTCCTGCTTTCCAGAAGAGTTCCAGTGTTCTGAACCTAGGGAGTGGCTCCTGCCCCACCCAACAGGAAAAGTAGTCCCAAACAGAAGAGGATTAGAGGCTCAACTGGCAGGTAAGTAAGCAGCATGGTCTGCCGCAGGTAAATCCACCCAAACATTATGAGCCCGGCGCTTCCAGCGCTGGGACTGGGCATATTTATGAGCCTGGTGCCACTGGCGCCAGGACAGGGTCCAAAAGGTCCCAATTGGGACTGGTTGGCACTCGGAACCTGGGTTATGGGTCTGCTTCCAAGGGAGTTGGGTAAGTCCTGACCTTTTGGAAGCAGAGATCATGACAGGATCGTTATAATGGTTGTGTTTGGTAAATTGGTTCTCTGAGCAAACTTGCCCCATAAGGAATTTAAACATAATTTAGCTAGTTGATGTCTGGAGGGGTTATTCTCAATTAATTCTGTCATTACATAAAGCTTTGGAATTCTCCTTCACACACTGCTGCTTCTACAGTCGGTCCTATCCAAGAGTTACATACGTGCACTGGGACTTTATGGACGCTTTCCAGTAGTGCACCTACCTGTTTCTAGCGCGTCCCTCATGCCGTTCGGGTGTTAGTTCCCTTACTAATCTTTCCCTTCCTTGGTCATTTTTTGCCTTTCCCTGGACTATTCTGAACAGTTACTTTCACCATCTGGAACCAATGAAGGGGACCCAAGTTACTGGAAGACCCTTATTGGTTAGTCTTGTTTAACATAGAGTACAGCTTTCTGTTAGTTCTAAGCCTCATTAGTTCATTGCGGATAGGACAGAAACTGAATGGTGTCTCTTGTTGCAGCCTGGTGAAATTCCTGCTAATTGTGTTCTGTGCTCTTTCCATTGACTCACTCCTCTAGCTGTAGAAGTCATCAGCAAGAGAGGTACATCATTTGGAAAGTCTGTATTCTACAGAAAGATAGAGAATACTCTGACAGCTGGACTATCTTGTATCCCTTTTCTGTGATTCAGGTGAGTCTAATTGTAATCCTCATTATAAGTCTGACAGTGGGTGGGGTCACAGAGGTTGTTTGCACTAGAACTTCTTCCCCTGCCGCAACACAAGACTCTAAAATTAAACAAAAGTATTACAGAAAAAATAGTCCAAGCAATACTTTACAATGAAATGCTATGGTACACCTAGGGGGTTACGAAACCCCACTGAAGTATTAAATGGCGTCACTGTGAACAAATGTGCCCAAACAATTCTCTATAATGAAATGAGAGGGTCTGCCTAGGGCATTACAAAGACACATTGAAATATTAATGGGCATAGCTGTGGAAAAAGGGTTAGTTTGTTAGTAGTCATACATACGTACAATGTGTATCCCCCGCCAGTTGTTTTTGCTTTAACAACCGGACAGCCGATGGCGTTGATCCTCCTGAGAGTGAATCTGAAATAAAATCAAAGAAAACGTTTACCAACATGCTCTACACCAAGGATCCACACTGCCACCATCTGCTTCAAATGCATAATCATATTTTACACAAAAGACCCAAGTCTTGGAAAACAACCTGTACCAAAAAAATCCATTCAGGTTTTATAGCATATCTAGAGTGACAACCACCATGACCAGTTACAATGACAGATGCCTCTCTCCCAGTCTCAGAAGGCCCAGCATCAAGATGTTGAGTATCAGCCTCATCGGTCTTGGCATATTATGGTCATCGGTCCCCTCTAAAAATAAAGAAACAACATACATGATTGTAAAAGGAAAAAATACTATATTACTATAATATAATACTATATTTAAAAAATTATAATAATATAATATCTAATAACAAATATATAATGACACCATATTAATAACAAATATTAAATTAATAAATAGTAATATTAATAAATACATGATTACTCGATATTAATACATATTAATAACCAATATCAAATTATTAAATGTGTGTAACATATTAAATATTAATACCAATGATTTCATTAATAAACATTAATTAAATATTGAATTATTCGACGTTAATAGCAAATATTAAATCATTACAGTTTAATACCAAATATTACTGATGAGGTCCTGGGGACACCGATCCATTAACGATCTGTGTCCCCAGAGCCTCATCTGCAGGCCGCACATTCCCGTGGTGCGGCCTGCCATGTGTGCGCCTGTGGCGGGAAGCGGGGGAAGTTAATTTCACTGATCCCCTTTCGTACTTTTTTGTTTTTTGTTTTTAAAAAGACCTGCATCCGCATCATTAAGATGACCATGGCGTGCCACGCTTATCTTGATGCGGATGCCTGGGGCGCATAGTGGTGTGAGGCCCCGGCTCCCCAGGCATTCGCATCAAGACATACCCATTAGGTGTGGGTGATGAGCTATACTCGTTTAGGCATCCATTTTTAAAAGTCAGTTTAAAAAAAAAAAGACAGCCCCTGTAATACACAAGGCCGGTAGTGCCTTTTAAAAATGAAAAAACTGACGAGACCCTGTGTGCTAAGGGGCTTCACCCCTTTTTCATTTTTTTTTTAAAGCGTGGCAATCCTTGTGTATTACAGGGGCTGCAGGTGGTCTTTTTGTGCAGCCCCTTGAAATGCACACGGTTTGCCGAGCATTTAAAAAAATGGCACGGCCTGCAGCTCTTTTTAAATGCCTGATGCAGCATGTCTCAAAGCCCATATCACCATACTGATTAGAAAGAGCAGGTAGCCGTATAGTTCAAAGGCTTCCCCAGCTCTTGCTAATCAGTATGCTGATGTGGGCTCTTATTCCCTATTGTGCGCCAGATCCCCTTTTGTGAATTAAAATAGATGGACACATCTTCATTATTTCTGTGTTTATTTTCACACATGGAATAGCTTCAAAATCACCAAACCATTTGTAGAAGGCAGTACTCCAATTGTGCCATATCAAATACATTAACAGTGCACACATGTGGCTTTAACGGACACTAACGCTTCACAACATACAAAAATCATTCAATAAATTAGATATTACTTTTTCATGTATAGCTATGAAAATGCTTAACACATGGCATACTGCAATGTAATACAATCTTGATTCTTACAACCTCCCAGAAATGTAGAGACTGAAAGTAATAGTTGATTTCTCTCCTCCTCTCCCTTGCTGAATTCCTGACCGAAATTGCACTGGCTACCTGGCCACCCTTTTGATCTCTGGCCCAGGCCCCGTCAATTACCCACCTGCACTGCCTCCCTGGCAACCCCTGCACTTGGGGACCTTTTTCTGAATACCTTCAGTCCCCGCCTTCTAGCACTTACGTATGCACTTCCTTGCACTTGCCACTAGCCGGCTATTTATGTGTCATATTTATTCCACTTCCCATGTACTGCACTTCCCCTCTCCCTTCCCCCTTCGCACTTTTCCTTTTCCCCCCTTCCCTTACAGTTGCGCGATCTAAATGACACCTGGCCTAGTAGGATCGTTGTTTGTCCTCCCATTGTCCCCCCCCCTTGCCTCGTCGTGCCTTGAAACACTTGTGTATAGGCGCGTTATAAATGCCATATCATATCATATCAATTAGATAGAATCCAGTGCTTGCCTTTCACAACTGATTCGTACAAGACAAAATACCAGTTGGTTTTTTAAAAAAAGCATAGCATTACAGGTGTTGCAAAAAGATGGTATCCATAGCAAGTAAAGGCTTTGTGATCTTCATAGGCCAATCGTACAATTGAGCTTTTGTATTCTTGAGACGGAAAAGGGAGCAATTTATTGCAACGCAGCTTTGTGATCCTGAAAACGAAAGGACATAGACAATATACACTCATATACGTGTATCATTGTGATCTTTGGCAGGAAGTATATTGTGAACTCTTGTGAGGCATCAGGGGGAAATAAAAGTAATCAACACAAGGAAATGGAAGGAAGAAAGAAAGGGAATCAGCACAAATAGGTGAATGGATTCAATGAAGCACAGCCTTGTGATCTTTGGCAAACAGTTAATTCTGAGCGCTTTTGCAGCAGCCATGTGGAAGAACGCAATCACCACTGCAGTCAGTCCTGGGATTCCAGAGATTCACTGCAGTGCAGCTTTGTGATCATGCAGAGGACTTGTGCTGCAACCAGAGGAAGGAATGGAAGAAAAAAGCACCGGAAAGGTACATCTATTACTTCAGAGGAGACATGTGATTTTGGTCAAACAGTATATTCTGAGATCTTATGCTCTATTCTGATACATAACACACAACATTGTTTGGGAGACTTTCCTCCCTGTTTGGGGTTTTCTTCTCAACCTACCTAAGCATTCCCAAGAACTCATCCCCCAAATATAGCCCAGGTCCTGCTACCAACCCATGGTACCTAAGCGGATTATTGCCGGGGCCAGACTCAAGACTGAAGGGCTTGCATAGAGGGAGAAGGAAATTACTGTCACTTAATCTGCACATATTCTTACCTCAAGGGCCCGGTGCACCCCCAGTAATAATTGCAACCGTTCTGCTTTCTGAAAACTAATAAAAGTAGACTTCAAACTTGAGGATAGCTACTTGCAAGAGGTACATTTAAGGCATAGAATTCATGTCAATGGCATTTATTTCTGACCAAGTATTCTTTTGAAACCTACATTAGGTGATGTTTTATTATGTTTTGATTAAACAATACACATTATTCTCAGTAAATGCTGCACTTTTAATAAAAAGCAACACATATTAAAGTTAAAAATAGAGAAAATCAAATGAATAAGTACAATTTAAACTGACCATTTTCTAGTTTTATAATAATGTTTCTAAGACAACAGTCAGCCCCAACAGAGAAGGCGTGTAAGGTACGCTCATCCCTCCAAAGAAACCCACTTGTGCACCCCTTGATTTGCTCCCATTATTGTTTACAGAGGTGGTGGGTAATGGGCAGAGGGGGGGGGGGTAAGTTGTGCATCACTTTTGTTATAACAAAGTGTGATGCTTTTAATCAATGTACTGAGAAAGGTCTTCTGCATTAGATCACATTGGTTTGTGTATGTATGTTTGTGTGTGTATGTATGTCTGTGTGTATGGGCCTCATTCCGAGTACGGCGCTAACCAATGGCGCTATTAACGCCTTGGTTGACGCCGTACCCGGACCGGCAGCGCCTTGGTGGATGGCGGAATTACCGCCCCATTCCAAGGTTGGGCGGAGTTACATTGGGAACCGAATAAATTAATTGCTAATAACTTTTGACTCGTGTGACGGATTTGGCCAGAATATTGCAGCCAATTTTGTACGTCTAACCACCCCCCAAACACACACCCTCCTCCATCTAATAGCCCAAACTAAAAACATGTAAGTATTGCAACATTGGAGAATGCAACCTAAAACTGCCGCATATTTTTGTGTGAAAATTACAGAATTATTTATCACTCTAAGCATTAAGTGTTTTTTGGGTATGGCAGAACAGAAAAAAATAAAGTAACATTGCAAATAATCTGATGAGTAAAAGAACTGTGCAGAGTTCAGGGCTGCAGAAAGAGGCTTAGCCGAGGATTAATATTTGGGAGAGACAGATAGATGTGTGTGGAACAGATTGGTCCGGTCAGCAGTTCCATGTCAGAGATTACACTGGCAACTGGATGGGCGCAATCCACGCCCAAGGACGGTAAAACAGTGCACATTTATAGAAAGAAACGTGAACACAGAATACGCAGTTTTACGGAGATTTCCGCTTGCATACAAACTGAAATATCACTATTAAATAATGTATTGGTCAGTAAAATAGAAATAATACTGCTGTGACTGCAAACATATTCAGGAATTCAAGGATGTAGCAAATATGTCACCAACTCAGCAATCACTGAAAAAGTAAATAGTCATCTAAAAAATGAACAACCCAACTCTGTGAATTTGTGTGTGTACATAAATATATTGTAAGACTTATCTTTTAGTACTTGAAAACAATTGTACTTCTATTTCTCTCTCGATCGCTCTGTCCCTCTACCTCTCAATGCACACACATAGACAGATAGATAAAAGGATGCATGGGTAGATAGATGGGAAGAGAGAGAAGACGCGAGGGAGAGAGAAAGCCAGACAGAGAGTGAAATAGAGGGAGAGGTGGCTATATGGATACATATATATAGAGAGAGAAGAATGGATAGCGAGAGAAGGGTAGATAGAAAGAAAGATAGGCAGGAGGATATAATGACAGAAAGGGTGAATGGTAGAGCGATAAATAGGATAGATTCCCCATTACACTTTCATAACTGCCCTGATCTTAATCCCCCTCTCTCTCCTTTTACAGGAGATTCCTTCTTACAACGTTTGCTTTGTAGTGTTAAATGAACCAGGTGAACAGTGCACGTGAGACGAGATAATGTCGAGCAGACCTGGCATTCTTTTCCTACACTAGTCCCGACTTACTGTGCATCAAGCAGGTCAGTGTGTGATTTACGCATTAAGGACAAATCATAGTGTAAAGGCCTCTTATTCGGCAAAGTTAGAGACAAGAGCAATGATGTTTCTACGCCAGAGCCAGTGCGATTATACTTTAAACCACGGACGTCATTTCACCAAAATGCCAGGGGTAGCCGAAGTGACATCACACGACCCTTGACCTCAGATGACATCACAGGAAGTCATGCTACTTGACCCCACCCCGAAGTGATGTCACGGGATGCGATGGAACAACCTTTCACTCCTCGACAAAACAGGAAGTGGCATCACAGAGCATTGCTTCTGAGTACACTACGAAAAATATTGTTACAATATCACTGTAAATGATATAGGGACTCATTACGAGTCTGGCGGTAAACGTGCCGGTGCTGCCGGCAGGTTGCCGTCGGACCCATAAATATTTACCTGCGCCAGACTTCCCGGAAATGCAGGGGAATTACAACCCCAGCATTCCAGAAAGTCAGGCGTCGGTAAATTGTAAGTCCCTATTCCCATGGGGATAGGACTCCATGGGACCGGGACCAAGGAAGCACCAGCACAGCTATTAACAGTGCCGGTTTGTTCCATGATGATCTGCCTACCCTGGCCGCTGTCGCCAGCAGTGTCTGCCTTGTTGGGCGCAGCGGCTCTGGCAGGCAGACTCGTAGTATGCCGATCCGGATACAATGGTGCCGGTAAGCTTACCGGCACAGTTGTTTGCGGACCGGCATGCTTGGAATGAGCGCCATACATTTCATACAAGAATGGATCACCATATGTATCGTTAATATCAGTGCGTATAGGCCAATATTACCAAATCACTGTGAATGCAAGCAGACCTCCAAGGTCAAACGATAATGATGTGTTATTACATAGCACTTATGCTTAAGCACTTCATATAGAACAAATATACATACAATATCATTCAACCTGTATTGGTACTCATTTATCAACCTCAGCAGGATGAAAGGCTGAGTTGACCTTGCTGAGAGTCAAACCTGCAACCTGTAGATCACACACACATTGCAGGAGCCAGCGCTCAACCCACTGAGCTATCTTACCGGCTATAGCTATCTGAAAACCAGCCACTCCAGAAACAAAGAGCCACATGCTGCTGGCCCATGAGCCTCAATATATATAAAAAAAATAACATTTCTTTGCATTTTTTTAGGAGTAGCAGGGGAGACCTCAGGGGTCACAGTTGCAACCCCTGGTGACCCCTAAATGACGTCCATGCTTTAAACTGACGGCGGCTTGCAGTCAAGCCCTTGCTGTAAATCAGCAGCATTATAATGCAAGAGATATGCTCCATTCCTTAGAATGGCGTGCTGAGAGAGCATCCCGAGTTCCTGCATCCCCTCAACTAATTGTACGGTGTTCGTAATGCTGTGTGCTTGCAGTGCCATGCCACAGGACAATCCCTTGCCTTTAACCCTTACCTTCCTGTCGGCAAGATTACCTACTGTGGAATTAGCAATTGCCTCAGGAATTTCAACTGGACATATCTGAATTTTAATAAAATAATTTATCCATTTTAACTTGTCAGATACTTTAAAAAATAATTTAGCTATGTTAACTTTAGCTATTTTAAATAAAATATTTCAGATATTTTAACTTTAGCTATTTTAAAAAAGATTATACAGATGAGATGCATGGTATCTTTCCTATTCAAAGATGGCCGTCTTGATTGCAGAGAACTTCGTTAGAGACAGTCATCCAAGATTGCTGCCTCCATGGTAGGGCTCAATCAAAATCAAAGAGTTCCCAGATGGGCAGGAAGGGTGCGATTCGCCATAGGGATAACATTGGCTAGGGGCAGGGAATGGGTGGGATTACAACTGTGCATCCCTCCTCAAATGTCAACCCCATTGGAAAAGCATTAAAGACCCACTTTCAAAGCAGATATTTGAAACTCTGATGTTAATGACAAGTTTGGGCTTTTAAGGTAGTACTTTCAGCACCACCTAATAGCCCAAACAAAAAATAGAGAGTGGACACGGCCAAAGGGCGTGGCCACATAAGCAGGGCGTGATTTAAAAAATACAGTGGGCACGGCCAAAGGCCATGATTAGTGGCCAATTAGTGTTTTAAAATATACACCGCCAAAGGCAATGTCCAGTGGTGCAGAGAAATATACAGCGGGCATGGCCAAAGGCCGTGGACAGCGGCACTGAACAACCTACAGTACAATGATGGCTTAAGCATCCAGGTAAAATGGCACCAATTGGGATGCATAACATTATGGCGGCTAGGTGTCCATTAGGGACAGGTTCTGCGATTTCTTTCTATTTCCTGTGTTATCCACAATGACCCATTCAGAGTTTATACCTTTTATTGGTTTGGGTAGCATACTTTTATTAAGTCATGTTTGTATATCATAGCATGTTTTAACGTCTCAGTATCTTGAAGTCCGTGGACTGCAAATTTTTTGCAATGGCTTTGAATATTTTATCTATATTATTTATCAGACTTGTCAAATGTTTGTTTATTGATTTTATAATTAGCTGTTTGTTACTCTTGTACTTTTTGTGCGATTTGTCACTTCCTAAGTGTTGTCTGCACAATAGGGGTTAGAGAGACCCGCTAAGGGACCGCGTAATAGGGCGGTAGGGGGTTAACGGCACCGGCATCCTTACCGGTGCCATTAACTCCCTACCGCCAGGGTCGGAATGACCCCCAAAATCTGATAGAATAAATGCATGCAAAAACAGACTTAAGGATCATATAATAGGTAAAATGCAGAGTTTTAAGTTAGAATGTTCAACTCAAGTGATTTTATAAAAGCTGACAAAGCCAACCCGTCTGAGGTTAATTCAATGCCCAAGCATTGTCTCCATAGATTTTCTTCATTACACCAAACGATGTCCTTGAAAATGTTCCGCAGGTAGGTCATTCTCTCGGTATTTAGTGAGCTGCAATGCAATACCAAATGTTTTATTGTTTCAACTGATTCTGCTTCCAAACAAAACCTGAAGTGGGCCTCACTCACTGTTATCATTCCTCTTATCAAGAGGGTTGACAGCCAATTCCACCACAGTCTCATCAAAGTTGATCTATAATGATGGTTAGGAAACTGCAGTAGAGAGGCTGAAATTGTATGTTTTTTGTGTGTTTGTTGACGAGGTGGGACATAGAGGGATATCCATGAAAGCACTCTGTATTATTTATCCAGTCTCTGTCATAAAGAGTATCTTCAACCTTATCCGGGTAACAGAACAAAGTCTCTACGTTCATATTCAAATCACCAGTAAATCTTCGCAAGTCAATTTTATCTGGTGAACACAATTCATTGCCCCACCATTCAGATCCACATAATCCATACAGATTTTCATCTCTTCATATAGAGAATCAGAAATTGGAGAAATAAGATTCCGAAACAATGATAACAGTCTCTGTTGGGCACGGGAACAAAATGAAAGAAGACCCAATTTGAATCGTATTGCAGCCATTGGTACTGCATTACGTATCTTTAAAAGTCAACGCCACATAGGTGCTTCTAGTGTGGCTAACCATTTTAAAGCAGTATCCAGGTAAAGTTTCATTCCATAAATTAATTTGAGGACTACCTTTCCCCTCAAAAATATTAAGGTCAGGTCTAATTGAAAATCACCCGCATTTTCAGTCTATACTTACCATCTGTATGGATAATGCACTTGCCCTTTGGACCGATAGCTGCTGGAGACTGTAACAAGCTGTCTGAGCCAAGATATAAAGCCCAAGTAGGTCATGCTCAATAAGGATCTGTTTGCATTAGCATAGGAGGAACACTCTCTTCACTCAGCCCATTATAATCCATCCTATGTGAAAATATAACATCATTTACAGGAAGAAAGTAGCAGTGTCTAATCCAAACAAGGATTCATGCATGGAGTACGGGGATGTGTAGTGGCAAATGAGCCTACTCAGCCCCAAACTATTGCTACTTAACTAGCAGTGATCCCAGTCGTGAAGGTGAAAAGGGCATTGCCCAAAAGGTGTACCTTCTTTGCCTTGTGTGTTAACTGGGGAGTTATATATCGCCAGGAGGGATGTGAGATGATAATAGTTGCAACCCAACCTGCAATAGCACAACGACAACAAAATAAATGTATGTCCTCCGATCAAGGTTCTATGACAATAGAGACTTTAAATCAAGCAATAACTAATCAGAAACCAATAAGAAACCCAGCCCAGTTAAAGAACACAGAGAATGTAGAATATTGTGAAAGGGCACTGTAGGTAGATAAGCAGGGGTGTTCTGGTACAATGTCACTGTTAAAAAGATAAGTCTTAAAGTACAAGGTAGAGAAGTGGGGCTTAAAAGTCACAATCCTCCCAAAAATTGACCAGGGGGACTGTCCACTTTGCATTACCTTACGTTCTTGTCTTTTGGGCTCAACAGTGTTGAGCCATGATGTTTGATGTTGAACCGGAGTCTGGGCCCTTTCAGTACTGCCCCGGAGTTGTGTCATGCAATGGCAGCGGCAGGTACCAATGATACAGTGCAGTTTGGTGGTGCTGGATGACTCTGTGACCTCAGGGATGGAGAAGCAGACTTGCCCTCGGTGGCAAACAGGCTAGGCTGGCTCAAAACAGCATCGGGACACTGTGTTGGCTAGTAGCTTGAGAGAACTGGTGACCAGGTAGGGATGTCTAATTGGGGGTGCTAGAAGACTTGGCAGCTCTTGGATGTAGAGACGGCAGATCTTTCAATGTCGCCATTGAGTGAACTTGGAGCTGTATAGACAGTCTGACTTTAAGGTTGGAGAGGACTTTGGTGGTTCCTGTGGAGCAGCTGGGGGGTAGTCAAAGGTGCCTAAACTGGTATGGAGATGCAGTGAAAGCCAAGCATCACATACTTCATTTTGTTGTTGCTATGAATCCCAATGCAGGGACTCCAGTACAAGGTGACACCCTCTCCAGACAGCTTGGATATTTCACCTCACGTGAATAGGTTCCTGGTTCCAGTGCAGCTAACAGCAAAGCCTTCATCCAACTGTAGCCATCACCATTGTTTCCTGGGGATGATTAGGAGATAGCTCTGCTCTGCCTTGGATGTGATCTGTCTCCATCTCTATGGTGAGGGCTTTGAAGTAGCCAGTACTTCCAACAGAGATCCAAGCAATCCTTCTTGTCCTTGTAGAATTCCAAAGATGAATCAACAAATCAGGGGTAGCACAATATCACAGGGGATTGGTCCAAAGCAAGCCTGCTGCATGGGTTCTAGTCCAGGTGGTTGTAAGAAATGCCATTTGCCTTATGACATCACACTGAGAGTACTTTGCTTGTAGAAAATAGAGGGGACAGGAAAAAGGAAGAGAGCCATAACAGAAACAAAGATGGTGGGGCATTACTCTCAGCTCACATCTGTTCCATGGCTACTCTAACTCGCCTCCTTCTCATGCCTGCTGACTTCAAACGGATTCCAGTGGCCAGAACCCTGGTGTGAGGGAGGCTTTTGTTAAGGCAGTGCATGTCTTTGAATTACAGTCTGAGGAGACCTCCTGTGGGAGAATCAAAGAGGCAGCGTCCTAGCTATTGTTCCACATAGCTGTAGTGGAGACATTCAGACCAAACACCAATTCACATCAGTCTTGTCACAGCTGGCCCTGCTCACAGATATCAAATTACAATGGCTGTGTAATTATGTGCTCTTATCAGTCCCAATGCCACAACTAGGAATGACGTATATTTAAACATTTACGTACCACAAGATTCACTAAGGCTTGTAATTATTCTGATTTAGATCAGAGGTGCAGCAGATTAAAAAGCCATCTCTGCCCGCAATAGCTTTGTCCCAGCAGTAGCTGGGATGCATATGTGACTTTTGAACCTGCTCTGTGCCACTACACACCTGACGCTGAGGGGCCTGTAGAAAGTATCAGCAAAGGCACAAGCGTGCACTATAATTTTGGCATGGAACATTTATGAAATGGGTCTGGTAAGCAGACCTCCCTTACCCGCAACAGACTATCCAGCCCTCACTGGATGGCTATTCTGCCACAAACCACCCCCCCCCACCCACAAAAGTTGAGCACTACCCTTCAAAGGGTCGGGCTCATCCACAAGGTGAACATACCTCTTGAAGCCATCTGTATTGGAGTGGTACAATCCAGGATTATACTGGATGTCCATGTTCAGTCCCTCTAGGGATATGGCACTATGCAGCAAATTGGGATTCTCTCCCTGCATGGCCATTAACCATCTATGAGGCCCGTGGTCAGTTTTTAGATGGTGGTAAAATGGAAACAAAACATGTTTTCGCTTGCATGCCACTTAAACTACTCTAAATGACTCCTTTTTAAATTGTGACCAAGTTGTGCTCTCGCTTTGTCATGAGCCTGTTAATGTAGACACAAGGTTGTTCAGTGCCCACTGAGTTTAACTGCACTAGCATTCTTCCAAACCCAAATTCATAGGCATCCGTCTGAATGATAAATGTCTGACTATAATCTGGGATCTTTTGAATTGGATCCCTGCACCAAGCCATCTTTCAAGTCCTGAAAAGCTGTTTGGCAGGCAGGTGTCCAAGGAACCCTCTTTAGCATCTTTTTGGATGTCAAGTAATTTAAGAGAAGGGCAGTGGTCCCAGACCACTTGATAAAAGACCTGTATTATCTGGTCAGGCCTAATATGATTCTCACCTGTGTCTGGGTGTTGTGGATGTCCCAATCCTTCACTGATTGCACTTTTGCATGGAGAGGCTGTTTCTCACTGCCACCCACTTGGTGTCCAAGGTACGTTACAGTACCCTGTGCTATCTGCCACTTTTAAGCCTTGATAGTCAGGCCAGCCTTCTGCATGGTCTGCATTCACTTGTTTCAGGTGGGATAGAATGTCTTCCCGGGTAAGGTCTTTCCAGGTGTGGCTGAAGACAGTAGTGTCATCTAAAAAGGAAATGAGGAATTCTTTTCAGACAGACATGACCTGGAATCAATGAGAAAAGACCCACACTCGGACCCAGCAGCTGCTGACAGTCATGCAATTGCTGTTATGTCAGGGCCAGGGAGATCTGCACTTACTCCAGCAATCCATCTGTGGACACAGAGTGTAGCAAGTGTGGAAGGGGATCAGTCTCCTCCTTAGTTTCATTATCAGTTACTAGAGCCAACACCAAGTCACCCTTGGTGTAATTGTTGCCGTAGATTTCACAGAATACAATTTCACCTAAGGAGAAGTGACTGAATTTATTATATATTTGAAACACTTGTGTATAGGTGCGTTATAAATACCACATCATATCATTTGGCCGAAAATGGTAGGTAATTTGGTATATGTATAGTGCATAATAGGTGGGGTAAGGGTATAAGTTAGGGTAGGGAGGGATAATGGGGGCTGCATGAGGGTCTACCCTCGCATAAAAAAGTTGAAAAAGTAAAAAATTTCGTTTTTAGGTTAAATAAATTTGGTCACTTCTCCAGTAGATGTAATATTTTCGACAAAATCATGGACATCCTGCTGTAATGAGGTAGGGTTCAGCCAGTTAACATGAAAGACCCCATGTGCCTGCCTCTGGGCCTTTGTATCAATAAGTTAGTTAACCTCACTGATCTTTTTCTTAACCACATTAGCCCAGATCACTTTTTTTATATTGGTATTTACTTTATCCTCAACCTTTACAATCCATCACTTTACCAATACAAAAATAGTACAATTAGACAAATATAACACAATTCATAATCACAAAAGTTAAACTCCACTAACACAATTAATCATTATTCCATTAATCTCCAAAATAATGCATTATCACAGCCTTACGTATTAATTCATCTCAACTTTTTTTTATGTGTTTTGTAAACACGTCATCCAAATATTTGGTTAGTGCAAATATTATTTAAAATTCTTCGCCCCCCACACAGATATTGCCATCATTCATCGGCACTTAGAGACGGGTTTTCCCATTTAAAATCACCTAAATAGGTTGTTCTTAAAACTCTCAGCGCAGGGCAAAATAGGGTTAGGTGTGCAAGGTCTCCTTCTCGTTTTTACACAATCACCACCCTTCGTCTATAAAGCCTCCTTCATTATAAGATATTAAGACTTCTTTCGTGTGCATTTAATTCATTCAAAATCTCAAAAAATATTCTCAGTGGTATGGGCTGGGGAATTTTGCTAGGTACCTTGTGGGCACATTCCAAAATTTGATTTAGTTATTTAGATGTGCAAATAGTTTAAATTCCTTTTTTCTGGTCTCTCTTTCGATCCAATCTTTGCACCAGAGCATCTTTTTTTACAGAGTCAGGGTTAATTTTTAACAGCTGTTCCGTTGTACCCATACTTCTTAATATCTCTCGACACCGTTCCACCCGTGATTTCAATACTCTGTCGTAGGAGCCACGCTTCTTGTCCTTTAAAACTAAAACCTGAGAAGGGGTGTCCTCCACAGTTAATTTTTGGAACAGTGCAAGAGACTTCCAGACACCCAGTTCATACCAAATAATTAAGATCAGGGTACAATTTGGCAACCATAGGACTCTCCTCCAGAAGATACCTTCCAGCACTCCCCAGAGCTCCCATAATAAACACAATGATGCCCTATATGAAAGGGCTGGGACCACCTTCTGCTTAAAAAATGTTAACACCAGGATTAATGAGAATGTTCCAAATGTTTTGTGTATCATGGTCCCTTGGGCCGCCAAGCTCTTTGCTTTGGCCTTTAGCTCATTCATCCACAAAGAGTCGTTTACACTTGCATTCACACACATTCCCAGGTATCTTACTGCTTTCACTGGTCTTACTAACTCCAGTCCCACTCCCGCACCAGCATTTCCGATTTTGCTCCGTTTATTTTCAAGCCATTGAGATCAACATAATCCTGCAAGATTTTCAACTTCCTCTGCAGTGCAATTGGCGTTTGGTCAAGAATCATCCACACACATCATCCATCCCACCAGGATACCATTTATCCTCAGCGGGAATGCATTAGTCGGATTCAAGATATCTTTTAGGTCTGATATTAATAAATTGAACAGGACAGCGGCCAAAGGGCACCCCTGCTTTAATCCTTATAGGTGTTGATCTTTCTAGACAGGAGGCCCAACTTATTCAGTCTCACCTGGACTGTTGTTCCCCCCCCATACAATGCCCTAATCGCCAGAACCAAGTCGTTTGGGCATTTCCACAATCGCAGCTTCCTCCACAACAAGTCCCAGTGTATGCTGTCAAAAGCCTGCTTTAAATCTATAAAGGCTAGGTATAGCTTAGTCTTTTCCTTTATTGCTCTAATTTTCAGTGGGTTTAGAAAAAACAGATTTGGGCTATACACAACCTCCTTGACAAACCGTTTGCCGACAGTCGTAATGTTCGAACCTCATCACCCATTCTCGCAGTCTCGTCAACACAATTGAAGCAAATATTTTTCCCAAAACGTCCAGAAGGGCAATAGAGCAGTAATTGTTAGGATACACCATATGGCCCCTCTTGAAGATCAGGACCAATGTGGTAATTTTCCATGAAGGTGGAAGTTCCCTAGTCTTCATAAGTGCTACACAGAATTAAACAGAATTATGCCCATTCCTCCGGGGCTGCTCTCAGCATACAATTTATGAAGGCATCCGATCCGGGGGCACGAGAGCTGCTGGCCTTTTAATCAGACACACTATTTCTTCATTTTCAAAAGGTATTGCCCATTCCCCCTCTTCCTCCGTAGGGAGATCTACTCCATTATGATCCAGGGCTGAAAAAAGCCTTCCATAGTGTTCAGTCAATTTATCCTAAGACACTGGCTTGGTTTCGAACGCTAGTTGGGACTTCTCCATTTCAATTAACACAGGCCACAAACTCCTGGCATTGTAAGAAGATAACAATCTAAGAATTACTTGCACATCTTTTTGCAGTACAATACTCCTATGCAAAATCCACCACTTCTTATATTACTGCCTCCGTTTTTTACAGAAGGGAGCTCTAACCAGAACCGGGAGACTTTGCATATTCCTAACATCCCTATGAAGCTTTTTCTTTTGGACCTGGGTGGCTTTATCGTATGCATGTTTCAAATTAAACTTCGATTTGGACCCTTCAGTTTTATATTCAATAACATCTAGTAATAATGGAGTATAGTCAACAACAATGGATTGGAGTTGCAGTGCAGTGCAGACAGGTATCTTTCCATCAACAAAGTTCCCTCAGTGACACCTAACCTCAGACTATTTTGGCTAGGGTCTACCTCCACATTCGTTGCCCACTTGTCTTGGTTCCTCTTAAGTCAGGGACACCATGTCATTTTCAATAGATCATGATTGCTGTTGAGGGTTGGAATTCCCTCCAAGGATCTTACCAAGTGGCCGACATTTTGATAAACCACATAATAATCAAGTGGGGACATCTGGAGTCCTCTGTGCCATGTGTGTGACCCGGTATGTCCCCAGTTGTATGTCCATCCAATATTTGGAAATATCGTTCTCGTGTTTCCCTAACCCAAGTGGCTGCACTGCCTTTCCTCCCCTGCCATTCTCTCCAAACATTCACATCTTCTCTCTGCTGAATGCCAGGCAGTGAATAATCAAGTCACCACATAAAATAATCCACGGTTCAGGTAGCAATATGTTGAAGTCATCAATCAAGGGCATCACACAGTCTACAAAACTAGTTTTCTCCCATGCCACAATGTTCCAATCTTGATTAATAATCACCAACATATTTTCACTAGTGCTCTTTGAAGACTCCAATTCAATTACCACTGTTTGCATTTATGGCTTGGGGTTACTTTCTTCCACCACTTTCAAGCCAATCCCTGTTTTTACAAGGGTTAAACGCCTGCCAATGGCCTACCACTGAAACCTTTTTTGCCACGATTCAAGTGCACACTAAAACCATCCAAAGTGGGGATGTTACTCATCCAGGTTTCATTGGGGTATAAAATGTCAAAATTACCAACAACACCATTAACATTGTTAAACAGTTGAACCCGTTGAACCCATAGATCCCATAGTAATACATTCCTGTAGTGCTGGATCTTGGCATTACATCTTTTTTTGTGTTATCAATGCACCTGCCAACCAATCCCAAGAGTCAACCTTGCCCAAGTACGATTGGTTGTTTCTTTCTTCTACGATTGATCGTTCCTTTAGAGTTACTTATGGAGCTAAATGTTATCTTTAGGTGGTTCCTATTTCCCTCCTTCATCAACATATCTTCTAAGGTTGAATTTGCGTGCCACACAAGAGGACAATTTACCCTATCCTTTTGAAATTGGCTGTCTAGGCCCCACTCCCAACTCCAGCTTGTTTTGTTTTTGCACCCGTCCCTGTTTTTTTCCATCCTAAGGGGCTTATCACTCTGCTCTGCTACTTTGAAGCCCAGTGGGTGTAATGACTCAGCAGCGTCCAAAAATAGGTTACGAATAAGAGCTGACCCTATATGCAGACACACACGGTCATGCTGTTTTTCATTTATAAATTCAACTACCGCAATGTCAACAGATTCTATGGCTCTTAACTTTGGTATGTGATGAATAAGCCGCAGCACATTATTTCAATTCAATATCAGACCATCCTCTATAGATAATATTCTCTCCAGTATTAAGGTGACTTCCTTTGGTTTCGCTCTGTACAGAATCGCCATCGGGGATCTTGTTTTCGTTTCAAACAAGTTTGCTGTTCGCCTGCTCATCCTCGTAATTTCAACTTTATTTAGATTGCAAGACATCTGTGCATCTTTATCAGCAGTCGTTCCAAGCAGCTTTTCCTCCCTGGCTGCCTGCCGATTGGCTATTCTGGACACATTGTCCTCCGCCCGAATGTATTTTTCTGCCAAAGTCAGATACATTGCGTTTTGATCAGGTCTCGTCGAACTTTCCATAAAGTCCTAACCGGGTTGACTGCTCATTTCGGCGGGTCCCCTCATACAGCTTACTTTCTTAGTGGGGAATAGGTTCTGTCCTTCATTATCCTCTCAGACATCATCATCATACACAGAAATATTCATTAGTTAATTTTCCGCTGAGGTAGTCAATACTTCCCCTAATTCTTCTAGTAGAGGAGCTTTAGCTTTTTTGATTATGATCTGAACAGTTTGCCCCCCTTTTCTTCTTTGGCCTCTCGTCCACTATATCTGGTTCTGGTGAGCATGCTCTCAAATTACACACAAATTGTCTACAGTCGTAAGATTTGCCATTTTTTGTCACTGGCATATTTATTGACTTTTTTGTCTGCACAATTTTATTTGCTTTACACAGCTGTTTTTTTCCATTGCATTTAGAATATTGCAGTGTGTATCTTCTTAGGAGGGGTCAGAGGCACTCAAGCTGTCCTCTTCAATTGGTTCCATGGGAAGCAACCATCACACTCTTGCTGGGTTGAACAGCACACCATTCCACGGTTGTGATCCCACTGGGTCCCTTTTCTGGAGTTGCATTCCTCAATTCAGGCTTTAAAGGCATTTTATCGATAATACAGCTCCCACTCTTTGGCACATTGACTTCCAAGACTATCATTAATTTCTCCCTCCTAAATATTCATTAGAACCATCTGGGTGTTTACGTAGAGCTTGCGCAAGTCTGGATCCTGGGCATCAAACACTCTAGTAGCTGTGTCTTCCTTAATGGGCTTAAGCGACCTCCGACCTTCTCTTGTTATGTCAATTAGTAGATTCTTATCCACACGCGACTCCTTTAGGAGGTCTAGCATTGACATATGGGCCTGGGTCGCCCATTAATTCCAACGGTGCAGTCTATTTTGCTTGGATGTTATAAATGATTCTACATAAATTCGTTTTGAGTGAATCATAGCTGTCAATGTGGCCTGATCCTAGTAGTTGTCATTTATGGATTCAGAGAGTTTTAGAAATTGAGCTAATGTTATAATTAGGGCTGATGTGGCAGGATTGTCCTGATACTATACCTCCTGGCAATCACCCTCCCCTGCGAGGCCCCAAATCCTTTACCAGGTTTTAGCCTGAGGCCTCTTGCTACACCCGGCTCTCCTGGCATTGCCACACCCTGCTTTGGCTCAGCAGGCCACAACCTAATGCTGCCCTCGGGACCCACGAGACACCATCTCACCGTATCTTTCCCTAGCTGTGTACAAATACCACCTTATAAGGAGTATTCCGGTGTCTACGCCAAAGTTGAGTACTGATCTTGCGACACAATGTACCATGCATATAACTGCCAGGTTTCTTCACAAATGTCTGCTTCCTAGTATTACCAAATGTCTGTCTACAAACATCATGGAATTGTGCCATACTATATAAAATGAGCTCTGACCGAACACTGGAAGAGCTCTCCATCTAACACCCGCCCCTTGTCATTCTGTATTACTGTATTCTGCTGTTTGTCGTTCTCTAATAATAACTTGGTTTACCTCTCAGCTGTATCCTGACTCTTTTTTAAAAAAAAATTAAATAAGGTTTTATTGGTTTATAGACACACAATCTAAACCTTTAACATACAAATCCTCCATAATATCACAAATCAATTTTCCATATTACATCCAATAAATAAAAATGTATTTAAAAATACCATCTTGTGGTTCAAGTCACTACTCCCTTTAAAACAACTTAGATCAAACTAAGGAGGACAATAGGAAGTGGAACAAGTAAGAAAGATCAATACAACAAAGCGTAAGAAAGAAAGGAGGAATCCCACAGCTCTGTGAAGACTTTCTATTGACTCTATTTTCACATCACTCAACATCCATTTCCACGACTTTTTAAGTATGAATTCCATCATCTTCATAGTGGCAATGCTAAGGCTAGTTCTTTCACCTAGGCATACCCATTCCCACCGATGCGTGGGCCCTAGCTACCAACAAGGTTTTGAATGTCCCTCAAGGAATTTATTTCTCACATCCTTGAGAGGTTTATAAACCGTTACTAAATGTACCAATCTTTCTACATCTCCTTTTTCCTTGCAGAACCTACATTGTACATTCTTAAACCCCAGCCATTTTCTGGCCCATTGGACTTCTCGTGTAGTCAGAATATTCAAATCGGCACCTTAGAAGAAGATCCCTGTACACCGCTGATGGGAACTTTTGGACGTATACTGGCAAGCAATTGAGACCTTTTTGTTACCGATCCAGGGGTTGTCTCAACTTATCTTGATCCCATATTTCTACTGTTGAAATCCAATCAAGAGCCTGTAGTTTCTTTTTCACTTTGACCGGGTTTGCCGCCAAGTCACTCATCTCAATACCTTTTGCTTCTAGGACCTTTTTCACCTTGCTTCTCCATTGGATTGTATATCTATCCTGTCCTGCCCCCTCAGGGTCCAAAATAGCAAGTTCATATGTACATTTCCTATAGAGCACTACGGTTTTCCACCATACCAGGGACTCCAAAGATTGTAATCTCAGTTCATGCCTGATTGAGCTCATAGACAGTGAGTTGGGGAGACTTAAAACTCGCCGCCAAAAAAACCCTTCAAGTCTTTCCCAAATTTCCTAAACAGATGTAGAATGGCCTCTGCCCGAAATTGAGAATCTGAACAACCTTTTGTTTATAAAATGTGATGACCGGCACCAATGAAAACCTCCTGTATCTTCGATGCAGTTCCTTACTCTGGTTGATTAAAGAAGATAATTTGGATCTCATATGGATATATTGACCATTATCATTCAAGTTCCCATTAATCACCACCCCCAGATAGATCATAGTTTCCACTACTTCAAGGGGGTTATCCCACTCTCCACGTGAAGCCCCCACCCTTCTTTTTGCGAGCTGACATCATAGTCAAAACCTTGGACTTTGTCACATTGACCTTCATACCATTTTGGGTGAGGTATTTTCCAAATGATTCAATTCTCCTCTGAAGGCCAATGGCGTCAAGCCCAAAAAGACTAAATCTTCCGCAAATAAAATCCAGGGCACTTCTGTCAAGTTAGTTCTTGGAGGGAAGGCAGCCACCCACTTTTGGGATGATGCTAAATCGGCAATATAGAGACAAAACAACAGGGGGGGCAAGTGCACATCCCTGCTTTAGTCCCCTTTGCATAGGGATCTTCTTAGTCAGATGGCCTCTATCTGCCAATCTGATCCTTACTGATGTGTTGGGGTGCAGGGCCTCCATAGCCTCAACCAAATCTGCAGGACAGTGCCAGGCTCTCAACTTGGTCCAAAGCTTTCCTCGAATTACCCCGTCAAAAGCCTGCTCAATGCCATAAATGCGAGATACAGGCAAGTGTTTGTGTCTAGAGCCCTGTCTTTAAGCATATTGATAATAAAGAGGTTCAGCGTTGATCCCACTCCCTTGACAAACCCAGTTTGCCTTGGATCCAGGATTCCACTCTCAACTGCACATGCCTTTAGATCTCTCAATAGTACGGTTGCGGACAGTTTCCCCAGTGAACCCAGGAGTGCGATAGGGCGGTAATTCTTTGGATCCGCCCTATCCCCCTTTTTAAAGATCAGGACAATGTTCGCCTCTCGCCAAGAAGCTGGTATCACCTTATTTTTCATAATCCTTATTGCTACATCAGGTCCGACATCAGACTCGCTTGCATGTATAAGTCTGTGTTCTTCTCGACAGTGCTACCACTACTATTTCTTTGCAGAATACATGCTCTTCTTGTTTTTCGCTGATTTACATGGCATGTATGAAACCTATGAAGATGATGTTTCACAGTCAGATGATGTCATCATCCCCTTTAATTCTTAATCACACACCCACCAAAAGACCTTCTATGGGGGTAAGTGGAGTAATATTCGCAGTGTTAGTTGCCATGGACATCAGCAACTCCATTGAATCAACTCTCAGTCACTTCTTCTGAGGGATGCCGAGACTCTCATTCCCTGAAATCGATTGCTCGATTAGTTCTATTTTCTTACGGGTAGCAACTCTGCTGTTTTCGTGCTGATTCGAGATGTCCACTATATTGCGAGATAACCTCGCCACTAAATTTGAATTTCCTGCCCTTTTGTCCACTGTATCACATTGTCCACATATTGGGATTCCCTTTGCAATCGCCCCTGAGATGTCCTGCTCATATTTACAGCTTGTGGTGTAACTGAGGACTGCGAGGCTGGAATCCCGCTCATCTGCAGATTGGAAAGGGATCGGTCCTTGCCTGTGTTTAATCCTGGAAGCAAGTTCATGTTTGTAGGTATTAGGAACAAGGAAACCACACTCTGGGATGCGGCTACTCCTGTCAGGAGGTCATCAGTCAACTCCCCCCACAAAATACCCCCTATATTTTCAATCCGGGGTATGTTTGATGTCACCTCCAACTCTAGATGTCTAACCTCCTATGTTGAGCCGAGTTTGTCATTACCTACAGCTACACTTGCACTTATTGAGGTCTGACCCTTGAAGCCCCAGTCCAAGGCTCTCCGCTCCTCCCCCTCCTGTATCACTGCCTCTGGCTCCGATGACAATGAAGGTGGTGGAAACCCACCTCGCCCAAAGGCATGGATCTACAGGAAGTTTCTGATTGTCCTGCACAACTCACAGAGGACCGAAGGAGCACTTTTGGGGGCTGAGGGGACCGGGGATGCAGCTAAAGAGTTAGCTTGCATGTCCTAAGAAGGTCCTGCAGGACTTTTGCCAGAGGAACAAGCGAGGAACTGTAGACAGGCTTGTACTCTGCAGGATGCCTTTTTACTGAGTTCTGCTCATTTTCCATAGCTTGCAACTTAAGGCTTACCTTGGCAGCCTTCTCTGTAGGCCCCCTAGCCCTCAGAGAGAGCAATAGGGGAGCACAGGCAACTCTCCTGCTGCACTCCGCTTGCACCAGACTTAGGAAACTCCTAACAGGATGGTCAAACAGAACCTCAAAAGAGTGGAACCCTACTCTGCTCTGTGATATGATATGGCATTTGTAATGCGCCTATACACAAATGTTTCAAGGTGCGACAAGTCAAGAAAGGGGGAACAGAGGGAAGACAACGATCTTACTAGGCCAGGTGAAATTGAGATTGTGCAAGTGCAGGGGAGGGGAAAAGTGCCAGGGGGAAAGGGGAGGGGGCAGTGCTGTACATGGGATCAAAACAATAACTCGAAGTGCAGCCAGCAGGTGCAAGGGTAAGTGCAGACAGCAGGTGTCCAAAAGTGCAGGTAGGCAAGACTGTAGGGTTACAGATGCAGACCCAAGTGCAAGGTTTGCCGGGAGGCAGTGCGGGTGTGCAACTGGTTCTTAGCCTTGCAGATGGGTGCGGGAAGAGGGCCAAGGGAGGCCGGCCAGAGAGTGACAGGAAAGGAGGGTGCAGGTGTGCCGATGAGGAGAATCTCTGTCTTACTGGCATTAAGGCAGAGATCGTTGTCGGCACACCACTCCTGGATAGCAGACAGTCAGAGATGAGAAGGAGAAGAGGTGGCAGAGGGGAGCCTGAAAACTAGCTGCATGTCAACCGCATAGCACTGAAAGTTGGAGCAGAGTGCGGCCAGCAGATGGCAGGTGCAAGGATAAGTGCAGACAGCAGGTGTCCAAAAGTGCAGGTAGGGGGGGGGACTGTAGGGTTACAGATACAGACCGAAGTGCAAGGGTTGCCGGGAGGCAGTGCGGGTGTGCAACTGCTCGGGAAGGGACCTGGGCCTGAAATCAGAGGGTAGCCAGGTGACCAGTGCAGTATCAGACAGGAAATCAGCAGGGGAGTGGAAAGGAGAAGGCAAAAGCAAAGTGGAAGGTCGTGAGGTGCTTCTGGAACCAGAGATCATTCTCCTCAAGTTTCAGAGAGGCAGGGAGGCTGTGCCAGAAGCAGGGAGGCTGGTCCAGAGGGAGACCCCCACCAAAGAAGGAGATCTACCACCAACGTGTTGCTTGCTTGAAGAAGGGACTGACCCTGAGGGAGATGGAGGTGCAGGAGCGAAGAGCTCAAGTAGGAAGATCTCTATGAAGTAAGAGTTGGAGGTATTGAGGACTCAGGCCCCAGAAGGCTTTGAGGACAATGCAGAGGGTCTTGAATTTAATCATTGCAGCCACTAGGAGCCAACGCAGAGATTTCAGTGCTGGAGAGATACAATGCCTGGGCTTGAGGGCAAGGACAAGTCTTGCAGTCCTGTTCTGGATGAGTTGCAGAGGGTGGAGAGTAGAAGCAGGCAGCTTTAGAAAGAGGCTGTTGCAGTAGTCCAGCCTAGAGAGAACCAGAGCTCTAGAGAAAGTGAGCTTCTAAGGGAAGGAGAGGAAAGGAAGAATACCTATGAGGAGGTGCAGTTGGTAGTTTGACTTCTTAGAGACGTCAGAGATATGAGGAGAAAAGTAGAGTGTGGAGTCGATGATAACCCTGAGGTTCTTAGCCTCACAGGTGGGAGTAGGAAGAGGGCCAAGGGAGGTCGGCCAGAGAGTGTCAGGAAAGGAGGGTGCAGGTGTGCCAATGAGGAGAATCTCTGTCTTACTGGCGTTAAGGCAGAGATCGTTGTCGGCACACCACTCTGGATAGCAGACAGACAGTCAGAGAGGAGAGAAGGAGAAGAGGTGGCAGAGGGGAGCCTGAAAACTAGCTGCGTGTCATCCGCATAGCACTGAAAGTTGGAGCAGGGAGCGGTAATGTGGTGAGCGAGAGGTTCCAGGTATTGGTTGAACAGCCAGGCAGAGAGGTTAGACCCCTGGGGAACACCACAGGTAGAGAGTGAGATAGAGGAAAGGAAGGACCCATGTTGGACCTTGGAGGGTCGATCAGAGAGGAACAAGGTCAGCCAGGCCAGGGCCTGATTGGTGATACACAAGTTATCACGGAGACGATTGTACAGGATGGCATGGTTGACCGTGTCAAAGGCAGAAGAGATATCGAGTAAGATGAGGACACAGGGGAGATTAGAATCAAGGTTAGAGAACAGGTCCTCACAGATGTTCAGAAGTGCAGTTTCCGTGCTTCTGGCTGCTCTGAAGCCAGACAGATGGTCATGGAGACAACCAACATATTAAGTGTGAAGATTATGCTGGGAGCCTGGAGTCTATTTAAGGAAAAGATTTTGTGTGACATTTCTGCATGTTTTAATATGGAAGACTTTCAAAGACTGATGTTGCTCACAGGCTATAAGAAGTGCTCCCCGCCATTCTGTCACCAGCAGAAGTCTTTACAATTAGAAACAGCAGAATCTGTAAAACTGTCGCAATCCTCCCTTTTCCACCATGGGGTCCACCAAGGCTGCCAAACTGATATGGTAATGTCTTCTACCTCAGGCTCGCCCAGACAGGCAGAGTCTGTTGTGACCGTAGTTCCCTTGATTGATGATCCATTAAGGGAGGCTCATGATAGTACTGCTCCTACTCCCGGCCAAACTTTTGCTAAACAACCAGCAGGGTCGACCTCTAAACAATTGTCTTATCGCAGTTTGCATTCAAAGAAGCAATTAATGCCCAATATTGAGAACATATGCATTAAATCTTTCGCCCTGGATTAAAGGAACTCTATAATAACTAATGGTGGTAGTGGAAGGGACAGAATCCAAAGAATTACTGAGAAATAAAGTACTTGCATGGCTACGGCAAAGAACTGGGCCAGGAGTGGTCCGAACACTGGACTTGGAGATTGTCCGTAGGATCGACATTAGTAACTGGTGTTAACAGCAATCTAGTGACTGTGGATTAGTGGGCTGTGGTTCTAGTAATCTCCCCTCATATCTTAGAGCTTGCAAAAACATCCTTAGGGGCAGTTCGAATTGCAAACGTGGGCGCTTTTCCTAGTGCGGACAGAGTTGGTATTGCCTTTGTCAGAGGATGCGCAAGAAGCTAGGTATTTCCTCCAAGCCACCCTGCACCTCATTTAAGGGTGTGTTATGCTTGAGCTAAAACATGACGCTGGTGCGCAGTGCATTCTGGGGGCACTCAGAGCCATAATGGATATTTATTCCATGCCTCAGTGAAAAGCTGTACTTGCTTTGCTGAAAGACATGCTTTCTAAACATGGTATGCAGCCAGTCAAGGACATTCTGCTGGAAAGGTTGTTTTGTTAGGTCTTGCTATGAGTTATGGAATTGTTTTCCGTGGTGTTTTAGAAGAAGAGGGAAGCTTTGCTCCTTGGGGTTACTGTCGGTTGACCGGCCGGCAATCACCAGTCACTCAGCAATGCGCAAACGCTAATGTCAGAAGGTTTGAGAAATTGCCACCCCTTTTTGAGGAGGGCATATATGCGGAGCTATCGGGAAGGTCAGGGGAAACCACAAAGGCCTCAGTCGGAGGGGGGGCGCCTTGTTCCGACCTTCATGTGGGCTGTTGTGCTCTCTGCCTGGCTGTTACCGGGGTCTTCCAGCCGCTTCTGGCGAGATGAGGGATTCAGTTACAGAATCCTGTGGGTGGGGTTGTGGATTTAACCACGCTGGAGGATTATACCCAGCAGGAGGTTGGGGAAATCATTACTCGTTTGAGGCAAAAATCAGGGGAACGTTTACTGACATGGATGGTGAGATTGCCAGATGGGGGCGCCGCAGGGTTGTTGGTAGATTCCACAGACTCACCGCACTTTTTGCCTGTCAACTGACACCAATGTACAGGAGGCCTTAAGGGCAGGGCTGCCCCCTGATGGTAATGGGCAAGATTCACAGGTGTCTTTGTTGCACCTAGCAGCCCAGGCATGTAACCGTAAGTATCCCATTACCACAGATTGGCCTAGCGAGGAAACTAAGTGGTACACTTTGAAAGAAGCGTTTCAAAAGGTCAGAGAGCATGCTATGAAAGGGGCAATTCATGTAGATGCTCCAGGACACATGGGGGCCGTACCGCTCTCAGTTTCAACCAGGAATATGGTGATCAGAACTGCACCGCCCACATACAAAAGTGTCATTATGACTTTGCTCTTAGGTACGACGGTCAAACCCACTGATGAAGTAGTGGATGCCATCCGGCAATTGGCAGACTTAGGGGAGTGGGATAAGAGTGATGACAAGCCCCGAGAGAGAGAGGGGCGTAGTGAGAGGAGAACTGAAGGCAGAATGCAAGATAGTAGAGACTCCCGAGTGTCCAGAAAGGACATGTTTTTGGCTTTGTTAAAAGATGGTGTGCCACGAGAAGAAATTGATGGCATTGAAACTAGAGTAATGTATGAACTATACAAAAAGAGACGGCTTGCAGCCAAAGAGCGCTATAAACAGGTTAAGAAACAGGTAGTGACTAAGCCACAGGGGGACACCTCACCTTCCGCTCCTCCTGAGGAAGAACAAGAAGAAGGGCCTATGGGGACACCTTCCCCATACCAGCCAACATATGCTGATTTGAGAAAGGTGGTGAGTGCAATGTTAGAGGCAGAGTCAGGTTACACTCATTCAAAATCTGACTAGGGTTATGGCCAAGCCCCGGTGGCGTCCGCTCACATAAAAGTTGATGGGCGGCCCCATGTTAATGTTAAGATTTTTTGGGGGCCGGGTAATACACAAGGGGTGCGAGCATTGATAGACACAGGGGCGGAGGCCTCTCTGATTCATGGAACTCCAACACGATTCAAAATGCAGATGCTTTACCATTACTGGGCTGGGGGGAAGGAGACCCCCGCGGTACAAACAGAAGTGGATATGAAAATAGGCAATTTGACTAGGAAGAAATACCAAGTTTTGATTGTCCCAATACCCGAGTACATAATTGGCTTTGACATTCTAGAAGGATTGACTTTGGGACTAGGAGGTAAAACGTATCAGTTTGGGGTGAGTGCATTGGCCTGCACACCCATTACCGTAGGCAAATTGAAGATGCCCCCAGTGCAGGTGCCTCTGGCGACCAAGCGGGTAGCAATGAAGCAATACCGCATTCCCAGGGGGGCACAAGGAAATTTCAGACGCCATCAAAGAGTACGTAGAGGCAGGTGTGTTACGCCCTATTACTACCGCGTGGAACAACCCACTCTGGCCTGTCAAAAAAGGGGACGGGTCTTGGAGGATGACGTTGGATTACCGCAAATTAAATAAAAACACTCTTCCCTTGGTGCCCGCAGTTCCAGATGCCATTACCTTGATTGCGAATGACCCAAAGTTTGAGGGCACTTGGTATGCAGTGATAGATCTAGCTAATGCCTTTTTCTCTGTACCAATTGCTGAAGAGTGCCAAGAGCAGTTTGCATTTTCATGGAGCGGGCGTCAGTACACCTTCATGAGGTTACCTATGCGGTACATACATAGCCCGACTATCTGTCACTGGCTGGTGGCAGAGCACTTAGACAAGATACTGTGTAAACCTGACATACACATCTCTCACTACATTGATGATATTTTGATTCAGGGTAAGGATGAGTGCAATGTGCAACACCAGTTAGAAGTCATTATGGAAGGATTGAAGAAGGAAGGGTGGGAGATTAACCCGAACAAAATTCAAGGGCCAGCTGAGACAGTGATATTCCTAGGGATTCAGTGGCATAATGGGCCTCGAGAGATGGTGCCGAAGGCCCGACAGAAAATTCTTGAGTTTACCACTCCAATGAACAAAAAGCAAGCTCAGCAGTTCATAGGGCTGTTTGGGTTTTGGAGACAGCACATTCCCCATTTAGGGCAGATAAAGGCCCCCCTCAACAAAGTGACACGAAAGAAATAGGAATTTCAATGGGGGGAAGAGCAGCAAAAAGCATTTGATTTGGCAAAAGATACTGTGCAGCAGGTGCTTGATCTATGGTCATTGAAGGAAGGCAAAGTGGAGTTGAATGTGTCTGTGCAAGACAATTACACTAACTGGATTGTGTGGCAGAAACAAGACAGGAAACGTGTGCCATTGGGGTTTTGGAGCCGTAAATTGCCCGATGCTGGTAACTCATACACTCCGTTTGAGAAGCAGTTGCTGGCATGTTATTGGGCCCTGGTAGATACTGAGCATATAACAGTGGGGCATGATGTGCTGATGAGGCCTGAAATCCCTATTATGCAATGGGTGCTCAGCTCTCCTAAAACACACAGAATAGGACACGCTCAAGAAGCCAGCATAATCAAATGGAAATGGTACATTCAAGACAGAGCTAAATCAGGGAAGGGTGGGATTGCCAAATTACATGAGCAAGTGGCCAACATACCACCCTCAGATTACATACCGCCGGAAGTGTCTGAAAAATGTGAATCTCCCGTGAAATGGGCAGTACCTTATGGCGATCTGACCGTAGAGCAGACAGAACATGCCTGGTTTACAGATGGCTCGGCCCGATATGTGGGAACCGAGCGATACTGGAAAGCGGTGTCTTACAATCCAAAGACAAAAAAGATTTTGACCACATCAGGGAAATGGAAGAGCAGTCAGTTTGCAGAACTTTACGCAGTTTACCAAGCATTGAAACAAGAGACCCCTGGTCGATGTCATTTGTACACAGATTCATGGTCAGTGGCGAATGGATTGGCGGTGTGGCTGTCAACCTGGTAAAAGAATGGGTGGATGATTAATTCAAAAGAGTTGTGGGGAAAAGAATTGTGGCAAGATATTGCTGAGATGTTATCACAACGTGAAGTCACTGTGTATCATGTGGATGTGCATTGTGCCGCAGATTCATTAGAGCGTTGGTTTAATTCTCTTGCAGATGAACACACCAAGATTTCATCTGTGGATGCGGAGGCTCAGGAAGACGATTTGGAGGGTTTGGCCAAGTGGGCTCACCAGAAATGTGGGCACCTTGGAGAAAAGGCTAGTACCAGGTGGGCACAAGCTCAAGGAATCAGTATTCCTTTAGAGGTAGTGAAATCATTTTGCAATGTCCAGTGGGCCAACACCATCAGCACAGGTCTATCCCTCAGATTGTCCAGGGTACGTTGCGAAGAGGAAAATTACCAGGTCAAATTTGGCAGATTGATTATATCGGACCCCTGCCAATCAGTAGAGGTTGTCAGCATGCATGCACTATTGTGGATACATACTTGGGATACATGATGGTTTTACCGTGCAAGCGTGCAACCCAACTGAGCACCATTAAGTTGTTGGATCAGATCACGTTGCATTATGGGGTGCCTTTGCAGATTCAAAGTGACAATGGGTCACACTTGAAAGGCAAATTAATTCAAGAGTACTGTCAGGAAAAGAGTATTGAATGGCTCTATCATGTGCCCTATTACCCTGCAGCTTCAGGATTAATTGAACGGATGGTTTGTTGAAAGAGCAGCTGCACAAATCCAGAGATGGCAGTTTAACAGGCTGGTGTGATCTTGTGTTTGATGCGGTGCAAGTGTTAAACAATAGGCCTGTGAATAATCATGAAACTCCTTTGATGCGGCTAATGACTCCTGCTTTACAGATTCAACCCAACTCAGTCAGAGAAACTCTATTGTACTGGGAAATTACCCGGGTTCAGTCATATGTATCATGTAAAACTTCCAACAGGATGGCTCTTCTCATGTGGCAATACCACATGCACTTACATTCCAGCTAACATTTCCGGAGGTCCATGTGCCTTAACTCGATTAGGGCTAATGAGGTTTCCTTTACACCTAGTCATGTCTCGAAGCAAAAGGTCAACTTTTTAATCTGGGTGGTTTATCCCCAGATTGTGATTCACATGTGCATTTATTATCAGAGACTGAAGTTCTAGCGTCAACCCTTTCATTTGTGGGAGTCTGGGGTTTAGCTGCTGGGGGTTACAAATCTTTGATTAAACTAGCATGTTTAGTGGTAAAAGGTCTGAATCATACATCTCAAGCATTAGAAGAGTTAGCTCCCTATCGGGCGACTCCAGAGTCAGCAGGGGTAGACTTGCATTCTCATGAGGAAATTAAATTAGACCCAAGAGGGATTATTGTGATTGGAACATGGATTGGGGTACAAATTCCTCCAGAGCATATGGGATGGATTGCCCCTAGATCTGGCCTAGCATTGAAGGGAGTTCAAGTGTTGGGAGGGGTCATTGATGCCGATTACTAAGGCGAGATCAAAGTCATCCTGATGAATAGTGGGGACCAATTGCTACCGATCCACAAGGGCGATCGGGTGGCCCAGTTGATTATTATTCCTGTTAAATTGTCCATGATTAAAAAGGGGGAGCCTCCTACAGTGTTAACTACCCGTGGGGATCGTGGTTTTGGCTCTTATGACAATATGGTATCGGGTGTGAAGGTGTAGGTCAAAAGGCCAAGTGGCCCACCAGTGCCCGCAGATGTTATTGCATCAGGCAAGGACCAGGTAGTCTTAGTGATGGAGCCCGGTAGTAAGAAATGGCAGTATGTGCCCGCAGACAAATGTTACCTAAGAGAGTGATTTTCAACACTGATATCTCTTTTCTGGGTTTGCCTTGTAGATCCTGTGTCTGTCTGGTGCAATTGTGGGACTAAATGGACTCCGTTTGGGAGAGTCAAACGGCATGCTGCTTCCCACGAAACATGTCGCATCTGTGCCAGCGATCCAGGGGAAACCGATGATGATGAGCAATGATGTCCAAAAGCAGCCCTATGCGGATGCCGAAAAAGCCAGCCAGACCGAAGGAATGGATTTGTGGAATGCGAAAATCACGTCAGGTGCAGACGCAAACAATGTTGATGCCAGCTATACAACAGATATCTTTAGGACGACGACAATATTCCCCGATAATTACGCAAACTGAGAATATGTGGATATGCTTGGCACAGCAAGTACTCAACATTACGCACTTTTGCCTTACTGACGTGCAACATGCAGAAGCTTTGTTGACTACATGTCTAGTAGCGGTACCGACGCCAGTTCTGGTTCTAAAACACATCTTTGGCATCACGCACAATGATTCTTTGGTTCAGGGTTCTGATATTAGACAATCCTTTTCAGTCTACGAGTACTGAAGGTCTTGTCAAGAAACAGATCGCAAGTGGAGGAATTTGACACGGATTATAACATACAATATAACTCAAGGCGATGTGTGTTACTTTATGACCTGCAATGTAAATGAAATTGGCAAATGCCAACAGTTGAATTTAACCAAACAGAAAAATCTAACTATGTTCGAAAAAAGGTTGTGTTCTCGAGTTCTATGCACATGTACCAGTGTGAATAATTCTATGTCTTGCAATCATACAGTGTTAGCTGCCAGTCATATGTATCATGTAAAACTTCCAACAGGATGGCTCTTCTCATGTGGCAATACCACATGCACTTACATTCCAGCTAACATTTCCGGAGGTCCATGTGCCTTAACTCGATTAGGGCTAATGATGTTTCCTTTACACCCAGTCATGTCTCGAAGCAAAAGGTCAACTTTTTAATCTGTGTGGTTTATCCCCAGATTGTGATTCACATGTGCATTTACTATCAGAGACTGAAGTTCTAGCGTCAACCCTTTCATTAGTGGGAGTCTGGGGTTTAGCTGCTGGGGGTTACAAATCTTTGATTAAACTAGCATGTTTAGTGGTAAAAGGTCTGAATCATACATCTCAAGCATTAGAAGAGTTGCTCCTTGATAGCAAAGTTATTAGAAAAGCAACATTGCAAAACAGGGCTGCCGTTGATTATCTCTTGCTGAAACATAATTTGGGCTGTAACGCAGTGGAAGGCATGTGTTGTTTCAATTGAAGTGAACATTCAAGATCCATTGGAAGTCATATTAGAGGTTAGAGGGACCTCATTTCACAAGTATCTCAAAGTTATGCTAGGAATTGGTGGGATTGGTTATTTTCATGGATTCCTGACATTCGGGGTACACTGCGTTACGCCTTGGCTTACATTTGCAATCTTTTAGCTATTATAATACTTGGTTGTTGTTGTATTCAATGTATTCCTAACTTGGTTCTAATGTTTCGTTGGTTCCAGAGACCGGCTCCTCTGCCACTGGGCTATGGAAGATAAATATCCAAGGGTGGAATTGTTATGCTTGAGCTAAAACATGGCGCTGGTGCGCAGTGCATTCTGGGGGCACTCAGAGCCATAATGGATATTTATTCCATGCCTCAGTGAAAAGCTGTACTTGCTTTGCTGAAAGACATGCTTTCTAAACCTGGTATGCAGCCAGTCAAGGACATTCTGCTGGGAAAGCTGGTTTTGTTATGTCTTGCTATGAGTTATGGAATTGTTTTCCGTGGTGTTTTAGAAGAAGAGGGAAGCTTTACTCCTTGGGGTTACTGTCGGTTGACCGGCTGGCAATCAACAGTCACTCAGCAATGCGCAAACGCTAATGTCAGATGGTTCGAGAAATTGCCACCCCTTTTTGAGGAGGGCATATATGCGGAGCTATCGGGAAGGTCAGGGGAAACCACAAAGGCCTCAGTCTGACGGGGGACGCCTTGTTCCGACCTTCATGCGGGCTGTTGTGCTCTCTGCCTGGCTGTTACCTGGGTCTTCCAGCTGCTTCTGGCAAGATGAGTGATTCAGTTACAGAATCCTGTGGGTGGGGTTGTGGATTTAACCATGCTGGAGGATTATACCCAGCAGGAGGTTGGGGAAATCATTACCCGTTTGAGGCAAAAATCAGGGGAACGTTTACTGACATGGATGGTGAGATTGCTAGATGGGGCGCCTCAGGGTTGTTGGTAGATTCCACAGACTCACCGCACTTTTTGCCTGTCAACTGACACCAATGTACAGGAGGACTTAAGGGCAGGGCTGTCCCCTGATGATAATGGGCAAGATTCACAGGTGTCTTTGTTGCACCTAGCAGCCCAGGGGTCTTCCAGCCGCTTCTGGCGAGATGAGGGATTCAATTACGCCCACGGTAATGTATTTTCTTTTGAATTTTCTGTCCTTTCTGTGATTTATTTCTGTGTTATCACTTGTTGCTTCCAAGCTATGAATAAATAGCCGTATAAGTGCTCATTATTTCGCTAACTGCGTATCTGGTTGTGAGTTATTGCTTCACCTACCTGCGTTCACATTATTTTCTTGCTCTACAAATGTACTGGTGATGAATAATTGCCCGTGCACTCTTGGAGAGCAAAACAGGGTGGCGAGGTCAGAGTCATACCAGGAGTTGCACTTGGCTTTGGGCTTCAAGTGGATCCTTATGATGCCTCCTAGTAGGCAAACAGGAGGTATGGCAGGAGAACATCCCAGTTTCTCCTCAGGGGCTCTTCCAAGCCACCTATCAAACCTTTCAGGGTCTTGTTAAATCTTTCAACAAGTCCATTGGTTTGGTTCTGGAAAGCTGTAGGGAACTTATAAGTCACCCCAAACTTCTCACACGTTGCCTTCAAATATGCAGACATGAAGCTGGCCCCCCTGTCATAAATTACCTCTTTTGGGAACCCAACATGAGAAAATATCCCTATCAGAGCCTTTGCTACCACAAAGGCATTGATTCTACTCAAGGGTACTGCTTCAGGGTACCGGGTTGTATGATATACCACAACCAAGATGTACTAATTTCCAAAAGACCCACAATGTCCATGTCAATCCTGCCCAACCACTAGTAGTGAAATTAAGGGAGACGTTGACACCCTGTCTGACTTGCTGAATGCTTGGCAAATATGACAGGACTAGGCACATTCCTTGATTTTTTTACTCCCATCTAAAGCCAGCAAACATGGAAAGACAACCTGTCAGTGACTCTTAAGTGATCAGCCAAACGAATGTCTTGAACCAGGTCCAGTAGGGACATCCTGTGGCACTGGAACACCAAACTCAGCGCCCACCTCCCCCCACACACCCTCACCCATCAGAATTATTGGGTACACTGTACAGGAGACCATGCTCCCAGTACACCTTGGCCATCCCAGGATGAAGAACCTCTGGGCACATGGCCACCATGGCTTACTTCCTTGCTAACTCCAGAGCGCTCCGCAGTTATCTTGGTCACTGGAAGATCATTAACCAACAGACACTATATGTGAGAGGGAGAACATAACAGGTGCCCACCTTTTGACTGCCTACAATGGCACAGACTAAAATCTGTGTTCACTGTATTGAATGGAAGCCTTCTGTACAGTAAAACAAAAGTTACAAATACTTTTTGGGCCAAATTAAATATGCATCTACACCGGAGGTTGGTTAAAAATTGGCCGATTTCTGATTGGGAAATCCAACTCGTAGTAACTGGTGGTAGAACATGAAAATAAAGCAAGAGGTATTTCCAAACTCGGTTCAGAAATGGGTGGGATGGATCTAGAATTATAGATGGGTATCTATCAGCAGCAGGGATATATTCCACCAAGGGCGAGGGGTCCTAGTGACATCAGATACTTCCAACTTGACTTTTGCCTTCTCTTAGAACTCCAAAGTGGACTGCACACTGTGGTTGAAAGCAGTTGATTATACACTCTGTAGTACTCTACCATGACGTCACAGGAGGAGGATATGTCATCCAGAAAGGGAAATCGTTGCTAATGGCTTCCCATGCTAGCTATATGCAACAAAAAGGGTTACCACTCATCACGTAATGACCACCTAACTTGACCTCATTTCAGACCCTGTGCTTTAGAACATACCTTAGCTCTTGTTACCTACAGAATATGTTTCACACAGTGACTTTGTCCACCTGGTGTGGCGTGTGAATCAGGGTTTCACGGATGAGGGGTTACTTCATGGGAAATATCTGTTGCGTGTACATGTGGAATGGCTCTTTAACCATCCTCAGCTAGGATATTTTGAATGGTTGAATACATTGTCGCTTATGGGATATGGTATTGGGCTACATCCAAACAGTGATTTGAAACAATAGACATATAGAGATGAAATCAAGTTGTTCATAGCTACTTGGGCCGATAAATCGGATTGTTTTTTAGGAATATAGCCTATGTAATCAGACTCAGCAGTGCCTTTACTGGAAATATGGATAGCATTTAAGAAGTTCAGTGGGCGTTTCCTATATTGTTAGAACAATATGTTACAATGTGTAGAGTAGTCTCACTTACCTGCAAAAAAGAAGGTGGGGAAACCAGAGAGGTATCATTATTCTTTTCTATCTTGGACTTGGAAAAGAATGACAATAACTCTTAGTGATCATACCTGATAGGGTTTATTTTTTGTACATTTGAGTCCTCTCTTAGAGCGGAGATTAGAATGGCTTTCATCTGTATGCACATTATAGGAACAAGTTTGTAAAAACTAATAATGGATCAGGAAACGACCAGCAGTGGCTGCTTTCCAACCTGGTGTCCCAGTGCTTCATAGACAGTGACAGGAGAGCACAGTTCATGATGTCGATAAGTGACTTTCGCCTCGCTACCCACAAGCCCCTGCTCTACGGTCTCAGATGAGAACCACATTCTGGGTAGATATCGAGGTGCTATTGATATTTAAGGTCTCCATTTGACATCCCTGCCTGACAAAACAGAACAGGAAATAATGCATTGCTACTGCCATGCTGATTTCTGAGGGGCGATTACCTGCGATCTTTGCAAGTCATCCTTCGTCCTAGTGTGGAATCGAGGAATTAATCTGTCCCTTTGTGATATTTGGTGTGCAAACTGCAATTCCTCTTGCCACTTCATGACTCGTGCAATCACACCGACACAAGATGGCTGCACTGCCTTACTCTCCAAAGGCTACTTTGGGACACAACCCATGCTTGGATGATGTGGCCCAATCACCGTAGAGACTCACTTTGTTGTGTGAAAAAGGTTTCTTTAATAAGACAACGTAAACTCATAAACATAGGCTAATACTTGTTTGCTGCCCTAACAGGCTACTGCCCAAGAACGCTCTTCTTCTAAAATGCTGCTGCCCATATCTGATGAAACAGGAGAGTGGCATCCTACCACACAAGTTTATGCTACTTTACATATACATTTTCTGCAAAGATTTCAGCTTTTAACATACTTAGTATCAAATGGAGCTGTATGATTTAGCTCACTTGCATCAATTGAGAAGGGAGCAAAAAAGACATGTCGAGTGAGTTTTAGCTTATTTATTTAGTCAAAATCAAAGTCTACCAAACAAATCATGGACTGTGGTGCGTCTATTGAACGATAGATTCTAACATGAACTTCCAAGGCCTCTCAGTCCAAACATGTATAATGCATATAGAATAGTCCAACAAATAAAGTCAACATATTATGAGTGAATATCAAAATAAGGCCCAACGTGTTTCAGTCAACGGTATTTGTAGTGACCTCTTCTCAACTGCAGGCACTTTATTAAAGGCTTCGGTATTGAAACCCATAACAAGGCGGAACGGCTGTATTTCCAAATTTTCCATGTTTTTCCACTAACTCGTACTGTGGCCCGTAGCGAGTAGCTTAAGACGACACAACATTCTAAGGTGTTTATAATTCTCTGTAGTGGGAAATGCACGCAAGCAGCTTTCCAATGAAATCTGGTGCATACGTTCGCTGAGTTAGGTAGGAAGGCTCTGTACAGTATGTGTGCTGGAAATATAAAGGTTTGATTAATGTACACACATGAATCATGCACTATTGTAGTAATGATTGGTAAACCAACACCGAGGTTTTCTTGTGTTTTAAAGTTAAGGGAATGTGCTTACCTGCCTATACTATTCCCAAAAGGGATTCCGTTTTTCAAAGTATCACCGTGCTATATTTAACTGCATTTAAAAATGTGTTTTTTAATTTGAAGCACCGTGAAGGGCTTCGCCGTAAGCATTGAAAGGACCGTGGCCTGTCACGAACTGTAATAATCAATGCCACGTTGGTGGTGGAGAGTATTGACTCATTGTGTACAATGAATGCATAGCTCTGCTTGGACATCAAAGTGGGGTCACACTGATTGGCCTGGGTGCTGCGGCAGTGAGACCTCTTGTGCGCCCTTCGCTAATCCTGTCTGGAGCAAGGACACTGGATACAAAAATGTCATTGTACGGGGTGAGACGCCATTCCACGCACTCATCACATTCCGACAGCATCCATCTTAGATGGTCTGTTATTTTACGCAACCAATGACGAACAGAAATTGGCGACGACTTTCATTGTTCTAAGGTGCCCAATACGTTACAAGTGATTTTAGTTCTAAAATAATGAAATCTCATTGGAAGTCTAGCTGCTGTTCTTTCCTGGAAGACGTTGCACGTCCGATTTTGATGCCCTCGTCTGTTAAGCAACACGTCATTCCGCCGAAAGCGAGTAAAAATCACTTCAGTTTTCACATAACGCTCAGAAAAGAAACGTCTAGCATATTGATTGATTGATGTTTTATTTCTATCGTGCTCGTAAACAAATGTTTCAGAGCTCGACAAGGCAAGGGAGGGGGACGACAAGGCAAGGGAGGGGGACAGGGGAGAACAAAACAGCGATCTTACTAGGCCCAGTGACATTGAAAACGCGCAAGTGCATGGGAGAGGGGGGAGGGGAAAAGTGCATGGAAGGGGGGAGAACTGGAAAGTGCGAAGCAGAGGAGAAACAGATAAATAGCAATAAATAAATAATAAAGGCAACAAAGTGGTAATGCAGCCAGCAATTTGCAAGTACTAGGTTTAAGGCAGCAGACAGGGTAGGTCCGATAAGTGCAGGAAGAAAAGGGGGGGGGCTGTATGGGTACAGATACAGACCCCAGTGCAAGGTGTGGCCCGGAGGCAGTGCGGGAGGGTGACAGGATGAGCAGGTACCTGGGCCCAAAAGACAGAGGATGGCAGGTGCACGGTGCCAAGAGAGAACAGATCAGCAGGGGAGAGGGGGAGCGAAGGCAAAAGAAAAGAGGAAGGTCTTGAGGTGCTTCCGGAACCGGAGATGGTTCTCCTCAAGTTTTAGAGTGGCAGGGAGGC
This sequence comes from Ambystoma mexicanum, assembly GCF_040938575.1. Taxonomy (NCBI): domain Eukaryota; kingdom Metazoa; phylum Chordata; class Amphibia; order Caudata; family Ambystomatidae; genus Ambystoma; species Ambystoma mexicanum. The sequence continues at coordinate 282,692,455 of NC_090939.1, forward strand.
TGTTCCAGAGGGAGGCCCCAGCCGAAGACAGAGATCTACCCCCAGCTTGTTTCTTAGAAAACAATGATGTGCATAATTAATGGCCCCACTCTCCTGCCTGCTCAGTGTGCATGGACCCAGAGTGATTGACGTATGCCATCATTTACGCTGTTCTTGAGTGTTGAACCAACAGGCCCTTTAGAAACCGTTTTCCAGTGGAGTTTTCCCAGGGGTGGACTGGGAACCAAAAGAGGCCCTGTAAATTGTTTTCAAAGTGGCCCCATATTTTGCATTTTCAGCAAGCCCAGCCCTTTTACTATTGGGAAAATGTGGAAATACCACACAAAAGAGGCCCAGGGTGCATAGGCCTACCGGAAAATCTCCAGCGTTCCCTATAGGCCAGTCCATTACTGGGTTTTCGCGTAGAGAAAGGCTTTTGTAAATAAGGCCCTTAGTGTTCCATCTGTGTGAATTGGTCTGTGGGAGATACACTCCCCTGATGTTTGATGCCTGTGTCTGTTAGGGTAGTTTTCTTAAAGTCCACCTGAAGGTAAGACTCTATAACACTGTGCCTTGGTATACAGGTCCCCAACTCTTAGTATATTTGTGTACTGCATTCTGGTAGAATGGCAGAGCAGCCAGGAATATTTTATGAGGAGGATGCGAGCTGTAGGTAAATAAAATGAACCCAGTCAATACAATAGTCCAAAGAAACTCTTAGACACTGGAAGTTATAATAACATACATTTATTTTATATACACAAGGCATGTAAGCAAATACTAATTTAGACAAACCAATACACACAGGAAATATCAACAATATTAAGGGTGACTGCTTCGATGATAGTTGCTCCTGCTTATAATTGTTACAGGAAACGACAGTGACGCCAGTGACACTGTAGTAGCGGCACACACCCGCATTTTTTAACAAAGGACAATTTCATTCATTTACAAAGTCACACAGGCAAAGTCTGTAGAAAGGAACAGGAGGGTTCTTCAACACTATTAGCAGTGATTTACTTTCTAGCAACACTTTTCAAGGATTCGAATTCTTCAGCAGTCGAATCCCTAACTAATCAAGAGTTCATCAAAGTCAGTCTAGGATGGGAGCAAAGGTTTTATGCAGCAGCAGAAAAGGCAAAGTTTAGTTACTTAAATAAAATAGTAGGAAAACAGCTCAACCAAAGTTATCCACCCTCGTTTTAGCTATGTTGTTTTATCCCTCCCGGGACCTCGCAGTACAAATCACGGGACCTATGATGAAGGCAACTGGTCCTGGTTTTCAGATCTTTTCTGATCGATTGGGGGGGGGGGGTCTAACAGTTTTATGTTGGTGGTCTGGGACTGACTGGTATCTTGGAATGCTGGGGTTCTTGGGACTGGGGCTTTCGGATTGTGAGAAACCAGAAGGCGTCTCACCCGCTAGTCCCCAGGGGTATCCCTCTCTCATGGTCAGGGCAAGGCCATCGCCATTGTCTCCAGACCCTGGGGGTGGACTAGTGCGGGAGGATCACCTGGATGAGGGGTCTTCGAGGAGTGGGACGCCGTATGGCGAGATGCGGTATCCTTCCCCCTGTAACACCTTTTCCCCATCCTACTACGTAGGATATTCAGGGACTTTCACCCCCCCACCCTCTTTCCCTACACAAACACTCTCTCACGGACAGCCCGCTCTGGGAGAAAACAGACTCACACCAGGGCATTACACCTGACATGTCCCAATAATATGGTGAGGCAGTCAGGCAATTTTGGTTAATGGCTCACACCCGACTCCCATAAAGCCTCCCCACATGGATAAAAGGTGGAGCACAAGAGTACACTCTGAGTGAGGCAAAGCACACAAAGGAATTGGGTTTTCCAGACGGCAGCTGAACGAGGGGAGAAAGGCGGCAAACAGAGGGGAAAGCAAGGAGGGAGATATCCTTTACCTTTCCACAGGGAAACCGTTACTTTCCAGAAACCTCCAGATTTGAAAGCGCAAGGCAAGGAAACCAGACTAAAGAATCCTGCATTGTGTGTCAAAGATCCCAGGGGCCCTCCTGCATGATTGAGCAAGTCGGGGAGGAGCTGCTGTCGCTGTGGTAGTGTCCTTGAATCCAGGATAAAAGCAGCGCCAGAGAAATCAACATAGCCGGTGAGTTGGGGAGTCTGATGCAAGACCGGTCTGTGTTGAAGTCCAGGTTGCAAGAGGCAACATTGGATGAGTAACACAAGAGCAAACAATGAACACGTGCGATGAAAGACGAGAGTATAGCTCAATTGCTGATGGATGTTTGAACGCTAATGCAAAACTGCAAAATAAAGTAATAGAGTGGTCCGGCACCGCGGGTGTGCTCTATCGAAGGTCTCTGCAAGGTATCCAGCCAAGAAGTGGCAGAAACGAAAGTGAAAGATTCACAAGAACATTGTGTGAAGTGGTCCTGCAATAGTTTAAGCAAAACCCATCGAACATTCGAAGGTCTCAGATTTTTTTATATAAAGAGAAAAACGTAGAAAGTAAGAATACATGGTCCGAGCCCGATCAAGTGAGACCAATTGTGAACACTGTGCTAAAGGGGCCCGAGTCCGACCGAGGGAGACCAAATGTGAACATTGTGGTAAAAAGGGTCAGAGCCTGAAGGAGGGAGACCCATGATTAACACTGGAAGCGAGAGCTTGTGAATGTGAAAATCCTGATAAGAAAGGAACTTCGGTGCTTGTGTGTTATGACAGGCCCTCTACAGTAAGAGACTGTTATTGGGAAAAAGGCTTTAGCGGAAGTCCCCGTTACCTATGCTTTGAACTGTATCCTCGTGGGAGAGAAGCCAGAGTGTTTGCAAAGCTTGAACGTGCCGCCTTAGCCCGTGCTGAAAACGTGGGTAATGGAAACCAACTGCTCAACTATCCTGACATAGTTCTTGAACACTTTTCTTTTTGAATATGCTATTGTCCTGCTCCATTTGTATTTAAAAGTAAGGATTGGCAATAGGTTTATTAGTATAGGCTCTTTCATTTTGTCAAAGACTCAATTAGGACTGCATTATTATTATTATTATTATTGGTTGTAGCTTGCTCGCATCCTAAGATTTAGTCCTAGATAGGTGTTGAACCAACCCAATGAAGTTCAATAAAAACCCTTGAACTGTGATCACTTGTGTCCGTCTTCACTGTATGATACCATGCCTTCCTTATAGGGTGCTATTACTTAGAGCTGGGATAGGAAAGGTCAGAGGTTTGTGCTCTCCTTCTCGTGAGTTCGCTTTTCACAGTGAGCTCTTAACCACCTTGTGGCCTTGCAGGGGGCGTTCATTTTGGGATACAAAATGTTAGCAACATGAGACAGTGAAGAGTCTAGGACTATCAGTAGTGCTGGCCTTTCTCTCCGGTGCCCAAAGTACAGCCTATTCCTGCATACATAGATTTTATTTCTGGGTGTGGCTTGGGGCTGCGGCCCTGGCTGCAGCATAATGTTACGCCTTATTTCTAATATGCCTGCTACTATGTAAGAAGGCGTGAAGAAGCAGTGCCAAGCATGATTCACACTCCAGCCACCCCTTTTGAAGTACCAGGAAAGTTCATGCCGAAATATGTAACGTATGATGACCAAATAAACCAGCAGAGAGCTGCAGTTGGGCTCTGTCCAGTACCTATCAGAATAACAGCACCTATTGAAGTACCGACACCTAAGAAAAGCTGGACAGTAAGGTACCCATTGAGAAAACCATATTGACAATTGAGACAGAATGACGATTGCCAGAATGTAATACCCGAAGAAGCTAAGAAGATACTGAATGAAGACGAATGGTGACGTCATAAGAACCCGGACTGATGCACCTGTAGAACATATACCGACCTGAGAATGATGACACAAGAGACAAAACACCATGGATAAGTGATATCCTGAGCCTAAAGTGAAACAATTGATGTCAGGATGTCAGAAACTTATGTCATATGCAAGATGAAGATATTCAGTTAGTTTAAACGTGTACATATGCAAAGAAACTGCAAGATGCAGAGAAACTGTGAGGCTTCCTCATACTTAGTAGTAAGATATATTGCAGCAGGCACCACCTATGCATAAATCTACCTCAAAAAGCACTTTATACAAGTATATTTCCACTTCACACAAGATCAGAATCAACCAAAGGTTACTAAAGGTCTCAAGAGGAGAGTTTTGCAGCAAACAAATCGAGAATTAAAAACAGAGAGAAACTCAGACGAAGGTAACCATGCCAAGAAGCCAAGGTCATATCAGCTGGAATAGGCCAACAGTGGATACAATTAAAGAGAAAGAAGAACAGATTATCCTGTTCAGGAAAGGTCAAGGTAAGCCACAGATGGCAGATGACTGCCAGAATGAAATCAAATACATGAAATTGCATGAAGGAAAGGCCGATTTCACGTTGTCGGAATCACGTGACCAGGCAAGCAGGAAGGGATGAAACTTTCACACCTACGCATGGACCTTTGCCATACCCAGACGCCTTAACTTTCCCAGACCAAGAAGCAGACTCGAGGCCAACTGCAAATAAATAATTGACACATGACCACTGAAGTGATGATTGACTGTAAAAATAATTGGAGGGAAACTGGGGTGCAGACAAACTCCCTCCACCTGGCCGGCTATTCTGCACGCTGCTAAGCACAAGTGGAAAAGTATGAGTGGGGTTGATGCCAACCCAATCATAGTGGACCATGTAATCTAGGGTCCTATAGCTAGTAGAAATAAATTGAGACGTCGTACTTTTAGTGACGTTTACAGTAATCATTTTGGAGGAAGGGCTTAGTTGCCCCACCTGACATTGTTTATCCAATCCCCTCTCCCCGTTACCATATACAGATATAGTACCTATAATAAAGTTACCTTCCTAGAACCAATCAAGTTGCATGCTAAGTTTCAAGAGTTACACGTCAGTGATGACGAGTTTTTGGTATAAATGTTATGTTTTTTCTGAAATTAGTTGGGAGTTGAAGCGAGAAGGAAGATCGAATGATTGCTGATATTCATTGACCTCCCTGTTTTTTGTACTTGTTATTAAACATACTCCCTTTGCCAAACTATTGAATTGTCATTATTGATTTGGTGCAAGAGTACGAATCTGCATCCCTATCCATCTCAAGGGTTCTGCTGCTCATCTTAAAGTGCTGTTTGGAAACCCCCAGTCCTATGGGCCGGCTGGGGTCCATCCTGCACACTTGGTAGCAGAGATTGATGGTTTCCATTAGAATCGATTAGCTAAGACACCCATTGGCCGTCGACATAAGTAACTCTGGGTCCTCGGCAATATCACGAGTCCTTTGCCATCTGGCCGAGTAGAACGAGAAGCCCCCTGTAGATAGTGGTTAGTGTAAGTAGAAACCCTGCAGGTTAGGTCTGAAGGAACCTTTGCTTTCTCCCATAAACCCCTTGCCACTTCTACGAGCAGCTGATCGGACGAACAGCACGGAGAGGCGGTAACAAAGGCGGCGATCCCGAGCGTCCAGAGAGGAAAAAAAATGAGAACAGTGAGTGAAAAAGACTGAATGCTTGGAAAAAATGTGCATGCCTTAGAACAAGTACAGGGAAGGCAACAGAGGGAGGAGGGATTAAAATAAAGTCAGAGTAAGAGTATAATGTATATATAAGGGGAAAATATGGACTCAAGGGTGGCCGAGCAATAGAGAGAGATACCGGGAGAATAATCGAGAGAGGAGTATATGCCCAGATACTTAGGTTTTAACAGAGCGCTAGAAGAAGCCTTCATTTAAAGTCCTGAATTAATAGGGTGATATAGGATCCCAGAATCAATTAAAGGTGATCTGAAAGAAATGGGCTTACATTCCATGTCAGAATAACTATAGGGGCAGAAATGCATCTGAGGAAGCAGATGGCATGAGATTTATGTAGCCGGCCGGAGTCTGTCTAGTCTGTCATGTCTGTTTTGTGTTTTTCTTTTTTCTGACATCACGAGGTAAGAACATTTTTGGGGAAAAATAGCATAAAAACTTTGCGATTGAATAGACAAAATGTTGCATGGCATGGATTGATGGCTGTTGTTTGAAAAAGTAAAAGTACATTTTTTGTGAAAAAGCGGGATTGCAGCTTGCAACGATTGGTGCTCGCTCATATTGATGACCTTATTTGTGAAACGTAAAGCATAACAAAGTGTTATATAAGGAGAGGATAAACAGGTTTTAGCCTGGAAGACGTTACCCCATTGGTACACTTGTGCAAACAATTGCCAAAACATGCACCTAAGCTGAAGCAGTACAGTGCAGAATGGGTTAAAGGGACCGCAAACAAAATGTTTATGCCATGGCTCCAAGGTGGCTCGCTCTCTAAAACGGTCATGCAACACATGACAACATATTTGCACACCACGTATACTGGCAAAAAGTTAAACGCCTGGCTAGTTTAGAGCTTTGGAAGATGTACCAAGAGGAAAAGGAGGAGGAGCCGCTGGTAGATTGGATACTTAACCTATGCACAGATGGGGGTGAAACGCCTTCTGCGCCACTCGCCCCGTCTGAAACAAAAAATGCTAAGCCAGTAAAGACAAAGCATTATACCCATTGAGGGAGTTTAGCAACCCAGCATATGATTCACCTACGCAGAGTAGTGACGAAAGCCCAGAGAAGGACAGAGACAGAGATATTACCTCCAAAGTCTCGAAGGACAAGGAGAGATGGAAAAGGAAAAAGGAGATCAAGCAGAAGCAAGTACATCTCTAGATACAGGTAGAGAGGGAAAGAGATGGAAAGGAGATGAGGACAGAATGATGAAACAGCATTCATACAGAGCGAATGGATGGGAGGTCAGATTTTATTGAAACTCAATGGTAAAGGCATTGAAGACATGAGACAAAAGGGAGAGCCAGATGAATCAAAAAGGAAAGAGAATGAAAAGGAAAAGTTATTGAGAGACGAAGGAACTAAGAAAAAAGATAGACAGAAACAAGGAGTAGTTATATCGTGAGAGCAAGAAAGAAAACGCGATCATAAGCAGAGAACAGCTGATGGTCAGAGCAGGCAGGAACAAAGGAGAATAGAAGAATAACAAAAGATAAGGGAGAAAAGAATAAAAAGATGAAGGGATGAGGAAATACAAAGGGCCAAGGAACAAAGAGATGCGAGGAAACAAAAAGAAGATGGGGTCAGCGAGGAAGCGCAGAGACTTTGAAGACAACATAGAACGCAAGCAAAGAGAGAGCACAGGATCTTGAATATCTGGAAAGAGGTTAAAAAATTCGATCCAGTGGTAGGCTGGAAAGACATAGAATAATTTCCTGAGTACGATTCAGTACCAGGCACATCTAGGGCAAATATGGAAGATGACTTCAACACCAGAAGCATCAGGGAGACGATCAATAGAATATATGATGAGATGGGGCTAGAACAGGTAGCCCAAGGGAAAGGAGAGGACGAGCGTCTTGACAGCACTCAGTTGTACAACACTAAGGATGCCTCCCGAAGTAGCAGAAATAGAGAGCTGTCCCTAGATAGGTTAACGCTAACCAGAAATGAGGAGAATGAGAGAAGTTGCATGAGGTGGGCACAGACAATATCAGACACAGAAAGAGAAGAATGTGAAGAAAGAGAAGACGAGAGAAGGCACTAAAAACACTTCTCTAGAGGAAAGGGAATAGGAGGGTCAGATTCTAGTGGGTCTGAACCAAAGACATCAGAGTCAGCCGCACACTCAGACCGACACGAAGGAGTATCTCACGGTCAAAGGGGGGTGTCTCCACCACCCTACGTGAGCAGACTAAGGACATTGCCACGTAGACGGCAATGAGGGGAATATTACCCCCGCAGTGGATAGAAAAATGATGAGAATGGAAAAGGAGTGCCAAGTGTCAATTCCCTTTACTCGAAAAAGGAGGAACGAGGCCACAATAGGAAATCTGAAAAAGAAGCTTCCAATGTTAACATCGGGAGCCGGAATGTGTATACATGAGTTAGAAAAGATGACGGGAGGGAACACGTTAGCTATCGGGGATATTAAGGGTCTTTTAATCGCCATAATTGGTGATAGAACTGACGATGTGTGGACACGTGCAGGTTACCCTGGTGTGACTACAGTTAATACTGCGCATGATGGAGCGCATTTAACAATTGCAGAACCGCAGTATGAAAGCATTACGAGCGCAATACCCGGATACTTCAGACATGGCAGCTATAATGACACGCAAGATGAAGGAGTCAGACTATCCTTTGCTTTACATTCAGAATTTCCAAGATGCCTGGGTGCTGGAAACTCGCGAATCTTGGGGGAAATCCATACCCGTGTTTTACGATATTTTATGCCAAGGGCTGCCAGATCAAGTACAGAAGCAGCTCAAGAAATTAGTAGGAATAGAAGCTAAACCGTTGTCTGAGATACAGTTGACCATAGCGCACTATTGCAAGCTGCTGCAAGAGAAAAATCGCAAAGAAGAGGCTGCACGAAAAGGTGAAGAGTCAAAATGAGTGCAGAAGAAATTGTCAAAATATGCCATTGATGGGGCAATGAACACTAACACAGACAGATCAAATAAGAAGCAGGTCAATATTCAAAGGCAGTTTGATCAAGGCAATAACAGGTTCTACCCAAGAGGGAGAGGCTTTCGAGGAAGAGGATCGCAGAGTAATCAGGGAGGTTTCCAAGGTAATCAGGGAGGTTTTAAAAACATGCAAAACGGCAATCAGGATATGTCAAAGGGGCAAATAATCAGACCACCGCCAATATGTTGGAAGTGTGGGATGACAGGGCATCTAGCACGCATATGCAGAATTCAAGGCATGGTGCAAAACGAACAAAGTACCAGAGCACAAATGGTGAATCCACTTGTGTTTTTACAGCAGGGTGTTAATAGAGTTGCACAAAATCACACGGTGCAGCAGCAAGCGCCGGGAGCACAGCAAAGTTTGCAACCTCAGAATATGACACATTTTCCACAAAGACAGTCTCAACAGTCGCCGATGCAACTGTTACAAACAACAAGTACAGAGCAGGTACTGAGTTCTGGAATAAGAAATGACACTGGTGATGGAAAAAGTCCATTCACTCAACATGGGACAAAGTTATATATGGATTAGGACAGCTCACTGGGAAACCTGATGTCTTATCAGTGACACCAAACCCTCACGAGGAACCAAGGGTAGATGTCCTTATAGGGAATAAAGAATATTCTTTCTTAGTTGAGACAGGTGCAACACGCTCGTGTATGTGAAGGCACATTTTCTTTGTCCGGCGATGCCATAAATACTCAGGGCTTCACAGGAGCAACTTGTGTTCCTTTTACAAAAGAACTTGCAGTTTCCATAGGAGAATGTGACATGAATGTGCCACTGCTGTATTCAAGGCAAACCCCAATAAATATATTGGAATGAGACCTAATGACCAAGTTAAACATGACAATTTCATTCACGGAGAAGGGTATAGTATGTTCAACTCCAGGAATGCATTATTTGAACGTATGTGAAATGATTAGAGCATACACAGGACAAACGGCTATTAGAGCTGTTCCATTGGAACCAGAAATATTCACGTATGTAGTGCGCATATTAATGTCATGGCTACCAGGCCTTACAGACAAACCAATGAGAACCCAGATGAGTTTCTATTAAGGCCAAGAATACCTTTGCATGAGGAAAAGGGACAAGTGTTTCCCTTGTTAATACAAACAGCCATAGTACGAGGAAAAATAGCGTTGATCAATGGTTATGAGGATGAAGGCAGACAATGGTGTACAGTAATCGCCATCGGGGAAGGATACAAATTGACTGACGTAATTGATGACTATCTATTTGAAGAGCAAACAGGTCTAGATGAAACAACAGTTGAGGTGAATTTCATTTATTGGGTGAAAATTATCAAAAGAGAAGTGCCCCAGAGAATGATGCTGGCTCAAAAACGTCCTGAATATTTTGATGACGACATCGCAAAGGTCCCTGTCTCAGTGTGGACTAAAGGCCCTTATGACGTAGGCTTATTGAAAGGAGTCAGAGAAGTGAAGATTAAATTGAAACCAGGAGCAATTTTACCAAAAGCACAACAGTATCCCATGTCTGGGGAAGCAGATGAAGGCATTTTCAAGACAATTTCTGCTATGATGGAACAGGGCATCTTAGTAACATCAGAGTTGTCATGCAACACTGCAGTTTACCCTATCAAAAAATCAAAGGAAGGGTCTTGGCGTTTAATCCAAGATCTGCACCCAATAAATTATATTGTAGAGGCAGAGTTCCATCTAGTCCCTAACCCGTCCACAATCCTATGTAATATACCAGTTGAGGCAAAGAATTTCACAGTGATGGACTTGAAAAACACATTTTTCTCAATCCCATTGCACAAAGACTCACAAGATTTGACATCATTCACGTTCAGACAAATGCATCTGAAAAGTACAAGGTTACCTCAGGGGTACTACGAGTCTCCTTCAATTTTCAACAGAGTCCTGCAGATGGACTTAAGCAATATTGCATTAGAGAGTGTTGTTTTACAATATGTGGATGACATCTTAATTTGCAGCACGGCAGAGGAAACGTTCAGGCACGATTCTATTCAGCTATTGACTGTGTTGGCTGAGAAAGGATATAAAGTTGACAAAGAGAAGTTACAGTATTGTCAACAAGAAGTGCTGTATATAGGCCAGCTAATCTCACATGAGGGGAAAAGGGTTACCCCTGAAAGGGCTGAAGCCATATTGAACACAGCCAAGCCACACATGATAAAACAAATGCAGTTTTCTAGGATTATGCAATTATGTCAGGGGCATGGGTCTTTGACTATAGCTCCTATACCAAGCCCTTGTTACAAGCCCTAAAGAAAGCACAGGTGACAAAAGAAAAAATTGTGTGGCCCGAAACCATGGAAGAAGGGTTTGTTGAACTAAAGGCGGCCATTTGCACAGCACAAGTTTAAGGGATTCCCAATTATGCAGAGGAATTCTACCTGTTTTCACACACGAATGGCAGTGTTATGAGAGCAGTACACAGAGAGAACCACCTTGGGGTACAAGCCCCTGGCATATTACAGTGGGAATTTGGACCCAGGAATGAGAGGTCACTTTCTGTGCGAACAATGTTTAGCTGCCGCAGCGTTCGCCATAGAGAAAGCTACAACCATTGTGATGAGATGTTCAATGACGTTGTTAGTTGAGCATGCATCATTTGCCATTCTAGAGAAACCAAAAGGCACATTTCTTTTATTTATTCGTATTTTTAAAGCGCACATCAGCCCTGGGGCATCGTGGCGCTAAATTGGCATTGGGCCTCATTACGAGTCACCCGGTCTGGAAATAACGGTGGCGGTAAACCCGCCGCCACCGTTGTTTCCGGACCGGGTGATCTCGAGTTCTGCAGGCGGGAGGTGTCATTCCCGCCAGGTCTGACCTGGCGGGTTTAACACCACCCGCCTGCAGGCGGACGTGGAAACACCAGCACCATCACGAGATGGTGCCGGTGTTTCCACTTCCCCATTCCCATTGAGTCCTATAGGACTCAATGGGGATTTATCGAATTGCGCCTCCGGAATTCCCAGGTCATCAGGATCGTAATGCCCCGGTAATTCCGGGAATCACGGAATTTCAGGCACGGTTACTGCCGGACTCGCAATGAGGCCCATTGACATCTCAGAGAGCTTCGGCTTATGAAGTGATCATATCAAATTCATCGATTAAAATAATCTGATGTAATATAGTGAATTCAGCTATGTTTATAGCAGAGCCAGCCACTTAAGGAGAGCCCCATGACTGTGCAAACAATGAAGAGTTTTATGATGAGATTCCCAGAGTGAAAGAAAATGCATTGGCAGAAGGAGAAATAGTCTTCGTTGACGGGTCTTCGAGAATTGATCAAAATGATGGGCAGAGATATACAGACACCACTGTAATGAAGCACACAGCAAATTGAGAATTCCAAGTACTCAGTGCATGATTACCATCTCATTATTCAGCACAAGCTGCACAATTATTGGCGTTGATACCCGCACTTGAGAATCACACAGACCAGGAAGTGACTGTGTACAGTGACTCCGCCTACATGACATCGACAGTGCACGCAGGCCTAGCACGCTGGAAAAGGAGGGGCTACCTCCGAGCGGACGGCATGCCAGTGCAGCACGCAGCCTTATTGGACAGGCTCATTAAAGCACTACAACTCCCAGTGGGCATAGCGGTTGTGAAATGCGCCGTCCACACGAAAGGGACAGATTTGATCTCATGTAAAAATCAAGCAGTAAACACGGAAGCCAAACGTGTGACGACTAATGACGAAATAATAATGAATGTGGAAATAACTGATGTGCATGAGAGAATGAAGGTTACACTAATGTGGAGAAAACCCAGTTAATGGAGCTCCAAGGGGAGGCACCACAGGAAGAGAAACACCTCTGGAAGCGACGAGGGTGTTCTTTAAACACCTCCGAGAGCTTGTAGTGACAAGACAGCAGTGGTAAACCAGTGATGTCTATAGCCTTAGTGAAAATAGCACTGAACAGTTACACTATCCAGCACACATGACAAAGGAGAATCTAGCAGGGACAATTGCCGAAGACTGGTTTATACCGAACTTGGCAGAGCACGTTGCATTTTTTTATAGTGAACTGTATAATCTGCCAACAGTTCACGGCTGGTCACACACTACGTGTAATTAGAGGAGTCATCCCAAGGCCCAATGGACTTTTTCAGCACTTGCATGTCGATATGATTCAAGTATATAACGGGTACAGGTACCTTATTTTTGTGGTGTGTCCATTCTGTAGAGGGAGGCATTTCCCAGATGGGGAGTATATGGTCATGAGGTCAGACAATGGACCTCACTTTGTTAATGCAGTATTTGAGCAGATCAGCTTGTTGCTTGGTATAAAGCACAAGTTTCCTTCGGCATATCATCCTCAAGGGAATGGAATATGCAAGAATCTCAATGGCTTCTTATAGGAAAGGATAGCCAAGTTGAAGCTTACTCTAAAGAAGGGATGGCTACACTGCCTTCCACTGGCAGTGTATGCGCTCAGAAATCAGCCTGGTTCTGACCACCATCTCACCCCGCATGAAATCGTGACAGGCAGAAGGATGCACTCGCCACCAACACCCTGAGATAGAGCTAGATATGATGCTCAGCCAGCAGGGGAAGTATTAGGATCAGAAATGCAAAATTACTTGAATTGCACAACATCTTGTCTTACTGTAATTTCAGGAAAGCTACAGCGACGACAAGAAGGGGGCAGAAGAACACAGAAGGAGATATTGAAACAACCCAAGTTCAGGGTTTATGTGTACCACAATTGTTCCCCGAGGACACGGTCCTGGTGAGAAACCACACAAGAAAAAAGTGGGACGAGCCAAGGTTCAACGGTCCCTTCACAGTGGAGGACGTCACTCCCTCTGCAGTCAAGTTACAGAGAAGAAGAGCTTGGATCTTTTTGGGTGACATCAAGCCATAAAATGGAGAAGACCCACTGCCCTCACCCCAACGCATAGAGACTACAGACAACGGGGAAGAACCACAGCACGTGCAGATGAGATCCATGATGAGGAACAAGGACGCATCACCAGCAAAGCAAAGGCAAAGAACTTTTGTGCAAGTTGTGTCTAAATTTTTGACATTTTCTCTGAGCGAAATAGGCGGATAAGGACATAAAACCACAGGCACTCTGTGCATCCTAGTTGCAGGGTGAAGAAGAAAATCACACGTATAAGCCACAACATAGTTTGTTGACTTTGAACTTTGGACTGAGACACACTGAAGCCTTGATAAGAAAAGGATATGCCAAATTTTGATCAAGGACACATACATTGGAAGAAAATACAGTATCCTGACTCTTAACACAGAAGCCTTATTTGGACTCACTTATGGTGTCACGCATTAGTGACATCACCAAGGACGTGTTGATCTATTTCAAGTTAGTATTGAGGTCATACCCGTCGTTAGTGGGAAGGCTCACTAACATCATCAAATTTCTTCAAGATCCTAAAAACGAAAAGACAATAAGTAGGGCTGAACAGTGTAATTGCCGAGCAGTTCCTTTTGCTTCTGGAATACAGGAAGACAAGACAAATGTCCCTGTCACTAGAAGATAGACTAGCAAGCAATGTGTTTTATTGCCTAACTGAGGACTTTCTAGAGCTTGTGGGGAGACCTGCCAGTGTTGATGTCCTCACTTTCATCAGAGACCCAGCAAACTCTACACAGATGAGCATGCTCCTGCATCTATTATAATGCAGGTTGAACTTTCTAATCATCACTTACAGGATGAAGATTTGAAACTTTACCACAGACTTACCGGAGAAGATTTTAAACTTTCCGTCGAGGGACAGATCACGAAAGTGTTGCCAGAGGACTTCACTCCTGCTTATGCTGACAAAGAAAGGACATGTCGTCTGGAGTGAAGCAGAGAAGAGGCATTGACTGGGAGCTTGTTTATTTTGAACACACGAATTAAAGACTTGCTGAACCTATTACCTTATTTGACATTTTCCTATATGGAAAAGAGAATTGTTTCCAGAGACAAGAGACAATCTATTATTCAGGCAAAGAGAATAATCGTTCCAGTATCAGCAACCTACAAGCAGAAACAGCAGAACCAAGATATAACATTACCGAGAATGTGTTAAAGAGTTAATCTTATTTCCTTAGATGATCGAGATGGGAAATCAAAATAGTAATCTTGTCCTCCCTCAGGAGGAGAGACGCTCATATTGGCCCAGATATAAGTGTTGTATATTAACCTACAGAGGAATTATTTACCTATGCATAGTGTTCATTATTGTATTACTGTCACGGACGATTCGAACTGCATTTTTTTATTGGTGCACAAAGCGTTCAGATTCCAGTGCACCCACCTAATGATATACGCACGAAACCCACGAAGGTGCCCAGACCTTACATAGACATTCCAGTCCCTAGAAGGTCTGATAGAGTAATGAGTGAACTTGAGATGGATGTGATTAGCAATAACACACACACACACTTGTGGAAACAAATAAATTGAACCGCCGGAGACAGGGTCGGCAAAGCAAACATGAGAAGGGGTTAATGAAAGACACACACCCATGCAAATGATGAGTGCACATACACCTGGTCTAGTGTCAATAACTGCAGAACCACATTCCAAAGAATGAGGGAAGTTTAGACAACCAACAATGAGAAGTTCCACACGAGAAAAGCCAAAAGACAAATGGAGAAAGCTGAACTTTTGAAGAGACAAAAGGAATTGGAGAATAAACAAACTGAGATAGCATTGACAAGCACCCCTAATCCAGCAATGAAAGGGGCAAGCACAAGTGCTCCAAAACTATCACTTGCAGAGATGATAGCAGAATCAATATGGCTGGTCATAGCCAAAGCCAGGAAAAGACACAGAGATAAAGAAGGACTAACAGAGATTTCTACTACTCACGGAACCCAGATGGAGATACCTGAGAATCCTCCACCAAGAAGGAGCTATATGGATGTGTTTAAAGATGTGGTTATGGCAAACTACAGAAAAACCTTAAGAATCAGAAGAAGCACACAAGAACACAATAACAAACTAAACAACTACCTGGGCAGCACAGCACACTTAGGAAGTAACATATGGTACCAACATATGAAAGAAGTTGGAAGACGAACTTCAGAGGAAGAATGCTTTGTTTGTGCACTCTTACCATACAGCATGGGGAAGTCAAAAATCTTCGTAGCTGTGGAAATAGATGTCACGACAGCGCACGGTCCATCACACATAGCAATGTGCAAGACCATAGGCCAGTTCATGGGAAGTGATGCTTCACTCAAATGGGCAACTGAAGCAACTGATCCAGATGAAGATGATTATGTCCAGGACATAAAGACAAGAAACACTGGAAAAACAAAGAACATTGTGATCAGATATGAGAAGTCTGGAGTTAAAGGAGCAGAGATCAAAAGAGAGACAAACAAAAGACTGAACATCCAAGGGAAAACTACACAAGAAGCTCGGAGATGGAAAGTAAGAGGCCAAATGCAAATCTGGGGAACAGTGCTTTCACCAGACGGGTGGGAGAAAGGAGAAGTGATCTGTAGAGCATGGATGGTCATTGGATCCTACAAAAAAACTATTGAAAATGCACAAAGGATATGCAAGCCATTATGGCCGAGACTTGCAAAACTGCCAACATGGGTCAAAGACAGGGGAGGACCCTTACAGGAAGTGCCATTGGAGAATTCCAAATTATGCTTCAGAAACAATGGTACAAAACAAATGGGAGAAAATAAGAACTGTGGACGCATCTTTGATGCTGCAGGAATGATGCATGGAACAGCAGTGATCATGGATCATTATTGGCCGTGTGGATCCAAAGCATATATCAAACTACCAAAGAATTGGGGAGGTATATGTTCATTAGTAAATGTCCAAGTTCCAGCATTGGTGATTCCAAAAAAGTGATCTGAATATTGACAATTTCCTGAAAGCAGATGCTCACCTGAGAAAGAAGAGATCTGTGAAACTAATGAGCAGAATGAAGAGAGAGAATTACTTTTCTGCCAAATCAGAAGAAGCCTTTCATGCAATCCCGTATGAACACAGGCTGTTCAGCCTAACCTCATCAGTGTTCACAACAATTCTGATGCCAAGGATTCAAATTGGAGCAAATACTAAATGGTTGCAGATAACCAGATGGGAGTTACTGCAGACCATCAACACGACCATAAAAGGATTCAATGCAATCAAGGAAGAGTTAAGGGCGATTCGACTAATGACTCGCTAGAACAGATATGTCCTTGACATGATCACAGCTATAGATGGAGGTGTTTGTGCAAAAATTGAAGAATCATGCTGCACCTTTATACCGTTGCACGATGACGAAAATGGAACTTTAACAGAAGCCATAGGTATGCTGACAAACCTACAGAATCAGATTATAGATGAAGTTGATGACGACAGTTGGTTTGGATCACTTTTCTCATGGGTTCTCATGGATGGCAGATGCAGTCAAATTCCTAGGAGCCCTGGTAGTGATGATTTTGCTTCGATTCTGTGTTATCAAGATAATAATATCTCAGTGCCAGAAAACTGCAAAAAAGGCCATAGGGATGAAGATCATGATTGATGTCGAGTCAGGATGGAAGCCGACTGTTGAAGAAATAAGAGACTTTGTGAGAGCCAGAATTTATGCACCAGAAGGAACAAAGTTTTGGTATCCAAGGAAACACAGAAATTATGTGGGAAGATGGATCTATTGCAATCCAAGTGGAGAATGTCAATTAATGACATGGAACAAAGATGAGCACGTAAGAACAGCAGGAAGTTTGAAGGGAGTCATAAAGATATGGACCCCAAAGAGCCATTTCTTCAGACCTCTATGTGTGGATCCAGAGGATGAAATAAAAGTGGATACAAAGGAAGAAGTGAGAGTGGTCGATGAATCATCCAAAGGGGGGTGTGAAGAGGAAGTGCCAAGCATGATTTGCAGTCCGGCCACCCCTTTTGAAGTACCAGGAATGTTCACGCCAAAATATGTGACGTATGATGACCAAATAAACCAGCAGAGAGCCGCAGTCGGGCTCTGTCCAGTACCTATCAGAATAACAGCACCTATTGAAGTACTGACACCTAAGAAAACCTGGATAGTAAGGCACCCATTGAGAAAACCATATTGACAAGTGAGACAGAATGATGATTGTCAGAATGTAATACCTGAAGAAGCTAAGAAGATACTGAAGGAAGACGAATGGTGACGTCATAAGAACCCGGACTGACGCAAATGTAGAAGATATACCGACCTGAGAATGATGACACAAGAGACGAAACACCATGGATAAGTGACATCCTGAGCCTAAAGTGAAACAATTGATGTCAAGATGTCAGGAATTTATGTCATATGCACGATGAAGATATTCAGTTAGTTTAAACGTGTACATATGCAAAGTAACTACAAGATGCAAAGAAATTGTGAGGCTTGCTTATGCTTAGTAGTAAGATAGATTGCGGCAGGTGACACCTATACATAAATCTACCTCAAAAAGCACTTTATAGAAGTATACTTCCACCATGCACAAAAGCAGAATCAACCAAAGGTTGCTAAAGGTCTCAAGAGGAGAGTTTCGCAGCAAACAAATCGAGAATCAAATACAGAGAGAAACTCAGACGAAGGTAACAATGCCAAGAAGCCAAGGTCGTATCAGCTGAAATAGGCCAACAGTGGATACAATTAAAGAGAAAGAAGAACAGAGTATCCTGTTCAGGAAAGGTCAAGATAAGCCACAGATGGCAGACGACTGGCAGAATTAAATCAAATACACGAAATTGCATGAAGGAAAGGACGATTTCACGGTGTCGGAATCACGTGACCAGGCAAGCTGGAAGGGATGAAACTTTCACACCTACACATGGACCTTTGCCATACCCAGAGGCCTTAACCTTCCCAGACCAAAAATAAGACTCGAGGTCAAATACAAAGAAATAATTGACAGATGACCACTGAAGTGATGATTGATTAGAACAATAATTGGTGGGAAACTGGGGTGCAGACGCACTCCCTCCACCTGGCCAGCTATTCTGCACGCTGCTAAGTGCAAGTGGAAAAGTATGAGTGGGGTTGATGCCAACCCAATCATAGTGGACCGTGTAATCTAGGGTCCTATAGTTAGTAGAACCAATGAGACGTGTTACGCTCACCTAGGATCCACGTGGACGCCACCCAGCCTTGGTTGGATGATTTGCACTCTCGCACCCTCTCCCGGTCCCTTGGTAAGGCCGCTGGTTAAAGATGGGTCTGCAATATAGGAGAGCTGGATTAAATACCAGATTGTCTTTGTTTTCCCACCTCCCTTGGCCTTAACTCCTTCCTCCCCCTTGGGCCCTCTCTTCACCTTAATATTGTAAAAGGTGGATTCTCTGTCCTGCTCCTCGTGGCAGGGGCGCCTAGATGTGGTGGGCGAGCAGCGACCAAGTTACTTCACTGGTGCAAGCCCCCCCTGTGCGAATCCAGGCCTGCTGCGACTTCGTAGGTTTGCTACTTTACAGTCTTTATATGCAGTTCTTATGTTCCTCTTAGTTCGCATAATAATGTCTTGCTTCTTTCTTTTTAGGTATGCAAAGGTATTTTGGTGTTGTCATGCAGTTTGAAGATGAGCATGGGCCGGTAGGCAAAAGCGATGTGTGCGAGATGCTGTCCGGTGAGTAATGCGCGGCGGTGTTTCGCCTTTTGTATTGCTAACCTGTCTCTTTTCTCTCCTTGCAGGTTGCGATGTTCCTCGCCGAGCGCTAATAATGTTCCAGCAATGATACTGACCAGGAGATGACTACCCAGGTAAGAATTGAGTGGCTTTCTTCATTCGGGAGGAAACGTTTACTAATGCTGTCGTTCTTTCTCCTCTTTCCAGGTTATGGTATTCCAGGATGTGTGCGGTGCCGGATGATGGAGTTCGTACCTTCAGGTGAGTGGAACTGAAGTCGGCGATGGATTGAAGACAGGATACTGTTCCAGGTAAGTTTCGTAGTGTTCTCTCTCTCTGCAGGTCCTTGGTTTCAGGTAAACTGGCATCAAAGAACTGGACATGGTGAGCGTTACGCTGCCCACAGCAGAATAATGCAAAGTATGTTCTGCTGTTTGGGTGCGGTTTAAATAGTCTCAGGTAAAATAGCCCCACGCCTGCCACACCCAAAGCAGTCCAGGTAAAGTAGTCCCAGGCCTGCCACACCCAAAAGACTAGACCGCATAGCTCAGTTCCTTGTAACTGAGCTATGTGTGTGCCTCCATGTTGGCTGACACCCCCCCAACCACCCCCCAAGTTAAATAGTCCCAAGTAAATAGTCCCATTCTAATGTTGGTCTTCATGATGGTTATGAGCCTGGCACCAAAGGTGCCAGGACTGACTCCAAGAGAGTCTTGGATGAGGTTTTAAGGCCTTTGACCTGGCCCTAACTGCAAGGCTGACTTGCCAGTGAGGGCCAGGGGCAAGAGTCATGACAGACATTGTACTTTTAGTGATGTTTACAGTAGTCATTTTTGAGGAAGGGCTTAGTTGCCCCACCTGACATTGTTTATCCAATCCCCTCTCCCTGTTACCATATACAGATGTAATACCTATATTACAGTTATCTTCCTAGAACCAATCAAGTTGCATGCTAAGTTTTAAGAGTTACACATCAGTGATGATGAATTTTTGGTATAAATGTTATGTTTTTTCTGAAATTAGTTGGAGTTAAAGCGAGAAGGAAGATAGAGCGATTGCTGCTATTCATTGAACTCCCCTGTTTTTTGTACTTGTCATTAAACGGACTCCCTTTGCCAAACTATGAGTTGTCATTATTGATTTGGTGCAAGAGTACAAATCTGCATCCCCATCCATCTCAAGGGTGCTGCTACTCATCTTAAAGTGCTGTTTGGAAACCCCCAGTCATATGGGCCGGCTGGGGTCCATCCTGCACAGGCGTTTGACTCCTCATGTTTGCTGGACCAGGAGTAACATCCCCCATCCTCCCGATGCTATGGTCCTTGCCACCACCCCCCTCCCTCTGGTACCCTCCTAGAGTCCCCACTGCACCCTTTCAGGCCTCTGTCTCACCCGAAAGCGCTGCAGGGCCTGGGATAATAGTCCCCCTTCCCAACATTTCCTCCTTTCATTAATGCTACATTAACAAACTCCATGTGAGCCCCTCATCCTTTTCACCCCTTCTTTCCCTTTCCAGTCTTTAAGCTTCTAAGTATGAAGGTAACCCTTTCTTTGGTACCCATGCCTTTCATACAGACCGTAAAACTTCCCCTGCCTGAGCATGTATATGTACTTCCTTCATCCCTGCTAAATCTACCCAGTGTTCTGTGTGGTTCTCAGGGTCAGGGGGGGGGGAACTGTGGTGGTACCTGGGGGATGAAGATGTTGCTCTATCACAACCATGTGTGCCTTGCTTGGATCGTCGGTCTGAACTGCCCTATCCTTTATACCATGAGGTGCCTCCAGTACTCCAATTGAAACCATCACCATTGCGCTGCTAGGCACTGCTTTGGCACAACACCGAAGTCCCAGCTGGCAAGTGCAGAAGATTACCAATATGAACACAACAACGGGAACCAACATCTTAACGATAACCCCTATCCAGCATGATGCCCAGGAAAAAAGGTTGTGAAATCAATTAGTCTCTTGTATGCCTGTTTGCATATGAGTGCCGATAACGTGCAGGGCCCTTATTATATTGGTATGGGACCCGTTTTCTGCATCATTAGGTGGTACGTAGGTACAGCATGAATCGCCAACTCCTTTCCTTTCCCTTCCCTTCCCTTCCCTTCCCTTCCCTTCCCTTCCCTTCCCTTCCACTACCAGTGAGGAGGTCCA
This sequence comes from Ambystoma mexicanum, assembly GCF_040938575.1. Lineage (NCBI taxonomy): Eukaryota > Metazoa > Chordata > Amphibia > Caudata > Ambystomatidae > Ambystoma > Ambystoma mexicanum. Next base: position 282,713,668 of record NC_090939.1, read on the forward strand.
GCATGCATCTATTCTGCAGTGTCATCAGCCTGATTGCATGCATTTCTATCTTGATTGCGTTTAGGCCTTGTTCTGTGTCATTGGCCAGCTGGATCACTTCCGACCGCACAATCTGGAGCCACTTGGCATTCGTGGTGGTCTGCACCCCCGGTAGCAACAGCGATGCAAAACAATTTTCTTCTTTGCTCTAGAGCGGTATTGATCTGGGATTTCTTTTAGTAACTGCGAGGAATCTTGCGATAGATAATTTGATCTTCTCCACAATCTTTCTCTTTTCTCCTTCTCTGGCAGGATACAAAAGATGTGCTTCTGTGGTGGCACTGTGGTGGGGATGCTGGACCCTGGTTTAGTTGCTGTAACCGACAAGCCATCTGGTCTCATTATCAACTGTTTTTCAGGGACCACCAGGAGTGCTGAGTGCAATGAGGCTAGCAAACAGGTACCCCTCCATGATGGCAGGACGTGCCGAAACGCCCAATGGCCACACACCCAATAGTTATCCATCACAGCAGCTGTTCCTTTTTTGAGATCTTGGATGTATAATGTTTTGTTGCACCTACTATTGAACCCCACGAGGATGCTCCCTTCGGTGTAACTGCACAATTTGTATTCTCCCTGCTTTTGCACTTTCACTGGTTTCTCCATTGCCTCGATCCATGTGAGTTTTGCTACTTGTTCATTCCATTTTCCGCCGCAAACACTGGTCACTTTATCTATCACTCCCTCTCTGAATCCTAGTAGTCCTCCTGCCTTGCAGCTCATTGTGATTTGTTGCCACCTGTTCGCCACAAACTTGACACCTTCCAACTTTAGATGCTCTTTGCAAGCACTGCACACTCTTGGGATGTTGGGCACATTGCAGTTGATCAGGGCTTGCCACTTCTAGTCGCATGCTTTGTGCCTGGAAAGTGCTTTGCAGCCTGCACAATGTCAGATGCAGTAAACATTGAGCCTCCACAATCAGAATTTCCTGTGGCATTAATACCTTGGGGGCTCCGGAAGCGTGTGGAATCAAGGAGCACATTTAACAACTTCCATTAACTTTCATTTTCTCCACGGAGCTCATTTCTGCATACCAACTATTACTTATCTCTGGTTTGTGCACATCTTCTATCGTGTCTAACCCAAGTCCTTGGTATTGATCGTATTTAACCCTTCTAATTTGTCTTTTAAAACATTTTGATCCACCAAAATGTGAAACACTAGGAAAGATAGTGTCATTTACAATTATGTTAGAGAACACATTAGGAAATAATGTTGACATGAGCAAATTTGCAACACTCCCCATATGTTGCTGGTTGACAATAGTATCATTGAGAACCACATCAGGGTGTGCAACATGGACCACGGCTGCAGTATTATTTGTGTCAGTTATGTTTGCACTTACATTTGCAATTTTGTCATATGTTAAAAATCCCACAGAGCCATTAGTAAATGATCTGTTAATACTAGATGCATTCTCAATCCCCCGCTGTCTATATATCCCCACTCCATATAAAAGTACATCCTAAATAAATTACTAGTTCAAACATAGAAATAGCAACTATACTAGCTACCCAATGCATTCCACATATGTATGTGGGGGAAAACACAGTTACAAGAGAATCCTTCTGAAAACGAGAATGTTGCTTTTTTTTGTTGGACCCATGTAAGTCCATGATAGGGTAAATAAATGAAATAGAGAGAGCTCCTAGTGCAAACAATTCATAGCTGCGTTTTTATTTATCACAGAGGTATGTTCGTTGTAGAACCCCCTTTTGTTTCTTATTACTTAAAAACCCATCAGGAAAGGCAGCAATCTGCAGCTGACTGTTCTGTAGAATTTTTAACTGGAGAAGGGATATCACTTGGCAGACAATGCAAACTGTTTAGTACTTTACTGAGTTTGGGCGGGGAGTGTGGCCTGGGGTGCTTTACAAACATCAGATAAATGCACTGAACACTGTAATTCACAAACATTTACTGCAAGAGGGGTAGCATAAACTCAAAGTGGCTGTTATACCTATGCTTTTTCCACCGGCGGACAACATTTTTTACAAAGACGTGGTCGCCAGGGAAAAGCTGTAGAGGAGGTGACGTGGGTGGAGTATCAGATGAAGCATCGTCGTCTCTCCAGTCCTTGGCGGCACAATCTGTTGAGATACATTTTATGGCTTTGGGTAGGGCACACAGGTAGCTATACAATTTGGCCCCTTGAATGGACGCAGCACTGTGCGCATCAGATGCTCTCTTGATTGGAAACAAGCATGTGTATGCAGCGGTCGGTTAGTACCTCATGGGGCGATAAATGATGATCCTAAAAGGGCTGCGTCTGCATGCTGAATGAAGCAAGCAGTGCACTCAATTTTTCTTCAGGGTGGTACAATTCTTTACAAGTTTACTCTTGAGGAGACTATTGATCCCCTCTACATCCTGTTGGCCTGCAGGTGGTAAATTGTACATATCTGATGCTTGATACCCAATAATGCATTTATTTCCTTAAAAAGCTAACTGAAGAAGTGTGTGCCATTGTCGGACCTTAAAACATTGCACACCCTCATCTAGGAAAGACTTCTCTCACTTAAAACATGGCCACACATTTTGCATCAGGGTGTGCACAAGGACCAGCCTCCACCCACTGTAAGAAAGGGCACACAACAGCTATTAGGTAACGAGATCTGTTACACCTTTCACCCATGTCTGTGTAGTCGATATGTAACTCACGGAATGGCCCAGTAGGGCAGGGCAGCGTACCTTTGAATAGTTCATAAAGTGAGACCAGCATTGTAACTCTGATGCATGGTACAGCTGACCACCATTCCTGCAGATTGGGAACAAACCAGTCCTCCTGTATATCTGCGGCAATGTGTTGCTTGTATACATGAGAAGGGTGATGTAGCTCGTCAAACATGACCAGCAGCAATTAGTTTGGAACAACTGTTTTGCCCAACGCTTCTTGTCACCACAACAAATCTGCAGGGGATTGCTTGCACCCTCTCCTTAGCCACAATTCTTTCTCTTTCTGTGGGGATCACCTCTGCAACTCTATTAGTTGTGCAATTGATGAGGAATTATAGGAGTCTGGCAATTCTTCCCTGCTCTGCACTACCGCTGGGTGCTCAGGAATACTCTGCACTGGTAAATATGCAGCTTGCTTGGCTGCCGCATCTACGGCAGCACTACTGAGTTAGACCTCGTCTGCATCGTTAGTATGGGTGGTGCATTTCACCACCACTGTCAAGGATGGTTGGGATAGTGCATCAATTCGTTTTTCTAACAGTGGCGCATGCTGTACTGGGGAGCCATCAGCTCTCCTAAATCCCCTTTTCCACCGTGCCAGGCCTGCGTGCACCATGATGGTGACATGAGCCAATTCAGAATAGATGGTGACACGCACCCTTGAGACGCTAAAAGCTACTCAATGAGTGCTAGAAGTTCTGCTGCTTTGACTGAATAGTGCATAGGTAATCTCTTCTCCACCAATATCTTGTCTGCTCCATCCACCAGACGTACTACGGCTGCCACAGTATGCCTCAAACCTTAGCTCTGGTCCATAGTTACTGACCCATCAATGCAAATTACCCCCACACCTCCTTCTAGGGGCCTATACCTTGCCTTCGGGATATTATCCTCCTCCCCTTAAAATGACACACAATCATGTGCTACCAGGTCTTCCTCGATTTAGAGTTTTACACTGCACAATATGAATGTTGGGGCTGGACAGGATGATTTGATTCACAGAAGCCCACTGCATGGTCAAAATTGATGTGGACTGCTCCAAAATGGCGAACACCGTGTGCTACACATAGTGTCACAGAGCATACCATAACAATAGTGGAGCTTTTCTCAATTGCAAATGCAGCTGCAGCAAGTGCTTGTTCACATGGGAGCTGGCCTGGCATTACAGAATCTAGTAGTCCACTGTAGTAGGCCAATGCATTGTGGCACATCAGGTCTTCTGTGTCAGTACTGCAGTCATCAATTGGCCATTTGAATGGGAAAAGAGATAGAACTCTTGCGTGTAATCAGGGGCGGCCAGCACTGGGGCCATAAAGATCACTTCCTTTGGAGCATTAAATTTGGTGAGCATGTCCTCCGTCCATGCAATCTTATGGTAATTTTTGTGGGCTTCTTTAAGGCCTGTAAAAGGGGCCCGTGAATGCTGCATAGCCTAGAATCCTTGCCCTACAGTTATTACACAACCCTAAAAATGTTTGCATCTCTTTGACAGTTTTGGGCTGGACATTGAGGCCATGAAATCAGCTGGCCCAAATAGAGCACTTCTGGGAGACAATATTGCAGCTCGCCTTATCTAACCTGTACCCCTTGTAAGCCAGTAATTGCAGGAGGGTGGTGGAATCTTTCCTGCACTGCTGTTCATTGTCTCTACACACCAGCAAATCATCAACATAATGAATGATGGTTCTAGGCACTTGGATATTCCCTAGGTCAGCATGTAAGATCCTGCTGAAGATGCTGGGGGGCTCAAAGCATTCCTGAGGCAATCTTGTGTGCTCAAAATGTATTCCCCCATGCGTAAACGCGGTGAGGTACTGAGAATCAGGGTGCAGGGGTATGGAGAAGAAGGCGTTTTTAAGATCTACCACATTGAAGTGGGTCACCTCCTTACAGATGCTGAATAGTATCATTGCAGGGTTTTGGACCACAAGAAATTCTGCCTGGACAATGTCTTTTAGACAACAAAGGTCCTGGATCATTCTCCAACTCCCCCTTTAGCCTTTTTTTAATGGATAGATTACTGTGTTACATGGGGAGGTAGAGGGCACTATTATTCCCCTGATTCAGGAGTGCCACAATGGTATCCCAAATTCCCTCCACCGCTTCTTTGAACAACGGGGACTGTTTAGTTTGGGGTAAGACTGTACCTGGCTTCTGTGTTATTCTAACCAGCGCCACCCCCTGCAAAAGCCCTATTTCATGGGCGTTAGAGCAAGTACCAGAAAGGGTATGGACAACTAAGTCACTCTCAGTAAACGGGGGCGGGGTGAAAGGGGCCATCAAGGAACATTGTACCCACTGGTATTGTACCATAATGTCACAAGGGATACAGATTACTTACAATTTCTCCATCGTCGACACTGTTCTCAAACAATTCTGCATCTGACGCTTCCTTGAGGGGCACCGTTGGGTCAATACACAGCATGGTCCGCCATTGGCACCCATGAGCATCTGCCCCAAACACCAACCACAACAATCCTTTTAGCCGACACAAACAGGTCCTGCAAATCTAGGGACAGAAGCATACCTGCCACAAGCTCTGGGGTCAACAAGGGTTGGAAAATGAAATCTGATGGCACCAGCCAACACGCCTTGCCAATCTGGGGTACCACATCAAGCAATACTGTTATTCCATAGACAAATCTATAGATCTACAGGGATGCCACGGATCACCACCTCTCCTCCTCTGGTCTGAATGATGACCATTGTCCTTAAGGCACACATACATGGAGTGGCACATACCATCCCACAGTCCGTAAAGGCAATGGCCATGTTCACCTTGATCAACAAATCCCATCCCAGCAGATTTATGGGAGGAGGCCTCTGAGTATAGTAAGGATGCATGCACCACTTTCCCTACTAATTTGATAGCTAACTCTTACTGCGTAGGGAACCGTCACGACAGTCCCAGAGAATTCTTGCGTGTTGAGAGTATCACCTTTTATCAGGAAGTTTCCTTCAATGATGCACAATTTAGTGGCACTCGTATCGACCATAAAGATGAATTGCTTGTCAACTATCTCAGCACTCACCAAGGGTTCCTCATCAGGGTGGATACTCATGGACAGGACTGGGCACACAAGAGCTCTCGGTGGGCTGTCTTAATCAGGGTATTAGTACCTGGTAACGTGAAGGGGTTTACCTCTCATGACACTGACCCCTCGATAAGGTGCTACCATTCCAATCGGCACTGCATTGGGTGTGGGAATTTGCCTGCCATACAAGGTGTTCTGGGGCGCTTGCAGTTGCACACTAGGCAGCGTTTGGGCCTACATGTGTGGGGGTTTGGGTGCAATGGTGTAGTTCACCAAAGTTCTGGGAGGATTAGTTCACTCAAAGATGTTGCACTGCAAATGGGTCAGAGGTTGCCTGGTATTCACAGTTCTCAGCCCTGAAAGGTCACAGCACCTCAGGGAATGGCTCGATCTGTAATTCGTCTTGGGGATGGTTTGCCCCACCAGCCAAAGGGAAGGAGTCGTCCTCTTTGGAGCTCCTCTGTTGATAACAAATGGGGTCAGGACAGCAGTGGTCGCTTAATGGTTACTGGAAGGGTCTGCAGGTGTCTCTGGTCATCATCATCATGTTTGGATGTTCTGTTCAATTGATTGATTTGCCTTCTGCCTCAGGATCCTCACCTTTTATTCTGCTTTCCCCATCACTCCCCTGCAAACTTTCTGTGAAGTTCACAGAAAGGAGGGGTGGGTGGCTGTCAAATCAGGACAAATAAGGTAAAACATAAAGAACAAAGTGCCCATGGTTAGAGTAAGTAAGAATGAATGGGTGGGGGAAGGCTCCCCTCATTCAAGAGAGCAAGAAAAAGGTCCAGAAGTCCAGCAGAAACTGCTGGGCATCTCACTAGGAGAGGGGACTAAGCATACAACTGATAAATCTCCTCAACAGTGTCCCTATCCCAGATGCATACCACAAACTGCCTTCCTATACTACCTGTGAACGTCCATCTACCAATAAAGGACAACTACCTCCCATCATCCTTTAGCCTCCCATCGTAAGAAAATTACAAAAAATGTGACATTGCAAACATTGTTTTACAGCAAAAAGCATTGGGGATATACACTGTTTTTATGGCACACGTTTTAAATTGCGCGGCTGCAAAGTTTAGATGAACAACACCTTTATTAGGCTGGCTAACTCGTACTCAGCAGGCTTCTTTCTTGTCTTGACTATTATGATAGCTTTCCAGCCAAGTCCACTGTGTGCTTACTCACCTCACCTCTTCTTGCTCCCAAGTCGTCTCGTTAAGTCCTTAGCTCTCTGCTCTTCTCTCTTCCACCTTTAACTCTCTTTCACTTCTGCACTCCTCTCTCTAGTCTTTTGTTCCTTGTCACACAGCAGTGCTGTGACATCACCCTCTGTCCTCTGGACTGCCACAACCACCTCTATGGTCTCCATTCACTTTCATTCCCACGCAGGATGGGCTTTCTGATATAGATCGGTTTGAATGGTTTCAGGTGTAAATAGGGTGTGTTGTGGGTGGGTGTTGGACTTTGGGTGGTGGCGGTGGGGGATAGGGGCGGGAACTAGAGATTCTTGTAAAGTGACTTCAATTCAGCAATCCCACTAAGTCAGTGCCTTGTCTGGGACGCCCAAGGGAAGCCCTTATTTATATATTTTTATGACAAGTTATACTCTGGATGATAAACCCTCATATAACGCCCCTCTCTTCGAATCCCCCTGACCGCACTGAGCCAAGAAGTAGGTTTGTTTGCGATTTAAAAGATTTATTGGAAAATTTAAACAATATATATATATCACACTTTTATAATAAATTAATATTTGATATCACACTTGTGAGTATAATGTTGATCAACAATGGATAATGTTATACTACCACACTTATTTTATTACTTAGGAGTTGGTACGGAAAGAACAAGGTAGCTGGGAATGCTGTATGGTTTCAAGGAGATGTAAAGATGAATAAAAGGCAGTACAGAAATAAACTTGATATGATTTCAGCAAAAGATAATATGATCACTTTTTCTCTGACAATTCGCTCCCCCCCTATGCAATGTAAGGAGATGGAAGTAACACACACAGTCTTCAGGAATAAAATCACAGTACATTACAAATTCAGTTCCCCCCTAGCAAGCTTAGAGAAACAGGAATGATTTTAAACACAGGCAAAGTACTTTAAAGGTGGTATGCAAAGAAGGGAAAAATATGCTAAAAATGATTTTAATTCCCTATAAGAGATTCAGGGTGGGTGATAGCTACTTCAAATTAGTTCAGGATCACTTTAGCAATGCTCTATGAATGATTGTTAGGTTACAAACGAATTTCAGCAAAGGAAAGCAAGAAGCTGCTATTTTGACAAGTGAAGAAATTTGAGCCAAATCGCAAATCGCGGCACTTTTTCCGAGTGCGTCGAGCGCGATTACGGAAAAAGTATAATGAATAGAATAGGTCTGGATTCGTTGGAAAGCCTAGAATCTTAGCTTTAAAATGAAAGTTCAATCTCGCTTCTAGCACAAACGGTTCAAGAGATACGGACGATTTCTTGAAGGTAGATTGTCAGAAATGAAATAATGATTCAAAATGGCAAAATGACACTTTTACAGGTTTAAAATCGGATAAAGGGACACACGATTCCTATGATGCAGTTCTGGACAGGTTCAAATGTTTTGAATCAGAATATTTTAAGCTAAGAGATGGGTTCTGCACAGTTCTAGCTGGGAACTCACACTATGAATTTGAAATAGGCCATCAGGGTCTGGTCAGGTTGGGACTGGACTCCAGGCGGTTAGTTCTGAAGTCACAGCTATCTGGTTCAGCTCTGCTCTGCTGGTCTGGTCTGGATCTCTGGTTCTGGTCTTCTCTGGTTCTGATCTGGTCTGTGGTTCTGCTGTCGGTACTTCTTTCTGGGTCTGCTACCGGTTCTGGCAAAAGTCCTTGTCAAAGAATTCAACAGCTCGCCCAGCTGTAGAATAGTTTGGTTGGATTGCTGGATTCTGAAGGCCTGCCGAAAAAGGATTTAGCTGGTGGTCCAGGCCTCTCTGCTTTAAGTTCTGGAATGAAGTTCTGGAGTGCTCTGTCAGTGTGCTGCGCAAGAATTCAGTTGAAGGTTGGAAAATGAATGTCCCTGTCTGGCTTCCAGTTGCTCTTTTTATGTCTTTTGAAAATGGGTGTGGATGCTAACTTTCTGTGCCCACCCCACTCACGATTTGATAGGTCAAGGATTTCTCTTTGACCTGATTTGAGAAGGGAGCAGTGAGTCATCAGGTGTCATCTTTATGGCATACAGAAAGAACACTCCCCTTTGCTTTTACCTTAGAAAATCATTTTCATAACTAAACACATTCCCAGATACACAAGTGGTTGACATTACATATACACATCATATATCACATAATGTAGTTTCTGTTCCAACTCTGATGTTTCTAAGAGCTTGGATTAAGAAATGACAACATTTTGCGCTTTTTGGTTGGTTTACCAATATTGGATTTTTACCAAAAATGACACAGATGTACACCGCCTCTCTACACATATTCCAGTAAATTTTCATTTTTCTAGCGTGAACCCCGTGTCTGCAATCTCCATAGTTCATAGGGTTTTGCCTCAGAACATGGTACAGAGTTCTAACACCTCTTAAAATGTGCACAGAAAAATCACAAGAATAATGATGTTAATGATATAATTTTGACAAGTCCGTACTATGAATTATCCATCTTTTTTAAAAGTATGCTCTGGCCCAGAGGGGTGTGGTTTCCCAAAGCACATGGTGGAGTTTCTGGTTTGTCCACTTCCTCCAACTCAAGTTGCTCACAGAGGCACTGCCCCTCCCAGTTTCTCTCAAGAGGAAGCCATTTACGACCCCCCCACCTAATTTAACATTTGCCTGAGCCAAGGAAGGCTCATTGTTCAGTTTCCTGCAGTCCCCAGCTGCTCCTCCCCTAATCCAATCAGGGAGGTGTCATCTCCTTTTGGTGGGGGCAGCAGAATGCAGCCAGGCCTTGGAAGAGTGGCTGAGCAAGTTTCAACTCCTGTCAGGGGTAGTTGCCAGTCAGAATTCAATCTCTTTAAGCCAGGCTTTGGCTAAATGTCACTTTTGTTCCCAGTTTTTCTTCATCCAAATCAAACTTACAATTTTTACACATGCAGCTAGAACGCTGATTCTAAGTTCAAAACTATGACATTTAACAGTTGCAAACTATGTGACACTCAACAGTAGGTCATTCATTTATTTTAAACATTTACATTTTGGTGTCTTTCGGCCCAATTTCACTTCAGCTGCTGACATCCACTGCTCAGCCAGTTTAATTGTGAACATTATTTTGGGCTCTTTCGCTTTCCAGATTTTGTATGCACACAACAATACATTCTGTCAAATGTCTGCTGGTATTCAGTGAGATTTTTGAATATCTTGCAATGTTTAAAATAGGCATTTTTAGCTTGCATTTCAGAGAAACAAAGGTGATCTCAAAGCGCTTTTTGAGCCATCCAGCACTGCTGTTTTTCCTTTTGCACACATTTCACCCATGGCACTCCTGGCCCATCACGCCCGCACTGGTGGGTGGTAGGTCAGGCGACCATTTTGGTGTGTGCAAAAACTGCACGGTTTTCCTGGATCCTGGCGCAAATGTGGGCTTTTCCGCCATCTTGGATTTCCTAAGCCCACAGCACCAAATGTTGCAGCATAATAACTCGAACATGGGTCAAAACCCCTGACAAGCCCCCCCACCCGACTGCGCTTTGATTTCGAGGGGAAGTTGGGTGCAAAGGATGTTTTGATCCACGCGCTGGGATGTCCCCATCATCTTCTTTCGATTCCGCAGATGGCACAGTTCAGCATTTTCCTTCATCAGGGTCGTTCAATCAGTTCTCCTTGCCGGTCCTGATGGGAGTATTGGGCGGTACCCCGGGCCCCTCGGATCTTTGCTCCCGGTCCCCAGGTCGTCTTCTGTGGTCAGTCTCCATGGTTTCATCTCTCCTAGGATGATAAAAGCAAAGCGGCAATACACATTCCTAGACATTTTTCCACCACTATTAATGGTGCGGCGAACATATACATTTTATACATCAGGATACATTTTGCAGTCTTATTTTAAAAACAAGATATAACAGGATACATTGGCATTTAAGAATCATAATATTTTAGAGACTATATGTGGGATATTTTAGGTTTGGAACTGAATTACTCTGGAGCGGCCCCCTCTGGGATTCCAGAGGATTCCTCCAGTTGTTGCAGAGTGTGCCTGGGATGGCAACACTAACTGATTTATATGGACCCACTTGTCTTCCCCTTCCACCAAACTACCTTTGGGTATGCGGATCTTGTATGCAACTGGGGAGATCTTGTGTATAATTTCAAAGGGTCCCTTCCATGTAGGCAAAACTTTTCGCCGTTTGGCCTGGTTCCTTTGGAAATTGTATAGATAGACCGGTCTCCCACTTTATATACTTTCCTGGAAGTTTTCAAATCGTAATGGGTCTTCATGCTATCAGCTGATCTTTCTAGATTACGCTGAGCATAGGCAAAAGCATGGTGGAGGTGTTTCCTCAAATTCTCCACATACTCATGAGTTGTGGAGGCATTGATCAACGTCTGCTCTTGGGTCCTGTAGAGCAAATGCTGGGGAAGCACCATCTTGCGTCGAGTCATCAGCTCAAATGGTGACATTTTAGTTGCAGATGAAGGGGAAGATCCGATGGCCTTTAGGACCAGAGGTAATCGGATATCCCAACTTGGCCCAGAATCTGCCACAAACTTTAATATGCTCACAATGGTTCTTTTGTATCTCTCCACTGGACCATAAGAGGCTGGCCGGTAAGCAATATGTAGCTTCCTTTTGACCCCCAGTATCTCCCACATCTTTATCATTACCTCGCTGGTGAAATGGCTACCTCTGTCTGACTCAATCCTTTGAGGTAGACCAAAACGGGAAAAGATGTGGTTAATCAACAGGGCAGCTGCTGTTTCTGCCTTGCAGTTTGTGGCCGGGAGACATTCCACCCACTTGGTAAACAAGCATGTGACTGTCAACATGTACTTGTTTCCTCTAGACGAGCGAATCACAGGGCCTACGAAGTCGATTTGCAAATCTTACCATGGCAGTGTCATCCCCCTCTTTTGGAGAGACGCCCAGTGTGTGAGGGATGTTGGCTGAAATTGTGCACACACAAGACACCCCTTCAAGTATTGGTCGAGGTCCTGCCCAATGTGTGGCCAGTAAGCAACCTCTCTTAAGATCTCAAGTGTTGTATGAAACCCCCTATGACCAGCAGTGGCTGCATCATGGGCGTGACTTAACATCAGGCTTCGGAATGAGGTAGGAACCACCCACTGATCATGGCCAGCTTGGGATTTCCTTACCAACAAACCGTCTTGGATTCGGAACATCTTTGGACATTTCATCAACACTCTAAGGTCCTCTTTCCCAATGTAATCGGTATCCGTCAGGGGAAAGTTCTCAGGGTCCTCAATGTGTTGGTAAAACTTACCAATTATTGGATCCCCCTTTTGAGCCGTAATCAAATCAGCATCTGGGGTCTCGTTACTCCATTGTGCAGTTGAAAGATCATTGTGAGCATTTGTCTGGGACCTAGTGATAGCCGTGGTCTGGATTTCCCCCAACAGGGACACAATCTCTATGATATCCCCTTGGATGGCCCTGGTTTCGGCCAGCTGATCAGCTAAGTCATTTCCAGTGTTGTCTGGTCCCTCTACTTTGGAATGACCCTTGATCTTTTTCCAGTAGATGGTCATCCCATTCGATGTGACCAGATCATCAATGTTTTGGATCAACTTCCCATGTTTCAAGGGTTTGTTGTTAGCACAGCATGCCTCTGGTTTTCCAACTGACCAGGTGCTCCACGAACCCGTTCCGTACATCATCCGAATCTGTGATTATGACCAGTTTGTGGAGTTGATGTTGGACAGCAGTGAGGATGGCTTGATGCACAGCCATCAACTCTGCTACTTGACTACTTCGGGGACCGATTTTGTACCCAGCGGAGGGTTCTGGAGCCTCATTCACCCACGCATTCCCTATGCCGGCCACCAGTTCTTTTTCCCCGTTGTTTTCAACATGGTAAGAGCATCCATCCACATAGACAGTGGGCATTCCCTCACACTTGTCTTCTTCAAAGACTTTGTGTGGGGAATTAAGGTGTGCCTCCATGTTATCCTTGATTTTTAGACTTTCGTCCTTGAGACAGTTTTCTCTGGCACAATCATGCAAGTCAGCCAGACCTTGCGCGAGGGGACTCTTCTTGTTTTGGCCATATCGGACCTCCACAGGAAAGCCTTGCATTGACAGAATCCAGGAAGTAATTCGGGAATTACTCACATTTCCGGCCCGGATTCTGTCACTTTGGAGATATTGCAGAGGCTGGTGTGGAGTCTCCACTATGATGTGTTCCCCCTGGATAAACGGGCGGTAATTCTTCAATGCCCACACCGTTGTCAGGAGTGCCTTTTCACAATCGTTCAATTTTTCCCCCACAGAGGATAAAGTTTTGCTCACATAGGAGATTACTTTATTGACCTTGTCATGCTTTTGGTATAATACTGCAGTCAAGCACGTATTAGAGAACCCTGTCTCCAGGAAGAACTCCTTGTTTCTGACAGGGTAAGCTCGGCAAGGCGCTTGTGAGAGGCTTCTTTTGAGTCGTCTTACTGCCTCAGATTCTTCTGGACCCCATTCCCACTTGACCCCACCACCCCCCTTCAAAAGATGAATCAGGGGTCTGGTGATCTCTGCGTAGCCCTCAATGAACTTTCTGCTGTAATTAGTCAGTCCAAGGAGGCTCCTTAGTTCCCGCAGAGTTGTGGGATCCTTTAGTTTCTGGAGTGCTTCCACTTTCTTTTCCTGGGGACAGAGACCCTGAGGAGTAATCTCATGCCCCAAGAAATTAACACGTGTTCTACACCACTGTGCTTTTTGGAAGGAAAGTTTTGCTCCGGTGGCCCTCAACTGGGTCAGGACATAACGGATCTACGCTATGTGTTCCTCAACAGTTGCGCTTTTAATGAGGACATCATCTACATAAGCCAGGTTACCCCTCCCACCCAGGTCGGGCATGGCCTTGTGTAGGAAAATGTTGAATTCATTGCCGGAGTTGAGGTATCCGAAGGGAGTCCGGGTCCATATGTACTGCTGGCCCCCAAAGGTAAAAGCCAGTTTGTATTGGTCCTCCCTACTGACAGGCACGGTCCAGTATCCATTGGTAAGGTCTATTGCAGTGAATACCTGTGACCCCTGAATCTGGGCCAGCCCTTGGTCAATGTAGGGCAGAGGCCATCAGGAAGTATGGACCGTTTTTTGAGCTCCCTAAGGTCGGCGCAGAGTCTCCACTGGCCGTTTGGCTTCAATATTCCCAGCACCGGATTATTGAAGGTGCTGTGGACTGGACGGATTATTCCCCTGGACTCAAGGTTCTTAATTATTTCAGTAAGGGACTCCATTGATGCGAGAGGCAAGCGATATTGCTTCACAAACACTGGAGATATGCCAGGGTCCATGGGAATTGTTGTTGTGTGGATGTCGGTGCGACCACAGTCATATGAGTCTACCGCAAAGAGATCTTGGAAATCCAAGAAAACTTGTTTCAACTTTTGCTTCTGTTCCAGAGTCACACAGGCATCAGCTATGTTGACTCTCTCTTCCACCATCTGCCTGAAGCCTGGAAAGACTTCTGGTTTTGCTATCTCAGCGGCCTCCTCCAGCTGGGTGGAGAAGTCCCTGGTCAGAGTGCTGATTTGGACCAGAGGCTTCAGGTGGGAAAGGCAGCACTCATGGACCTGGAAAATCACCTCATCCCCTCTGAAGTCACAAGTCACATCTTCCTTACCATAAGGGCAAGAAGTGTACACCAGGAAGTTCCCCCCATGCCGGGTAAAGATCTCCTGTCTGGTGTTGTATTGTCATCACTGTCACTGTCAAAACAGTCCTTGGGGATTGGTCCTAACAGTTCATTTCCTAAATCAATGGAGAAATGTCGGTCATCAACCGCCATTCCAATAATGGTGCCTGCGGCTAGAGTAATACTCTTTAAGTTGCTGTTATCCACCTCTATTGGAATGGTGTCATGTTCTATGTTGACTAATGGTGTTGCGTTTACCCCCAACCCTTGCTGTTGGAGAGAAGCATTTAGATGAATATAAGCATCAGGGTTTTTCAATTTTTGTCCTCTTAACTTTCACTTCCAGGGAGAATTGTCTGGTCCTTTCTGGGATGGTGACTTCCTCCTTAAATCTGAATTTCAACTGCATAAGGTAGCAATTGAGCTGACCTAAATGCTTTTTCTGGATCATCAAAGCCCACAGGATCATCCGCTAATCGGGACCAAGCTTTGAAGTTTATTAGGTCCAAACTAATGGCAAAGCGATTGAGAATGTCACTGCCTAAGTAAAAGGCGGCAGTGACGTCTCGCACGACCCAACAATTATGGACTATGCTCTTGTTGCCAATGGAGATTTTGAGCATACACCTGCTTGGCAGGAGATGCTTGGAATTGGGCGTTTCCAGATCCATTTCCCATTTGTCTATCAGTTTGAATGTGGGAATGGCAGGATCTTTTGGGAGTTGACGGAACATGGCTTCGCTGATGAAGCTCTTACCGTTGTTCACACACACACACACTCGGGCGAGAACAGAGTCCTTCCCATCATTTAACTGAACAGGGATGAACAACTGCTCTCCAATTTGCTGAATATCAGCCAGGCTCTGAGCTGATTTCACATCTTTCTGGACTATCGGAGTAGGAATGTCTGATTGTGGATTAGTAAAGAGTTTCAGAGTGTTTCTTCCAGTGTGGAATACCACCTTAAACTGAAAGGAAGGTTGATTTTCAGAAATAGAGAGGACCCCCCCATCACCAGTCTGTTGTCCTACTGCTATTACTGTCACATCTGGAATTTGGTTATTCTGGAAGTGAAATTCTACTTGGTCAGATTTTTGTTCAATCATGTGGCAGGTGCCGTTTAAACTAACATGGTTGACACTCTGTTTTAATTTTATTGGTCGGCTAGTCTGGGTCCAGAGGACCTTGTTTACACAATCTATTAGGGGTGACAACCTTCTCAGGAGGTCATTCCCTAGTAAACAAGGGGTGCCCTCTGGAGTCACTACTATGACCGGGTGTTTCACCTTGTGTCGCCCAATTTTGATGTCCAAATCTGCAGTCCCCTCGACGGGAATTTCCTTCACGTCAAAGTTCTAGAGTTGTCCAGGAAGAGAGGTGAGAGGAATATGGTAATTCTCCCCCCTTCCTGCATTTAGTTAATCAAAGGCCCTTTTGGACAGAAGAGTAGCTTGGGATCCAGTGTCCACCAGTGCCAAAATTGTACCCTGCCCCTGTACTTGTACCGGGGCATAGTATCTTCCCTCCTTCTCCTCAATGGGGCACAGATAATGCACATTTTTGGACAACTGGTGGGCTAATTTGCTGGTTTTGGACATTGCGAGAGAAGAGATTTGGGCAGAATTCTGTGGAGAGTCATGGGAATCTGCAAGAAAAAGTTGGCAACTTGAAAGAGGATATTCGAGTTCCCCTGGTTCTGGTCCTGCCCCCCCCCCCCTTTTTGGAGGCAGTCACCAGAAAGGGTTTGAACCCGGGGATTTTGATGCTGTTGGTTCTGCGATAGAATGATGGGCGGCGACAGCTCAATCCCCACATCTACCCAGTCTATTGATGCGGTTTTGGGTTCCACTGGTTCCGGTTCTGGGCCGCCCCCCCCTTTTTGGAGGCAGTCACCAGGATGGGTTTGAACCAGGGGTTTTCGGTATTGTTGGTTCTGGGATAGGATGATGGGCAGTGACAGCTCAATCCCCACATCTACCCAGTCTGGATTGGAATCCCTTGGGACCCATCTTTCCTTGGGAGGAGTTCCCCCATCTCTGAAGGAGAAGATCCTTTCCCCAGGATCCTCTTGGGATCCCTCTCCCTCAAATTGGAAGATCTGTATCTCCTCCTCAAAGTGGGTCTGTTTGGGTACATTGTTTCTCCTACCTCCTCTCTGCTCCTTGGGTGGCAGACTTCCAGGGGTAGGAGATTTTGTTTCCGGTTCCTGGTTTTCCAGGGGCCGTTTACAAGTTGGGAAGGAAGCTTCCTCCAAGGCTTTACACCCCCCTTCCCCTTGTGCCTCCTCCCTGGGAACTGGTGGGTTATCGGGGTGCTGCCCCCGTCATTGTTCTGGAGCACTAGGTCCAGAGTTTGGGGCATTCTGTGCCGGCATGCCCACCTGAGGGTTCTGTTGAGCCCTCAGCATGCAGCCCAAATCCTGTGCCATGTTCTGAACCTGGCGCTCTAACTGGGAAACCCGCTCAGGCTGATACGGGGTCCTGTTTTTTCCAATGGGCTGATTCCGGAAAGGGTAGCTATCCCTTCTCTGGTAGGACCCCTGGGTTGGGAAGATTTGGGTACCCCTCCACCCTTGGCCTCCCCTCTCCCGGATTAGGTTGTCTGGGCTCAGGAAAGTGGAGAAAGAAGGAGGGATGATTTTGGTGCTGGAGGTTGGGTGGATACCTGGGGAACAAGTTCTGCCCAGGATTTGGTGAATTTCTGCCCTCCTGGGGGAAGTGCGGAGGGAAGTTCCCTGGGTTGGGCGCTTGGTTGCATCCCCCCCTTGGGCCGGAGGAGTCCACACATAACCCAGGATTGGTCTGTTTCCTTTGTAGCGGGGACTTACATAGTCAGGGGAGCGAGGGACCCCATTTGTGGGATTACCTCCTTGACTCCCGGTCTGTGACTGGCCCGAGGGCCTTCTGGGCTGTGAATTGTTCAGTGCAGGCAGGTTTTTAGGCCCCCCCCAATCTCCAAATCTAAAACGGGGGCAACCTTTACCTCTGCCACCTTGGCAGCAGCAGGGGTGCTGTTGGTTTTGGGGTTTTTGGGCTGATTCTTATTTTCCACCGGTTTCTGCACCTCATAAATGGGGGTGGCCTGCTCAATGACCCAGTCTAAAGATCTTTTCTCGTGAAAATCTCTCACGAGCTGGGTCATTATGTATTTGGGTAAGGCATGGAAAAACGTATTAACAAATTCCTTACTGTCGGTGCGCACCCTTTTGGTAGTCTGCACAAAAGCACGCTTTAACTCCAGCACAAATTCTTGTGGGGCCTGATCCTCCCCACATTGCAAATTGTAGGCTGCCTTGCGAGCCCCTTGAGGACTTCTATGAACAGAAAAATGTTTCAAGATGGCCGCCCTATAGGTGGACCATCTTGCATGATTTTGGTCCTCCAGCCCCGCAAAGAAACTTGAGTATTCTGGGGAGAATGTCCATTTGACGTACTGGATGCAGCTACTACTGTCCTTCAAATGGAAAGTCTCCATCATTTGCTCAAAGAGCTCCAAGTGTGCCCAAACAGAATACTTGGAGTTTTTGTGATAAGGGGTGATGACACTCCTCATTGCCTTGATCTGCTTTAAGGGGTCCTTAAGCAAGGCCCTTTTTGCCCTATTGGCCCTGGTCCACTCATCCTCTGACTCAGAGGCACTGCTCCCAGAGGTGCCCGTCTGATCTTCCAGGTTTTCCCGGATTCTGCGAGCCTGGGAATGGCTGGCAGAATGTGGGGTCCTGGTCTCCTCTGTCCTGGGCAGCTCAGAGGAGTCTTCAGATCCCTCCTTGCTGCCAGGATTTGATGGGTACCCCCCCCCCACTGACCTAACTGGACAGAGGTTTTCAGGATGCCCTTAGTGGGCCTA
This sequence comes from Ambystoma mexicanum, assembly GCF_040938575.1. Taxonomy (NCBI): domain Eukaryota; kingdom Metazoa; phylum Chordata; class Amphibia; order Caudata; family Ambystomatidae; genus Ambystoma; species Ambystoma mexicanum. Next base: position 282,732,052 of record NC_090939.1, read on the forward strand.
CTCTCCTGGGGTTCCCCACTAAATTGCACAGTGCTTAGGTGCCCGCACCCGGATGCCCGCCCATCCATTCCTGGGTGGTACTGGCCTATGAGCCCCATACTTTTGGCTGGATGGTAATCTGCCCTCCCTGTGGCCCTGTGCTCATGTGCGCCAGGTGACATGGGGGTGGCAGAGTCCAAGGACTGGGAGAGATGAAGGCCTCTGGTACTACGGCTCCTGAGGTTATGCTCAGGTGTTTCCCTTTCCAAGCGAACTTCATCTCTGTCAGCCCCTGCTCCCTGTTGCAATGCAAGAGCCTGCGCTTTCAGTTCCTCAGTTAAGGCCTTACTAGACTATCAGTCTCTCCTGCATGGCTACCTGTTGCTGGAGTCCATCATTGTGCTGACAGAGAGCCTCATTTTCTCTCTGCACTTCCTGGTTGGTCCTGGAATACTGGGCCAGTCTTTGCTGCAGGAGGGTTACCTCCCGAGTCACATCCCTACTGGCCTGCTCCTTTCTTGCCAGAGCATCTTCCACCCTCCTGGTGTGCTCTAACAAGTTCTGATGCTCTTTTTCGAGGTCACCCAGCCCCAGTAGGGCCAGGTGATTTCCTTCAATTTTTTCTTTTAATTGGCAGACTTCCTGGCCTAAGGTGTCCCTTTCCTGACTAAGAGCCTGCATCTGTGCTGCCAGGTCGTCCCTCTGCCTTTGAAAGGCACCAGCTTTCTGGCGTTCTTGTTCAAACTCTGCCTGGGTATCCAGGTCTTTCAAAATCAGTTTATTGCTCTCTGTCTTCTCTCCCTATCTAGGTGGTTTTGCAGGGTGACTACCTGATCTGCGCATGCCCTATTGAAGTCCAGTTGTTGCTCCAGCTTTTTCTGGCTCTGCAGTAGGGTGCCCAAACCTTCTTGGTACTCCTTCTGCAAGGCCAGAAATCTGTTATCCTGGTCAGACTTTTCCTGTTGCAGGATATCCATTTCCTCCTTTATTTTAATAATATATTGCCTACTATCATTTTCTGACTCCTGGCTCCTCTGCTCAGAAGAGACCAGGTCAGATTGGGCCTTCTCTAATGCCATCAGTTGCCTATTTGCCAGATCTTGGCCTTCAGCACATTTGTCCTGTATGGCTCCCATATGTAAATATAAATATGCCGCTACCCTGGCAATCTTGTTGTGCTCATCCTTGGCCTTAGGGGCCATATATAGTTCACTCAGGGCCACATGTAAGTGACCCTGATCTCTCCATGTATCTGACCCTGTTTCAGTGATCTGGGGTGCGATTGCCTGCAACCAGACCGCCTGGTCCTGATGAGCCCACTCACCTCTCACAAATAGCTTATGTAAGAGGTGTTTTCTGGCTATTTTGATATCTACCAAGGTCGTCATTCTGGAACTTGATTTCCTTCCTGACTTACAGAAGTTTGTATTTTCTTTTGCAAAACAGACCGTTTCCTTAGAGCGTTCCTTTGAGGGGTGTTTTTACAGTGTAACACGGCGTAGTGATCCAACAGAATTTATATATCCTGTCAGTTAGCACACTGCATTAATCCGCACAAGTGATAGATCTAATCCAGAATCCCCGGCTACGAACCCCCACTCTGTTAAGTGACTTCAATTCAGCAATCCCACTAAGTCAGTGCCTCGTCTGGGACACCCAAGGGAAGCCCTTATTTATATATTTTTATGACAAGTTATACTCTGGATGATAAACCCTTATATAATGCCCCTCTTTGAATCCCCCTGACCTCACTGAGCCAAGAAGTAGGTTTGTTTGCGATTTAAAAGATATCACACTTTTATAATAAATTAATATTTGATATCACACTTGTGAGTATAATGTCGATCAACAATGGATAATGTTATACTAGCACACTTATTTTATTACTTAGGAGTTGGTACGGAAAGAACAAGGTAGCTGGGAATGCTTTATGGTTTCAAGGAGATGCAAAGATGAATAAAAGGCAGTACAGAAATAAACTTGATATGATTTCAGCAAAAGATAATATGATCACTTTTTCTCTGACAATTCGCTCCCCCCCTATGCAATGTAAGGAGATGGAAGTAACACACAGTCTTCAGGAATACAATCACAGTACAATACGAATTTAGTCCCCCCCCCCCAGCAAGCTTAGAGAAACAGGGATGATTTTAAACACAGGCAAAGTACTTTAAAGGTGGTATGCAAAGAAGGGAAAAATATGCTAAACATGATTTTAATTCCCTATAAGAGATTCAGGGTGGGTGGTAGCTACTTCAAATTAGTTCAGGATCACTTTAGCAATGCTCTATGAATGATTGTCAGGTTGCAAACGAATTTCAGCAAAGGAAAGCAAGAAGCTGCTATTTTGACAAGTGAAGAAATTTGAGCTAAATCGCAAATCGCGGCACTTTTTCCGAGTGCGTCGAGCACGATTACGGAAAAAGTATAATGAATAGAAAGTCGGGCTTCTTTGGAAAAGCCTAGAATCTTAGCTTTAAAATGAAAGTTCAATCTCGCTTTTAGCACAAACGGTTCAAGAGATACGGACGATTTCGTGAAGGTAGATTTTCAGAAATGAAATAATGATTCAAAATGGCAAAATGACACTTTTACAGGTTTAAAAACAGAGAAGGGACACACGATTCCTATGATGCAGTTCTGGACAGGTTCAAATGTTTTGAATCAGATTATTTTAAGCTAAGAGATGGGTTCTGCACAGTTCTAGCTGGGTACTCACACTATGAATTTGAAATAGGCCGTCAGGGTCTGGTCAGGTTGGGACTGGACTCCAGGCTGTTGGTTGTGAAGTCACAGCTATCTGGTTCAGCTCTGCTCTGCTGGTCTGGATCTCTGGTTCTGGTCTCTCTGGTTCTGATCTGGTCTGTGGTTCTGCTGTCAGCACTTCTTTCTGGGTCTGCTACCGGTTCTGGCAAAAGTTCTTGGCAAAGAATTCAACAGCTCGCCCGGCTGTAGAGTAGTTTGGTTGGATTGCTGGATTCTGAAGGCCTGCTGAAAAAGGATTTTGCTGGTGGTCCAGGCCTCTCTGCTTTAAGTTCTGGAGTTCTCCGTCAGCGTGCTGCGCAGGAATTCAGTTGAAGGTTGGAAAATGAATGTCCCTGTCTGGCTTCCAGTGGCTCTTTTTATGTCTTTTGTAAATGGGTGTGGATTCTAACTTTCTGTACCCACCTCACTCACGATTTGATAGGTCAAGGATTTCTCTTTGACCTGATTTGAGAAGGGAGCAGTGAGTCATCAGGTGTCATCTTTATGGCATACAGAAAGAACACTCCCCTTTGCTTTTACCTTAGAAAATCATTTCCATAACTAAACACATTTCCCAGATACACAAGTGGTTGACATTACATATACACATCATATATCACATAAGGTAGTTTCTGTTCCAACTCGGTTTCTAAGAGCTTGGATTAAGAAATGACAACATTTTGCACTTTTTGGTTAGTTTACCAATATTGGATTTTTACCAAAAATGACACAGATGTACACCGCCTCTACATATATTCCAGTAAATTTTCATTTTTCTAGCGTGAACCCCGTGTCTGCAATCTCCATAGTTCATCGGGTTTCTCCTCAGAACATGGTACAGAGTTCTAACACCTCTTAAAATGTGCACAGAAAAATCACAAGAATAATGATATTAATTATATAATTTTGACACTTCCGTACTATGAATTATCCATCTTTTTTAAATATTATGCTCTGGCCCAGAGGGGTGTGGTTTCCCAAAGCACATGGTCGAATTTCTGGTTTGTCCACTTCCTCCAACTCAAGTTGCTCACAGAGGCACTGCCCCTCCCCGTTTCTCTCAAGAGGAAGCCATTTACGACACCCCCTAATTTAACATTTACCTGAGCCAAAGAAGGCTTATTGTTCAGTTTCCTGCAGTCTCCAGCTGCTCCTCCCCTAAACCAATCAGGGAGGTGTCATCACCTTTTGGTGGGGGCAGCAGAATGCAACCAGGCCTGGAAAGAGTGGCTGAGCAAGTTTCAACTCCTGTCGGGGGCAGTTGCCAGGCAAAATTCAATCTCTTTAAGCCAGGCTTCAGCTAAATGTCACTTTTGTACCCAGTTTTTCTTCATCCAAATCAAACTTACAATTTTTACACTTGCAGTTAGAACGCTGATTCCAAGTTCAAAACTATGACATTTAACAGTTGCAAACTATGTGACACTCAACAGTAGGTCACTCATTTATTTTAAACATGTAGATTTTAATGTCTTTAATTTCACTTCAGCTGCTGACATCCACGGCTCAGCCAGTTTCATTATGAACATTATTTTGGGCTCTTTCTCTTTCCAGATTTTGTATGCACACAAGAATAAATTCTGTCAAATGTCTGCTGGTGTTCAGTGAGATTTTTTAATATCTTGCAATGTTTAAAATAGGCATTTTTAGCTTGCATTTCAGAGAAACAAAGGTGATTGCAAAGCGCTTTTTGAGCCAACCGGCACTGCTTTTTTTCCTTTTGCACACATTTCACCCATGGCACTCCTTGCCATCACGCTCGCACTGGTGGGTGGTAAGTCAGGCGACCATTTTGGTGTGCGCAAAAACTGCGCAGTTTTCCTGGATCCTGGCGCAAATGTGGGCTTTTCCGCAATCTTGGATTTCCTAAGCCCACAGCACCAAATGTTGCAGCATAATAACTCGGACATGGGTCAAAACCCCTGACATTCTGCACGCGCCACTAATTGGCTAGCTGATGTTATTTTATCTCAGTCCACAATCTTGGATTAATTCTGCAGACCACAGATTTCCCCACTAATGTGAGGACTAGCGTCTCATTTGATTTGCAGGTCATGCAGGCTTTGGGGTTCTGACCTAGACAGGACCCTGCAGGGTTGAGCGAGTGGGCCTATGGTTATCTGTGTGAGCAATACCCGTGACCTAGCAAATTCCCTCTTTGCTATTGCACCATCCACAAACACTTGTGGTGGCAGCTCCATGGACTGCATGCATCTCTCCCCACCCCATTTCCCCTTGGTTGCTCATGGAGCAACTACTTCCAAGGTGGCCATGGGTTCGTGGGATTACTAGGGTAGGTTCTATATATATGAGGCTAGTTGTGGACTGGGGAACGTACTATACACCACCTCCAGGGTCTACATCATGGTGCTGGTCACAGTTTTCAGCCTCCAGGGCCATTTCAGTTCCATAGTCTAACCTCCAATATGTACCTTTGTCATAATATACTCTTCCAGAAGGACTTAGGTTCATTAGTAGTACAAAAGTTTATTTCAGAAATACAAAACATACCCATATAAACAGCAGCAAAAGACAACAATTATAAATCAGCACACATTAAATAAATTCCAACATTAAAACCATAAACACATTACAAAAATACAAATAGATAATTTTAAGCAGATTTCAGTAAAAGATTTGATATTTTATTTGATTTTGTATATTCATAATGCGCTCCGTATGCACTTAACCGTATAGCTGTGCATCCAGTATCAAAAACAAATCACCAACGAAGCAGTAAGCCTTCAGCGATCCAATTTAATAGAAAGCTGAGACCCCCCACAACCCTATCAGCCCATTATTTAAAAAGGAAGGTCTTGAGAGGTCTATGAAACTAAAAGAGCGTCTCGAGAGCCCTAATCTCTCAGGGGATGCCATTCCACAGCTTCGGGCCAAAAACAGCAAACCTTCTGGCTCCCCTTGAGACACATACCGATGGGGGAAACAGTCAACAGCAGCTGATCTCTTGATCGTAACAGTCTGGTAGGCTGGTGGCAACAGATTTTCTCCCTCAAATAGGCAGAGGCCAGTCCATTTAAACATTTTAAAATCAGGCACGCCACCTTAAATTTGATACGGTCCTCCACTGCCAACCAATGCAACTTTTGGCGAAAAGGGGATACATGGACCGATCCACCCAAGTGGCAGACCAATCTAATAGCCACATTCTGGGCTTTTTGAAGCCTATGCAGTTGTTTGGATGGAATGCCCATCAGAAGACTATTACAGTAGTCCACATGGGCATTTCTCACAGATAATGAATTCTTTAAAAATGACAAAAGAGCCCAGCCAACACAAACGGAGTCCGCCCATAATAGGTAACAGAGCAGGCTCAAAATAAGAAAATCCCTGCCCTTGCAAGACCGGTTTCAGCGTGTGCTCTGTAATGGGCAAGAAAGATGGACAACACAATAAAAAGTGTGTCAAGTCTTCTCTAGGCACATCTGAAAAATACAAGATTTGTTCTCATTCTCATTAGACCAGGCCACCACCACTGCTCTCCGGTGAATATAGATAAAACGAACCCTGCTAATAATGCGCTGAGAGGACTCCAGAGCCCATCGCAAATACTTCTGGAGACATTGGTCCGCAATAATCATATGCTTCCTATTGGCAGGTCTCATGATCTCAAATGGCTCCCATTTGTCCATGATATGCTGGGGTACCCATGGGCTCTTCAAATGGGGGTCCATGGGCAGCAGATAAACAAGTAGCTCACGAGTCAGAACAGCTTTGTTATTCCCCCAGGCTCTGAGCCAATGCCTTACAAGCTGGGCTGCAATAAGGTCACTAAAGAAACCTGCAGCCCAATTTCTGGTGTAGCGGAAAGTTTGGAGCCGATTGAGGTATTAGAGAACACCTTTTTCAAAAGAGTACGTTGGTTTCCTCACAGCTCCATGCCATGACTGGCAGCCGAGGCCAGTTTGGCTTAGGCTCATTCTCCGGGAAGTTTTCTATTGGCACTTCTATGATAAGCTGTTGGTGGCTTTTGCAGTGGATTGCACTAGGATGCATAAAATACCTCAGTGAAAAGGGTAAATACTTTATGTATGTGTCATTACTTTATATAGCACAAACCTATCTAGGAAGCAGTGCTTGCTGAAAAAATGAAGTATTGGCAACGCCAATAGATCTGGTTTTATAACTGCAAGGGCAACCCCCTCATGACAAAAAGACATTGCATCTAAATTAGCAAAGCCCAAACTATTGGCTTTTCCTATACTTATTGTAGATTTGCTTTCGATGGGAATTCCCAAGGCATCCAAGTAGGCGCTAACCTGCAGGGGAGGCTGGCCTCGACAGGAACGGCATGCCATTCCATTGAAGTGCCAAGGCAACTGAGGGCCTTTAACACAGGCTTGGCTGTGCTGCTACCAGCACGGTCAACCCTTCCTATGGACTCGACCGCCATTAACAAACTAGCACAACACCCAGGATGCTCATGGTTGCAAAAAAAGAAACCATTTTTGAAATCCCCATCCCAGACAAGCATGACTGCCCTCGGGGAGGGGGGATGGGGGGGAAGGAATGCGAGCTTCTAACTGAGCCTTTTTGCTCTTTAAATTATGGAAATTACTGGACGGAGGATGCAGTCGCTCATGGGAAGTGTGCATGTATGAGAGCAGACAAAAACAGTGTTCACTTGTCATGAAGCCTGTGTGCTCTATTTTAATGTAATATATATGATTATTATACAATCTGGTTTTGTCTGTTTTTTTAATGCCTGCGAGATGTGAGGAGGGCTGTGGCCATGGCTGAGAAATGAGCGCTAGGCTGCATAAGTCCCACTCCGCAAATGACAAAGCATATTCAGACCCGAGATCAGCATGGTGTAGTGTTGGGAGTTGTATAGTCCGGGAAGGAAGGGGCGGGACCAGGGCGTGGGGAGGGAAGTGACGTGATGTAAAGGGAAAGGGCAGTTCATGATGAGAGACAATGAATAAAGACATTCAGAGTATGAATCCTTCTCTTTATTCCTGCACAGCGACACGCTCTGGGACAATACAGAAAGAAGGTCCTGGTATAGATCCAGGAAGGATCTTACATCTGGCAATGAGGAACGGCGGCCTGCGCGTGCGGCTGTCACGAACACCCCGTTGGAGGGCATTGGTGGAGGTGAGGAGTTCCCGGCGGTGCCCAGATGAAAGGGGATGTGGCACCTAGCCGGAGAAAGCACTTCACGGCCCAGGGCCGGTACCCAGAACATTTTTACCCCAAGCCACGGTACTCGTGCCTCAAGGAGGCAGCCGTTGGCCACCAGGGAGAGCCCCAAACACCCAGAGAGTGAGACGTGCTGGAAGATTCCAGTGAGTGACACCTCAGAGTCCCAGGTCACACAGGAAGACCCAGGAAACAAGCAGTGCCCTTGCCTAACCAGGTGGCTGCTTCCAGTGGACAGTACCCACTGGGGGACAGGGGAATCAGGACACTCGGTGAGGGGCAGCCCACCCTGGTTCCATCACCATGTCGGATCACGACATTCCGGCCACAGTACCATTGACACCTCAACAACAAGGAAATCAGCAGGTAGCAGACTCCTTGGCAGTGCAACTACCAGGCATATTTGAAGTCACAACACAAGTAATATGGGGCCCAGATGGGCCAGTATTTTGATCTATGCAAAGGGTCAATTGGCCCAGTGGAAGACACATGCGAACATGGTCTACTGAAACTTGCGCAGGCCCTACCACCAGAGACATAATCAACAAATTTCCAGCTGACTCCATCAACACAATACAGGGCCTCAAGACAGCTCTGGCCACATATTTTACACCTCACACAAACATGAATTACGAGAGGCCTTTCTTCCACACCACAAAGCAAGCCAAAGGGGAGACAATGGATGCCTTCGTAATGAGACTACACAGCAAAATGAAACCTTGCCATTTCGCAAATCGTTCCAACACCGAAGCGCTTCCCTTGCAAATCATTGCTGGATGTGAATTGCAATCTTTCAGGAGGAAATTACTACAGAAGGAAAGATCTTTGGAGGAAATATTCATGTTAGCAAGGGCAACAATGGCCATTGACTCGCAGGTGGGGTCATTCGGGAGTCAATAAGGTCACTACAGCCTGACAACATACACAACCTAACAGGAATCTCCAGAGCGTCCAGTGAGCCTTTCTGCTACAGGTGCAGTTACGAGAACGCGCATTAGGGTTCGTGCCCAGCAATTGGACAACGCTGCTTGGACTGCAGAGAAGAAAATCATTTTAAATCAGTGTGCCGCCTAGTGAGAAGTATCAGCCGGGTGAATGACAGAGGCACATCCAGTAGACAGCACAGAAGGCCCACCATCACACCACTGAAATGTCTCACTCAGCTATGCAGGGAGCACAAAGGGGAAAGGAAAATGACAGGAGAGATCACGGATATGGAGAGGAAAGACATTGAAGAGAGAAAAGAGGAATGACCAGGAAGAGAAAAACAGGTGATACCAGACCCCCTCAACAATACCGGAACGCCGCTCGAGAAGCCATGTCCGGTACCTAGTATAACAATCACTGTCCGACACTGAAAGGGGCTGCTCAGAAGGAGAGCAGAAGAAAAGGGGTTACCTCTATGCACTAGGAAATCAGAACGTGACCAAACACAGTCCCACACTCCTAATGCAGCAAAATGAGAAACAGACGGAATTCCTCATCAACACGCGTGCAACGGTAAATGTCATCAGTGAGCAGGTGTAACAGGCACTGCCATACACACACCCAGCCTCGGCCCAGCGGAAGTAGACCTATACCCATATGGTTCAAAACCCCCATTAAAGTGTCTGGTGCAATTTGAGGGCCACTACAAAACACAAGAGACATACCAGTGCACATGATCGCCACACCTACAGAGTCAGGGTGCATTCTAAGCTTCAAGACAGCAATCAAAATGGTTCTAGTTTGGGTGAGCTTACCAATAGCCATGCGCCGTAAAATAGAAAGATGAGGAAAACTTGTTTTCAGTGGAAAAAATGATTCCTTTTATTTGAAATTAATGCCTTAGTGGATAACACGTGTTTCGGCAAACAATGCACTTTTCAAATCCAGGCTTGATCAGTGAAACAGAAAGAAATCGAAAAGGAAAGAAAAAATAATAAATGAATAAAGTTTTACATTAAAAAGCATGTAAACATTCAAGGTAAGTACAGTGTAAGCGCACAGTTGAATAGTTTCAAAAAAACCTAAAAAAAAGCAAAATGGGATGTAAGATCTACCTTAGTTATAAGGAAAGAAGGAGAAAAAAATGCAAAAGTACAAAAAGGACAGGAGAGGAGAAATCATGAAGTGAACACCTTATATTTATAGAAAACAGGTGCTAAAGGTCAGGCGGTAGGTGTGACACAAAAAAACCAAAAAAAAAAAAACAATCATTTTCCATAGTAATGTGATGTGACCAGTTTATTGTCTTACCCCAATTGTGGCTCACAATGATAACAGCATAATGCAATGGTGTACAGTTGGATCATGGGATCAATCCCGCCTAATTGTAGTCAGTAGGGAAAGAAAATGTAAGTAAGAATTCATTTGAAAATTATTGGAACCTACATTTGAGTTAAGTCAGTTATTGAATTAAATGACTGGGTATAAACATGACCGACTAGTCCATGCTGTGAATGGTCATTTACTTGACTCTGTTGAGTTACGTACGAAAGTGTTATTATACCTTAATCACAGATCCAGGTAGTTTAAGAAGGTAACACTCTACTAATTTCACCATAATAAATCGTATCCATGAAGTTTAAAGAGATCCTGAAAGCTAACTCGTGCCAAAAAAATGCATAAATGCACTCGAAAAGAACAAAGGTCCCCATAATGTGTAACAATCACAAAGTTTCAAAATAATGCTTATTTTCCATAGAGAATAGTTTTACTATATCGAAGTCATTGATTTAGGAAGGACTTCGTGATCAAAGTCACAATGCAATGGTGTGTTAAAGAAAACTCGGGTTAGTAATAAATAAACAAACATGTGCGCCGCGTCCGGCTGCACGTGTGAGCCCATGGTGGGGCACGTGCATAGTAGACCCCTGTAAGGGATACAATACAAAAGAAAAAAAGCGGGTCCTACCTTGTTAGAAAACGTTCTCCGTGTGCCGTGTTGTCCACTCGTATTACAGTGCAACAAGTGCATTTAGAAAGAAGTCCTTCCTTCATGGCAATTGCTGTAGCCATGTTTTGGGATAGAAAAAACATTCCTTTAATGAAGCACAGTGGGAAACTGACCCATTCAAAATGTGCAACGCAAAAAAGCAGAAGAAAAATGCTGAGTAGGCTAACTTTTTAAATATTTAAATGACATCCATAAATTGTGAAATATCCTGATGCATAGTACTTCTTAAATTTAGAGGTCCATTCTAAGTTGCATGAATACATGCTGCTTAAATGCTGATAACAATGAGTACTGAGAACTAGCGCATTCTGGGTGTTGTGGCCTAACCTGTCATTTAGAAAAATCTGCTTGGGCAGAAGACATTGCTTCATGGCAAGTGCTGTCGGCTATGTTTCGGGATAAATAAATGTTCCTGTAGTAAAGCACAATGGGAAATTAACCCATTCAAAATGTGCGACGCAAAAAAGCAAAGGGAAATGCTGAGTAAGCTGACATTTTAAATATTTATATCATATCGGTTAATAGTGACACATCCTAATGTATACTAGTTCTTAAATTTAGATGTCCCTTGTAGGTGGCAGGAAAACATGCTGCTTAAATGCAGATAGCAATGGGTACTGGCAAATAGAGCATTCTGGGTATTGTAGTCTAAATTGTCATCTAGGAAAATCTGCTTGGGCAGATGGCAGTGAGTACTTACAAAAATAGCATCCTGGGTGTTATGAGTTGCCAACAACGCCTAGGTTGAGGGGGAAATGAAAGAGTAAGTACTGGAGCATAGTGTGCTAAATTTAAATATAGGAATTACATTTCAAATCAGATTAAGTGCATACAGTATTGCCATAAATATTGCATGCATAAGAATACAGTAAGGTTGATGACATCAGGTTGTTATTAGTAAACCTGACAAACAAAACAGTAAATTAGAGAAAATGTGCCATTTCATTGTCGGAATTCAGTCCCCAATCTACCGATCGGTGATGCCAAATGAGTCTTGCTTCAGCTTGTCTGAGAAAAAGTTCTTGGTTGCCACCTCTTAGTTTGCTCTGTATTTTTTGTAAACCAATGAACTTTATATCCATTTTGTTGTCCATCTGATGAAATAGTTGCCAGTGTTGAGGGGCAAGTTACTGTCCTGACTGCCAATTACTGAAAGGTGTTCCCTTATACGGGTTCTGAGTTCACGTATGGTGGATCGATATTCATCAACTTGCACGTGCATTGAATTGAATTGCGTAAATCACACATTTCGAGCGACAATTAATTTGCTGTTTAATTTTAGTTTTGATCCCTTTACTGTCCGTAAAAGTAATACTCAGTGGGAAGGCGTGCTTACACATGGTACAGAAACCACATTTTCTGAATCCTGTTGGTTGGGCCAAGTTGACTCGGTGGTTTGTTCATGTTCTGGTAAAAAAAAAAGGACCGATACACATTTTGAGAGTTTTAGCTTTTTTGAAAACAAGAGTTGGAGTGTCCTTAATATTTTTGGAGATAGGAGGATCAAGTTTGAGGAGATACCAGTTTTTCTTTAAGATTTTCCTGATGACTTTGGTGTTTTCACAGTATGTGGTAATGAATTGTACCACCTCTTGTTGATGTTGTGATTTGTTTTGAGGGGTCAATGTAGTCATATTAGGCATTTTTTGGGCTTTCATTCTGGCAGTTTTTATAGCATTTTTGGGGTACCCCCTGGCAAGAAATCTTGTAGACAGAAGTTCAAATTCAGATTCAATGGAGGAGATGTTGGTACAGTTCCTTTTGGCCCTAATAAATTCACCCTTTGGAATATTTTTAATGATGGGTTTATGATGACAGCTCGTAGCAAAGAGCGTTGAGTTCACTTCCGTTTCTTTCCTGAAAGTTCTAGTCAGTAGTTTGTTTCCGGAAACTGAGATTGTAAGATCTAGAAAGTTGATCTCAGAATTACTCATGACCCCTGTGAATTGTAGACCATAGGAGTTAGTGTTAGTTTGTTCTAAAAAATCCATCAGAGCAATTTCGGTTCCTTTCCATATCAGAAGCACGTCATCAATATAACGGGTCCATTTGACAATGTTGTTCTTGAATGCTGGTAATTGATAGATAAAAAGATCCTCGAACATTCCTATTACCAAATTGGCAAGGGCAGGGGCAAATTTTAACGCCCATTGCAACTCCACATGTTTGTTTGTAAAAACTATTGTCAAAAATGAAGATGTTGTTTTCCAAAGTTGTTAGTAACATTTCCTTAAGCATGCAGACATAGCTGAAGTGTGGTGACGAGTTATCCTTGAATGTGTAATCGATTGCTTGAAGTGCTAGATCATGTCCAATTGAGGTATATAGGGCTTTGACGTCCAATGTTGCCAATAGATAGTTATCTTGCCATTGAATTTGGGAAAGTATGTTAATGATTGAAGTGGTATCTTTGAGATAGGCATATACTTGAATAACTTTAGGTTTGACTAGATTATCAATGTATTCAGCAATTGGTTCAGTGGCCCATCCAATCCCACTCACAATGGGTCTGCCTTCAGGGATTTCTTGAAAAGGTTTATGTACCTTCGGGAGAAAGTAAAAGGTTGAAATAGGCTTTGGGATGTAGAAATGTGATTTCTCGTTGTCCGTGATCAGACCTTGGCGATGCCAGTTATCAATTAACATCTTGAGTTCCTGTATGATTTGGTAAATTGGATTGCTTGCAAGTTTCTCCTAGCAGTTTGGGGTTTGCAGATGATTGTGAGCCATTTTTATATAGTCTGACTGGTATAATGATGTTACCCCCCTTGTCTTCTTGCTTTATGACCAGTTTTTTATTTGACTGAAGGTTCAATAAGGCAATTTTTTCCTTGTTAGCTAGATTTGGTGTACCTTGTTTCACTTTAATGTGACGAGATTTGTCAAAGTACTGGTATAGATCATGTGTAACAGCTTTGTGGATAGCGTCAATCATGTTATCAGGTGCTAGTTGTGGCAGAAATTTGGATTTAAATTCCTTAGTCATTAGTGCAGTTGGTTGAATCTGTAGCTCGTGCATAGTTTGATGTATTGGATAATCCGGGTGTTCACCAATTGATCTTAGGAAATGAATATTACCTAGTTCTTCTATTGTAGTATCACCAATATCCGCTCGTGTTTGATGTTTCTTTTTGTTCTCCACCTGAGTGGCGAAGAATTTTTTGAGCTTCAGTTTACGAGTAAATTTAAATAAATCCACATGTAGGTTAAACTTTTCACAGAATGAAGTAGGTGCCTCGATTAAGAAGAGTAAGTTTCTCAGTAGTAAGATGATGGTCTGATAGGTTCACGACAAGGTTATTAATTTGGGTTTTTTGACTGCCTCTCACTGCGGCCCTGATTAGGCATCGATAGGCGTCTAGGTTGTCTGGGCTGTCTGCGTGCTCCAGATCCTCTACACCCTCTTTTCCGATAAGGAGTTGAGGTGTCCAGCACTTTGTTTACCTGAAAACAGACCCGTTTAACAGGTACATTTCTATTTCCTTTTTTTATCGTCTGATTTGGTTCAGAAAACCATGGCCTAAATGGGCCAAATTCACATCCTATACAAGCTCATGGTCCATAAATACATTGATACAGTGGGCAAGATGATAAAATGTACCCGTCATGCTTAGGCCTAGCGAGTTATTGTGCTTGGTACATCAAGGACTTTGTGACAATAAGCGAGCCCCGGGGGGCTCTGACGAAGCAACGCGCTTTTCTCTGGTCACCAGAATATCAAAACAGCTTCATAGGCATTCATGACAGGATTGCGAGGGCAGAAAACATGGGCTACTTTGATCCGGACAGAGAAACCGAACTGATGGTTGACGCGCGCCCGGTGGGTTTAGGGGCCATACTAGCACAGAAAAGCCATGAGGGCTATGGACAGAGACACATCGTCTCATATGCAAGCCGAAGTCTCACAGACGGAACAAGCATATTCCCAAGTGGAAAAAGAAAGTTTGGAGGTGTATGGGCCTGCAAACATTTCCACTTCTTATACGGAAAGCTCTTCACCATAATTACAGCCCATCAAGCATTGCTGTTCCTCTACGGCAACCCGCAGGCAAAAATACCATCCCGCATTGCAAGATGGGGCCTGCGGTTACAAGACTGTTCTTTCAACATCATTCACAAACCGGGTAAGGAGACCAACCCGGCAGACTTCTTGTCGCTTCACCAAAAGCAAGAACATGCTCCGGAAATGTCAGTGGCAGACCGATATATCAGGTACCTCACACAACAGTCCGTTCCGAAAGCAGTTGAACCACTGGAACTTACAAAAGCGGCAGAGGATGACAAGGTGTTTCAATTACAGAGAGGCTGAGGACAGGCAAATGGTGATCAGTCAAAGAAAGGAGCAAAGGAGAGTCAGCTGCAATGAATAAAGACACGGACAGCCTAGTACTAGTTAAAAATGAGCTAGCACCGTCGGAAGAGAGCTTAGTTCTAAAAGGAAACAAGATCATACCGAATGAACTACGGAAATGATTACTATACCTCGCACATGAAGGACACCGAGGGATAGTGCCCACAAAATGAATGCTCCGCCAGATGGTGTGGTTCCCGCAACTAGATGGAATGGTGGAAAACTTGTTAAGAGAATGCCCCATGTGCAGCCTCATCAGCCCTACCAGACATCCAGAACCAATCACCATGTCCCCACTACCTGAAGGAGTGCGGGAGGAGGTTGCCATAAAGTTTTGAGCCAATGCAAGGTGGGAAATACATGGCGGCAGTAATGGATGAATACTCCCGATATCCTGAAGCACAAATAATCTAATTCACAGCAGCACACCATGTTATTCCGGTGTTAGATAGGATCTTCAGTGCATATGGTGTACCTCTGCAGGTAAAGTCAGATAATGGGCCACCGTTCACAGCGATTCCTTCTGTGACTTTGCAGAATATATGGGCTTTATACACAGGAAGCTGACACCAATGTGGCCCAGTCAAATGGCATTATTGAAATATTCATGACCAACCTAAAGAGTGTTACAAATATCCAACTTGACAAGAGAGCCCTATGAACAAGTGCTCCAATTATTGAGGGACTACAGGAGCACCCCCATAGTTCGACAGGAAAATGCACACCAGACTGTCTCAGCCCAAAGGGGTCTGTGACCGTTAAGAGGAAGATCGAGAGATATGAAGTTAGGACTTCAACTAAAAAGAGAAGATTAAGGCCTACGCCGATCAAAGTAGACAAGCTAGACCATCCACTCTGGAGAAAGGAGACGTGGTGATCGCGAGACAAACCACGACCAGTAAAGGGGACACATTCTTCCATGAAGATCCCCTCATAATCCCAGAAAAGCTTGCTCGTCACCTCAGAAAGGGACCGATGTCATAACGAGAAACTCGTCGCCCTTTAAGAGTGTCTGGGGCCAGTCAAGTGCCGACACAAGCACGAGAAGATGAAAGAAGATATTCCTCAGATGAGTCATATCACGGAGCTGGAGAGGATTTGGATGCCAGGAGGAAGAGGGACTGGGCAGTCCAGGGGAAGAGGATCAATCCAGGGAACTCTTGCCCAGAGGGCTCAAGCCAAGCCCTGCAGACTCATTGAAGAAATGGGGTAAAGTTGCATTGTTGATACTGTGTTGGCATTTAAATTGGGGGGAGGTGTAGTGTCGGAAGTTGAAGTCTGGGAGGGAAGGAGCGGGACCAGGGCGTGGGGAGGGATGTGACAACGGGAAGGGGCACAAGCAGTTCATGATGAGAGGTAATGAATAAAGACGTTCAGAGTACAATTCCGCTTCAGCCTCTTTATTCCTTCGCAGCGAGGCGCGCGCTGGGATAATACCGACGAGAGGTCCCGGTCTAGATCCAGGAAGGATCATACACATGGGTACCGTGTGTCAGGCTCAAACTCACCATAGTCACATAGGAATCGATGACTGCACAGAATGTTGGCTGAACGTATGGAACAGATCCTCCGACAATCCCGGAGCACCCTGAAATGTCACAGCAGAACATTTTCATGGGGGGGCCGTCTGGACTTCATATGGGCTGGAATCACGTGGGAGCGGGATAGAGGAGTGTCTACATTGTGTCCTGGACAAGCTCAGCTGTGGGGCAATGCACGACTCATGGTGAGACACATTCCGTGAGGTGGGAGGATGCAACAGAGCAACAGAGCCGCTTAGGGACTCAAACCTCCATGCATTCTCAGAACCCATCAGGCGCGATACTTAATGCTCATGCAGCTGAATACACTAGGAAATGGCGACGAGGGAGTGGTGGGGGGGACACTATTAGCTTGGGTCCGAGGCTGATGCTTGCGAGCAAAGACAGGTGTATGAGATGAGGCATTGAAGCAGCAAAGGCATGGCTTTAAGCTGTAACACGTGCCACAGCTATGGGAACCAAGCACAAGTTCATGCTTGGCTTCAGGCCAAGAGTTGAAACAGCCAAGACTTGTCTGACAGTTAGTGCTGATGCAAGACAATATACCAGGGAGCCGACAGGAACAGGCCACATGACATTCATCAGCAAAGGGGCATCACTCCAAAGCAAAGAGGCCACATACTGGGAACATTTGTAGGCAGTTCTTTAGCCCAGCTGCTGTTCATTTAGACAAGGACCTGGCACATGCTGGAGAGTCAAGTGGCAACGTCACTTCTGCAATGGCTCTGCAAAGCACCACATCCTTCTGCAGGTTCTGAGAATCCTAGCATTGGGCATTCACACAAATGCCCTCAGGTGGCACCAAATGCAGGCATTGTACCAAACACTTGCATTCTGAGCAGCCTCATTGGCTAAAGTGCGCTCAAGGAGGGTGCTAAAGAAAGCCATGAATGTGAAGGCAAGCGTCCCCAGCCAGCACGATCCTCCCCGCAATGAGAGACAATGACGGACTCTCCCAAGTCGGGAATAAAGCCAAGACAGAGTGCGGGTGAGCTTAAATGGGAGTTTATCAATCAGAATAGGGCATGCAAAGAACTCTGCAAACTCCGAGAGCGCTCCGTCTGACAATAGCAGGCGTATATATTTACAAAAAATGTCATAAGAACCTACATACTATAAGGGGCACAAGTTCAATGGGATTGGGTGGCGATGACTAGCTATAGGCGCTGCTGCGATGTGGTTGGCCTTGGCTGGAGGACGTCACTGGTCAGCCTCGTGGGTTGGGCTGGGCCTGGCAGGTCAGCCGAGTTCATCCGGGCGGTGTTGTTGTGCCATTGCGGCCGGTGTCAGAGATGAATGTCTTTTCCTGACTTATTTGCCCTAGGCCATGCACACCACAGTCATTCAGTCATTGCAATATTATCTTCTTTAGTAAATCTTCCAATAGGTTATTCCACAGGTTAATGCAACACAGGAGGAATGCACCTTATGAGGGGTCTGATGGTCATTCGTCAGGGCATGGTTACCAATGTCCTGTTGACCGGAGCCATAGGTTGAGGGGCTAAGCTTCAGGGCAAGGGATGGGTGGTACATGCCTCCCTGTCTTGTTAGATGTGGTTGTAAATGTGCCGCTGTGTGTTGCCACAGTATTGGGTGTCCTGATTGCACAGGGCCATAAGTCTAAGATGATCCGGTGGGTTGTGGGGTTTACGAGGGGGCGCCTTTGGAAGTGTATGTTCAGGCAGAGGTTTACTGATATGCTGTAAATTATGCAGGTGGCGGGCCGTGGCCTTGGGTGCTGCAGAAGGGGCTACACATCTTTGAAGCGGCTCCAGTCTAGTTGGGGGAGGTGGAGCAGCGCGGCGCGGGCCTCTGCTCTCATGTTTGACAGTCTTCGCAGGGTGGGAGGGGAAATGGCCTTGCACATATTCACAAAGGTATCTTCCTCGTGTGTTGCCAGCTTTTAGAGGTGAAAACATCACAATCATTCGAACACTTTATAATATTTGTTTGAATACATTTCAACTTTGCTGGATGTGTCTTGATTATGTCCAGTCTGAGCACCTTATTCGTACACTATGTTTTAACAATCACAGTATTTAGCTTTATGCATATACATTTGCAGTAAGCGAGGTAGTAGTGAAGTTGGTGGAGTACATAGAAAATGACCCGCCACCGTACGCGACGGTGGTGGCACATAAGGGGCTTTGACATACACACATGACGGGTGTATTCTCGCACATCCTTTACATGAGCCCTCTGTATGGTTACATTCGTCTTCTTGTGTACTCTAGCAGCATTAGTTCAGTTATGGCGCGGGACCGCGGGGTGTACGGTTTTCAATGTTACATATAAAGAACAATTCCCCGGAAATGCTTTTTATCATTTGCACACCCCTGCAGGGGTGTGGGTCCTCCATTGCTGGTGTCATGTAAAAATGCGTTTCATACAATAATTACACAATTTTACAGGTTTCTTTAGTAGAAGTAGTTTTATGGAAAGGATACACGTATTAAAAGTAGTTTTTGACATTAGTATTTGGGTATTTTTCTGTTTTCATCGGATGATCATTCTACAGATCTTCCCATCACCCAGGCCTCGCTGACCGGGTCACTCTGGTAGCAGTGATACACTGTGGACGGTGAAATGTTACAGTGTTAGTATCTTATGCTAGCTCATGTCCGTCTTGTTCGTGGGAACGGGCTCACAGCGTATCTGCCAGGGTGCTGCGGCGACAGGGATAATTGAAACTCTCCGAGGGTGGGGGCCGCGCTACAGTGCGCTGAGCTCACACCATCTTTGATAGACAAAATGGTTTCTGGGCCTAACTAAATTCAATACGTGTGGGCAATATCTTCAGCAGGTGAACCCTCCAACCACCTGGGCCCGGGTGGTCTGAGGGGACGCCCAATGAGCCATGGCCCTCACCTGGGGAAGGGATGTAGGCAAGGAGGGTCTTTTTGGACCACTCCTCCCCTACAAATGCAACAGTAATAAACGTACGCAGCCTTGATGTGGCACTATGGATCATTGGTCTTAACCCATGACAGTCTGAATTCTTAATTTATTTTGTAATAGGTTGATTGGAAAACTGTTCATGATGGGTACCGACCTAGAAGTGAAATCATTGTGAATCCAAGGGTTGCGGTGGAGGTTGACCGGTTTTATTTAGAGATACTTGTAAGCAGAAGCACATTTCCATTGCTTTATTAATACTACCACATATTTAGTCCACAAGCATGGTATCAGGGTAGAGGGGTGGGCTTAGGGAGGAAGACAGGAGGTCAGAGTATCAAAATAGATTAATGGATATGGGTGACATTTGGAGGATGAAGGAGGGCATCCAGGCTAAGAGGTGACCCCTTGCCAACTGCCCTTCTCCTGGCTGCCCAAAGAGCTGGACTCCCTATAGAAGGATTGTAGAGCATTGCGCGAAATGTGGTGGGCTATGTACTCAATCAGGATGGAGATGCTCTATTACCTGTGTGGAATGGGGGCCTTCAGCTGGAGAAAGTGGAGTGAAGACAACAGGTCCGGTAGCCTCAGGGACGCTTTATCAAGACGTGCAATTATACAAGAGGTGAGGCTAAGGGGGAAATATGGCGGTGGTTGCAGGAGGGTAATTGGCAGCAGAGATCAAGAAGATGCCATTTTTCAAGGGAACCAAATGGGAGGGCATTCTAGTCCCTAATAGCACGAGACTCCTGTCCCCAAATTACAAAACAGATTGTAAAATATCACCCTGCAGTACATAGCAAATACCCCTATGAAGCCTGGCTCATTACATAAGGGCAAAACCTTATGTAAAGAGAGGTAAATAAGGACACCTATTTACTGTCCAGTGGGGTACTACCAAATGAATTGAGTAAATAATCCCTGAAAAACGATTCCAAGAGCAACTCAACAATTGTTTACAAAAGCATTCGAAATAGTTGTGAAGTAAGACCTCAAATAGTCTTCTTCTGTGGTCAAAGTCTTTTGAATTCATGATTTCAATCCAGAGAAAAAAACAGGGACCAATAGTGTGTTTATGCCAATGCATTTTGGACAGAAGTCCCTCATCAAGGCATGTGCTCTACACAGTATACAGTATAGAACACCAGTCAACAAATGAACAATTAAAAACAAAGTATAATAACCAAATTCAGCAAAATATATAAGGACATTTAACAATGAACACTCTGCATGTGTGTGTGTTCCGATTACTTGTGTCAATACTGTTTTGATCAAATCTGCAATAAAAATAAAGAATATATGTTCCTCTGATTATTTCATAACTACACAATATATTAACCAATAATAACGGACGCATGCCCGTGTAAAACATTCAAATCGCAGAACCTCGATGACTACGTCCATTTCCCCCTGACAAGTCAAGATGTCTATGTCCCATGACCTAAAAATAAATAAAATACATTTGCCACAGTTTGTCGCGTGCCAAACCACATTTGGCAATATTCTAAGTCAAAGTCACGAATGATACGACCTAGAGGGTTCATTTGTCAAAAGGACACTGCTACCTGCATGAACCGTATTTGTGAAAGTAGCCACTGTGAAAGAACGCTGCATACATGTGACTGAGAGCGTGTTGACGCCATAGGTGACATAACGTCACACGGGGAAATGATGAGCCCACAAAATATATATACGACAATAAACAATTAAATTTAGAACCGACCCACGCTGGGACCATTTATTTATTTTAACATTTGTATAGTGCGCTTAACCCATGGGCGTCTAGGTGCTTTGTAGCATCTTATTAAGTCACAGACAGTTAGCAGGAGGAGTGCTGCTAATGAGGACAGCCGATAGTCAGATAGCAGGGGGGTTGCTAGTGAAAAAGGAGGGTTTTCAGCTTCTTGCAGAACACATCTTATTCCAATGTACATGCGTGGTATGCCCGCAGACCCATTGCAGTGACATGTCCCATTATATCATTGTGTAATCCTCGTGAGCATGGAGTAACCCGTGACAATCGTAACGAAAAGTCACTACCTGACGTCCCATACTTGCATTCATTGTTAAGAAGGCTCCTAGCCTGTGCACCGATTGTCCCCGTTTTATACGAGAAGCAGTTGTAATAATCGCTGCATAAAAAGTAATGAAACCATATTGTCATGGAAGGCATCTCATACTCGAAAGGGAACCAAGTCTAATCAGCAATGTTCGACGATAACAATAGCAACCAAACCAAATCCTTTCAGCATAATACAAGTTATGCAGAATCTACAAGAAGCATGCGAAATTGCAATCTTCATTCACCCAGGTCATTCATTACATTAAGGGCCGGCCGGATTCACAGAACGTTTTCCAATGGGATTGTGCCATTAGAAAACGCTTCTGTGAATCAGGCCCTTTTGTCTTTCGATCCAGAAAGTTTCTCTTTGATCCAATTTGTTGCCAAAGTCATCATGTGGTCCATTTTCCTCCAAAACTTCAAGAACGTGAAAATGGATCTGCGAGATGTTATGCTGGTTTGCCAAGCAGTGTCTTATAGCAATGGATGTTCGTTCTGTGTCCTAATACTCAATATGTTAATTCCAACAGAATTTACAAGGATGCGTACGTTTTATCACTCATGGCAAAGCCACACTTCCAGCAGTAAATTAACCACACTGATGAGGGTAAATTGAGACTAGGAGGGGGGAGAGAAGGGGGTCTAAGACAAGGCACTAACGGCTAGGAAGGCTGGAGAGGTGCAAGAAGTTAAGGGCATGGAGGCATGCCTGGAAATGGTGCACAAAGGTTAGGAAGGATAGGAGGGAGGGGTTGCAAATCAAGAAAAAGGGAATCTGTGAAGTGGTACAGGAGACAAGACGTAGGAAAGCTCTACGAAGGTTAAGGGAATAAGAGGTTGGCAGAAAGGTGCAGATGATCAAGGGGGAGAAAGAATGGGGTGCACAAGGTCAAGTGGATGGCTGGAGAGGGCCCTGGAGGTTAAGGCTAAGGAAGGTTTAAAGAGATTGTTGGAAGCCAAGGCAAGGGAGGGGAAGAGGGTGCAGAAGGTAAAGGGAACCGGAGGCTTGCAGGGGCTACAGCAGGCCATGGGAAGGTAGGCAGATAGGTCTGAAAGTAAGGAGTGAAGGTTGTGCAGGGCGTTGCCTTGAAAGTAGTCTGCAAATCTGTGATTCTCACAGTGACACATTGCACTACGTGTTTCACACAAAAATGTGAAGCACATGGTGCTATGTGGAAGATGGTTAAGTGAGCGCCAGAATACATGTAAAAGAGGCACATTCATCTCGGTTTGACTCACCCAAGTTGTGTTAGGTCACAATGGTTCATATTGCGCCAAACCCCCACTGTAGTGGTTTGACTGGAAGTCAGTTTATTGTGCCCCTGGGTATCTAGACTGTAGTCTAAGGAGACAGAGGAACGGGAAAGAGGGGTAGGTGGAAAGGGGTACAGATTAAAACAAAATATCTATTCAAGCCGAGACTATGCATGTTAATGCGAGAAGCAGGAATCTTGGGATAGTTTGGGTGCATGTTGCTGAGCCAATATGGAGCGTGGATTCGGATTGCAGAAGCGTGTAGAATGTAAATGCAACGGTATCCGTCATTCATTTATGCTTTATTTGGGTAATTTTTACCATAAAACCCAACATATAAAACAGAATTACATAATATGGTTGCTGTGTCTTAGACCCCTGATGTGTTTCATAACATGGAATCAAGAACAGTCACAAAGATCTACAACATAAAATATGATATAAGCGCCAGTTTTCCGACACTTTCAGATAATTACTGAACAACAATAAGATTTAAAAAGGTGCCAATGTTCCTAAATTCCATTGTAAACATATAAATGGTCTATAGCTATGTATCATCCAGCAACGGTATACAAGTATTACCCTTTCAATTGGATCAACCTATTTGTGGTCCGAAATAACCCACTTTGAAATCCGCCAAGATACTAATATACATAAAAAGTTAAGTTAATCTAAAAGTCAAGTTCATAAAATTTAAAAACCGGAAAGAATACCTTCAACAGGAATTAATCCCTATAAACAATGGGCTAAATCTTGCATGCCATCCTTGCGTCATAAGGCTATTTCACAAATTTGGATCTTCATCACAAAGCCCTAATCAAAATCCACCCAGTGGTAAAAGTAACAGTACGATCTTTAGCTGCTAGGCAGAGTGTTATAGCCTCATCCGTGGTAGTGATTGAACGCTGGATGAAGATATGAAGATACGTTTCATTTCTCAGGTCACTGTAGTTGGGGCACAGAAGTAGGAAGTGGACCATATCTTATGTAAGGAAGGCATGGTATCAAACAGTAAGACAGACACAACTGATCACAGTTCAAGAGTGCTTATTGAACTTCAACTCGGCCTATCCTTACTTCTAAATACAAATAGTGTGGGAAACAATCTTATGCAGAAAAGTGTTTAAGAAATGATTTGTCTGGATATTCAAGCTATTGGCTTACCTTACCCACGTTTTCAGCACAGGACATGGCGGCACACTCAAGCTTAGCACACTCTTTGGCTTCTCTAGCATGAGGATGTAGTTCGAAACCTCAGCATCAGGGCCTTCTGTGCCAAAGTCTGCGATTCAAAGTCGCTTATTTCAGAGGGCCTGATGCGACAAACATTGCTATTCAATTTCTCAGGTAGTTCACTGCCGGTGCCCCTCTGCCAGGCTCAGACCCACTTGAACACAAAACCTTCTATTGGTCTCCCTCTGCTGGGCTCAGACCAAATTTGTCCTTCCTTAAACACACGTTCTTTGTTAAATCAAAATCGAAGCCTTTCAACTGTGCTCATGATTTCTCTTGACCCGTCGCAGGACCACTTTGATCCTCAATTCTTTCTTAAGACTTCCCTCCGTCGGGCTAGAGTTTTTTCCTGCTCGACTTTGCTGAAGACTTCCGTATTTCTCACAGTCATCCCTTTTCCCTTGCAATGCATCTTGGTACTTGTATTTCTTAATTTCACCAAAGTTTACTTTAAATTCCCAGTTTCCCTCTACTGGGATCAAAATGGCCGATTTACGCCTTTGAAATGTATCCGTCTTTATGCGTTCACTTGTTTCACCTCTTTCCGTTTTTGTCACTTCACAACCTTTCACAGAGGCTTTCCTATGAGCACAGCCACAGTGCCAGACCACTCTGCTACTTAGAGTTTGTGAGTCAGTAATCTAAACCATAGGCTCACTCTCTCGCGGCATGTCTTCTCATGCGTAACCTTAATTTTCCCTTAGCAACAGTTGCAGGCACTCTGAATCACAAACCGGACAATTGACTCAATGGTTGCGTTGAGAGTCTTGCCTTATTGTCGCATCTTTTGATGTGAAGTCAAGGCTGTTACTCTCGCTGTTCTGGTGCCTCCCCAACTCTGCCGTTCACCCGGGAGGACAGCTGTTAACCTGGTCGCACTGGATACAATTGCTCTTTCTTCCCAGCGTGGCTGGCTGGCTGGCTGGCTGGCTGGCATAGCCCTCGCGGCTTTCAAGATTCAACGATTGCTGGAAAGGGGGTTTCTGGCCTTTAGCTGCTTTCCCCAAATCCTCTGGTCTGTTGCTCTCCTTTGCCTGGTTCACCACCTCTCTGCTGGTGGAGACGATGAGGCCGAGGTCTAGCACTCATCCCATCAATTTAATTTGCCCAGAATGGAGTTGGCCACTTCCCACATGAAGTGAGTTCTTCGATTTTAGGACAGACAAAAGCGACTGCCATTTCCAAGCCCATGGGCAGAAGAGTTCTCTGCTCCATGGCTAAAAGGCCCTCCCACAGGGTGCCCAATACCAGTCACACCTCTATGTAATCTCTACATAGGCCTCCCACCTTGCGCTCACAGGCAAGGACGTCTTCTCTAATAATACAGTAGCAGCCCCTCTTTGATCTAATCCAGTGGATCACCTTGTTATTAAGATTCTCCCTCAATCCAAAATAGCCAGACTTTACCCTGGGTACATTAAGTAGAAGGAAAGAATGCCCGTTTGCTCGATGTTTAGTGTGTTTCGGCCCAAGGAGTTTGTTAGTGATGGCAGTAAAATTGAGAGGTCTCTTCGGAGGATGATTAGATTCATGGTCTTCGATTACCTGCACCATCTATATTGGTCATGCACCCCCCCCCCGCCCCCAATGATCCTACAATAAGCAGTGCAGGCATTAGGGGAGGTACTTAAGCTTTTGCCAGTACATTAGATGTGACCTTCCTAGTTTCTTCCATCAACCACTGGGCCTTCCCCAAATTCTTCACAGCACTATTCAGATTCTCGCGTTCATGGTACAGGGCCCTGTGGTCCTCCTAGAGTTCCTTAATTGTAAACTCCAGGTGTTTACAGTTTCAGCACTCAAGGCCTTGGGAATGTCCACATTCAGTCAGAGTATGGTTCACCCCACCCCCCCACATAGTGGCACCATAGAAGTCCTAGTATTTTTTGGAGACTCTGTCGAGGGTATGTCCAATTTAATAAGAGGATTATACCGATTGGAAGTAGGCTAAGGTAGGTGCGACAGTCACCAAGTCTACACATTTGAGGGCCTCAACAGCATTCACACTGTCAGCTTTTCCCAGACTGCCCCGTAGAGGGACATTAAAAACTCTACGTCTCAGGTTCATCTAACGAACTCAGTAAGTGGATGCTTTCGATTTGCTTAATTGTTAATGTACTTGCCTCAGTCCCTACTGGAGGGTTGTAAGGTCTGGAAACTTGTGTTACATTTATTTTTTAAAGTTTTAGCTTCCGTACAAATTTAAACAAATCAATTTGTAGTTCTGTGCTATCAAATCCACATGTGGGCGCAAATGAAAGCCCTTTGTTGAGCAAAGATGTTTCTTGTCTTGACAGAACTCTGTCAGATAGGTTCATAATAACTAGGTTGTTTACTTGTTTTTCATTGCCGCCTCTTTCGCTTTTGTTGGGAAACAGCATTCAGTTCTGCTTCGAGGGCGCCTATGGCAACCAACTGCGGCACACAAGTATCAGGGTGCCTTGAGAGGTCTCATCTCACAACGAGGGAACCAAATCAGGGTTGCTGCCAGTATACAGCATTACCTTTATTCCTTTAAGATGGCCACCATGTTCCTGGGTAGGTTTGACATCGAATTAGATTCCCCCGCCCCCAAGATGGCCACCAAGAGGCCAAAGAGCTGCTAAACAGGCTTTCTAGCCTTGTTCAAGAAGTCACAGCGAGGAGATGCGTTGTGTACACTGCACCCCCGTCGCTTTCCTACATAAACCGGGAATCAAGCGCAGTGCGTGTCATCTCACAATTGCGTGATGGCTCGTTTAAGACCCTGGATCTGGTAAGAGGTATTTTGGTTGTACTGTGGCAGGTTAGTGTACCTCTCCCTCGTGGTTGTTTGGCGTGTTCTTCAAACAGAGACCACAGGCGTTTCTTTGGTAACGGTTTGGAGTTCCCAAACCGAGTAATCCAGTGAGTGGGAATTAGTGATGTTAATTCCATGGTAAGGGGGGGGCACAGAAAGAAGTCAAATTCTTTGAGCCCTGAATATTCTGTGCAGTAACAGGATACCCACAGGAACATTGGATGGTTTGAGTGAGACATTTCAGGATAGATGGTTTGCCTCTCCCCATAATCTCCTAGCTATATTACATGTCATTAATATTGCAAGTTTCAGTACAGAATTCTAAGCCTTGCTCCCCCATCATCCCTGCAACACCTAAGTCGCGGGTCCAGAGTCCTGCAAACAAAAAAAAAACAAACAAAAAAGGGGGGGCACCCTCCATCACCTCTTGCTCCTTGTACATAATTCCAAGAATCCAGGGGTTTACAGAGGGGCAGGGGTGCCCGTTATTCATGGTTCCGAAGGATCTCCACAGCAACTGAAGACCGGCTCAGCCAGATCAAGACAGCAGGACACTGGCCCTTGGCAAATTTCCTTCGAAGACAGTTACTACATATCCATGTGTATCCTTCGAATTTCACATTAAGCAGGGTTTTCCATGGGTGTTCAGGGAATGGAGTCTAGCCTGGAAAAGTGAGAGTTGGGTATAGAGGCATTCTAATGAAACCTAATAATGTTTCCCCGCCCTGCCACCTGCACACTATGCCTGGTGCGCAGTTGTCGAGTTATCGAAACCCCAAACAGACTAACATTAGAATGGTAAACACGGTTGGGGTTTGGAAGATATGGCAGAACGGTGCAAGAGAAGAGTTTGATTGCAACTCCACTGGCATACTGCCGGTCAATGGTGTTAAAAGATTAAACAATCTGAGCAAGTTGACACATGAAGGTCATGGGTACCCCACACAATACGAATGGTGTACAAACATCCCTGTGAACGTCCTAATAAACATGCAATACTCTGAGCCAACCAGTAGATAGCTGCCTTTATATAACAAATATTACTTACCCAGTAATCTTTCTGTGGCTGGAATCTTTTGAATCACATGCTTTGCATAGTCTGCCATCTAGTGGCTGACTCAGAGTAGTACATAGATTTTCAAATAAGAAAAAAAAAAAGTGTATGGACAGAGGCATTCCTGTCACACGATTCCTATTTTAAATGTACACGGACCCATACTACTCCATACGTCAACATCCTCAAATTGATTGCTTTGCTGACAGGACACTGGTGTATGTTGTGATTGCAATTGAGCATGTAGCCGTTTTGTATTGCCCCATAGATCCCTTGCAGGAAAGCAGGCTGGGGGTATGCAATCCTAAGTAGGCACAAGCCACAGAAAGACGAGAATATTGGTCTTCTGAGGCTTGTGAATCTGCTTGGGTCAATGTGCTTTGTATAGATTAGCAAGCAGTACCTGAAGAAAGTGGCGGGTGAGCAGTGGGTCCACTAGGGAATAGAACCACTTGCCCTACCATTGAATCAGCTCTTGCCTCACCACAATAGAGTTGTGTAAATATATGGACTGAATTCCAAGCTGCATCCCTGCATATAATCTAATGGTACGCTGGCAATAAAAGCCATTGCAAAAGTACTACTTGTAGAATGAGCCCTTGGTGTAAAGTAATGTTTTATGTGCCAGTGAGTAGCAGAGCTGGATGCATTTGACTATCTAGCAATGGTGGCCATGATCGCAGGGTCTCCTTGTATGCCCACTGCAAACGAGACAAAGAACTGGCTTGTTATCAAAGTAAAATATTACGGCTCTACATACGTCCAGTGTGTGTAGAGCAGTTGCCCCTGCTCTGTGGATTTGGAAAGAGGGCAGTGCAATGGATTGACATGGAGTTTTGAAATGTATTTCTGCGAGAACTGAGTGAGTTCTTAGAACCACCTTGTGCTTGTGAATGGAGAGAAAGGGTTATGTAACAGAGACCATAGTTAGATTATTCTTCTAACGGATGGGATTACTATTAGAAAAGCAACTTTATACATGGGGTCTCTTAATGTTGACTTATGCATCAGCTCTAATTGAGCCCTTGCAGAACTGTGTTGAGGTCCCACCCAGGGCGTGGATGTGCAAGTAGAGGGTGGATTTTAACTCTTTCAATGAAAGCCTTGGCTACAGAAACTGTACACCAGGATTCTTTTTTGTGTAGTGTAGGCTGCTAGCACTGCCAGATGTACCTTACGGGCATTGATTTTCTGGCTTCCTTTAATATTTCCATGCATCTTGTTGGCAGTTGCAAATGACCAAACTATGACTTCAGGAGCCATGCTGCCTAGTTCAACGTCTGTGGACATGGATGTGTTAATTGTCCGTGTTGTTGTATTGGCAAGTTGTGTACCGCCTGAATTTTTATAGGAGGCTGACTCAACAACCTCATTAAGTGGGGAATACCACGCTTGCCCACATTAGCACAAGATTAGGTGTAAAGTTGACTTCTAGTGAAGTAGCTTGTGTACCACCTTGATGACGAGCAGTGTTAGGGCTAAAGCAAATATCCCAGAACAACTTATCCAGACAGCACCCTCTAGTGACCACCTTTCTCTGGGTATCTGGATGCAAAGCTTTGCCATTTGGCACTTTGGGCTGTTGCAAACAGATATGCTGCTGACCCTCACATTGCATGTTTGATTTCCCAATCATGGTTCTGTTGAAGCACTGCGTAAATAATCTGCCAGGTAGTTGCAGTCTCCTGGTACATCTTGTGTTGGAATGAAAATTCCCTTCTTGACAGAACAGTGCCATATACCCTTTGCTAGTAATGACAGGGTTACAGAGGGTGTTCCAACTTGCTTGTTTATGTACATTGCCCTGGTGGTGTCTGTATTGACTAATAGCCGGTTGTTCTATGGTCTTGTTGTAAACAAGCAATGCGCCATTTTTTTAAAGCTAGGAATTGTAACATGTTTATGGGCTAGTTTGTCGACTTTTATTTATTTTAATATATACATAGTCAGACTGGCTTTGTATATACAACACAACAAATCATTTTCCAAGTTGAAAAAACAAACCACCAAAATACATGAGGTTAAAATCGTATATAAATTCAAAATACATAGATCGGATAGTGTCATGAGCAGAATAGGGTTCACCTTAAAAAAACATTCAATTAATCTAAAACTTATATACATTTAATATAAAATGTAACCATGAAATAGATAAAATTAATATTGTTACCTTCCATCCACATATTAAATGTATCCTTTTATGTTCCATCCACATATTAAATGTATCCTTTTATGTCCATGTTACTTGTGAAGCAGGTTCTTGACTGTGTGCCCCTCAGCTTAGCAGTGAGGCATCCGTTGATCACTGTTGCTTGTACTGGTGGCTGTCTGAATGTTTACCTTTAAGAGGTTGTTTTTTTGTTCTTCCATGCAGAGCACTTACTACCTCTCATGATACAACCACGAGATTGTCTAATCCACCAAATACTGCCGATTATTGACATGAGAGCAACTTATATGGTGTTCATGCATAGGCGTGCATTTCGAACTACATTGATGCAGGGCGCCATCATAGACAAGACTTTTATAACCCTTCTCACAGTTATCGGGACACCGGTCTGATAACAGGGAACTTGTGCTAGTATTACTTGTACTCTCTCTTGAGATGGATATGCAATTGCTAGCTGTGTGTCTAATATAGCACCCAGAAGCTGTTTTTTTGCGTTGGTAAAAAGCTTGACTTGTTTCATTGACTGCAAACCCCAGCTTGTACAAAAGACTTACTGCATTTTGTAGATTGTCCAACTCTGCACTGTTTCTCCTGTTATGAGCCAGTCATCACATACGTATAGAGGGGGTATGTTCTGGGAACGGAGGTGTTCTGTCAGTACCTCACAAATATACGAGAACACCAAGAAAAGGTACCAGGCACACCCAGACTCTACTTTATAATACACAAATAAAATCCTTTTTATTATAGGTATAGGAAACCCAACCTTGGTATAAGCTTGCAATACACAGTTTTGGTGGCATGTTGAGAAGCCAGGCTTATCTCAAGATGGGTCACTGTGAACAGAGATTAACAGTGACAATTATTCAAATAAACACTTCCACTCAAGGTTTCTTGAAGAAACAAATATTTATCAGTCTGTTCGAAATAGCCTTCTTCAGAAAGGGGCAATATAATAGAACACAAAAATACACAATACTTTACACTCTTAGTTTCTAAATCAGTAAAGACCCTTTTGGGATGGCACACAGACAACCTACACCCTCAGGTGACTTCAATAGCTAGGGTGCTGGGGACATTAATATTTTACTGTTTGCATTCAGAATATGGTTATAGGTTGGTAAAAGGAAAAGGTTATTAGAACAAGAGACCACAAATACTCTTAAGCAGGGAAATAGTTTTGTATCCCTACAGCAGTGATTTAGTATAACAGGCTAGGCCAAAGTCAATGGGCAAAAGTCTTATATAGGATGAAGCCATTTTGGTAGGCAAGTAGAAAAGTATTTGCACAATGCTTTAGAAGTCTGAAGAACAGAAAAATCACATGTAGGGCCACAAGCCGTTAGACCTGTGATTAGAAGAAGATGCAAGCAACTCTACAGCAAGAGGTACGTTCTCTCAGACTTTGTACAGTACCTATGAATTGAAGAAAAGATGCAGCGGATGACGTCTGTTCCTGTGCAGCTCTGCAGATCTCACTGTTACTGGCCTCAGTCATGGGGACAAAAGAGAGGACTTCTGGGGACTCCTGCACTGCAACGGGACAGTAACCGCTCACAACCGTCAATCTTCAAATCAGTGGCTGTTCAGTGTTCCAGCTCTGCGCGTCTACCGCAAATAGAAACACTGCGGTTCCTGGCTGTCGAGATGGACTTTCCTTGCTTCTGGGGTCCCGTACTCTTGATGGGGCTCCGGCTCGGTCAATCCTGCTTCCTGGGAGTCCGGAGGATCTTCCTGAAGTTCTAGGCCAGCTTAAAGGGATGGTCTAGTAAAAATGTTTATTTAAAAAATAGATAGGCAACATAAAAAAAAAAAAATAAAAATACTAACATTCTCCGTTTTAAAACTTCCTATGTAAAATTTTGAGCTATTCAAGCTCAAAATTCGCAAAAGAAAGCACATGGGCGCAGCCATTTTGTGAAATGGAGGCCCTCCTGTGCTGGCTTTTGCGGCACTAATGAAGGAAAAGCCAGCCAGCTGTAGTAAACCAAGGCTACCGCTGGGTGGCTTTCCCTTCATTAGTGCTGTAGGCGGAGGACGGGGACCGGAGACCAGAGCAGGAAAACTGCAGCTGAATCTCGGTAAGTGCCATTTATTTTTTTTACAAAAAATAAGCACTAGCTGCGTTTTTTTTTCTAAGTTTTCCGGGCTGGAGGAGCCCGGAAAACTTAGAAATAAAACCGCAGCTTTAAAAACGTATTTATGTTTGCGGTCGCTTTTGAAGCGACTGCAAACATAAATACGTTATTGTGTTGGAAAACGCTGAGGTTTTTCTTTCCAAGTTTCTCAGGCTCCTCCGGATCGGAGGAGCCTGAGAAACTTGGAAAGAAAAACCGCAGCGTTGTCCAACACAACCGCGTGTGTTTCTGCCTGCTGTGGCTATCACTTTGGTGCTCCCCGTGGGGAGCCCGAGAGCCCCAAATGGGAAAGCAGATTCAGGTAGAAACAACGCGGTTGTTTTCCGCAATGCCGCGTTGTTTCTGCCTGAATCTGCTTTACCATTTGGGGCTCTCGAGCTCCAAATGGAAAAGCAGATTCAGGCAGAAACAACGCGGTTGTGTTGGAAAACGCTGCGGTTTTTCTTTCCAAGTTTCTCAGGCTCCGAGCCTGAGAAACTTGGAAAAAAAAAACGCAGCGTTTTCCAACACAATAACGCTGTATTTATGTTTGCGGTCGCTTCAAAAGCGACCGCAAACATAAATACAACTTTTTTAAAGCTGCGGTTTTATTTCTAAGTTTTCGGGGCTCCTCCAGCCCGGAAAACTTAGAAAAAAAAAAACGCAGCTAGTGCTTATTTTTTGTAAAAAAAATAAATAGCACTTACCGAGATTCAGCTGCAGCTTTCCTGCTCTGGTCTCCGGTCCCCGTCCTCCGCCTACAGCACTAATGAAGGGAAAGCCACCCAGCGGTAGCCTTTGTTTACTACAGCTGGCTGGCTTTTCCTTCATTAGTGCCGCAAAAGCCAGCACAGCAGGGCCTCCATTTCACAAAATGGCTGCGCCCATGTGCTTGCTTTTGTGAATTTTGAGCTTGAATAGCTCAAAATTTTACATAGGAAGTTTTAAAACGGAGAATGCTAGTATTTTTTTTTATGTTGCCTATCTATTTTTTAAATAAAATTTTTTACTAGACCATCCCTTTAAAATCAATACACACAATCTGGTGTTCCTCTCCCTGGCTATACGGTTTCCACCAGCAACTCTGGAAATTCAACCAGCTCCGAGAAGGATGTCCAGGTGGCTTACTTTGGAGTTGATGGGTCCCACCAACTCAAGGAGAGAAGTTGTCCGTGCAGGGGCTTCTCGGTCGATACGAATTTGGAGTTTCAGCACAGCAGCAGGGCTTCATCGGGCAAACCAATGGTCCAGCAGTTACAGCAGGCGTCCTCTTCAAGTTCCTCTTTGGTTCCTTTGTCCAGTGGTCAACTCTGCCTTCCAAGCCAAAAGCCTCGCCTTTTATTCAGTTCTCTCCCATTAATTCCAGCCTAGCTGTCAATCACCCAGCAGGGTGGCTGTCCTTGCCGGACAGTCAGCCCGCCAATCACTACAGAGTGCATTTGGGTCTCCTAGGAGACTAAGCACAGGGAATTTCGGGCACCTCCCTCACTTCCCGACTACCCCAGACACCCTGGAGCCAGAGGCGGGCTTCACTCGTGAATCCCTCCAAAGGCAAAGTGAACAATGTGACCCAACCTGGTTTGGTGCGCAGAGTAAATCTCAAGAAGTACCTTTCCACAAAGAAATGGAGAAAAGAGAAGATTGGGGCCATTTTGACAAAAATGGCACCCTTGGGTGCTTTATTGCAGCTGCAAACGCAGCTCATGGTAATTGCACACCATGATAGTTAAAACAAAACCACTGCCACTCCATGAGAAAAGGGTAACAAAAAATGGTTACATTAGAAGCTAGATAAGCGGATACTAGGTAGCCCCTCCAGCATCCTATTTTAAGATAGTGTGTGCTTGATCTAGAAAGTTACAAAGGCAAGTAAAGTCAATTTCACTTTACTGCTCTGGGAAACAGTAGTTTATCCCAGAGAAGGTATTTAAACCTTGGGGAAATCTGAAAGACTTCCCTGTGCCACTGCACTGAAGGTGCTGTGTGACCCAATGTAAAAGATGATGCCTATGGAGTTTGTCAGGCTCCACAACCAAAAGAAACACAAAGCTCAGAAATCATTAAAATACATGAGGGGGAAAAAAAGGGTCTCTCTCTCTCCAGGTTAAAAAAAAAATAATAAGTCCTCAAAATCCAGCAAAGTTGCTCAGGGTCTCTAAGGTGGAGGGAATTAGCACATTTCAGAATTGTTCCTAACAAATGGGATAATGCAACAACCGATGTCCTAGTTTTTCTTGCCCCCACCATGAACAAGTGTAGAGTTCATGTATGAAAAGTCACCAATTTGTAAGATATAATATACAATGTTTTAAGTAACTGCTAGACTGGTTTTTGTTCCTGTGTAGTATTGGAGGAACTTTCATAAGGAGCCATCTTTTTGGTTTCCTAAATTTAGAGATCTTAACTCCATTTGTGTGAGAATAATCCATAAACACCAGCAAATAAAAAGTGTCTTGGGGAACTGCCAACCACTAATTGTCTTATATTATTTCACTAGCAGAAAAAGGGATGATTACCTTGTGAGGATAGCATTTCCATACTGGCAAAGAATAACTTATGTTCTCATGTCAGGGCTCACAATATCTCCTCACCCACTCGCTTAAGCAAATAGATTTTATGAAGGTCAAGAACAATTTCCATCGTGCTCACCCTTCACGCCAAGTACAGGGATGTTGGAAAGTTTAACTTGTAATTTACTGCACAGAAACAGATCTCAGAGTAGACCTATCCAGGGTCTACATTGGGTACAGTCTCCTGAAATCATACAAAATCCACTATTCACTGGGGTCGATCACACCCAGCACCACAGTAATGTCTGGGTTCTCTTGGTCAACCAATCTCCCAAACCCATTCAACTCCAGAAAGGAGAGGCGTTTGGCCAGTTCTGCTGGCACACAGAACCAGACCTAGAGAGGGGACACCTTCAGAAACCCATGGCCACCACCTAGGGAGCAGTCTCACTCCTAATACGAGGACGGGACTGGTCCAAAGCATGAGAGCCTGAAGGTTTCCCCAGAGGGCTTGACAGCAGATAGAACATCCCAGGAGGAAATCCTAGGAGGAAACCAGGGAACCTACTTTAAGTCTCAGGTGAGACCCCAGTAAGAGAGGGGCCTAATCTGACAGCTCTGGAGGTTAGAGAGAGCTGGGACCCCAAACCAAACAAGTGGAAGAGCCAGAAACCACACCTGCCAAAACTTGGGCCCAAGGGGCAGATGGATGATGGGACTGGGTCAAGGATAAAGCAGGAAGGCCAACCCCAAAGAGAATAAAAGGGGGAAAAAAATCCAATGAGAGGTTAAGGTTTTTCTACTGGTAGACCCCTTTGTGACTAAAAGGGACAACTTCTCCAGCGAAAAACCACTCCATAGGAATGCCAGGTAATTTCCGTGGCGCACAATATTTTATCTGAGGAGGAAGGAGGAAGATATAGAACTGGGGGCACTCCTATTGCAGCAATGGTCTGAAGAGTGAGGGCCAAAGGAGGGGAATGTGTGAAGGCGGTGGAAAGAGTGGGCCCTCTGAAGAGCTATGGCCAGTTTTCAGAGCCCAACAATCAGACCTCACGCCCATAGGGAATGAGACACCCCAAGGGAAGAACTGTGAAAGGTCCTTCTCATCACCAACAGCTATGCTATACTACCAGGGAGACATCTTGGAAGATATCTTCCAGACGCACATCCAATGGAAGACAGTCTAGGCCCTGCTAGACTCTGGCAGCATCTATAATAGCATACATCTGGAATTTCCACCACCAGCTATCCCGAGACAGTAACACTAGGACCATCTGTTGCATCTATGGGGGGTGTCCAACGTGCCAACAGGAGTCCCTATTCAAATCAGTGAGACAATCCGGAAAACAAAGGTCTTGATAAATCCAAACCTCCCAGAGAATTGGATACTGGGGTGTACATTCTCTGGGTTTAACTGATGGGTGGAAACCCTACACTACCAGAGACTGGATGGCACAACACCAACTTCCCAGAAACTCCGGGTGGACCTAACAACCAAGTGCAATGCCTGTGAGGCCCAGAAACAGATTTCCTATCGGTGTCTAAAGAGGTCTACAGGACAGTTTCCACTGATCAACCGATGATTCAAGGAGAAGAGAAGTGCCCGAATTACATCTGGGAAAAGACAGTCAGCCTATAGGGAGATGGGGACTCCATCGAAATGATGGACGAGTGTGACAAGGACAGTAGCTTGGCCCTTTGTATGTACTTATGTTCTCTAAAGCGCATTGGCTAAAACGCTATATAAACAACATGTCTTTGTCAAGAGGAGAAATGGGGGGGGGGAGAGTGGGGGTGGGAGGAGGCTCACCACAAAGCAGCTCAGAGCCAGTCCTGGCCCAGACAGGAGAAGGCAACCGGGTGGTGGGCAGAATGCAGAGGGAGTCCATCTCTAACCCATGGTGACCGTTTATATGTTGGTAGTACATATTAGTCTCACATCATGCTTCTACCCAAAGATGCTCACTAGTCCCTTTGTATCTTTTGTAGGGCACATGAAGAAGACGAGCAGCAGGGCAGTGAACCATAACCAACACCTCATGTCCTCAAAAGAGCCAGAAGCACTTGTGCGGGTGGTGGGGGGAGTAGTAAGGTGAGTGTAGTGGCAGTAGTAGAGCAGGAGAAGATTAAAGATCAAAGGGTGGATGCAGGAGGAAGGCAGAGGGTTGGTAGGGAGTCGTCGAGAGGAGGCAGGCAGAGTAGAAGGGCAAGGTAAACGTGAATGGAACCAGATGGAACTTAGAGTAACTGTAAGGCACAATCTCTAACTTTCCCATTAGAACTGTAACATCTGTCAAGAGTATGGAAAGTTAAGTCATCCAGGAGAGAGTTAGATAGCCTACATCTAGGGAAAACATTAGTTGAAGCCAGCTGTTAGACAGTAGGGGTTACCATTTGGCAGAAAGTATATGCACGCCTGGGTTAGGGAGGAAATCCCACGGCAGACGTGAACAAAAAGAGGGAAGGCTCCAACACCACTACGCAAATCCCTTCTCCAGCCTAATAACAGTCCAACATTTCTTGGACTGCGGTTGATCTTTAGTCTAAAGAACTGCCCAAAAGGAAGATTCTCTCACATGTCTATCATGGCGACTCTGAAAGTGTAAAATACCATTCTCATCATTGCCTTTAAGGGACAGCTTTACTTGCAAAAACACATGATCGTGATCGATTGCAATATCCAAAAAAACGGTTAATTAGATTTATGAGCACATTTCAAAAAAGTGTTTTTGATCCATTTTACACATTTGGATGCTTTAAGGGTACCAACCCAAATGATGAGACTGCCTCCTTATTGTTTCCAAACCCCGATTTGATTCTTTTATGGATTAGCCTGCATAGATGACTGCTTTCCCCAAAATATTCAACATATAAATTAACCAGATTTGGAGACACAGTGGCTACAGCCTCTGCATACATTCAAGACAATTTATAGCCAGGGCCATTTCAGTGTACCAAGTATAAAAGTTAGGCACAGGGTTCCCCCCCCCTTCGCACCCCCAATGGGAAGACATAGTACTTTGACTATTTTGGCGAATGTAAAATAGATGTTTTTGGCGCTTCCTTCAGCCTTTGGTTTAAAAATCCAGTTTCTGTCTAGTGCTTTTCATTTTTTCTTTTTAGCTTAATCAATTCCAGAAGTGGCTCTGAGATCCGGATTTAACTTCAAATAACTTGTCTCATCACCGCGTAATCTGTTACATTCCTGAAAATAATAGTTTGTTCATTAGTACAATAGCACCATCATGAACAGCTTTTCTTACTATAATACTGTCATTATTAAGTA
Organism: Ambystoma mexicanum; assembly: GCF_040938575.1. Taxonomy (NCBI): domain Eukaryota; kingdom Metazoa; phylum Chordata; class Amphibia; order Caudata; family Ambystomatidae; genus Ambystoma; species Ambystoma mexicanum. The sequence continues at coordinate 282,770,129 of NC_090939.1, forward strand.
TATTCAGGAGTACATTTTCTCAAGATCACTCAAGTTTCAGAAAGTGTTGGCCAGTCGTCTTGTACCTTTATTTTATAAAACAAGGTTTCTGGTAAGCGTGTGGTTAGGTGGAACAAAGCTGAATGCTTTTCTAAGGCCTGTGAAGTCTCTAAATTGGGGTGGACCCAAACATTCTTCAACATTTACTTATTTCGTGGAAACCGTTGGAATTCAACGCAGGATACAAATGGATCATGAAGTTTAACAGCAACAATACCCAGGCCTTTGTTTGACACCTCCTCTTCCTTATTAGATCAAGGATAATTGGACACATCCATCACCAATGTCTCCCACTCCCATGTGGTTCTTCTCAGTCACCTCTGTTCTGACCACTGTAAAAGGTCTTCTGGATCTTTCACTATTAATACTGCCTCAGCCTCTCCTCCGATTTGGTCAGTGGTTGAATTGCACAAAAGTAGTGGAACTACGTTCCCTACTGACCTGCTACTGCTCTACACAAACCCCCCCTCTATCACCACGCCCCTCCCATGCCCAATCCAAACCCCCTAGGGAATGTTCTGTGCAGCGCACTGAAGTGCAAGTTTCAACTTCTTCCTCCTCTTTTATTTCAAAAATAAACAATTCCAGAATGGTTTCTTTTTAAAAATGAAATTATACTAACAGTAAAACATTTAAGCACCGCGCTCAACCACTCTGACCACTGGATTTAGTTCATGCCTTCCTTTGCCCTATATCCTTTTTTAATTTTAACATTCTGTATAGTTAAACGTAAATCAAACGTATATTAAGGAATGGGTAAAGGGGGTGGCGCCCAGTTCCTAAATGTCTGCAGTGACAAACGTTTCATTGTCAGAGAACTAGTCCAAATCTTCTTAGATCTCTAACAATCCCCCGGTCGAATGTAAAGCGGACCCCCTTATTTGGTAAATGGTAGCTATATACATGAGTTTAGTGTGGAGACGGACAGGCGTGCTGTGTTGAATGTATGCATGTATCTATCAATCTCAGGCATTCAGAAAGTAGTGTGCAAGAGAAGGCACGACTCCGAGTTAGGGGCCGCTAAAATGTTCTCCATTTGCAAAATGGTATTAGACGGAGGTGAATAGTACCAGGGATAATACTATTGAATGGCAGCTACAAGTGCATAAACTGTCTGGGACCCAATCCTCCATATTCATATGGGAGCGAGTGGGTTTTACAGGAAAGACATGCTTGGTTCCCACCCCAAATAAAGGATGTAAGAGCAGATTTTAACTTGAAAGAATGTCTGAGGGAATTGGATGGGAATTTTGGCAAATAAGCATTTAGGAAGTATGGCTATTTTCCCACCCAAATATGTTTAGGATAACATTGGTTCGAAATTAAGGTCATAAAATAGCTGGCGAATTCTACTTTAATTCCCAAATAAGAAAAAATGTTACTCAAAACTCCCCAATTCCATCTGAACAACCACAAATTTGTAAGTGGAACGATCTCAATCTCTCCCTTCACGTGCAGCTTCATCCTACCTTACCTGATCCTACGCTGAGCTGGGGTAAACCCGGAAAACATCTGCTAATTTGCGCATTGTGCGCTGCTCACATTCAAAAGCATTGACTTTATCAAAAACTGCATTGTGCACCGTGGTCTGCATTGTGTTCCGTTTTTAATGTGATTCAACGTTCTTTGAGGCACTTTCGTCACGTGTTTTCAATGCTTGCCATAACAGCTGGCTATTGTGGATGAGCTGCAAGATGGCCACACTATTTTACATCTAGTGGCACGACTTGGCCTTCCCTCACTCCCATTGGTCTATAAAGGCCAATCATTGCAACCAGGAGGCAGGAGCCAGCCAATCCACAAAGGCCCACGACGAGGCCCCAGCCTGCTCCCTGTCAGGTATGCCCTGGTCGCCTGAGTTGCTGCGAGTGGCCCCTACCCCTGCAGGGTCACCCGAGTTGCTGCGAGTTCCCCCCCACACCTCCTAATGGTCACCTGAGGGTCTGAGTGCCCTCCACCCCCCCAGGTCACCCGAGTTGTTGCAAGTGCCCCCCAACCCCCAGGGTCGCTTGAGTTGCAGCCAGCCAGTCTCATTGGGAGTGCCCCCACAATCCCTCTCGTTGTCCTCCCCCTCCCCTTTTTTCCTCTCCAAGCCACGCCCATCTAAACAGACGTTCTGCATTCGTATGCTGCTGCCACCCTGTAACATGAGGCTGGGCAACATGTCTGTGCCACCTAAACAGACTGAATTTGTATGCTGCCGCCCTGCAAAATGGGGTTAGGCAACCTGTATGTTTTTGCAAGCACTTATGTAACCAAGTAAGCCTACTGTAACAGCACCGCGATGCCCAGGGGCTGTTGTGCATTTTATAAATGCAAACAAATAAATCTTGGATTTGTCCCAGGTTATGCAAAGACTGGAAAAAGTGCCCATTTCATGGATTGACAGTAAATTAGTGAGGGGTTTAATGAAAAGTAAAAGATCATATGCATATAGTGAGACTAGAGTAATTTGTCTCTAGAACAAACCCCGTTGGATGTGGTATTACGAATAGATGCAAGTGGTTCCAGGGCAAGAGCAAAAATGACATCCTTGCCCAGTAGCCCAGAATAGCAAGAACGATCATATACCACTTCATTTGTGTATACTCTAGAGACAGGAGAAGAATATAAGGGGAATACAAGCAAAGAATTGTTCCGATCATACACCACAGGACTGAAGGCATAAAAGACCACTTTAGGTAGGGAGACAAATTATTTTTCTGCACAAATAGCAACTGGGCTCAGCTCAGGATTACAGGGCCAATACAATTAATAACCTTTCCGTAGGTTTTGTACTATATCTACCCAGAATGAAGCCAGATTGTTCAGGAAGGACCATCCCAGGTAAAAGAGGAAACAATTTGTGAGCTACGATTTTAGCAAGTATTTTATGGTGAAGATTTAATATAGATAGTCGGGAGTATACTTTACAAACTTTCCTGTCTTTATTCAGCTTTGGTAGACAATTTAAGTGCTTTCCTGGCATACTTCTGAAAGCTTTGGAGCAAGTATTCCAAAAAGTTCCTTAAAGAATTCACTGGGTAGGCAATCAGGGCCAGGGTGACGCTGATCAGTGCATTCCACAAGATACGCTCTAGTCATCATCAAGCCATGCAATGTCAGCACGGTCAAGATAATCGTCTATTTGTAAAACAGTCTTATGAGCATTCGAGGATTAGAACAAGGGGGTACCAATCAATGATGACATCACGTATCTGGGCCACTTGTTTTTATTCACTAGCCCATGTGGTTTTCTGACAGAATATTAAAATTCAAAAAGGTGCTATATATCTAGACATTAACCTTGTCGTATGTTTTAAAGTACTTTCCTTGGGGTTTGGTCTCAGTTCATGGTGCACATACGTGGGGAAACAATTCCTTTGTGTGCATGAAAATGAACTTTAATGTTCTTAAAATTTTCTGGTGATACGGTTTCTTTTTTCCTTTAGTCTCCCTGTATGTGCCTCCAATTTGTATGCATGTGGGTCTTCATATGTACGGTTTGTACTAGCACAAGTGTGTAGTAAGTCTTTAATTGTTAGCCAGTTATTACATGTTTTTTTTAATATTGCTCAAAACTGATAAGGTGACCATCCAAAATTACAAGACTATAAATATCGTACTTCTATGCTGCAACCGTTGCCTATGTTTATGTAGCATTAGGTTCCTGTATTAACAGAACACTCCAATATGTTTTGTTTAGAGGAGTACATTCTTTAAAAGATTAATCCGTTAATGATTGGTCTTCCGATCACCCCTGACATCTTGTTACCAACATTATAAATACAACCCGTTGTAGGGACTTTCTCATCAACATTAATGTCATCTTTGAAGTGCTGGGTGTTAGTTTTACTAGTGCATGGTGGTGGAGCGAGTTATGGTTGCTTAGCTCATCATAACTGGCGAAGGGGTTTCACTTGTAACCATAACGTCCCTTTAACAAAGTCTTTCCAGGGAATTTCATGGGGTTTTTACCAGTGCATGCCAATTTCCTACAATTTACTAATATCAGACTTTATACCAACATTTTTGTCCAATTTACAAATTTCACCTTAAAGCTCTGCCATTTCCCACCTTTTAGCATGATTTTGAACACTTCTATACACTTTTTGCAGACGTCTGACATCGCAGACTTTTCGGACAGTGTTGCACGACCACACACGTGCGGCAGAACGATGTGTACGCACTCCGCGATCAGGTCCATGCTTCGCAGACAGTTTGGAACTGCACGTTCTACTGATCTAGGAACTTCAAGCTCAAACCTTTCCCCTTGCACAGCTCCTACACCCATTAACAATCTAGTACACAGCACATACTTGTAAGAACTGCCATTTATCTTAAAAATGGCATCAGCTTTTGCCATCCCTCATCCCCAAGAGCCGCCACCACCAGCTGAAGAACCTACACAGTAAATAAAAGCGCAGAACAATGAAGAGGCAGTGCCTACCTCTAGCACCGAGAATCATGGGTGTGGCAGTTCTTTACCACTGTTGGAAATGTACCAAAGGCTAAAGAGTGTTGTACTCCGTCACGGACTAACTGGACAGTACTCCTACAGGACAACCTCCATGCACCGAACACCCAATCCAACCACTGTAACGCTCTCAGACAGGCTGTTCCTTTTGTTTAGCAAGTAGTAGATGGTCTCCCTCCACCTCATCTTCCTCAACCAATATTATAAACCATACTTCTGTGGGATACAAAATCCCACTAGCTACCTTGCAAGTAATAAAAGAGGCTGTAAATATCTTTCAAAGACAACAGTCCTCTGTATATACTACAACACACCACTCTGTAGGGTGGGGGGAAATTTCAAAGTACTTTTGAAGCTGTAATCAAAGAGCATGAGAAACACTGCCCCCTACCTTAGATGTAACATCTTCCCCTGTCCACCTGCCCCTCCACATTAGTGGCTGTACCCTCATTTCCTTACCCCACCTTACGTTCTAACCTCTCCTGCCAAACCCCCTCAACCCCCCCCAAAAAAATAGAAAGAAAAAAAGTTCCACCTTGCACAGTTAAAAAAAATCTTAGACACCATCACTTTTCAGTAAAGTACAGACTCAACTTTCCAACATTTTGTGTTATGCTAATAGGAATAATGTAGCATTCATGCCCCGTTCCAGGCACTGGAACAGGGGATAACAACCTGTCAGCCCAAGTTATCGGCCTAAGCAAAGCAAGGGCGGATAACGAGGGCTTGGGACTGTTATCCACTGTTCCAGCACCTGCAATGGGGGGGGGGGGGGGGATGAAGGCCACTACCACCCCGGGTTACCAAAGCAGTAAGCTGGGGGGGGGGCGCAAAAAAAAAAATTATATTTTTTTTTTCTTCCTACACCAGGACGCACGTGGCATTCCGCTGTAGGAAGAGAAATCCTTTTCCAAGATGGCCACCATGGAAGGGGAAGATGTGGCTCCATACAGAGCCCCTCTTCCCTTTTCATGGCTGCCCGCCGAAGGCATAGAGAACCCCATTATCATATTACCACAAGCACATTTTCTTTCCCTTCAACTATATCCCAATTTTAAAAGAAAACCAATACATAACCGGTCCCTGGTGGACATGAACACTTTATCCCCCATCGGTCATCCCTCATGGTGACAGCCAGTAGCCAGATTGCCTGGGTCATTACTTTATGCCATGAACCGGACAAACTGGCCACAAGGCTATACGTCAGTCACCAAAGGTATACCACCATTTTTTGTACCTACATTATGACACTCGTCAAGAAATAGGTACATTTGCAAAAATCATGCTTTCATTTGCTCAAAATCAACCCAGGTTAAAAGTGCGAACATGTTCATACAATAGTCATAACTTAGCCCTCACTTGACAAAATCCATTCACACTTTGCACAAACATTCAAGGTTGGGTCTCTAATCTTTCAGAAAACTTGTGTTACATTCGTCAAACAGCAACAAAATTATAATCCATTTAAAAATGTTGGGGACCCCCCTCTAATTTTGCCCCTTCGTGACAAAACCACCAAATTTAGCAAAAAATGTATATCAAGATCTAACATTTTTGCAAACTTGTGCAGATTCAGCAAATTGTACCATATTTATAAGCCATTACAATATTTTGGGACCCCCCCCCAACTCTAATTTTGATGCCTCTTGACAAAACAGAACCACGCTTTCCAAAACCATTCAGAATAAGGTCTAGAATGAAATTCCAAATTTTGATGCAGGTTCATTGAGTGGCCCCAAAGTTAAGTCATCCAAAAACTGCTTTTCACCAACCCTGTAATGCACAAATAAGCATATATGCCCCCGAATATCTAAGACGTTCGCGAACATCGGGGAAGAAAACAGTTTTTTTGGGCTTTTTAAGGCCATATCCCATCACATCCTCATCACTTACCTCCCCAGAGATCGTTTGATAAGTTTGACTAGTGCAATGTTGTGTTTAATGTTTTTACCACAATGTTCACGGACAACGGCTGCTGTCCGGGAATCCAACATGGCAGGTGTTTCCAAAAATCTGACGCAGCTCATTTTTTGTACTGACCAATCAGCAGGTGCACCCGATGTCCTCCGCAGACCGAGAGACCACCATATTTTGTATTTAAAAAAAATGTTTTTTTAAAATAAAAAGTACATACTTTTTGGTCGTTTCAAATCTAGAGGGAAACCACAAATGACCACCCCACCCCTCCCTATAACTTTGCACCCCCTCTTCACAAACCCCTCGACCTTGCACATGTAGATTAATGAACTCTAGCAGTAGGGTGATCCGTTTCTGGTCAATGTTGCAAATACTTTGCTGGAATAGCAACATAATTTCCACAATTGGTCCAGCATGATGTTCCTTGGAGTTTGATGCATCCAGATGTATTTCCTGAAACCATCTCATTTGGCTTGCTTCTTGGCACTGTCCAGACATAGTATTGAACTAGGAACAAGGATCTGCCAAAAGTTTGTGTGTGCGAGTGCCATGCAGCAAATCCCAGTGTTGTGCACAACGCAAATGCAGACTGGCAATTAGATAAGTATTTCCTGCACTGGAATGGAAGCAGTACTGGAGAGTCACATGGGCGACCTTCTCTCCTTAAGGTGTAGACCAACTTTGACCACAACTGTTAGCCAGAGTAATAGCCTGATGGCAATTGCCAGCCACAGTGCCAAAGGGTTATCTCACATTGTTCAAGGTCATACATGTTACCGCCAGTGGGCGGAAGCAGTGATCCTCTACCTTTTATTACATTTTACCATTCCTATACTTTTATAAAAAATAGAAACATTCAATGATTGTGTGTAGGAAGAAAGTGAAAGGTGCATGCACTGAACATTCCCTTAAACAGCAAGCACCTTTTGGGGATGTGTTTTGCGCATGGGAGGGGGCATGATGAAGGTGTTTGGAGGACGGGGGTGGGGAGCAGGCCACCAGGAAACATTTATTTTCATACACTTTGACCAATGGTGACGTAGAGATTCACTTACTTGGCAGGGAAGAAAAGGTCACTGGTCATGGCACCACGAGACACGCCCCCACTCCTCTATGAAGGCAGTAGCACATGGTACCATATCACCTACCTCCGATGCTGGCATCCAATCTTAGTTTCTATGGATGTTATCTTTTTATAGATAACAAATCTATAAAGATTACCCAATCCCTCCCACACACATTTGTTTACTATATAGCTCCATTTAGCTTTCAATGTTGCATCATCCAGAAGCAATCTTGGCTCATTGCGTACATTCAGCACACCCGTGGCAAAGATGTTTGAGTTTCTAATAAAAAAAAAATGTTTTTAAAAAAGCACACACATGATCGCTCCGTATAAGCACTTGCATATCAACCTCTTAACCAAAACCCAAACTATTATTTCATAACTATCATTTGAAGATTAAACCAGATTTTCTCTGGTCTCGTGTTAAAAGTAAAACTAGCTATTAACGTAATTTGCATAATCATCACAAAACAGTCAGTTTGATCAGCTTCAAAATATAACCTCACCAAAAAACAGATTATGAATACATTCGCATGACTATAAAACCACTGTTACGCACACAAATACACACGAGAACAGGAACAGATTCCAGATACCCAAGATCGTCTTTATACTAGACAAATAAAAGCCTTCCTGGTAGTAAGATACAGCCCTTCAGGCCAACTTCCAATACGTTAAGGAAAACCTGGTTTCTACATTCACGAAAACCTCTAATGCTAGTTACACAGCGAGATCACATACAACAAGGACTAATGATTAAACATTCTCTACTTGGTCAAATCACCACACCAGCAAGCACTGGTGAACATACAAGGTGCCAATGCTGTTCTAAAGCTTTTCTGTCTTGAAGATATGCACCTGGTTGACCTTGGGCCTGGTTGTGCGCTATACAAATAAAATAGAAATACACCAATTTGCAAGTGCTGCGTTCCTATTGTCCGCATTCGAAACCTTCCGTGACTTGGGAACATTGAAATATGAACGCATGCATTTATGTCTAGTGTGGTCATTTACATTGCTCTCGAGCCGCAGCATGAATTCTTAAAGTGTGGTCATCCTCAATTTGTGGCTTTACATAATTGTTTTCTGGTCTTAAGTAAAAGACTGGTCTCTTGTTTTACCTTTCTTGGTACTAGAAAGTGAAGCAAATAATGCACGTTTTAGCCTGTTGCTGTAGAACTAGCTTGATGGTGTTCTTTAGAATCCAAGCCACTACTTCCTTCTCTAGCGGCTCTCTGATCACACACACTTGTTTACTCTCGCACAGGGGTAAATAACATGCACTACCGCAGGGCTACTGTCTCAACACCTACAGATCTTATTGTATTCCTATGTATGGGTGAACCCTTATCCTCCTACTGGAGAAGCATGGGAGGAGACTCCTTGTTTGAGGACGACACTTGGGGTGTTCGTCCTCTTGGTTTTCCTATGTATGTCGCGAGGGCACAGGGTAGAAGTATTGCTGTGGCAGCAAAGCAGATTACCAATTTAATCCTGTGTAGGTAGACTATTGTGCATATGGCACAACTCAAAAGGATCGCCAGTGAACCCCTGGATTGGTAGTTGGTCTGATATTTGACCCAATGTTTTCAGCCCTTTCCAGTGCCCATTCTACTTCCGTGCAACGCCTATTGCTTTATCCAACAAGGTAGATTGATCAAGTCTTACAACCTTTCCCCACCCCCTTAGCCAGAAAGGCCTCTTGATGACTGCTGCTACCTGGCACCCTTCGGTTTCAGAAACGTGCAGGAAATGTTTAATTATGGCATTGGCGGTTTTCTTCCTGGATTGTGTTAAGCAAAGCCTCTTGAAGAGATTGGGTTACCCAATTCATCACCCCACTGAGATCTGTTGTATCTGGACATATGAACCACAGCATTGGCTATCCCAACACTATACACGCAGCTGAGGTTTCCACTTTTCTACTAAAAGAGTATATGCATTTGCTCTCCCTAGGGGGTATGGGACTGAGGTGTCAGGCTTGGGCAGAATTGCGCCCCCCCCCCGTGTGGTTATTATTAAATAACTGCACCAGTCAATATACATTTGGTAAATTGTGGAAGGCTTATATTTCCAACACCCCCACGCCCCCCTTTCTTTTCAGCCTCGTTTAAAATTTTAGAAAGAGTGGGTGGAGGAGTGGCGAACCTCTTCTGAATTGAGGCTAATAAGAGAATACTGGGAGGTTTCTTGCTGGTGGTTTTCAATAAAATCTACATCTTTATCTGGTTCCTCAGTAAGGATGGCAAAATATTGTGCTATTGTATCTTGGACGTTATTGTCAGTTGCTTTACTCCAAGTGTGAATATGGGCCAGTCTGTGTGCCCAGTTGGACCCCGACCCTGCTCTCTCAAAGGTTGCTCTTGTGGCAAACAACGGTCTTACCCGCTTTCATTTTGCCGCATGAAAGGCCACTTCGGCCCTAGATTACCAAACATCCTTCATGGACAAATCCTGATGACAAAGGTGCATTCTCAGACACAGTAAATTATATCATGATCGTCTCGGATTTGAAAATCTCAACACCAGCATCACCCTGGACTTTACATTTTTTTTAAAAAACCTTACTGTAAGGCATAAATTAGTTTTCAAAAATTGATTAGCAGAATTACCCAATTAAAATATTTTTGATTAGCAAATAAACCTATTTGATTAGCAGTTTTGTACTCCTAGTTTAAATGTCACCAGAAGTTCGTTTTACCCGAAGACATACAATTAGCAAGAATACAGCATTTCTCTGTACCTGAAGTAATACATTCGTGCAAGGAGTGTAAAATGTAAAGGTTCACTGCAGCAGCAAATTGTGCAATGTAATACCCATCAGGCCACCAACACTGCCCAATGATAAATGATGCACATTTCTGTTCTTGCCAGCACACTGGTGTGGCTGGGTTGGATCAAATGATTTGCCCAGGATCACAGTTTGGTTAAGCAGTGAAGCCAGAATTTGCCAGCAACTTACCACATACCATCAAAGCGCTAATTAGTACACATTTGTTTTGTGTTTCAAGAACCACAAAATGGTTGTGTATTTGCAAAGTACACAAATCACTCAAAGCAACCACCTTTGGGGGAGTATTTGCATCACCCTGAATATAAGACTACAAGTGATAGCCCCATAACACAACCTGCTTGCAAAAGGCCTTTTAAATATTGTTCCATTCTTGTAAGGCGCTGCCTATGGCACCAACACAAAAGATGTTTTATTTAGTATAAAAAGATGGGCTACGCTTTGACTATTCATTTGGTTCACTCTTTCCCGTTATCGTCCTCTACAGACACATTGCAATGTCTACAAAACAGACAAAGAGCAACTGATTACTCACAGCAATGTGCTTAAGTGGTTGGAAATATTTGCCCCACCGGAACGGGTAGGAGAACTATTACTGCCAGCCACTTGCTAACAACAAACCCTTCAATCAGGGACAGCATCCGGTCCTTTCAGCCTTTTCATTTGATAAGGGACATGAGCCTCAGGGATGTCCACAGCAACTTCCCCATGTTGCCAGTTTGCAGAGTTATACAATAACAGCAATTTATATGTACTTTTGTTCTGGGGCTTAATGCCTTAGTTGCATTTGCGGGAGCCCTTCCAGCCGTCACTTCCCTTGGGGTAAACAGAAGTGTTATCACCTCATTGCCTTTTCACATGGGTTCCTCCACAGCAGGTACTTGCTGACATAGGCTTTACATAGGATTTATAACTTTTCAGTGGGTATTATTGTTTCAACTTCCTGGCCATTTAGTGATATCGGCGGCTGTTAATCGGGGGGGGGGGGGGGTGTTGTCATTTCATTGGGTAAAATTGATAATTGATGTGACATCTGTGATGTCATCATATGCTACTTACTATTTTTGAAACGGGTCCTAGAATGTTGGCATGTCAGAGAAGGGGGTTCAAGTGTTGCTGTTCAAAGAAACACATTATATATAATAAATGTATTACAAACTAGCACTATCTTCATTTGTAAAATAAAGCATTTCTTCTGTGCAAGATTGTGCATTCCTGCCTGCAAGCTATAAAGACCTACTACAGAAAAACAGACCACTGCAGTTTCCAATGGAACATAATCTTGAGAAAGGGGGACAGTCCCGGCAAAACCAGTACGTCTGGTCACCATAGGACAACAACATAGCCTGCTTGCAGAAGGCATTTTAATTTTAACTGCCATGGGTTTTCCCCCCCCCCAGTGCCAAGGCCTTTTTTGGTGATTTCAGTATTTTACCATGCAAAGCCTTTTAACATTTTTTCCTTCATTAACCCCTTAAGTGCCAAGGACGAGCTATCTCGTCCTTGGCACTTAAGGGTTAAATATTCTTTCAGTCTCGTGATTAAAGCGCTTGTGGCACATTTAAGCACTAGACTGAAAGAAAATGCAAAGTGCCTTCTGTAGCAGGCTGTTATTTCGGGCCTGGGTGCCTAGAAAGTGGCAGTAAATAATTATTTCTCCCCCCATTTGGGCAGGTGAGATATTGTATACTTCAACTTTCTAAGCACCCAGGCCTGCAGTAATAATGTAGCCTGCTTGCAGAGGGCATTTTTAATTCTTTGTCTCGTGATTAAAGCGCTTGTCGCACCTTTATCACGAGACTGAAAGAAAATGTTAAATGCCCTCTGCAAGCAGGCTATGTTATTATTGCAGGCCTGGGTGCTTGGAAAGTAGCAGTAAATAATAAATCTTCTGCCCATACGGGCGGGAGAAATATTATTTACCGCCACTTTCTAAGCACCCAGGCCTGCAGTAATACCATAGCCTGCTTGCAGAGGGCACTTCAACTATTCCTTGCTTCTCGTGAATCACGAGAAGGAAAGAATTTGAAAGGCGATCTGCCAGCATGCCATTTTACTGTGGGGCTGGATACTAGCAAGTGGCTGGAATTAATATTTCTCGTGGCCACTTGCTAACACCCAGCCCACAGGCAAGGGGCTCGCCCTTCTCCACCCGCCCCCTAAGCACCCCAGCAGGACTCCTTACCTCGGATGGAAGTCGGGTCTGTGAGTGGAGCTAGGGTGCTCGTGCTGAAGTCTTCTCCGCGTGACTTCGACACCGCCCCCGCGGCTGGGCTCATACATGATACAATGTATTTAGCCCAGCCCGGGAGCTTCTGCCTGCTGCCTGTACAGGGTCAGTGCACCGAGCGCAGAGTTTAAATTAAAAAGGCACAGTAATCTGTGCCTTTTAAGCTCTGCGCCATAAATCATATCACAAACTACAACATGATTCCATAATTAAAACGCAAACCAGCAGTATCGTATTGCAAATTGCAATGCAATACCACTTATTATAAGCCTCGTTACTGGACAAGACTTTAGAAAGCCCACCTTTAGTGAACAGGGTTACACCACTGAGGTTTAGCCTGAACTACCCAAACTTTTGATAGCAATGCCTGAGCAACCAGGCTTAGTCTAGGAGGAAGGAGGGCAGTAGTGAGACACTCAGAGTTTCCTTGAACTAAGTGTATGCTCTGTCTTTATTCGTAACAAATCACATAAGCAAACATCCTGAATAATTTGCCAACTTCTAGAACTTTTTATCACTTTTTTTATAATTTAGCTTGGCCTATTTTAGGAAGTCCAAACTTGTCCTACGAGAGTCTCAAAGTCAAATTGCACCAGGAATCAATGGAGCAGAGTTCAGCAGAAACTCTTCAAGGCTGGTAAGTCAGATTTACTTTGGCAAGGGAATACACAGTTCCCCTAGCCCTATTGCGCCCCCGTGGGGGGGCGCAATACGGCTAGGGCAAGTACAAGTGTCCTAAGGCAATCAGAGAACAATGGGTTGTGCACCTCAAGGTAGGCCCTGGAGGGGGTGCAAGGATTACCTGTATGCAGCCCCCAGGAACAAAATAACGCAGCAAGTCCCAGATAAGTACTTAGGAGCGTGACTAACTTTGCAATGAACACGATGGCACAGGATGGTACCCAAGGTGAGGAGACAGCACACCCCAGTTTGGGTTTCTTGGCAGCTGAAGAAGGAACGAAGGAGGGACCAGACAGTTGCACTCTTTCAGTGGGACACTCAGTAGAACTTAACACTGGCCCCTTGGAGCCCTTCAAAGTCAGGCTCCTCCCCAGTTCTTGGTCCTCAACTCAGCTCTAGGAGTGGGCGAGACTCACTGGAGGCCCAGAGGGATACCCACAAGGTTGTTTCAGCTGAAACCATGCTTTCAAGACGAATGGCACAGGTTCCAGGGTATTAGGCGATGCAGGCCTGGCAGGTCGCATCACTTTGAGGGATGGCACAAAATGCATGTAGTCTTGGGACTTGTCGGCCCAACAGTCCAGGGGAGGAAGTAGTCTTTAATCTTCCCGGTCATTTGGAATTTGACGTCGGCAGTAGTCACTCAACAGTTCTGGCAGTGGACGTCCTATGAATTCCTCTTAGGATCTTCAGGCCAGTGGTCGACTGGTCTAAAGATTTGCCACCTCCCCCACTTCCTGTCCTCCTTTCAGGCACTCAGTCTTCACAGGCTTTTCAAGGGAAGCCCACCAAAGACAAATTACCCATTAAGACCTCCCCCACCAAGGCAGGTAGACGACAGCTCAGAAAAGACCAAATTCAAGAACCAGGCTTTAAAAAAATGTGTTTAAAAAAACAAAACGACAGCCTCTTTTAGGCAAATGGTGACCCCCCACTTAATGTAGCTGTGAAGGCAACCTGCAACTAAATTCCACAAAACGGTACACTGCCACCAGCCTGTCAGATGACCTTGGAACAGCAACTAAAGGGTACTGGAAAAGGGAGACTGTTTCCCCCTCATCACACCATTTAAGATTGTGTTGATCTCAAAAATACAAGTGGGACAAAAAGGGAAGCTCAAGGAAGTCCAGCAACACTGCACAGAAAGTGCAGTGTGCTGTAATAATAAAATGTAGATGAAGGAAAGCAGAACTCCATTAACAGTATATTTAAAAAAAGAAGGGGGTCCCCATGGTTAAGAGTAAAAGAGAGTGTGGAAATAGGTTCCCACTCAAGAGAATCAGTCCAAAAATCCAAAAGTCCAACAAAATGCTGGTGGACTCAAAGTGGGGAGAATGTCACTCAAGGGGAGAAAAAAAAAATCTACCCAACACTTTTCCTCCCATGACTTGGAGCCAGTGGTGTCCACTAGAGCCTTCCCGTGCACTGCTCAGTGAAACCCTCCTTAAACTGCATGTTTGATGTGAACACTTTGACCTCCCCCCCACCCTCTCTGTATGGCAAAGCTTGTGTGTGGACTGTCATGTTTGATTTTCTAGGAGTCAAGGCCTTCCACACTCACTAGTGAAACTGTGGTTTCCTCATGCTTATTGGTAAATCCCCAACCCCTGTGCACCTTCTTTTATGACCTCAATCACCAGGGGACTTCTCCAGAAAGATTTGCAACCTTACCAGGTGGTGCCTCTTTGATCACCTGTTGTATGTCAATTCCGACCCAGTTATCTAAATCCCTCGTTCCTATCTATGTGCACCTCACTTGACCTGTGTCAATACCATTTACATGGGCATATATGTCCTAGCACTTCTGACAGTGCTCCCCAGGTTTTAGGTTTACATTTTTAGCAGCCCCGGCAGAGACCCTCAGCAGGATGCAAGAGGAAGACAATTAATGCAAGCCTTGTGCGTGTCCCAACAGGGAAATTAAACAGAAAAAGTTTTTCCATTTGGGCCTTAGGGATTAGATGCAGCTTTAATGTAGCATGGGCGTGGTCGGGGGGGAATGGAATAGGTATTCCCGAAGCCTAGGAAGTGTATAAAGTATTCCCCACCACCCCCATCCCCACTGTACCTTTTATAGCTGATGCAATATCTTCTCAAGGTCAATACACGAACACTGGCTCTGAAAAAGGCATTCCTGCATCAAATGCCATTGATAGGAGGGGGCGACCGCTGAAGACAAACACATGAACAATTATGGGCCCCTTTGCATATAGGATAGGTATAGTGCAGTGGTCTTCAAACTTTTCAGGGCTGCTGCTGCCCTACCGCCCCCCCCCCCTGAGCTAAATGTGGGCAGCCCCCCCCCCGAGCTAAATGTGGGCAGCCGCCCCCCCCCCCCGAGCTAAATGTGGGCAGCCGCCCCCCCCCCCCCCGAGCTAAATGTGGGCAGCCGCCCCCCCAAAAAGTCCAAATAGCTAAGAACTGTCACACGCCGTCACCACAGCCTACTCCCAGTATAGTCCCTGCCCCCCCCACCCTGCTCACACCACAGTCCCAGGGCCAGTGGTGGCTGGTGAATTTTTGCAAGTGGAGAGGCATAAATATTTCCACTAGATTTGCCATAGCAAACAAGCGCAGCCGAACCAATCAAGAGTCGGGGTACCCACCCCATGAATTTATGTTAAATAATGGGTTAAAATGTTGCATTTTAGAGCATACTTTTAAAAAAAGTGGGTAAAAATCCAAACAGGTATTGGGGGGGGAGGGGGGCAGGGGGAACATGATATTTTTTACTAAAAAGATAACCTCTGTCACCTGGGCCCCACAACATCATGTGTGTATGCAAAGTGCTTAGAGGTAAAGTGGGCAAGCATGGTACTTTTGACTGGACATCTATGATAAGATATCCAGTAAAAAAAAAAAATACCACCCCTGTTCCCATTCACAGCACCTTAGAAAGACGATTTTGGCAGGTGAATTATGCAACAAAGGTATTTTTAAGATACCTTGGTTGTACAAACCTCCTTTCCCCCTCTCTACCCCCCCACCCACCCACCACAATCAGCTCAATTGACCAACACACACCACAATCACCATCATTCACACAAGAACCCATCACCATACACTCACAACACAAGCATACATGAATCCATACACATTTAACTTTAAAAAAAACACGAATAAACATACCTACTGCAGGGATCTGTGTGTGGGTCCTTAAACGCCCCGCTCCAGGCTGCTCTGTTCGTATGTGCAGGAAGGTACAGGAGCTTCCCCTCAGACATGCATGCCCCAGCCAGCATTTCCAATGAACTATGCAAGGATGGTGAAGCAAAACCCCAGCCTTGCATGGCTCAGTGAGCACGTGCAGCTGGGGGAACAACTGTCAAGGGAAACCAGCAGCACTCCCTCAGCTGGAAAAAGCAGCTGAGGGAGTGCCCAGTGTTCACTGGGCTGGCTCCTCGTTCATCCATAATGGGTGCAGGGGCCACCCGCTCACCCATTATGGATGAACCACCAGGCTTGGACTGGCCAATAGGGCAATGCCCATACCAAAAATGCTAGTGTGGGCTAGTTAGTTGGGTTACTTCACTATGCAGCTAGTCGGTTTGACCATTGTTGCTGAATGCATATTCTTTAATTATCACAATTTGCTTACATTTAAAAAAAAAAAAACACCCCCTTGGGTACAGTCTTACTAAAGGAATGAATATCCATTTGGAACCACAGGCCACTTTTTCATGGTGCCCGAGCAGTGGCCGAAGTGTACGAAAAGAAGTAGTGGAACTATGTTCCCTGCTGGCCTGCCCACCCTCGGACCCCCAGCCCCAGCACCACACCCCCTCCCACGCCCAACCCAAACCCACCTACTATTTAAAAGCAATGTGCAGTGCACTGAAGTGCAAGCTTCAACTTCCTACTAAAGCAAAACCATTTCAGAACGGTTTCTTTTTAAGAAAAAAGTATAGGAACGATAAAACGTATAAAAAGTATAGGAGCACCGCTCCCGCCCACTTTGACCTCTGTGCACGAGACATTTGTATGCGCCAGTCCAACCATGTGAGCTGCCCATTTCCTCCAATTTTTTTTTACATTTCATGCTGGGCTTTCGTGCCGCCCCATCCGCCGCAGGGGATGCGGTTCGCCCCCTAGGGGGGCACACCCCACAGTTTAGACCTCTGGGATACCGGGACATGAATGTCTTGTTTTTTAATGTCGAAGTAAACTACTGAGCCAATCACTAGATGGCAGACCACGGAAAGCATGCACATCCAAGCAGAAGTCCCAGAAATAAATATTCCAATGTACACCTCCCTGCCCACGAATATACATTTTTCTGTTTCCCCTTCAACTTGAGAAATCAAAACAGCCCTAGCAATTGTTGCAGGATAGGCATAAACGATTGGACTGGTAAAACCTGAACCCTGGACAACTCTTCTAATCTGGAGAATAGCACCAAGAAATTCTCATTTGAGCAAATATACCAAGGGGGTAAAAGACAGATTTGGGCGTTAACCCATCCCTCGCCCTCAATACACACAAATGCAGAAACACATCCTTGAACGCCCAAACGCAGAGCCATGATCCCTAAAAGAAATCCCAGCGTGTTAAGTAGCACTCAGACATATTTGGCCTCTGGCTTGTTCCTACATTTCTCTAGATCTCATTGGGCAACTGCTGATGAACAGTTACGTTCACGTGCAAGGGTAGAAAATACTAGTCAGGGAACATTAAAGGTGCATAGGCCCAATTTTAGCAGACCTCTACTGGGGCCACAACTCTTACCAAGGACCATTTATCTAACCAAGATGGGCGGTCAGGTGTTTGTTACGCTCACATCCCCCAACCCAGTTTCAGTGCATTTTGGACTGCACATTCTGTTGAGTAGAGGCACATGTACGGTTTACCAGAGCAGTCTGATGCCATATCATAGCCCTAATGCTGATGAAATAACTTATTTTTTTTTTAGTAATAAACAGATTGTCATTCACACTGCAGTCCAATGGATATGCAAAGTAATACAACAGAAGGCTGAAAAATTGAATACTTTACTCTGAAGATGTCACTCACATCATTAGCAGGAACAGCTGTGTTTTAAGGTGAAAATGCATCTTGGCTTGATGTGCAGGAGCCCAAGTCAGAGCATACAAGCACTGCATTTTTCACTTAAATGTAGAAAAAGACTAGTTGCAACTTATTTTTTGTAAGAGCAAAACAAATGTGGATAGACACAAGGACCTACACACAATACCTGTACATATAAACGTAAAAAAAAAAAAGAACTTCATTCATAACTTACTTTCACTACGGTTAAGACCGCCAACTCCATAGGAGCAGACACGCACAGTTGCCGATCAGTGGGGTTTGAGGCCAGCTTCCCAAGAGCATAGGCATTGTGTGGCAGTCTCTGGAAAGCCTGGTCCACGACCACCGCCCCCTCCCCCCAAACACCACCCTCCCCTACTTAAGGGTTGGCGAATCCGGCACTGGGAGCAGAACAAGCTGACAGGGATAAAATGAGGGTGACTAGGTCAGCACAGAGGCCGTTACTGATCTTGCTGTGCTTGAATAGTCCAGCTGTTGGAATTCGTAGCATTCTTCCTTACCGACTGCCACTTCTGTAAACCATCAGACCAAATGCTACGGGATGGTGTAGCACTAGAGGGCTATAGGGGAGGAGACGACCCTGGCCTCGATACGTTACGAAAGTGTTTAAGAAACGCCAGATTACTAAACCCAGTGACAGTGTGCGCGCGCATCAAAAACACCCAGCATAGGCCACATTGGACCTACTGAACTATGATCAGTTTTGGTCTCTGATGGCACATTAGGAGAAGAGATACTGTAGGTTTGCCAGTACATATATTGAGAGCTTTTCATAAGATTCCACAAATGACTGTCTAAAAATAATTCATCACTGGGGGCTAGAGAAAGAAATGAGTCTGTCAGTTATTTAACTGCGACAATACCAGTGACAACCTCTTGCCCTGGCACCTGAAGCAGTGCCTGGTGGGGGACACTTATCATTTGCAAAGTTAAGTAGCATGGAGTTATTAGACCAACTCTATAGCAAACCTACAAAAACAATGCTGCTACACCAGGACCCAGGCAGGCAAGTGCATTTTAGACAGTTTTCAATTCTAAATTTAGATTGACTATGGCTCACCAGTATATAGGCTCACCAGTATATATTTTTCTAGGCACAGCCAATTATCAGTAAAACAGTTTTTCCAGAGTCATTTTTCATGATCCAGGCAGGGGCTGAATAAGTTTGTGCTGCAAATACTAACAGCTACTAGTGAGCTACGATTTCTAGCTGGATGTTGGACTCTAATGTTAACCAGGAATCACAATAGTACTAGGGCGCTTTTGAATGAAGTTTATGCAAAGATTCACTTGCCCCACCCCCCACAACTGCCCACTGCACCCCCGGCCCTCTATGCATTAAACGCAATAGATACCTACACAGGGAAACCAAACATCCAAGCCCTCTCCCTCTATAGCAAACAGCCTCATCCTGCAAAGACTCCTGCCCGTATTACACGCACACCTTAGTTGCAACACCATAGAATCTGCCAGGGGTATTTTTTTTTCTCCAGATAAACATCCCTCTTTGTAAATGTTTAGTGATCCGAGATCTAGCAACTGAAAGCTTTTTACGAATGATGGCAGTTTATGCAACAATTGCTCCAAAAAAAGCCAAATTAGTCCATCCTAACCCACACTCCCAATGCCAACATATAGAATAACACTGCAAGATATTTTTGGGTATGGTAATCTTAGGTTAGCTCCTACGGCCCACCTGCAGATGCTGCCTATTGTAAGGTTCTAGAAATACGCGAACTAACGTTGGAGGAGAGACGTACATGTCAAACGGCAATATTTCACATCACAGATGACCACTTTCATAACAGTGACAAACAAGCAAAACAGACAAGCAAAACAGACTGTTCAAAGTTATATATTTAACCGAAGCACAGGTGTATAAATTGGTGTAATAACAAATTACATTTGAACAATGATGTAACATTTTAAGTGCCACTGAACGTTTTAGCCGGTTACATTTGTAAAAAGAAAATCACAGCATAAGAAGCGCCTTCAGCTGTGAACTGTTGAACCTCCAGACCATTTAACCTAGTGTGAGGTATGCTGGACATCAACATGTAATTGGTATTTTAACACAGGGCTAATCCAATGACTCCACATGCCAAACGACCACCAGCATTGCCAGTAACAAGGCTTTCATTGTTTCCACCTTTTCCCAAGTCATCCACTTTCTCATGAACCTTCAAGAAACAAAAAGGAAGCACATATTAGGGTTTCAGTTAATGGAAATGCTTAAACCAGGAGCTCTTAGGTACTTTGCAGGAACAAAATCACCACATGCATCTTATTAAGGAAAGTGCTTAGTTCTAGAAAGTCAGGCACCTCAGCCCTCTCCACCCACAATCCCCATTCCGACCCTGCAATGGTTTATTTGTAGGAAATCAAGCACAAAACGCTTCCAGCTAACCATCAACCAAAATAACCAAACGCTGCATGTCAATCTTGGCTTGCCGTTGTACCTCGATGAAGCCATCTGCGACAGCTTTGCTGCTAGAAGGGTCACCCTGTTCGCATAACAAAGATCAGGCAGCAAGGTATAGTTCAAAAGGTATTAATAAGCAATAAACAAATATGCAAAGCAATAACATGCCAGGATAATGGCAAAAGGTAACTGTGCTCCCAACATCAGGCGTTGAGCTTCTCAAAGAATGGTGCAAAACAGGAAATGCAGGGTGTCCCACAACAAAGCAGCATTTAGTTATGTGCATTCCGCTTGAGCTACTTGGCCAGGGAAACTACATTTCCAGGAACCACAGGCTCCTCAAATCAGGTGAACTGGGGCATCCGAGACAAGCCCAGTCTTCCCCAGTCATCGGCGGAATCGTCATCTTCCGCCCGTAAAGCCTGCCCTAGAGCTATTCTGTGCTTTGTACACTCTTGGAACAGAGGCAAGAACACAATAAGCATGCAATATGTTGTTCCTCACAAGGTTTCGTGTTAATAGCTGTACATTTCATTGTATTCAGTCCTCCGACAGAAGCTACTGCACTTAATCACTGGCCTGGTACTCCTTGCAAGGGTGTGGAAAGATCATCTGATTAGAACCCCCCCCCCCCCGTCCCCCAGCTGCCCTGCCTTCAGCCACTACGAGCGACACCTCAGCCAATACAGCCAACGATTCCTGTATTCTACCCCTGCCTCGTAGTGGGCCGAGATAGATAAATCTTTGCTTCAATCAGAGGCAACCCTGCATATTACCCCTGCCAAGACTGCAAACACCAATAAGGCCAACGCACGAATTTGAAATGTGCTCTGCTTAACACCCCCTCACTCTCCAAGCATGCCACTCATATTCATTACTGTCATAACCGCCATTCTGGCCGGATGGATGGAGGGGGGGGGGGGGGGGGGTTCGCTATTATAGCAAAATAATACAAATAAAACATTTATATATATAAAAAAAAAACACTATCACCTTGCTTTTTCAAGGATTGCAAGGTTTTGCATTTAAAACTGACGGATCAGTTGCATTAACTTTGTCCTGATCCATCGCCCTCCAGCTGAAACAGCTAATTTCAAGATCTTTCCCACCTGCAATAAATTACAAGGACCCAACTGTTCCACCTTGCTAGTTGGGGGACTTAACTGTTGGCGTAAGGATGTCACGCGCCAGAAAGCAACCATCCTAGAGAATGGCGTTAAATAACCTTGACTTCCATGTCCTTAATAGTGTGCTCACTCATACCTTGACTTCCATGTCCTTAATAGTGTGCTCACTTATACCTTGACTTCCATGTCCTTAATAGTGTGCTCACTCATTAGGCGTCACACCCTTGACTGGGTTGTAGTAAATAACGCAAAGTAAATGCGATGGACACTCTCCCTTGCATCTGGTCTGACCAGTATCATGTCTCCATTACAATTGTTACTCCTGGCCCATCTCCTAATACACTAAACCCTCAGAAAATTGAAACTTTAAGATTATGCAGCTGGACCTAAAAGACTGCCTTAACAGCATCATGTCTGCCACATCGGACCTGGACTCTATTCTTCTCACCTTCAACACTACGTTTGCAATGCCAAGGAGGAGATAGCTTGTCTTTAACCCCTGGGCTATGTGAGGAGGAGGTTCCTACTCACGTCCTGGGGGTTGGATTTCTGAAACTGAAAGTAAAACGTCACCGTCAGCGGTGAAAGAAGGTAGGTTTCTACCTTCCTCTCCCTTGATCTCCAGCATTATTGTGCCATTTAGATCGAGGGACACCTTCCTTGAAGTATTGCTAGGCACTGATCGCTTGATCCGCACCCAGCAATGCCACTAGACCACCAGGGATCTGTTTTGAAGTGTGTAGGGGTGGCTGCCCATGTAAGCTGCTCCCACTCCCCTCAAGCATGGGGCGGTAAGTGTTGCCCATCTGTCCCTAGGAAAGGGGCAAAACAAAAAAAAAACGTTTTGGTGAGGGGGACACTAAACCACCATGGAAGTTGGTGACCCTCTCCCACCCCAAATGGGTGGTGGCATCTCATGTAGCGCTCCCTGGGAGCAGATTGCTAGTGCTAGGAAGGGGCAAATGTGTTTTTACTGGGGGGGGCGAGGGTCACTAGGCCACCAGGGATGGCTTGAACATTGGGGCAGTGAGCAGTGTGTAATTTTGCTGGGCTGACCATTGTTTCGTCACAGGTTTTTTTTTTATGCGAGGAGCTGCAACGTTATGCAAGTTTTTTAAAAAAATATTTATGGTTCAGGCCCATTGTCAGTGGGGTGGGTGGGGCTGGATTGTTGGGGTGGGCAGTCTAGGCAGGTATGTTGGTGGGCTGGGACACAATTGCAGGGTCAGGCCACAAGCTGCCCCAGACCATGGCGTTTCCCTGGGAGCGGCTGTCTCCCATGTGGGTGCACCGTCCACAAGCCCAGGCTACACCTCTGGCTGTGCCGAGTTACAGATTTCACCTCCAGGGAGGAATGGGGATCCTGCTGGGGCTCCCCGGAACTGCTGCTGGACTTGGGACAGTTGACCCACCTGAGAGACAGGCGCCCACGGCCGGAGACATCACCTCCGAAACTCGTGAAGTTCTGGCTGGCCCGCGTTACAGCTTTTGCCTCCGGGAAAGGACGGAGACCCTGCCGGGCCTCCCTGGGAGTGCCGCTGCACTTGGGGGAAATGGTCGAACCACATGGGAGACGGGTGCCCAAGGCGGGGCCATCACCCCAACCATCCTTGAGCTCTGGTTGGCCTGCGTTACAGCTCCCCTGGGAAAGGGTGGGGACCCAGCCGAGGTTCCCTGGAGCCTCAGCTGGGCTTGTGGACGGTCAACCCACATGAGTGATAGCCGCCCAAGGCCATCCACAACCCCCCTCCCCCCCCAAAAACCATCCTGGAGCTCTGGCTGGGCTGCATTACCGAATTTCCCTCCGGGAAGCGATGGGGACCCCAGCCGGTGCTCCCTGCGATTGCTGCTGCGCTTGGCGATGGCCAACCCACATGGGAGATGGATGCCCAAGGCCGGGGACATTACCTCCAACTGTCCTGGAGTCCTGGCTGGGCTGCGTTACAGCTTTTTCCATCCAGGGAGGTATTGGCACAGTGCTCGGGCTCCCTGGTGGGGAAAAGCTGTAACGCAGGCCAGCAATAACACCAGGACGGTCCCTGGCCTCTGGCATCCGTCTCCCATGTTGGTCTACCCTCTCCAAGAACAGCAGTAGTCCAAGGGAGGCCTGGAAGGGTCCCGACCTTGCCCGGAGGGAGAAGCTGTAATGCAGGCCAGCCAGATCTCCAAGATAGTCCGGGGTAATGTCCCTGACCTTGGGCGGCTATCTCCCATATGGGGCATCCATGTCCCAGGGAGCCCTGGCACGGTCCCCTTCCATTCCAAGAGGGAAATTCTGTAATGCAGCCCAGCCAGCGCTCGAGTATGGTCGGGGATGATGTCCCTGGGCGTGGGCCAGTTGCCCAGAGGGGACTCAAATCCCTGGTTCGAGATCCTACAGGAGAGGGGAGGTAAGAGCAGGTTGACGCCAAGGTACTACCAGATGACCCAAGGGAATAGAACTAGTCTGGCTCTTGGGCACCTTCCGACTTGGGAGTAATACCATGACCCTTGGAAGGAGTGGTGATAACCTAAACTCCTGGGGCGAGACCAGAACCTCTAAAAAGGCACATCTTTTGCAAGTCTTCCAAGCAGAGATTTGCCCATGACATCTAAGACTGAAATGGGCAGAATTAACAACCAGCCAGCTATTGGAGGGTAGACATTAGCAACAAATGCCTGCAGGAAAGGGACCACTAGATAATGTGTTGCCAATAGACGGACTGATCAGAACCTCCAGATCAACGAAAGTACTTTCTAAAATAGTTGTACCGGCAGCAGTGTGTTGCAGCGGTTGATAACCATATTCATGGAATGGAGATCAATTAGTAATGGGAGGAACCACAACTCGGAGACTTAATCCCCCACTAGAGGAACAGTGGGAGTAATCTCTGGGATGTCTCTACATAGGAGCAAGTCTCCTCAGTCAGAGCCCATGGTACCCACCCCTGTCTTCTCAGGACAGCAAGGGTTACCCTTATATGGTCACTTTCCACAGCCCCAGCAGTTTCTAGGGAGTTTGGGAATTGCCAAGGGCTCACTACTAACAGAGTTAAGTGCTGCCATCCTTTTGCAACCACCGCCTCGCACAGGCACTTAGCCACATTTACTTTTTGGGCCTGTAGGAAGGGAGAATTGTGATCAACCTTGTGGATCATTGAGCGAGAGCCACAATTCTGCCATCTTGGACAATTCCCATACAACTCCTGGGGAGCAAGCACTGACAAGGGGCTCCAGCATGGCTAAATGTTAACAGCCCTTTAAATCAGTCACCCTCTGGCTATTCACCCAACCATTCCATACTTTCAGGAAGCCATTCAACACAAAACACCCACTGTCCATCCTTTGAGTTTCCCAACGTTCCTCAAATACCGAAGGCGACCTTTCCACAGCTATCTGGTGAAGGATGTCAAAAACAAATACCAAACAGGCTTTCCAAACAAAATAATAACTAAACTCTAAAGTGGTAGCTATGGCAGAGCAGTCACGCTGAACTCAAGGGAGGAGTTAAGCTGGTAGTGAATAGTAACCCTAGATGGCACTATATCACACTATAAGAAAAATCAAACAGAATATCCAAATGGTCAAATACATACTTTGGTTTGAACATACATCAAGATACAATTGTATAAAAATAGTAAAAGGGATCTAGACACATGCTCACTCCTAAGCTAAAAGTATGCACACTACCTGATGGTAGACAATACACCCAAGACTAAGAAGTGGGATTAAAAAGGGACCACTAGATAAAACAATTACAGAGTGCTAATAAGTAACCAAAACATGAATATTCACAATTCCCCACACCTCTGGTACATTATCAGCAACAACACATCTACGGTACATTACAAAGCATCTGGAGCAGCGTTATTGAAACTGAGGCACACCCCTCTGGTGGGCCGAAGATGCAGAGGGGAGGGGTAGGGGGGGCGCATCCACATTCCACTGCCCCTGCCACACATGCTTAGTGCGACAGGGGCTGGGCGTTTGTGGGGCCTCTGGCTACCTTAAGAGCCTATTTAGAAAGAAAAGAAAAAAAAAAAAAAAAGCACAAACCTTGCGTCTTCATGAATAGGCTCCCAAAGGCCCGGCCCCTGTTGCATTAAGGACAGGGGTCTGTGGGGCCTCAGGCTCCATTAGGAGCCCATTCATGAAACCTAGAAAAGCACACACTTTGCTACACACTTTGCTGGGATGACCACCCCCTCCCATCCGAAGGCAGAGCAGGCAATCACTAATGATGGCTCATTAGTGCCCTATTTTCAGATGGGAGGGGGTGGTAGGGTGGGTGGGCCAATCCATGGCAGCCAGTTTATGTAAACTTGCATTTGGCAAGGGTCACAAGCTGTGCTGTTGGCTTAATCTGACTGACAGCCAACGAGGATGAAGGCGCCACTTACTTCCAACAATAAATACTCACCTGCAGTTCAGCGATCCTGCTTCAGATTGCGTCCATCAACTCCGGAGTTACATGCTGGCACGAGGTTCCTGCTTTTCTAGATCAAAAAGTGGCATTCATATACATGACCAATAAGTGCCCAGAAACACAAGGATAAACGAGGCGTGGGGGACCCTCTAACTTCACCCACAACAACAGAGCCTGCTTGCCAGTGCCCGATAATCCCAAAATGCTCTTTAAGTCATTGCAGCACTATTTACAATCTGAACTAGAGGTGTGCTTACAATGTTGATTGTTCTAAAATACATCTCCTAGTGTGCTGCTTTGGGTCAAGTGGCCCCCATTAGGCGGCACAAAATGATACATTGTTATGTGCTGTGTGTATTTTGAAAAGGAAACTATAAGACCACTAGAACCTGCCACCCCACAAACGCCCAATCCCACCTTTGGGGGCATTCATGGGGACGTGGGAACGTCCCGGGAAGAGCCATAGCCGGGTATCCTGCTGAATTTTGGCTGTACAGTTATTTTGGAGTGCTGTAAATAGGAGGGGTTGTGTTTTCCAAACCGTTACCTGGTTTGTTTTTTGTGAAGAGGTGTGTAAAGCACAAAGGTAAAGTGTCTTTCTTAGGAGGACCACCACATAATGCCCCAACGGTTTGTTGCTAGCACAAGCAGTCAGCAATGTCCCTTGACTTTCTTTGGATTATGGAAACTAACCAGATCTACAAACCGGGACCCATAGGACATATAGAACACCACAACACTTGTGGTGTACTATTGGAGGACCAGGTTTTTTCCAGCCCCTAATTTTTGCTCAAAAGCCTTCTGGTGCATGTGCGATTTTATCACAGCTACAAATTTTGCATTTTTGTTTGAATGATCATTTTCAAATCCTACTGTACCTCATTTGGTACATACATGCAGTCATCAACAAAGCATATGAAAAGGCATTAATATGGGAGTTTACATTTTTTCATAGGCGAGGAGCCCATTTTGAAATGGAGCACCTTTTTGCCCAAAAACGGTACTGTGAAAAGTAAGGCAGACATTGACACAGGAAAAACCTGCAAAAGCCAGGAAATATGATGGCACATATTTAGACCTTGGATTTACTTCCATTGTGATCAAAGGTGAAACGAGGCCTCTGTGTGACGCAACTTTAGCCAATGAGAGACTGAAACCAACCAAATTAAGACACCACTTGTAAACAAAACATGGTGATCCCATTGGCAAGAGCAGAGACTTGTTTGCTCACAAGTAAAGTCAGTCAGCAGAAAGGTGCAGTGCCACTGAAAGCATCCGATGACACTGCCTAACTCTTTGCAAAAAAAAAAAAAAGAAATTCTCACCGACGCAGAGAAAGTTGTTCTACCAGCAGCCATGACAATGTGCAATGGGTGCTGAAAGTGCAGCAGACAAGCTAAAAAGGATTCCTCCGTCAGACGCCATCAGACAACGTGGCTGAGATTTCTGAGGTGCCAGAAAATATCACTGCACAATTAATCACAGCTGCAAACCATTCTCTTCGCGTTACAGTAGAATGAGGCAACAAATATATCCTGAGAGGCTCATTTAATAGCCCATCTAAAAAGGTACTGTGGGGCAATGACAATATTGAAGTCTTTGTTTTGTACTGCCATTAAAACCAGGGCAACAGCATCAGAACGATTTGACATTTTATATGAGCAGCCACTGTTTGAAGGGGCACCATCTGTGCAGATTCCTACGCAGGCGCCCCATCTCAATGGGTGGAGACAGATCGGGTTGAAGGCTAAAGCGTTGGCAGTCGCTCCACATGTTGCATGGACACTGCATAATTCACTGTGAAGCTCTTGCTGCTCAGAATATGGACAAGAGCAAGTCTCTGCATTTGTGTGTAGATATGGGGTCAGAACATGAGGTTTTCCTCTTTCACAGAGAAGGCAGTTGGCTGCCCAGGGGAAGAGTGATACAAAATGAAGTTCAGCAATTCCTTTTGGATGTGGTGGTGTGCAGCCAATGATCTGTCTTAATGCCAATATTCTCCTCCTCGACACACCTATTCCCCATCTTTGCCGTCACTCTCTGGTCAGCCTCTCTTGGCCCTCTTCCTGCTCCCACCCGTGAGGCTAAAACCTCAGGGTCTTCGACTCCACACTTCTTCTCTCCTCACATCTGACATCTCCAAGAAGTCCTACCACCAGCTGCACCTCCTCAGAGGTATTCTTCCTTTCCTCTCCTTCCCCCAGAAGATCACTGTCTCCAGAGCTCTGGCTCTCTCCAGGTTCGACTACTGCAGCAGCCGCTTTCTAAATGTGCCTGCTTCTACTCTCCACCCTCTGCAACTTATCCAAAACTGGACTGCAAGACTTGTCCTTGGCCTCAAACCCAGGGATCGTATCTCTCCAGGACTCAAATCTCTGCACTGGCTCCCAGTGGCAGCAGGGATTAAGTTGAAAACCCTCTGCATTGTCCATAAGGGCCTTCTGGGGCCTGGGACCCCGATACCGTCCACTCTCTCTTGCTAACCATCTTCCTTCGAGCTCTCTGCTCATCCGCCTCAAACTCCCTCAGTTTGTCGCTTTTCCAAGCAGCGAGTTGGCGATAGATCTTTCTTCTGCTGGGGCCTCCCTGCCTCTCTGAAACTTAAGAACCATCTCTGGAAACACCTCAAGACCTTCCTCTTTGCTTGCTTCCGCTTTCTCTCTCCCCCACCCCCCTCCCTTGCTGATCTCCTGGCTGAATCTTAATTTGCACTGGTTACCTGGCTATCCTCTGATCTCAGGCCCAGGTCTCTGCCCTGCCAGTTGCACACCTGTGCTGCCCCCCCCCCCCGGCTACCCTCACACCCGGGGACTGTTTCTGTATCCCTAGAGCCCCCGACTCTGGATATGTGCACTTGATTTATTGCATTTATTTCACTGTTATCCTATGTAATGCACTGCCCCCTGCCCGCGTGATCTTAATTTCACCCTGGCCTCGTCGCACCTTGAAACACTTGTGTATAGGCACATTATAAATGCCATATGTCGACACTGGCAAAGCAAACCCTCTGATCCACGCTGGCTTGTGCTCTTGACATACCTTGCTGATATTTGATAAATTAAGTTTTTGCAAGGAGCCAATTCATTCACAATGAATAAAAATAAAGTATTTGCCTTCAAGAGGAATCTAGACCTCTGGGGGAAAAAAACAAAACAATTGGAGCTGTGGTAGCAGTTTAGTTCCCATTGCTTGCAGAAGCAATTGAGGAAAGCAGTACAGCTTGCTGCATGTCCTAGAACCAATCACAAGTCACCTAAAATTAAAGGTCCAGCTTTGATAAATTGAAGAAAATTCTATTATTAATGATTGGGTGATGCATCTTCCATTTGATGCCCAGGAGTAGACGATTGAGGTTCAGTAGGACACTACTCAAATCTGAATTTAGGAACATTGCAGTGGGTGACTTTTGCCTGAAGGTTAACCTGCAGTATCCAACATTGACAAGGTCTGCTATACGGTTTTACCCTTGGATCTTCCTACTTGCGCGAAATAGGCTTTTCAGCATTGGCTGTACAGAAAACTAAGAACCGCACAAAGCTGGAAGTGGGAGGACAACCTCAGTGGTGGTCTCAAAAATAAAGCCACACATTGATTCACTTTCTGCAGAGAGACAGGCCCACCCTTCCCATTACTACTTGCACTGTAAAATCAAATTGCCTTCTGCTGAATATACCAATAGGAATGTAGTTTGAGAAAATAAAAGCCCTACTGGAAAATGTTGTTTACACTTCCATGGTTTCTATGTTTAGATTGAAGGGATTGTCTTGGACAGGCCCCATAACATATCCCATCAAATTTATGGCACCAAGCATTCTGCAGCCATCTCTATATAAATAAAATAACCAACACAGAAGAGCGGGGCAGAGGGCTTCCCAAACAATTTATTTTTTGCTCAGGCTGGGCCTAGTTTGAAAACCACTGATCTAGAGGAAGACACATGAGCTAACCCGTAAAATGATGTCCGGAGGGCCACCGAACGCTAAAACATAATTAGCATTACAATACCAGACAGAAGGTAGCATTACCCTCCCAGAAAAAGAATACAAAAGTAGCCATCAATGACACACCAACTATTTTAGTAGCTGGAGTGTAACAGCAGCGATTTAAAAATACATTGAAATTTTAGTTTGTACCACAGATTATGTCTCTGGATAGAAAACTTCAGGGGCCCAAGAAAACTGTACAAGTAAGCACCGTCCGGAGTAAAGGAAAAAGGAAACCAACCTTGTTACCAGGATTCTTTTCTCAATAGTGACACAGATTAATGGAACAGTATAAACCTTTAACTACATTCAGGATAACCCTCCTCAGTTATACTCGGTGAGTAAGACCTAATGTTAACTATTCTAGGTGATTTTCAGTTCAGTGGGACACAGACTAAGGTAAGTAGTAACTAGGAATTTAGGATGGCGCAAGGCAGACCAAGGTTAGTAAAACTCACAGTACAATAAGAATGGCACACAGCAATTCAAGGTAGTTAAAACCCAAGGCAGAGTTATAGACAGGCTATAATAATAATAAAGCAAGTCACGGGAAGCAAGACCCAGTTTGTAAACATACACTTATATTCTGAAATAAATAGATGGGTGAAGCCATAGTTGGATGAAGGATAGTAAGAACTCTTTCAGAGGGACAGTTACCAAACCAACTATTGCAAGTTCGTAAACTCTGGTTGCATTTACTAGGGGCTTCAAAGAAGACACCCTAGAGTGATTCCAGCAATGGGCCTGTGTGAACTGGACAAGAGGACTCCCAATCAAAATGAATCACCCCAAAAGCCTCACAAAAGGTTTAAGGCAAGTAATACCCCAGCCAACACAGTACCTCAGCACAGAAGGTTCTTCAGCTGGACGTTCAGGATCTGCAGCCAAAAACATGGTTGATTAATTCCTTGTGACTGACGACAGGACACTGGAAGGGAATTTGCAGCAGGGAATCAACAGAAGACTTCAGCCAAGGGTTTCTTCGCGGCTGGATGCGGTTGTGGGGCCCTTTTCAGGAGCCAGGACAAGACTGAATATCACTGGTCGGATTCTCGTCGCAAATCTGGTCCAGCACTCTGGTGAGGGGGCTTCAAGGAATCAAGTCTCTGGAGGTCAAGCAGTATGCTCCCAAAGTTTCAGCAAGATTCGGAAGACTGCGCACCACACAATGGCTTGAGGTCCCAGGGTATTGCAGCAAAGCAAGGTCACAGCACGCTGTGGGATGGCTCAAAATGCAGGTCTTCTTGCGACTGTAGGAGTCACCGCGTTCCGGACCCCCAGGTCAATTGGAATTACAGCAGATTCTCCGGTTGCTGGAAATCGCTAGGACTGTCTTTCCTTACTCTCTGATTTTAGCTGCAGTGGTCAGCAGCTTCCAGGTCCAGAGTATTTAACAGGAACTATAGCACAACTTCTGCATGCTCTCCCTGCATGTTACAGCAAGGGCAGTCTAGCAGTCCAATCCGGACAGCCACCTCCCCGCCCCACCCATAGCCCCACTGGCAGTTGGTCCCTTTCAGACAAGATGTTAGACCAAGGGCTGCAGAGTTTTGGACTCCTCCCTCGCCCCTCACCTTCTCAGACACTGAACCTGGGCAGGGAATCGAAAGGATTCCTGCAAAAAAATAAAGACTTGGAGGTCATTCCCTCCTAGAAAGGCAGGGGAATACCTCACACAGCAAGCAGATAAGAAATGGCGAAAAAAGGAGCCTACAATTTTAGCAAAATGGTGGCCCTTCTGTGCACTACCGAGGTTGAATTAACAGCCTACGAGTAATAAAGACTTATAGTCAAAGGTAAAACCACCAGCCAGCCATTCATTCATTCATGTAAACTCACAATGGTTATAAAATGTTACCAGGTAAGAAGGATACATTGTATCCCCCAGCACTCCACATAAGGGAGTGTGCTGGTTCACTTAAACAAAATGTAAAGGGGATGAGAATCCCCTTTACTACTTGGGAACCGTAGTTCAACCAAGTATAGTAAAGAGATTAATGAAGGGAGCCCAAAGGGGCAACCCATCCTAAGCCAAAAAGTTGTAGGAAACCAACTTCAACCATTTACTATGAAGAGACAAAAAGGTCACCCATATAAAAAAAATAAAGCGGGACAAGGAAGTAGTTAACAAGTCCAAGCAAAAAGTTCTGGGTTGACACAGGTAGGAAGAATGATCAGAATTATGAAAACCTTACCCAAGATCACTCTAGGAAAATGGCTACATTCTACCCAATAGGTGCGCTTAAGGCAGCAATCAACCGCAAAAGAGGAAAGGATTTTTCCAATATCAACCATGGCAGTAAAGGGGACAGCAGAAACAAGGTGAGCCCTACCGTGAAGGTTGATCCACTAGCCCAGGGCCCAAAGGAAAAAGCGCATGGCACCAGTTTTGGAAAAAATGGATCAGGAATGGAGACAACCTGGTGAGTAAACCCATTCTCTTTCAGGTTGTGCTGCAGGATCCAATCACCCAAGTACTTGAACCCCAGAGCAGGAAAGGGTCTAGCGGCCAAAAAAATTAAAAATGCTCAGGGAAAGGACACAGGAACGCTAGCATAGCCCTCTTAGAACCTCTTACCATTTATAAATAAGAGTGATGGTGGGGTAACTAGTAATTGGGTGCGCAATTAGTCCAACCAATTATTTACGAATCACCTGTTATTTGGTCAAAAAAGATGCAACAGTAGATTGATAGCTGCGGTTGCAGGAGGAAGAGAGGTCAACCCCAACCTACCTCACTTCTAATTCAATTAGAGCAAAGATTTCCCCTGCTCTGCACTAAACTCTTTCAATAGTTAATTAATAATATGAGAGAGCCTCATCTGCCTCTGAACTTTGTACTTTGACTGCTAATGGCTATGCTCGTCTATAAAAGTCTGAAATAAATCAGTTCCCAGAAGAAACAAAACACATTTGATTACCATTGCATGTGCCAAGTGCCTTAACAGTTTTGCAAATCAATGCCAATGGTTTTGTACCCACATAAAGCCCAAATCTATTGTTCATGTGCAAATTCAATTTACATGTGCCAACACGTGTCGACCCACGTGGGTCTTCCCCAGGGCATTCCATATATCATAAATCCCTTTGACCATTACAACGCAATTGTTAACTTGCTAATTTTAGGATCGATTGATTTATCCTACAAGTGTCACCCACATTATACACAGGGTAGAGAAAAGGGGAGGGGAAACGGAACAAAACAAAAATCAGTATTTGAATTTCGAAAATAAGATTCAATACAAACAGGTAATGACGCATTGAAGCACATTGTCAAAGGTCGAAGTGGGAGGGAGCGGTCGGGAGCAGTGCTCCCATACTTTTAGGTTTCACGGTTCCTATATTTTTAAAAGAAACCATTCTGGAATGGTTTAGTTTTAAAATAAAAGTGTAGGAAGAAGTTGAAGCCTGCACTTTAGTGCACTGCACATTACCATACATAGCAGGTGTGTTTGTTTGGATTGTATCTGGGAGAGGGCGCAGGGATGGAGTTTGTGGGGAGCGGGGCAGACCAGCAGGGAACATAGTTCCACTACTTCTTTTCGTACACTTCGACCACTGATTATTGTAATATAGGATCAGTCACACCTAGAAAGCAGCAGTATACATGCTTCATGACAGTACATACAACTGTATGCTTTAGTTTTAGAAAATGATTATTCTTGCCTTAGCCAATGACTGGCTATGAATAATTTTTCAAGAATATGATCAATTCATTGTGCGCATTTTATAAGCTTATGAGGATTATGGAAGGGAGCCTTTGTCTATGCTAGGCATGAGCTCAATGATTCAGATTCCTTTAAGAAACACCACAATATTCTCTCTTGCTATGGTACTTAAACCCATGTGGTTATTTTGTCAATATTATATTACCAACACATTGATATATTTAAGTCCTGGTGTGTGTTAGGCATAATTGCATGCAGTACCCTCTGGGACCACCACATACAATTAGGACTACAGGTGTAAGCAAAACCAAGTCTGTACTACACAGTTTTGTGGTAGCGAGCTGAGCAGCCAGGCTTATCTCAATAGGGGAAAGGGAGCAGTAAAAAGGAGGTTACACAGAGGTCTTACAATTACAATGTTTCAAGTCAACACTTACACTCAAGGTTTCTTGGTAAACACAGGAGGCAACTTAATATTATACACAAATACGTTTCTATGCAAATTAGACTCCCCTGAAATGGATGCAAAATGGCATTTCAGTTACTTTAAATGGGAGTAAAAAGGCACAAGTTAGAAGAATAGATCACAAATACGTTCTTAGGCAGTGCAAATAGTTTTAGTTCACTAGAAGACTAGATTCAGTTCAATATGCCTAGGCCAAAGTAAATGGACTAGTGTCTCGGATAGGAAAGAGCAGTTCTTGAAGTAAACGGTAAAGTCTTTGCCAAAGTTCTCAGAAGTAGTTTGTATGAAAAAGAATCATGTTGTGTCACCAGCTGATTAGGCCTGTAAGTTGAGAACATTCCACAAACTTTCACCGTGAGAGGTATGTTATCTATCGGGTTGGCACTACCTTAATATGAAGAACAAGATGCAGCAGAAGACGTTGGTTCCTGGCAGTTCCGGCAGATCTCACCGAGTCGTGGGGACAAGAGGAAGGATGTCGGGGGACTCCTGCACTGCACCGGACCGTCGAAAACGTGGACAAAATGGAGTCACTTCACGTAGCTGTAATTCAAGCACACAAGTAGGTGTCCCTCTCCCTGGTTAATCCTAACCAGCTTCGAGAATGGTATCCAGGTGGCTTACGAGTTGATTGGTCCAACCAACTCAAAGGAAGAAGTTTTGAAGGGGATTCTCCTTCGAGATGAACTTGGCCATTCTGGACCTGCAGCAGGGCTTCACCGGGCAAACCAACAGTCCAAGAGTTGCAGCAGCCATCCTCTTCCAGCTCATCTTCGGTTCTTTCGTTCCAGTGGACGACTTGGCATTCCAGTCTCCTAGGAGACTAAACACAGGGAGTTCAGGCACCTCCCTCACTTCCTGGCAACCCCAGACACTTAAACGCCAGAGGCAGTCTTCAGTCCTGAAGCCCGCCAAAAGGCATGGAAACAAAGGGACCAAACCTGGTTTGGCGCGCAGAGACAAAGAAGGACCTTTCCAAAAAGAAAGGGTGAAAAAGACGACCAAAGGGGCTTAGGACGGCATCTTGAAAAACATGGCTCCTGTGATTTTTAGCTACCGGTGTTCGTGAAACATCATGGTAGTTTGTTGTAAAACCACTGCCACCAGCCATTTCGATAGGAAAAGCTAGCATTTGAGTGCTACATGAGTTTCTAGACACAGGGGTTACTAGGTAGCCCCTCCAGCAGTTTATAGGAAGATAAAGACTAGTAAAGTCAATGTAACTTTACATTCTCTGGGAAACAGTTTATCCCAGAAAATGTATTTGACCCTTTGGGAAGTCTAAAAGACATCCCTGGGTCACTGTGTACTGAAGGTGCTGTGTGACACATGAAGATGATGCCTATGGAGTTACCTAAAACTCCATAATCAAAGAACACAAGAGTAAACATCTCGCCATCTCTCTTAACCGTGACAAGACTGAAGTCCTTCCAACTCCCTACCCTCTCCACCTATCCATCCATCCTACCCCTTCTAATCTTCCAATCCCCAACCAGGCTCGTAATCTAGGCATATACTTTGACTCTCCCCTCTCATTCGCTCATCATATCTCCCTCACTGCTCGGGCATGTCGCTATCATCTCTTCAACATCCGTAAAGTCAGTCCTTCTCTCACCTTCCATGCTACCAAACTCTTAATTTCCTCCCTCATCTTCTCTCGCCTTTTCCTTGGTCTTTAAATCTCTTCATGACCTTGCTCCTCCTCACCTCTCCTCCTATACCCCTCTCACTCCCTTCGTTCTGCTGATCTCTTCTTACTCTGTTCCCCCACCACCATGTGCCTCTTCTTGTTTCCGCTCCTTGCCCCCTTACACTGGAACCCTCTACCTCTTTCCGCTCCTCCCCCACCTATTCCTCTTTCTGCTCCTCACTGAAAGAACTTCACTCCCCTCCCAGATACCTTCCCCCACCTCTCTACCCCCTCCCTCCTATTGTCCTTTTTATCTGCCCCGTCTCTCCTATGATCTCCTCTTTTGTTACTCACTTCACTCATTACTCTCTCCCTCTCGATCCTTCTCTACCCCCCTCCTCTCCCTTCTTACTTGCAAATTATTCTAAATACCGATTTTATGGTTTGATTCAGATTACTGTTTTGCTTCTACTGTTCCAAGTTTTATGTGGTACTTGTTAACTGTAAAGCGCCTTGGATTAACGCACTATACAAAATAATAAAAATACAAAATACAAATAAAACATACAGCAAAATACGAGAGTGGGAAAAAAGGATCACTCTTTGCAAGTAAAAAAAATTAAATCCTCAAAATTCAGCAAAGTTGCTGGGGGTCTCCATGGTGAAGGGAATTAGCACATTTATGATAATTCTCCCCAACAGTGTGTATTTACCTTCCTTTTCAAATGCCGGTCATATCACACCAATGCATTAGTTGGGGTAATCCCTTTATGGTTAAGTGATAGTTGCTGCTACAATGTTCAGATTACTGCTCGATTAATCTAGAATCAAAAGTATTAATCTAGAGTCAACCTTTAATACTTAATAAAGTGGGCATATCATTACGTCCCATTTATTTATGATGCAAACACAATCAGTAATATCTTTTGATTTAATATACATCCCTTACCGTGCACTTATCCAGCCGTGCGTCTTACAATTCTTGTTTAGTACTTATTCAGGAATTCTGATAACGCGTACATTTATAGTTCAGCTGCAACCCGTATCATGACGATGTAACTTGTGAAAGTCTCTTGGTTCACTAGTACATCACCTGTATTTAAAATCTGTAGCAGATATTCAGTCTTCCCATTATAACAGGTCCTAAGCTCAATTGAAATTTACCTCAATTATTCAGCAACGTTCTCCACATAATGCGCACACCTCCGTCTTGTTCGAGCAAACGTATTTAACAGTTTCCTCCCGCATTGGTGCGTCATGTGAACAATCACCTGATCTTGCCCTTCGTCCCGCCTACTCACCCAGTTCCTGTTAGTCTGTGTGTAGAGAACGCCGCCCGCCCACCCCACCATCTCAATACTTCAAGCAACCCTTGTTTACCGCATGTTTAGTACATCTTCCTTTTTCAAAAGCCCAGTAGTCAAGGTCTGTCCGTACATATAAAACAGTTTCGCTTGCTCACCAATTACAAAGAAGGCTTTATTCGCTGCATGCTTGATAATTTGTGCATATTTCCATTTCAACAGGGGAAGCATGAATGAATCTAGGGTCAAGAACTTTCCCTGTGCAGCCGTATTATCCCTCCCCCCAATTAGGTGTCTGATGATAATTAGATCCAGGTTAGAATATCTATCTAATGGTCAATGATAGTTGTAGCCGGTCAATCTGGCCTCGCTTACTTATCACTTAACATGTGCTTTGATTATGCTCATGTCTAATAATGGCGCACGCTCCTCCACACCCTCAACCTTAGACTCTACTCATTCCTGTTAATATCTTCTATCAATAATTGTTGATTACTTTACATAATTTCCAAAAGTATTATGCCACGTTTAGTCATTCACACCCAGAAGCAACCTTATCCACCTTCCGTACCTTCTGTGTAATTGATACTAACATCAACATTGATGATACATATCTTACAGAAAAAACATTAAGCTCATGCTCCTTTTTAAGGCCCAGTTTTACACATTGACGTTTACAAATAGTACATGCTTCCAACGGCCTTAAGAATAGTTGTTGTTCTCCTCTCGGATGTGTCTCGGCTTGCAGTAATCCTACGAAGCGTACATCTCCGCAGTCGTCCTCATGGTACACTGCCAATGCACAGCCAGCAGTAACTTTGATCGATTGTTTAAGTTCGCCAAGTGCTCTCGGATCCACTCTAAGCTGCGAAATTGTGCTGCCAATATATACCTTTTTACATACACATACCAACACATACACCACAAATTTAGTCTTACAATTAATGAAGTCTTGAATTTTAACCTCAAGACCCCCCTGACAAGTAAATATCTTAGTTGGCGACAATGCAAATTTGCTAAAATGGCATGTGCCTGGAAACCGATAATTTGATTGGTTAACCAATTAGGAAGATACCTACTATTGGTGTCAGATGCAAGGAATGCCTTTTCAACGTAGGTGATTTGGTATAGAAATTTTGGGTTTGCCGTTATAAAGTTGCAACCTCTCAGTTCAGCTTCAGAAATACCAGTGTTTATTAAGTAAGCTACAAATCTGACTGCTTTCACTTGAGTATTTAGTAATGAAATTCACAAATTCTGGATGAGTATTCCCCCCCCCCCACCGATTCCTTATCCAATAAACCTTTACGATCCAAATTTATGGTAGACATTTTGGCTTGATCTAAGATGTTCTCATAATACCCTCCTTCCTTAAATCGGTTACCAATTAGTTCAGATTCTTAACAGATAAGTCCTGTTAGTGCTACAATTTCTGCATGCACAGTGAAATTCTCCCTTCGGTATATTGTTAATAACACCCAATTGATGACAACTCTTTGCTTGCAAGATAGAGTTTGTGCGGTGACTTTCCTGTGTGAGTTTGTTAAAAGGGCATTATTCTCAATATAAGCCTAGAAAGACAGACAATCTTGGAATCATCTATTTGGCCCGTAGGAATTCCAAAGTTATTCTTGTCAAGCTATTGCATTAAGAGTTCCAATCCGTCTTTGGTGCCATTCCACATTAGGACATCTGTATACACCTTTTCCACATATAGATTTCTTTGGAAAAGTTGTGTACTTGGTGGAGATGGGTGTTTTCAAAGAATGCCATGAAAAGGTTCCCAAGTCCAGGTGCATACTGCACCCATCGCAATACCACTCATTTGTAAATAATATTTCTGAATGAACCATTAAAAGATTGTGACTAAGGGTGAAGTGAAGGAATGATTTCATCTGTACATGTGGGTGAAGCCGAAAATGTTCTGAAGGAAAATCTATTGTTTCTAACGCTAAACAATGTTGGATAGAAGTATATAATGATTTGACATCCAAAGTGGCTAAATGGAACCAGGGTTGCCAGATTTGGTCTAACAGTTGGAGGGTATGCGTCTGTCTTTTAAATATGCTGGTATGCACAGAACCACATTGTTAATAGCTGAATATATGTATTCTGCAATCCCCTCAGTCGCCCAACCTT
This sequence comes from Ambystoma mexicanum, assembly GCF_040938575.1. Lineage (NCBI taxonomy): Eukaryota > Metazoa > Chordata > Amphibia > Caudata > Ambystomatidae > Ambystoma > Ambystoma mexicanum. Next base: position 282,809,499 of record NC_090939.1, read on the forward strand.
GCCCACTAATAATCGGTCTACTGATGGAAGATCCTCATATGCTTTATGTACCTTGAGTAGAAAATAAATTGTTGGAATCAATGGTTTGTGTCGGATTAGAAAAGGAATTCTCACCATCTGTCAGGAGCCCCTGCAAGTACCAATCGTGTACTAACCTGGTTAATGTTCATTTTCCAAGGTGGGATTAGTGCCCACTTGCCTGTAGCAGCCGGGTGTTGATAGGTGTTTCCCATTCGTATGTAATCTTGTCTGTTCAAGATAATAATATTACCCCTCCCCCCCCTTAATTATAATATTGGCATCTTCTACAAGGTTCCATAAAGCTATTCTTTTATTACTGGTCAAATTAGATTTCTTGCTTTTGAAACCTAAATTGTGTGTTCTCAATTTCTTGGATACTCTGAGCTTCTAGTCTTGCTTTAGGTTGATATATATTTTTACCAGAAAATTGAAATGAAAGAAATATATCAGTTCGCACTTTTGCCATATCTGAAGTGGATGTTGGGGCAAATGAGACCATAATTAAGTAAACAAGTAAACCAGATTCACCATTGGTGAGCTCCCTGTTAAGAGTGATTTACTACTATGCCTTCAGAATTGATTTGCCAGCTTGATTTGACCATTTATGGGTGTTAACTTTCAGACTCTTTGTAGTTTAATCTATCCTTTCCTATAACTTTGTCCCTCTACATTTGATAGTTGCAGCACACAGCAGTGCTGCCAGCGTTGCCACTTGGGCTTCCCTTTTTTGTCTCGACTTACATTGCAGAACACGTTCAATGGTAGATCCCCTTATATCATCAGACCAGTACACCCCATCTTATGTGGCGTGCTGGGTAAATACATGGTATCCCGTTCCCACTGCTACTGCAACATTTGTTACAGTGACAAACTTGCTTTATGGCTGGTGGCATAGTGCATACTTGTCAAACCAGCCGCAGTAATGCACAGAAGGGTCACCATTCTGCTAGAATGTGGTCTTCCTTCTTTTCGCAATATAGGGTGCTAGTCCTCTTAGTCCTTCTGCTGTTCTGGGTGGGGGAGGTCCTGGTTCTTTTGGCTTCGGCAGGAACCCTTTGTGTAGCCTGCCGAGGTTCCAGCCTGTCTGAAGACAGTAAGTGGGGTGGAGGGGGTCAGAAACTCAGCTCACCTTTGCCTTCTGGTGGGCCCCCGAGAGAAACCAGTACCCATTGGGGGCTGGCTGTCTTGATTGGGTAGTATGTACAAATGTCATGTAACCAGTAATGCCCGGAGGATAACGGGCGACAGTGCAGAATCTGGTGCAGATAGTGAAACGGTGTGGAATTGTTTAAAGAACATACGCGATGCCACACACCCACATTTTCACTTTTGTTGAATTTATGACCAATAATGTTTTACTCACCTTGAATAGCGTATTGCCATTCTAAATTGGTATCCCGACTAACTTCTCACAACGTGCATACTGCCCACCTGAAATTACAGAATGTACTTACCTTTGAACTGTGTTCTGAAAAGTAAGAGTGTAACTATCATTTCCTAAAATAATAATAAGTTACATATGTTGCAAAGTGCTTAACTGTTTTGGTAGTGTAAGTGAATTATTTATGAAACAGAATAACTTGCCTAAGTGGCCAGGTAGTTACTGTAACAGTGTTGGTAGTATTCCTGAAACCGAATAACTACATAGCTGCTTATTACCAACAGTGTATGCTCGAAGTTCATACTGGCCTTCTCCCCATGAATAGCATATTGCCATTCTAAATGTGTATCACTAGGTTTTACTGTGCATCACTATCACTAGGTTTTACTCCCCTTGAACTGCATAATGCTATTCAAAATAAGGTGTATGGTTTGCATACTATAAGCATAGTGTTGGTTTTTATAATTGTGTTTATGAATAATGTTATATATGATCCCTAATCACAGTGAAACCAGGTATGTAGTTGTCCTGGCCGCCTTGAAAATGACAGGTTGATTAAGCCATGTATAAAGTAGCACTGCCCTCCCTGGAGAAAAGGCTTGCATTTGAGCTAATGTGCATACACACTATGCCTTGCTGTTGTGGCTCAGAACTGGGGGTGAACTTCCTGCGATGGTTACTAGGTGGCGTTGTGGAATGCATGACTTGGCTCAAATGGATTTTCTTACTTGTATATACCCATCAGGGTTTCGTTGATGTACGCTACAGGTTATTTATGCAAAACAACAACCCTACCCTAGATAAGCCTGACTGACTACTCCATCCACTACTGTTTGATGCAGTACAGGTTTATACGAAAGTTGGGTTCACTGTAGTTTAGTTGGGGTTTACTGTATTGCCTTCAGGATTGTTTTAGGAGCCTTGTGTGGACTTTAGAAAAACTGTCCAACAATTTTACACCAGGTCCTGACTTTTTGCAGAGAAGTGCACTTCACTGACCTTTTGCTCTTTTGTTATGGGGACATTTACTAGTTCACAAGGTTAGTACTGGGAAACTTTTATGACAGTTTACCCGTTTGGGTAACTTACTGCGCAAAGCATCTTCCAATGCAGTGCAATTGCGGTAATTTTGCATCACCCTAGACTAAAACCTAAAAAGGGATTTTTGGTTACTTTTAAATGCCCAAGACAAGCTAGTGGCACCAGTTACATTTTGCTATATTTTTAGTTCGCTCATTCACATTTGGCTACCAACAGTGGCTAGTGTCCCAAGATGGATATGGCACAAGATTTTTGCTTATTCTTTGGCCTTCCTGCCATCTCAGGTCAGGATTTCCATTTTATCCTCATGCATTTGCCAACAAAACTGCTATTTTCGCATGCTATGTGTGATGGATAGCATGGGCTAAGTGTGATGTGTGGTCCCAATCCAAATACTGATGCCAGTATGTCTAGTGTGCATGCACGAGTCAGCGCCACAGTTGTCCCCAATTGTATTACTGCTGGTGTGCATGTGTGGGGCAGATCTCCAATTAAAAGATTGAGTTTGATCACTCACCTGAAATTAGAATAAAGGAGTCCTGGAGCAAGTCCAGCAGATCAGAAGAGGAGCCAAGTATCCTGTGTAGCTGTGCAGAAGACCAAAGGCGAAACCTGAAGTGACCCATCGGCCATTTTGTTGCGTACCGTTGAAACCCTGCTGGACTACCCGATCTCAGAAGACCCTTGGACTGGTGGAACCAGTCTTGACACCTTCTCACGATCCTGCAGCCTTTGGAAGTGTTTGTTTCTGGACCACGCAGTGGACTGACCAGCTCAGTTTTGGGCTACCGTGCCAGAAGCGTCACTGTACTGAGTTTTGGTCTTCAGCTAGTCCCTCCAAGTCAGACTGGTCCTGTTCTGGAAGGCCTCCTTTGTTCACAACTGGTGAGACACCTGTGATGTCACCATTGTGGTCATAGGCTGCACAACAGTCTGCGTGCAGTAGAGATGGCTTTAGCTGAAATTCAGCTTAAGCATTCAGTTCTCAGCTTAAAGTCACTACAACTAAGGTTTTTTTTTCATTGAATTGCAAGGATTTTGTTATTCCATAGATTTGTAGTACCCTATCAGACCACTAGCCATGGCCTTCAGCCGCCCAGCACAATTACTATTACAGCCAGTGGTTTGGCAGGATTACTGCCAGATCACGAGTAGCAGTCTAAGTCCATTTATTTTTAGTCCATATGATTCAATGGGGAATTTATCGGCGCAATGACCACAACGGTAATTGCGGCACAGTAATAGTTCTGTAAATAGGCAGAACGTTGGAAGATTTACCTCAAGCTCAGAGCTTAAGGTGAATCCTCCCAACTTTCCGCCAACTCACAGTTGGGCAGTGCAGTAGGAACGCCATTACTGCTGCATCTGTATGCAGAAATTTATTTGTACCAAGCTACAGCTGCCTTATCAGCTGACTGTTCGATCCATGCTACTTAAATTCTCAGGTGGTCGAGTTGAGTTTTTTTGTTCTGCCTCATGGTTTTTATGAAGTCTTGGTAGGACTTTAGAAAAACTGTCCTAACACTTGGAAATACTGCAGCTTACATTTTACCACAATAAAACTTTCCTATGTTTACACCATTTTCAGTTGTCACTTTGAAATTCTGCTGCCAACTTGGCCACACGGGTCAATTTTTACTGCTTTGAATCACTGCACGAACTGTACTTGTCTGGTCTCCTCTACCCCTGAATTAAGCCACACTTCAGATAGCACTTGTTTTAATCTATACCATTTGAGATTCCAAACAAAGACTTATATCCAATCCAAAATAAGCTAGTATCTAGCCTCCAAAAATAACTCCGAAATAAGAAGCTAAAAATGGTGCAGCAGAAATTACACTGATCAGTCAGTCAGTCAATGTCCATACTCCCACCCTAGAATTCAAGTGTCACAACTAGTATCACCTACTTCTCCCTTAACTACCACAGCTGCCCTCTCACATTCACCACCCCCACGACATCCTTTAACACAGACCCTAAACCCCTTACAGCTGTTCACACCACCCCCACCCAGCCCTTCCTTGATCCTCTCTCCCTCTCCCTCTCCCCCCCCCCCCCCCGCCGCCGGTTCCTGCTCTTGGCTCAGGGTAGATCCTGATACTTCGCAGAGTTGACCACTGGAACGAAAGAACCGAAGATGAGCTGGAAGAGGACAGATGCTGCAACTCCTGGAACGTTGGTTTGCCGGTGGAGCCCAGCTGTAGGTCCAAATTGCCAAGTTCATCTCGGCAGAGAAGCCCCTTCATGAACTTAAGTTGGTGGGACCAATCAACTCGTAAGCCACCTGGATACCATTCTCGAAGCTGGTAAGGATTAACCAGGGGCAAAGACACCAGCTTGTGTGCTTGATTAACAGCTACTCTAACTGAAGTGACTCCATTTTGTCAGCCCGTGCAGGAGTCTTCCCCCCTCAATCCCCCCCGTAAGATCTGCAGGGACTGCCAGGAACCAACATCTTCTGCTTCATCTTGTTCTTCATATTAAAAAGGTACTGTGCCAACCCGAATCAGAGAACTCGCGGTGAAAGGTTGAAGAACTTTCCCAACTTGCAGGCCCAATCAGCTTGTGACCCAATATAGGATTCTTTTTCATACAAATTACACGAGAACATTGGCAAAGACTCCCAAGTAGGTGTGATCTATTCTGCTAACTTGTGCCTTTTTCCACCCATTGAAAGTAACTGAAATTCCATTTTGCTCCCATTTCAGGGGAGCCTAATTTGTTCAGAAACGTATTAGTTTGGTATTGAAGTGTGTTTGTGTATAATAAGTTGCCTCCTTCTAGTGAATGTTTTCTAAATGATTGTGTAATAAATGTTTTACCTTGAGTGCAAGTGTCTACTGGAACCACTGCGATTGTAAGACTTCTGTGTAACATCCTTGTACTGCTCACATTCCCTCTTGAGATGAGCCTGGCTGCTCAGCTCGCTACCACAAACTGTAGGACAGACTTCTACCAAAGGTTATTTTTGCTTACACCTGTAGTCCTAAATTGTATGTGGTAGTCCCAGAAGGTACGGCATGCAATTCTGCCTAACACGCTGACCTCCAGCATAAGCTCCTTCGCCCAACAAACCCTTCAAACATTCACCCTTAACCCACAAATGCAAGGCTCGCACTGCAGGCAACAATTTTACACCCCCTCCCATCTAAACTCTTCACTCAAGACTGAATATCCTATGCCCTGCCATCACCTTACAACTCCACCATCTCCACTCCCTGCTTTCCCAGAATACACCCACCTCCTATCCAATCGCCTCCCTCCCCCCCTCTTCCATCACCCAATTGGCTCCCTCCCGGCCCCACCTTCTACACCAACACGTATCCCTGCCTGTACCATCTGCCACACAGTTCATTGAACCTACCATTACTACCCACTCCACCCCACCCCACACCCTCAATCTCAAACCTTCACTCCACATAACATTAGTCACAACCACTCTGATCCTACCACCTCTTCAAAATGCATAACCACATACCATCCATGGGGGACTGCACCAACACCTCATACAACTCCTCCCGTGACCACAGCTGCCCCTCTGCCATTACTGCTCAGTCAACCAGTCTTTTGCCCACTACTGCCACCTAACACTCCCAAAGAAACCACCTTTGCCCACTTGCGCCACCCCCCTCCCCCCCATTATGAATCCACAACCAGCACCACACTGGCCAACCACTATCTCTTGTGTATCCCATCAGCCGACCACCCACAACTCTGTCCAGCATTACCCTTCCAGCTAATCCTCAGCCACACCAACAGTTGCTCACAATACATCCCCGAGGCACCTTGCGAGCAATTCTGTCCTTGCCCCCCACCCAAAGTAACCTAAATAAAATACAAAAACATACATCAGTGGTGCAATAACCTCAGCCCTTAGTTCCCCACCAATACAAATAAAAATAAGAAATGTATTCTCTCGCTCCCCTCTCCCCCATTTGGTTGATATGCCCCTTATCCAATGACCAGCTCTTTTACTGGATAACCTGGAAACCTTCCAGCTAACACTGCTAATCTGAGCCCCAACGCTGCTGGTCACACCTTTGATGAAATCTTTAGATTCTCCGACCTCACCACCACGCCCGCTCATATGGTCAGACCATTCCAACATTATCTTCATCCTATCCTCATAAAACTTCCCTTACCTTTTGGTAGCCTCTGACCCACAAACCCAATCCTAAACCTGGAAAGAATTCAAAGTGACCCCTGATCTGGCAGAGATACTACTTTTATCTCAACCCACAATCTTTCCCCAGCTCAGGTCACCATCTCTTAGATAACTTGCTCCCCAAAGCACTGAGAAATATCGGAGGGGCCAGAGGGAACAAACATCAAATGCCTTTCACCCAGCTGGTTCTCTCCAGCTCTCAAAAATACCATCTCTTGGAGCCTGCATGGTGTTCAGACGAATCTACATCAAACAAACTTGACCATATCTCCCAGCTCAAACACATGAATCAATCCTATTACAGGACAGAATCTCCAAAGCCTCACACCCAAACAGGGAACTCTTGAAAGCTCATTGCTTATTTCAACACCCCTGCATGCTCCACCAACTCACCCAACCCCACAATACCTATGTGAACCCCCCCCCCTCACAAAGCACGAGAGAGACTTGGTCTAAAATCTCATCCCTCTCTGTGCCATCTCGCCCCCTCCAACAGAACCATCTACCCTTTCACTTTTCTCCTTCTCACCACTTGCCCCTAGAATTCCTCAAACTACATCACAGAGGACAAGCAGGCTCCCCAGGAGACCCTTGCCCCCCGCACCACTCACCCTCCCCATTAAAAGATCTTGTCCTCCTCTTGGGCTGGCAATCACCCAAAATTTATCATCAATTCAAGCATCTTCCCAGCAGAATTTAACACATCGTTCATCAAGCCCCTTCTTTAAAAAAAACCTCTTGACCCAACTACAGACCCATCTTGAGCAACTGCAATTTAACCAAACTAGCCGACTGAGCCGCACACTTGCATCTATGCCGTTCCTCAGAATCTAACAAGATCCTAGGTGCTGCTCAATCAGGCTTCAGACCTGTACAGGGAATAGAATCTTGCTTAGTTTCCATTTGGAACAACCTAAAAAGACAGACTTGATGGATGCGCTGCTGTACTCCTGCTCGACCTCTCGGCAGCATTTGATAAGATATGCAACGCCATCCTCACCATGGGACCTCATTGTTCACACTTGTGTACAAGCACAATATAAAAAAATAGGCATTCAATTCATCCACTAGGGATCTAGCTCTAAACTGGATTGCCTCCTTTATATAGCGCTCTATGCATCAATGGTCTGACCTTAAAGCACTGGTAGGTTGAATGCCCTCAGGGACTGTAGTCCAGGTCAGTTGAGAGTGTAAGGTGTCATAGGGTGCAGCTAATGCAATTGCCTGATGGTAGCTGTGGTGGTATTGATATCAGTTGAATGTGTGCAGTCTGGAGGATGGACACCAAGACTGGGTACTGGCTGCGTTAAGCCTGTGTAGGACGCATGTGTGCAGCTAGGCCGGTTGTCATGGGATGTAGCTGCGTTTTATTACAATGAGGTGTTCACGGAGTAATGTTTGGATGGGAGCAGCTAGGCTGAAATTGATCGAAGGATGTAGCTGCACTCCAATTGTGTGTTGGTGTAGAGTAGAGATTAAGCATAGTGGTATGGGAGGTGAGTGTTTGGGTGGAGTTAAGATGTAAGGAGTTGGCTATTCCGGTTTTTCAAGCGCGCATTTGCTTAATAAGCGTATTCAGTGGTGTCGTTGCTCGGGATCTCATTGAGCATTTGTCATCGGGGTGCAAGGACTCAGTCGCCTCAGATGGTCATAGTCTGCATTACGGAAAGAGCCACGTTTTTAGAGCTTTGCAGAAGGTCATAGTCTTGGGTGTCGAATATGGGGGGGGGAGCGAATTCCACAGAGTTGGGGCCAACATTGAGAAGGCGGATCCTCCGAGGAGTTCGAGGTTGGAATCACTAGAAAGAGGCCAGTGCTTGATCTTAGGGTGTGAGATGGGAGGTAGGGTTTTATCTTTTCTTGTGGATAAGTTGGACCGGTCTTGTGCACTGCTCAGTGAGTGATGCACAAGGTCTTCAAGGTGGCCCTTCGTCTGACTGGGAGCCAGTGGAGGGTTTGGAGAGCAGGTGAAATGTGATCTCTGAACCAGGGCGAGAAGTTCAGCAGAAGCGTTTTGGGCTCTTTGGAGTTTGTCAAGTTGGTATGCCGGTGCTCTCAGGTATAGGGCGTTGGCATAGTCCAGTCTCAACATCACAATAGACCTAACTGCGGCAAGTCTGTTCAGGTAGGGAAAAAAATGCACCTGAGAAGTTGGTAGCGACAGCATTTTGACACGTTGATCTGACAAGAGAGGTTAGGCCTGAGTCCATAGTGCAGCCTAGGTTTTTACTATATCAGAGGGGGGGCCCAGAGGGCCGTGGGAGAAGGGCAATATTGCCATACACCATGATTTCAGTTTTATCAGTGATCAAAAGGAGGTGGTTTTTGGTCACCCATCGGTCAATAACAGACAAGCTTCAAGGTCGGGATGGGGTTGGTGCAGGTTTTGGGGATTCTTAGGATAATTAGGGCATCATCAGCGTAGTTGTAACAGGAGATGTGCGTACGGATGATTCATGGTAGAGTTGTCATATAGAGGTTGAACAGGAGAGCATAGGCATGCGCCTATCCAACAGATAAATTGTACACTTACATCAGTTCTCTCATCACCCCACCCAGCCCTTCACGGGGTGCCGCAAGGTGCCTCACTGTCCTCTTTAACCTCTACTTGAACCTGCTGCCCACCCTCATTCTAGATCACAGTCTATCATGCTACAACTACGCTGACACCAAACGACCATTCAATAACTCATCCTCCATCTCTCCCGATCTCGCAAACTGCTGCTCCGAGACCAAACACTGGATAACGTCCAGTCACCTGCTACTTAAGCAAAACAGATCATGCAATGTGGAATAACCACCCTCTTCACTCAGCCCCCACCCCTGCCCTCTCTGGGCCCACCACCTCTTGGGTTCATTATGGACTGAGACCTGACCATCATCTCACATCAACTCAGTGGTAAAAAGCAGTAGCCTCCAGATCTGTATCCTACATTGCATGTTTCCTTTCTACACATGAGTTCCAGCAATGATCACAATCATACTACCATGCCTAGACTCTGCCAACGCACTATACTTGGGAGCCCTCGCATCTGAGAAAAGAAAATGCAAAATACAGCTGCGAGACTCCTCCTTGCCCCTCCTAGAGAAAACCTCTGCTGTGTCCTCAGACCACCATCAGCTTCTGATAAGTAGGCATGCTACTTTCAAAGCGATGTGCATCACTCAGTCGATCCTGCTACAATAAAAAGGACCCGAATACCTGCATCAAATGTTCAATCGCTACAGACCAAAGAGAAGCCTGAGATCTGGCTCTGCACTTCCTCTTAATTCCAGTGACCACATCAACTCGTACTGGAAGGACCTCCTCAGTACAAGCACTCACAATTTGAAACTCTCCCTGTAAACATCTGCCATATAGAGGACCACTTAGTCTGCAGGAAAGCACTCAAACATGGCTCTTCCCTTTTCCCCCCTAGATCCCCAGCATAACTAATCTGACCTACGCACCCCAGCACGATAGAACTTCCCCATCATTTGCCACAATCCACCTACCAAAACCTGGTGCGTCACAACCTACATGACCCATTAAGCTTTCTTATTTAATCAATTCAGATCTGGCCACCGTGACAAGATCCAGCAAATGCCATCGAATGGAATCAGGTTCCATTAACATAAGCCCCCCCCCCGAGCCCACCTGTTACTTAGATTTCAATGAATCTAGGCCCTCTAAACCTAAACTGTTCCTGCCCCTCACAGTGGCTACTTCTTCTGAATGTATGAAATTAGACTCCAACACAAGCCACTACAGCCCATCCGAAGCACCCCACCACCCCTGAATATTTAAGCCTTCTGTGGCTTTCATTCCCAAATCCCCACTGTACGAATTCCGCTTCTCGTTCAGATTCCCCTACTACGCTAAGTGGAAGTCAGGCAGCCAGAATGGACATTCATGGGACTCTGGCTAGTGGGCCAGTGGTTTCTCTCTAGAGAGATGGGGTTGTCTGGAGACTGGGAACAGCACTGACGACCACTTCGGTATTTGTCTATAGGCGAGAATGCATTATCACACCCTTTTTACTACATTTACTGCAATTAACGAGATGGTACAGACAAGAAAACCTACACTGGTGGTATAGGTTTCTTATCTGACAACTGTGCATGCAATTAGAATGTAGACTGCATGCTAGTTATTGATGAATTTGTTCAGAACATAAAGTATAGCAGCACCCACAACTGTAGACAGGGATTGATAGACTTTACAATAAGCTTGCCCCTCTCATGCTGCAACCCATAAAATACAGCAGTCACACGAAAAATTCAGTCCAGCTGTCACATAGCAGCCTTTCCTTATGCCTTTGCAATACGTGCGGCACAATTTAAAATGGTTCCATGTGATATTTTTGCTGCAAAAATATTGCCATACAAAAATTTCGCCATATTTTTGCGGCGAAAATAACACATGGGGACAACATTTTTTTTTATGTGCGGGGGACACCCCCGCACCTAATATTTGCGACACAAAAAATATTGCCTATGGCCGTTCCCGACGACTATATGCACGGCGATATTTTTGGTGGCGAAAATATTACCCGATAGCTTTAAAATGCTTCAACCTAGTCATTTCTGCTAATCATGGAATGTCAATTATTTACTGTCCGCTCGCATTGTGTTCCTCTTAGTCACAAGTTTGCACAAACTACGGTCTTCCGAAATGCGTTAATCCACCGCAGTGCTTCGAAACCATACTAATGGCAGCAGGAGCTATAAAAATAGCCCAACACACAAATTTTGGCTACAACATCTCAGACCCTGCTGGGCACTTGCTCTCTTGTGGTTGGAAAACAGCAGTTGCAAGCAGTGATCACCAACCAACAGGGACATATGACAAGAGGGGCAAAACGCAAGGGGATTTTTACCCGATGGATTTGAAAGTAAAATCAAATTAAAGTTTGTATTTCACACGTCAAAATTGGCTCCTTCACAGATGGAAGAGATTTACATCCCAAATCAGTAACCAAAACGAACGGAAAAATGAGGCTGGCATCAAACCTAGGAGTAGTATTTGTTGCATCTGCACATTACACACTGTTCCCATTAGAAGAACGTCCCATTTGATGCCCAAGCCGTAGGAGTTCAGCTTCTCCTTCAGGCTCCCCTAACACGCTAAGCGGAAAAGATGAGGCAGTCGGAACTTCCAGGTAGAAAATGGACATTCAGGGGACGGTGGGTGGATCAACAAGGCTAGAAGGGTGGAAGCGGGAGGGTGTTCACGAGCAGTTTCTCTAGAGTACCAGGTGGTCTGGAGAAAGGATCAGGCAGTTAAGGTCATAAATTGTAATAACACACAGATGGGGAGCAATGCCCTACATGTGAACCTAAACGGAGTTCAGAGTGGGGAAATTCGGGTATTTGTAATCCATTTGGTTTGAGGAGCTTGCTGGGAGTTTAGCTACCACAGTTGGTTGCTGTTGCATGGGACAACTGGGTGGGATGTTACTCACTTACAGGTGCCAAATTCCGTGTTCTTGTTATGGGAATGGTTCACACATTTGAGATGTTTAGACATGGGTGGTCAATGACCTCCAAGAGAAGTAGAACAGTCTACCACAGACTGGGTTTATTTGGTGCACGAAGTCTCTGCAGGGTCATGTATTATTTTTCACAAGCAGTAAGACCTGACCATGCAGCATTACAACCATGATGGCAAAACATGGGGAGACTGAAGCCATCAAAACGCCAGTGTGCGATAGCTTTTTTTGTAGTAGAGCAGCAGGCATCTAGGTAACCCTGCTCAGAGCCCATCTGCTAAGAGCAGAGTAGGTCACTGGCACATCAAATCTTCATCTGGGGTGGCCAAACGTATTTGTAAAAACCTATAGGTGGGCTTCTGATGGCAGCAAGAAAGTCTCGTTTCTTGGGATACATGTTTTAGTAGGGTTGGCTTGATGGTTCAACTAATATAGTGGGCATAAGCTATAGATGTGGATTGCAAGTTAGATGAGACTTCCAAGTAGAATATGGACGATATTGCCTCTTAAGATACTGAAGGAGTGCACGTATATTAATATTCTAGTAGTCCCATCAAATTGCTTCTTTTTAAAAACAATGGAACCTCTGAATGCAGCAATTTTCTGCATCGGGTGGGGGCAGTTTGGGGCAGTCCCAGAGACGGGTCACCTGGTCTTGTTCTTTTCAGGCAGCATGCCCATGCCTAGCATGTACATATTAAACTGAAAAAAAGTATACTGGTTAGCACTTACCACAAGACTGCGTCCAATAATGCTGTTGGACCCACTTAGGGAGATAACCTTGTCATCAAATTTAATTTCTGCTACACCACCGTCATTCGCCGTGACATTGCCAAGGTCACCAACATGCCTGTTTAGAAAATTAGAATTAGCAGATACATATTGAAAAGTGAAACACTAGCGTTTCAACATGTTTGATACATGTGTAAAACTATGTAGCCCATTGCAAGAAAATCTAGTATCATTAGCCATCCAATCCGCTCACTGCACACTCATATCGCATTCCTGTATGCAAGAGAGGGCACACTTATCAATATCCAAAAAGGTATCAAAACATAAGCTTGGGCCCATTATTTACACACCATGTCCACCTCAATTTCTTTAGTCTGGTTTCACAGACCCCTTGCTCACTATTCTTAGAGCGGCACAGATCCACCCTACTTATGAGGTCCAACCAGACCGAAACACGTGTCTGGGGTTTCTGTTGGTACTCTTGTTCAGAGGAGAATTGGCTAGCATTTCGGTGCTGGACTGCCCCAGGGCAAAGACTGATATGTTTGGGATATTTCTTCTCTGTGAAAGATAGTGAGCTAAAGACTCTGGGTAAGTCTCTCGTAACCAGGACTAATATCTGGCAGAGGGACTCCCAGGACCCCCCCCTTGTTAATTTGCATAAACCACATTGATACATTCCATGTCCCAGAATCTCTTGTGGTGTATCGGAACATAGAGGATTTGCATGCACCCTTTAAGGTGTGTTGAATGATGGTCTCAGTGCTCTGGAGTCGTGAGCACTTGTAGCAAATGCTTTTGCACGTGTTCCACCTGCTGAAGGCAGGAGGATAGCCCAGAAAAGCCCATGAACCCGATTTTCTGGTCCACCCCAGCAGTCGGTATTCTCCATTTAATCACCCGACCAATGAAAAACCTGTGCCTCCAGGGTCCCACTGTGGATATCTTGCAATGACCACAACGCACAGAATATGAATTTAAAATACATGACACACATGCAAATAATCGTCTATGAGCATTGTGACGCTCAACTTTCTCATCCTTTCAACGACGGTCTTGGTGCATTGTTCATTTTTTGGGGGACGTAGACATTGTTTGTCCCTCAAATCTAAACAAAAAAAGGACAGACGTTTGGAAATGGCATCAATTGCATCGTCAGCTTTGTTCTACCCGACTGCACCCCCTTTCCAGAAGACCTATAGCCAGCTATCGCCCAACAGATTTCTGCCTCTGCCCGCCCACAGCTACCAAAGGCTCTGCACCACAGCTAGGTGGTCTTGTGGCTTCTGCTTGCTCCACAGATGAACATTGCTAACAAGGTCAGCGCAACACCACCACCTTTTGATGCCGTATTCTTTGGTTCACTGGGGATATACTAACCTGCGGCCCAAGAATCCAACCAACAGCTCTGCAACTGAACCCGTCGAAAACTGTGCCACAATCCTAGTCCCCAAGTACATGATGGGCACTACCTGGTCTTCAAGTGCTTTGCATCATTATCTGCAACAGTAGTAGTGTATTCTGAACGAGCCTTGGCAGTTAGCTGTGCACATCCCACCTCGTTCCTACTCAGTTTCCCTTTACTGTCTGATCTCCTCCCCCATGTTCTACCTCTTGCCCCTCTTGCACGGCTCGCTAGATACATCTTACTTTTGGCCGCATTGTCCCATCATCGACGTATACATTCCCCTGGTCAAATCTGCCAAATGTCAATTTCACTCAGTCACAAACTTTATTTCTACAAGTTCGGTTGGTTCATTTAATTACGCTTTCAATTTCACTTTGATTTTGCGAACTTTAGTTGGCAGTTCTTCAATTGTTTGGCCCATGAAAACAAATTTGGAGTGCATTTTGCATATTCCGAGAAAACTACTGCTCTTGTCGGATTGCCAAGATGTGCGTAGTCGGTTTTCTGCCATTTCTCTGGGAGCACAGTCTCAGGCAGGCTGCAGCATGGTGAGACAGATTGTCTCACTTTTCCCATCATTGAAAGTACAGTTGAAATTCCAAGTTTAGCGGTAGTGAATTACCAGGGTATCATTTCAAAGTCTGTCCCTTCCACTATCGTGACCCCATCAACGTCCAACCATAAATCCTAGGTTTGCGTCAATCCTTTAGGATAAACGCTTAGGTTAGGGCATTTAATTTTCTTCATGTTCTGCTCTCCCAAAACATTCTGCTCGTATAGTTTGGGGATTTACGGCAGTTTGGAAGCAGTTGGGGTGAAGGGGCACTGCAACCCTTCTTCTGTGTCCTGCACTAGATCGCCCATTTTGAACCCAAGGCAAGGCCATCCTAAAAGTGCATTGTGGAGTAGGCAGATGGGATTTAGTTTTGGCTACACCCGGATTGTATTGTGGTGCGTTAGGAAACTAATTGTTGTTTCTATGAATGTATAACGTTATTTATTTTCTTTGTACGATGTTTAACTGGTTTTCTAACAGTGCCTTGATGCCCTTGGGCTTTGCACGCTTTATAAACGTAAAAAATAACGAGGTGCGCCATAGGGGTACAAAAGCATTTTCTTTTCTTTTTAAATGCCGGTTCTCATTTTGTTCAGCAATCCCTGTGGACCACAAAGCATGCCCAACATTCCCCCTTTTTCCTAAACCCACAAAGACATCATTGATTCTAGTTCAAATGGATTTGGATTCCCAATCTACATTCAGCTGAGTGGCGACAGCTTTGTGGTTTTGGGGGAAAGTCCGATTTGCCACCAAAGCCTGTGTGCTCATCTCTGATGCGATTGGAGGGCCAGCATGAGCGGGTGTGATTTATAGAGTATCCCACTTCTGGTTACATTGCAACCATCATTTATTTTTAGGGTGAACAGGGCCATTTTCAGACCCAGTACTGGATTGGTTTACCGTTGGTTGGCCCTTTTGGGTCTATATTCCAATCCCTTCCTTTCCCTCTTGCACTAGGCCTAGAACTCACCAGCTAGTATAGTTCCCTGTATTGTGTGTCCTGGAGTAAACTGAAACCAAAGACGGATCCACTTACAGTTTGCTTACATAATGAACTATGGTTTGTGTTGCCCAAGTACTAGATTTTAGTAGTCCATCATGGGTAAAGCAGTCATACGTATAAAGTTGAGCAGACCTCAAGAAAGCACTCACAGATTGCCATTTGCTATTGGAAACTGGACTTCTGGCAAGCAAGGAAAGGTGTGCTATGTGCATGTGGGGAACTCGCAGAAGAGCGACTATAATACCTCACTACTACTCTGCCCTCCACCCCCCCCACCCCGTTTTATAGTATGTGTGGTGCATGAAACTAAATGTAGTTTGATACTAGCCCATAGTCACCAGACTGCTCGGCTTATGGTCCTCAGTTAAGGTCCAACTTGGTGGACACCATTCCTTCACGCAAGCTGGGTCTATTCAGAGGGTTGTGGAAAAACTCAAGCTTAGTATAGGATTGGTTTTCTTGTGCGAAATAAGTCTTAAATAATCTGCTTCGGACTGATAGCATTGCTCATTAGGTTTATAAATTATATGACGTGGCATCAGCCACACTGCTCTCTGGAGACAACCATTAGTTCTGTGGATCGTGAGTCCGATAATGCCGATGACCCATGCTGCGCCCTCATAGCCATCCCATGCTTGATGCACAACTTGGGAAATAATTGAAACACGTGCAACAGCGGAATCAGATTCAAGTTATGGTGGGTGTGCTGCTCATGGGAGTTCTGAAAGCAACTCTGCTCAGCTTTTGCATGAATAAGAAATCACCAAAATGGCCAAAGTTACAATGATCGCTGCGACAGGTTTCACGAAGCAGAACAATCTTACCTTACTGCATCTTCAGGCGCTCCGTGAGTTTGATTTTGTGGGTTGAAGTGTGGTCCTGCACTCACACACCCTGCAGCAAATTAGAAAAGACCAGAAAATCTTATTACTACAATAAAACTGAAAAACTTTGAGCAAGTCAGGGATTGGGAGTAACGTGAGAGGCAAGGGCATTGTTCTAAAGTATATATTTTTTTAATTTTATTTTTTACTAGGCTTCATTGTTTTAATCCTGTTAATTTTCCACATTAAAAAGACACGGCACCTTGAAAATGCTCTCCCAAGTAACCATCCTCCCATGTTCAACAGACTAGCCACTCAATGGTCCCAACCATGCATGGACGCGTGTGGGCGTCACAATTATGCCCTACAAAGATTACAATCAGATCGTCCACCCCCACTCCTTTATCCACTAGGCCACATGTGTACAGAAAAGAAATATTTTTAGAACAGATTACTGTGACAAGAGTCCAGTGGTCCGCGGGGAACCAGGGGAGATCAACTACACAATACCACCCCGCAAAGCATACACCCCTAGGCCAAGGCAAAAATAATACATTGATGAAAGATTAACTTGTCCACAGTTCACTCCAGCCTCCGCTCATGTCCGCAATGATAGTACAGGGAAAGGGTGCAAGCGGCAGACAGGGATGCATGGACTGTAAGCACACAACAAAATAAGGTAGCCAGCTATCAACTTAGTATATTCCACGTTGGTGCTCTGAGGGACATTTTGGTCAAGTCTAGCTTGGCTCTTGTATCAGAGGACACTCGACCTCCTCATTGGAGCATAACCCTGTAGTCAACAGCGATCCTTCTAGAATTTTTATTTCAATCTGGATTCCTTCACCAAACTTGCTCAGTTGCCCATCAACTACACCATTAGGCCTACATTAGCCTACTACACTAATCATCACCTCTACCACATAGACTACATCACCCACACCTCCTGCTCTAGTACGCCAGTGCAATCACATAAGCTCTGTGTGGCCTTCACAGAAACAGCCAAATTGAGTTCACTCGAACACTGCCAGGAACGCAGGCGGCATACCCTTTATTGCCAATTACATTCCAGGCAGGGCAGGGAGATTAGCCAACTCTTGGTTACTGATATTCCTACCTCACCCATTACCTGAATACCCCTCTGGTAATCCAGACATCAGATTGTGTAAAACACCCACACAACTCATCGCCCCCAAATATATTTTTTCTTTCCGAGAACAGCTACATCCCACACCAAGAGATGGGCAGTGCGCTCACAAACCAACACACAATGAAGGGTACCATGTGATCCAGCTTGTCCTTAGACAGGGAGCAGAAGTGGAAGGGAAGAGGGTGCAGCAATGAGTGGGGCTCAGGATTCTGTTCTGCAATGAGGTATTTTAAAGGTGGAGTGTTTCTGGTAATAACCGGAGGCAAAAGCAGCTGCTGCATTTGGTTCGGGTGTTCCAGAAGCCGAACAGAAAGATTAAGTGAGAGAGGTTGATGGTGCAACCAGGATTTTTTTGTGAGGCGAGATGAGAAGAGTGAGTGAACCTGCTTGCAGGTTGAGGGAGCATAATTAGGGCATGGTACACAGGGGGTTGGGGAAGCAAACTTTGCATAAACAGAACTAGATAAAAATAATTACAAAACACACCATTTGTGTTATCGCCAAAAGCATGGATATGGAAGCCATGTTTGCCGGGCGTCAAGCCATCTATAGTTCCTTCGACAGTAACTGGTCCATTCTCCTGAAAACAAAAAATCAAAAATGTAACATTTCAACAGTTCAAAAATATTGGAGCCTTGAAGTTGAAAACTGCCACAGATAAGCACAACTATTTCAAGCTTAAAATTACACTGTATGGCCGTTCACACCCCGTCAGAATCCAATCTACACCATCTGCAATGACATTCAGGTTATATTAAAAAACACCAGTGACACATCTCACCTTCTCTTCAGGATCCCTAATGAAATGCGGGCAAGTGAGCAGAGGCATTGCTAGGCTGGGGAGGGGTGGGGACTGAGGGGCTATAGCCCCAGGTCTTGGTTGTAGCCCTGGAGAGAAGCTCAGGGGTTACAACCCAAAGACTAGCCCAACAAACCAACCAGTGGGTGAACAGAAAGCATGCCTAATATTAGGGAGAATTCTCATAAATGGCTAATTTTGCTTACCTACCGAGTCCCTCAGCAGCTTTGCTGGATTTCTAGGATTTCGTTTTTCACCTGGTAAGAGTGAGCCTTTTTTCCCCCACTCATGCGTTTTGCTGTGTGCGTTTTCACTTGTGTGTTCTTGGGCTCTGGAGCCTCACCTACTGCATGAGCACCACTGTGTTACACAGCACCTTCAGTGCAGTGACACAGGGTTGTCTTTCAGACTTCTCACTGACTCCATTTTTCTGGGGCTGACTACTGTCCCACAGAAAAGGGTAAAGTTGCCATTAACTATATTTACTTTAAACCACAGACCCAGTGCACCCCATCTTACATGGCGTGTTGAAAAGGGTTACTCTTATCCCTTTGTCGGCGTCTCTTGGAGCATTGTTTCGCTCGCTTTACATTAAGACTTGGCTGGTGGCAGTGGCATCTACCCTAGCTTTTCTACAGCGATTATCTTATATAAACGTGGTATTGTTTTAGGCTATTATATTAACCTCGAACATAAACCTGCTTGACCAAATACATTTTATTTTGGCTACGGCTGGGTTTAGTCGCCATTTCTTTTGCTAAAGTCTTTCTCGTGTTTTTCTCTGCGTGCCAAACCGGGGAGGATTCCTTTGTTCGCTGTCTTTTCGCAGGCTTCTGCACAGAAGCCCTCCTTAAGGCGCCTGAAAGTCTAGGTGGGCAGGATGTGAGGGAGGGATCTTCGGACCCCTGCCATGGGTTTCCTTGGTAACCCAAGTCACACTGTTGTCCGATTGGCTAAGGTGACTGGGCTTGTCAGGCCAGCCACCCTGCTGAGTGATTAGCCAGGCTGTATGAATGGGGAAAAACTGCATAAAAAGCAGGTCTCTGGGACTGGAAAGGCAGCGTCGCCATTGGAACGCAAGAACCAACGAGGAGCTGACAGAAGAGGACCCATAAAATGACTAAACCACCTGGTGATGCCCTGCTGCAGGTCCGAATTTTCAGAATCCGACGACAGAAGATACTCCAGGAAACTTCTTCCCTTGAGCTGGTGGGACCAACTAGTTCGCAAAAAAATGCAAGCCAAGAAACCTCCCCTGATCGAATTCGCTGTACAGAGCTACAGTGGGCCAGATAGCCAGGAAGGTCGAACCCTGCTTTGTTTTTTAAAGGAGCACACCTTTTATTAGTTTTGCTCTGCTGCTGGTTTCTTCCCTGGGTGGCGCAGGACCCTCCAGTCTTCCTACTTCATGTCAGTCCGACAGTCGCTTCAGGAACCGTGAGCCTGCAGGAACATCCGCCTCAGCTACAGCTCCCTCTGTTTTAAGATACAATGCAAATCCGGTTGTCCGTTTCGTTCAACCGCAGTGAAAGTGGTTGAAATCTTTCTCCAATCCGAGGGCTTGTCCTTCTCTTCGAACTAACTTTTCTATCAACCAACCTCGTCTGGAATCTGTGCCACAAACTTTACCGCAAACTACCTTGAACTGTCTGATCTTGTGCAAAAGACTTTTGACCCATTGACTTTGGCCTTAAGCCTTTTCTAGCTGATCTCCTCACTTCTGAAGTTCCACTTATTCAATTACCCCGAGTACTTACCTGTTGGTTTGATTTAATTTCTAATAACCTGACTTTCCCTCCCTTTTAAATTGCTGGAGTGCCATTTTGCTCCCACTTCCTTTTATGAGCTCAACTTGTCTGGAATTTAAGGGAAGTGGTGTGGTGTATTTATGATTCTGATTCTTTAACTCGCTTTTAATAGTGAAATGTTAACTGTTGAGTAAATAAATATATTCTTTTATTTAGAAACCTTGAGTCAGTGTTTGCCTGAAGCATAGCAATTGCTGTCCTTTGAGTTAACCATTTGATACTGCTCACTTAATCTTGAGATAAGTCTGGCTGCTCTGCTACTGCTACCACTTTAACTGTGTAGTACAGGCTTGTACCAAAGGTGAAATTGTCACTTGTCTTAATTGTGTGTGGTGTTCCCAAAGGGTACTGCATATAATTCTGCCCAACATTACACGTGATGCATAAAAAGCACACCTGTGGGCGCTGTTGAGCGAACAAACATGGCAGTCGCTTGACAGCTCTGTATTGCACAGAGGGACATGGATTAGTATCCGAAGTGCAGCCAGCCAAGTTTGCTGGATGCTCGTCAAAACGTGAGCTGCAGTACGAGGGCAGTCCTGTGGAAGTACAAGGCGCCCCCCAGGACACCCGAGGCATTCTAAAGGTTGGTCCCCGGTGCACAGAGCTGGGCCTGCATCTGCTGGGTGTGCTGAAGCAGAGAGGCACAGCAGAGTAGCGGGCCGAGGCACAAGGAAGAACCCCCCCCCCCCTTTGATCCCCTGTGGGGCTTTGGGTGGGGGACTGACTGCACGGGTGATCGGTTTGCTCATTGGAGACCTTCAGTCTTACTTAGGGCCTGGCGCTGCCACAGTATTCCAATATTTTCGTATTAGGTCAACGTTTGGAAAATAATGGCCAAACTTCCCCAGTGAACCTGGGTAGCAGAAGTGTGTGGAATTTATGTATTCTTGCCTGCAATGTCACTTTAGATCCACATTTTATACCATGAATCCATAGACCCCGATTTGAGGTCATAGCATAAATGGAATGTGGCTCTTGGCATTGTTGCTGGGGATGAAGGGTAGCAAAGGTCATTCAATTTTAAATTCTGTCTAATACATTTCAAGATCAAGCCTTGCAATGTTAAAAATAAAATCCCACTAGACCTGTAAGGCGTTAGTTTACATACTCTACCCAAGAGAAATGCACTCGCCCCAAGGGGACTGGTGCGAACATATTACCAGTGCCTTTTGTAAAATGGTGCAGGTTGCCATAAGCACACTTCATATTGGTGCAATGCTGCAAAGCATGCAGTGTAATTTGCCATTTACTGCAAACAAAGTGTGTTTGCAGTAAATGGAAAACAAGTTTCTAACAGCCCCAAGCATGCCAGCAAGGACTAGCATCGTACAATAAAAACTACTCCCCAATGCCAGTGGGCTAGTAGATTTTGCATGCCCTGAAGATGACGCACAAGACGCTAAATACATTTTACATACATACATTTTATGGTAATGCCAATGATTGCTACCAAGAATGTGGGGCATTGACAATTTACTTATGGTCCCCTACCAAATGGCAGTATGCACTGAGATGTCAGTGATGGTGGGTATGAGTGTACAGAGGGATTCTTTTGGGGACTATTGGGCATTAAGAAAAGATGGAAGTATTAAAGCTCAAATTCCTAAACAATTTTTTAGTTAAATAAGTCGTTCTGCTTCAGTGGAAGTGTGCTGATCCTCCGAATGTACTCTTACATAGGTAAATAAAGAGGAGGTCTATAGATCACTCCAACAAATAGTGAGTCGACCTAAAGAACATGGGTTTTCTGCCTTACCTACCTGTTCACACGAAGTAGCAACTAGGCTAAGAGTCAGGAGGTGGTGCACTAGACATTACGGATTGTTAGTGAGCTGATCTGTTGCACCTCACCAAAGTCACCCACTATTGTGAATGCACTAGGGGTGTACCGAATTTCGGCTTCAAGTAATTATTCGGCCGAATTCCGGCTGAAAATAAGCTATTCGGCTCCGGCCAAATAGTTTCTTGCTATTCGTCTCTTGCTGACTTGACATTCTCATTTGAATACAATGCAACATGAACTCCGAAAGGCAAATATAGACTCAGTTTGCAAAACTGAATCGAATTAAACAAGACAAATTGCTATCACACAGCTGAAAAATATCTTGTATTGTAATCTGCTCTTTAGGGCATGTTTTGCTACCGATTCTTAGAGAAAAAAGGTGCTCATCTTTTATATGTAGCCTGCAACAATACAGGAACATCTTTTCTTTTGGAAAATGTTCATATGCAATGCGCACTTTCAGTTGGAAAAAACAAACTGAAAGAAATGTGCATGGATACTTTCAGTTCCTGTCATGTGACTTCCCATTGTGTACGTCCTAGTCCCCCCTTTTCTTTTTCTTTTTTTTAAGGACTCGAGTTTAACATTATCTGATATCAGGAATTATAAATTGCATAGGTTTGTGTATTGGCGAGAAAGAGTGGCTAGGATAAGTGAAAAGTGTGCAGCATTTGTTTGGGTGGGGTGAATAGTTGTGAGATGGAGTTCACACATTTCAGATTTCCTCTTGACTTGTGTCCTGCATGAGCCGACATTAACCATTTTATACATTTCTACGTGAGCTGCAAAGAAATTTCGAAACTCGACCGCATCGACTTTGCAACTGGATAGAAAATGCAATGCATCTCATTCACAAAGGCAGTCATTTTGCATTTGTGAAGCCTCCTACTTTAACTGGCACTGAATATGCAACAATCTTCTGTACATTTGGTCCCTTCATTTTTGTTAAATCTGCTTTATTTCTGGCTTTTATACTTTAAACAAATATGCTACATAAATTACAATGGAGAAATAAGAGTATAGAATGCATTTAAAATGGTGCCATTTGATTTTTTAATAAGTGTGTTTTTTGAAGTTTGGAACATGAATAAAGCAACTATTCGGTTTCATATTCGGTATTTGGCCGAATACTAAATATGCTATTCGGTACAGCCCTAGAATGCACTACAGCGTTTTAATCCTGCAGGGCTGCGCTGATGTCATGCATCTTGCCAATGTGAGATTTTATAGAAAACTCGCCACCCCAGCTCCTCTAACTCGAGACATAAAAAAAAACATGCAGGTCTCAAGAGAACCCCTCTACTACCACGCCACTGTTGTATTGCAAGTCTTATTGTCACTGGCCAGTAGTGCTTGCTATTAGAATGTTGATGCGGGAATGATGAGCAGCTCAGGAGAATGAGTGGTCTGTGAGTGAATGTTCCACGAGTGTCAGTTGGGGGCCTGATCTGGGCATTCAAGGATGGCCGGTGGGTCTGCTCCTTCCATCTGTCTTGTAAACCACCTATCCATGCTCCAGTCCCGTCTGCTGTATACTCAAGAGAAACTGGTTCATGTAGATGTGCATCTATGTACAATAAAGTTCCACCTGGACTAAACCTATGGCTCCACAGCTGGTCCGTGTTTGAATGCTGAGCCCAACTACAATGACAACATGAGGCTATATAAACATTGGTTGATGAGGATGCTCAAGATGAGCTGAAAGAACCCAAGAGAAAGAAGAAGAAAAAAAAAAAAACACACAAGGACAGAACAGAGCAAGGGTGCAACCAGACTGACTGCAGCAACTGGAAATAGAGTAAGGCGAGCTGTGGGTGGGGGAAGCAGCTATAGCCCGACCCACTGTGCTTTCATACCAAGGCATAAAATAAGTAGTGTCTGAGCAATTTGCTATGCAATTGTGTAGGTTTGCTAATTAAATTGGCACTTGTGTAGCATCCCCTTCACTCATGAAAAAGGCCTGTGTGGGAATACTACACATTTTATTTTTCAAATAATTGCAAACCAGAAATAATCGGGACAATACTGTTATTAAGCTAAACTATATCTTGTCTGCCAAAGACCAGTATGTGCAAGTTATTTTCTTTTATAAAAGGCTTTCAATTCGGTTTCTAAAAACGTAATAGGTTACATATTGCATAATTACACTATTGCTACTGTAAAACACTGCATTGTTTCCATGCTTTACAGTGAAGTGTATCTCAATCTCAGTGTGAACTAGATTCCATTTTGTTGGGGTAGATGCATCATATTGACGAGTGAACACCTTTGAAAATGTACATGACCATGCTGCCAAATGCATTGATGGCAAACCTAGTCCTGTGGCCTGCTGGTTACATAAAGCTTGCAACTGGTGCTCAACCCATGAGCCGATCCCATACTCTTGACATTCTCGTACCATGTTGGTTTATACCCGCTACCCTGAAAGTGAGATGGCTGCAAACTACAATATTCTGCCCAATTTGCCCAGTTCTGCCTGCAAGCCATCCACTTTGCTTCGTCTTTTACATAATGAATACACAAAGCTAACTGGATATTGACAGTTTCATCCAGTCTGTACATCTACAGACCTACTGCAAAACTGTACACTGTAGTTGGCCTCCAGAGCTCACTTTGCTCTATGATTATGATTGCATTATAGATTTGCACCTGCAGTAGAGAGCTGGCCAAACTGTTTTGAGAGCCTTTTAATCACAATTATTTGTGTACATCCATGCAGCTAGCCTTTTAGACACTCATCCAGGGGTCGCAAAGTATTTTCACCCACTCGCATAGTCGAGTAGATTATAAGAAGGGCCATTACCATTTGCATGGATGTTAGAAACTATAAGTTTCACTGTGCATGGCTGGCCTCTGGGCGGCAGTGTGCCAAACTAAAGTGGGTTTGTGGTGACATGCACCATTTTACAGAAAGAATTTGCAAGGCCTGACATCTCATTAATGTCTTACTTCAGCGATATACAAAACTGCTGTATTGTTGCTCATTGTATATCTTGGGTACAAGTATCTTCTGGTGGCATTTGCTAATCAGGAAAAATTAGCAAACTCCGCTATCAATTTTTTAAAACTAATTCATGCCTTGATATCATATAATGCATCCTGCCCAGCATAAAGTGACATTTGGTTTCTCTGCGAGGGAGGGCCCCCCCACCAAAAAATAAACCCCAGAGAAAACTGCGATCTAGCATGAAAAGGAGTATGGCAACATCTAAGAGCAATAGATGAAGGGAGCGCACACAGCCCATGAAAACAATGCTTAACAGTATACAGAATGCAGACTCGTTTCAGATAGGTTTTAAAACATGTAGAGTGACTCCCCGAATTATGCCATGGTGCTATGTGGGTCAGCAGGGTGCGTGGCCGTCCTCATTAGGAGTAGTGGGGTTCCCGCAGAAAAGTTTGCTGCCGGTTTAAAATGAAATGAGTGAAACGGAATTCCCAGCGCGCTCATGCAACGTGTGCCTTAAGCTGTTAGCAATGTGGAAATATGCCTGGGGTACCGCAAACCTAAGGAGAATATCATGGAGCTCCCGACTGTGAAATTTGGCAGCGCTTTGGTGGAAATGGCAGTTGGTATGGGAGCCGTCATGGTCCTGCCTCTCCGACCGTTACGAACAAATGATGACGTCTGTAGAATATCAAAAGGATATGGCGATGACAGGTCATTACGGGGCAGCAATGCAACGCCGTTTATCCTATTGTTTACAGTAATTACTCACATCGGAGTAAAGCACCCCGGTGCATGAGGCGTGTTACCTTTCATGTGCCCAGGAATCGGGAAGTAAAATGAAAAAGAATAAGCAACAGCTTCTGGCTGTGTTTGATGTACTGAGCTGAAAATTGAGCGAGAGCACGAATCAATTCATTTCGACAGAAACAACAAAAAGGGCATCATACGAGTCTTGTATGGCTTCTTTTCAGTGATCGTATGGACAATAAAGTTATGTGTTAAGAGGAAACTAAAGATCATTTGTCAAATCTCATGTATTTAAACTGCAGAGGAGACAAAACTCAGTTAAAAAGGCAGTCGAGTACCATGTAAATAAATTAAGAGAATGGAATAACGATTTTTGTTACAGGTCTTATACTAATACTGCCGCTTTTGGGTTTTAAATATATTTTATGGTGCGTGGCCCTGATCAAGCCAGCACACAGATTGTAGGAACATCATGCGATTGCAGCACCGTCAAGATTATGTTATTAATGGAAAATAGTAATTTGACAAAAATGTTTTAGATGAAACAATGAGAAATTTTTGAAAAATTACAATGCAAGACGTTGGGATATTATAAAGTATTATACTTGAAGTCAACTAATGTGACAATGTGGAAAAATGTTAGGGAATTAAAATAGAATTTAGGATACAGTTTAGGGTTATGGTATACCCTGGAGTTAAAATGTTTTGGGCAAATGAAGTGTATAGATACCCTTTAAGTGTGTTGGGCCGTTGTCATGTGATGTTTGTGGAGTGTTGTGGGCCTAGATAGATGGTAAAAATGTGTCATTGCCGACCATAACATGTATTGATGTTTTTGGTAGTGCAGGGTGTAATTTAAATGTGATGCACTAGCATTTAAATGAGATATACAAAATGTGTGCAAACAATTGATTGGACCTCCCAATTGCCACAAGTTTAGATGAGCAATCAGTGTTGGAGGGATTGGAATTAGCGTAATGAGATTCCAATTTACCGGAAGTGATGGCTAGGCACAAGCCAAGTAGGAATGTGTGAAATGTACGCTCAAACAGGCGGTACACAAGTTAAAATTTTGCCAACCAAGAAGGGTTGAGCCTGATAGAAGTAGAGTTATGGAGAAAGAGAAAAGAGATAAAGTTAATGTGTCAACCATTAAAAGGTTGTGATGTTTAGGAGGTAAAATGTATTCAGCAAAGTGGAAGTAAAAAAATTTGAATAAGAGTATCAACCAATGAGGGTTGAAATACTAGCGGATAATTTAAAATGTACTGAAAGTGCACAGAAATTGAATAGGTTGTATAAATGTTAGCCATGTTTTCCCATAAGGTTAAAGTTGAGTTTGCTGTATCAGTGCTACCAGCAGCACATTGTTTTATGTGCACGTTTGTGCTGGTGCCTGGATTTGTGCGAGGCTTGCATGGGAGTGTGGTTAAAATTGATATACGTGGCGCAGGTGGGATGTGCCCACCTGGAGATTGCATGTATGCTGCCTCGCTCCACTGTCCTTGGGTATGTTAGAGTACTGAATGCATGTTGTGTGATGATGTGCATGTGCTCACTTAGAAATTTGGTTGGAGGTGGATTTGCAATGTTCTTTGGTTGAGATTCTGTGGGATGTTTGTTGGGTGATAAGTGGGAGCGGATTGTAGCTGTTGGGATTGCGAATGTGGAGTGGAAGATGGCGGATAAATTGCCCCCCTGTATGCCGTCCTAGATATGGGCGACACCACTTTCCTGGAATGTTAGTTTGTTTGGATTTCAGACAAAGGTTTGCGTTTGGCTCTGCTTCATGGGTGTGTGTAGCATCAGCGTCCGCCGCGGGGCAATTTGCGGTCCCCCCCTTCTGTTTCCCCACCTGTATGAGAGATTGATGTTCCATGGTTGCTACGTTAATGCCAGAGTGTGGCAGGCTCAGTTTCTGGGTGTGGCAGATCCCGAAGGAAGGTTTGGTTGTGGTTGGAATGCTTCATTATGAAAGGGAGATGTGTGTTGCGATTAGTGGTGTGTGATTCGGTATGAAAGGGAGATGTTGTATTGCAAGTCTTGTATTGTATTGTCACTGGCCAGTAGTGCTTGCTATTAGAATGTTGATGCATGAATGATGAGCAGCTCAGGAAAATGTTTGAGTGGGTCTGTGAGTGATGTCAATTGGGGCCCGAGCTGGGTATGCAAGGATGGCCAGTGGGTCTGCTCCGGTCTTGTAAACCACATATTCATGTCCCGTCTGCTGCATCACTGTATATACAGTCAAGAGAAACTGGTTCATGTACATTTGTATCCATGTACAAAGTTCCACCTGGACTAAACCTATGGCTCCACAGTTGGTCTGTGTTTGAATGCTGAGCCCAACTACAATGACAACATGATTACATGCCAACCCCTCAGTTTCACCAAAAGGGTAGCCTAGACGTGGATTAAGGTGGAATATGGCAACATAATTAATTATCTGTATACACACGAGTATGTTGGCATAGCTCCACCATGAGGTGCAGACCTAGGTGGACAGAACAGGACAAGTCACTGGCTCAGTCAAATCGGCCTATTAATTGCTTCTCTTTAGACTTTATAGCCAGGTCTAATCGCCTTTAGTACAACGAAAAGCCGTATACACATCTTGATCCACCTCTTCGCATTGTGAACAAGGAAGACTCGATTGACATGGGTTTTATAAAAATCCAAATCCATCAACCGTATGGGGCTACGCTGATGCATGCCACTCTTTCAGCAATTAGCTTCGGTCTTCAAATGAAAGCAGGGTGCATTGGTGTAAATTCTAGTTGCCCTTTCCAACTGGACACAATTGCCCATTTATACACGTATACACGTCCTGAATCAATAAGAGTTCTAGGGATCAATGTTCATAGTTTCAGGATTGCTCACATGTTAACAGCTTGCCTCCAACATGGGGCAGGCGCGCACACATTCGAATCTGATCAGGACAATCAGGCCTGGATCCTTTAGAGGTCGATAAACAGTTCCAATAAGTAAGGTAATTTAGTGCTTGTGGGGGGGAGTTTGCCTGGGGTCAGCTGGTCTCCACCTTGACAAGGGGCATGCCTGGAACCAGTTTTGTTTTCTGCTGCATCGAGCCGATCCTGCAGATTGTGTCCTCTCTGCATGGCTGTGGCCATGGTGGGCCCATGTTTCAACACTAGCCCTGCCGCCCAAGTTCCAGCTGCAGCTCAGACCTGGCTCAAGCCCAATGACTTGGCTTTCGATCCACAAGCTGTCCATTGACCCCCTTGTAAAAAGAAATTCCCATTTTTTTTTTCCATTTTGGAGGATTATTGAAATCCTCCGACCACCCAAACCCAGTGACTATTACAGGGTTAGCCAAGACCCAGGAGACTGCAATATACTCCTATGCAGTGTAAAGCATACACCACCAGGGTTAGGTTTTTCAGAACCGTTACGGATTTAGGATTCTTGGAAGGCAATCTAGTGGACCTATCAGGGTCGGTGTGAAGTGCAGTTAAGGCCACAAGAGAGACGTGTTAGAATGGGTAGGCCATGGATACAACGACCTTTACATGGTCGTATTTTAGTTCTATTCGAACAAATCCATAATAAAAGGTTCAGAATTATTAAAGGGGTGTAAGAGGGTGGCAGGGAGAGCCTCAACATTACTTTTTTTTTTTTAAAAGGGTGGGTAAATCGACCAAGGTCGACAAAGAGTGGTGACCAAACAAACACAAAGGTCGTAACCACGCAGAACCCTAGAATGTCCACACAGCTGCATAAAGAATTAATTTGTTACAGAACACATGGCTTTGCTTAATTTGTAAGGTCTTCATTTTAAATGCTCAGGCAATAGAGGCCTGAAGAAACAACCCTGCTTTAGATGCACCATCTATCCAACAAAACGTGGACTAGTAAGCACCAGCCCATCAAGATAAGCTCCAGCAACATTTAGGGGCCGATTCAATGAATCAGCCCCTCAAACTTGATGATTGGGCCAAATGCTGGACAATCAGCACCCACAGCAACTGTAACCACGCTCTGGCTGGAATGTTTACTGGGGCAAGATGGCTAGTTCCAGCCAAAAAACATTGACCCTACCGTGGGCTTCCTGCAAGATTTCCATGAAGGGGCAGGGCCAAAGTAAATTCTGACCAGAGGAAGGCGGACAAAGCATATGAATCCGTGTTTTCTAAAATGTGATGCTTTAACTGCAGCTCATAGGAGCCTTGTTTTTCTTGAGTCTCCAATCGCACCCATCCTTCTGCTTTCCAATCTACTTAAGTAGTTGGTGCTTGGCTGCCACAATGCACTGGCTTCACAAATCAGATTAGGCCGAATTACATAAACCTTTTGGCCAGCACCTAAGCTGTTTTGCAGACGAATCTTTTTTTGGGCCATGTGCACGGGCCTGCAAAAATATACCTGCAGACAACCTGTCCTAGGAAACACAAGTGTCACAGTGCTGACCTGAATAAGGTTTATTTTTCCAAGCTCTATCCGACAGCCTTTCATAGCCTTTCTAATTTGTGGGGGATGCATTTTTGTCACTAGTGTTGTCAGAGGCCAGGTGTAAAACGAGCAAGATAGCCCACTGCCTAAATGTGCCAAATGGCACTCCAATAGATGCCAGGTCACCATTTACACCCAGGAGCATTTTGCAACAGCAATTGATGCTTGCTGTCCCCAAAGAAAAACTAGGAAGTTTCTCTCAATATATGCCAGCATTGCTCCACGTTCAAGCAGGCTCTACCCAAAACAGACCATGAGGTCTGTTCCTGGCGTGCTTTTTTTTTTAATGTCAAACGAAAATAATGACGCTGGTCTTAACACATGCCAGCTACTCACAGAAGATGGAAGTGCTTGGATACCCAGTGTGCAAGAGCCACACAAATTGAACAGTATAAACAGGCATAATTGCGAACAGATCCTTAATAAAATGCGGCTGAGACTCAAGACACCTACAGTATTACAGCTAGCACGCATGCAGGCCGCAGTGTTTGGATTCAGCAGCCCACATCAGATTCCGGATATTCCAACTCTACTAAATAGCTGTGGATTAAAAGGGTCCATCATACACTGCATACTGAAACATGACATTCAGCCAATTTAAATAAGAACATTAAAGTGTGCTGTAAAATGCAGCATTTGAATCCATTATGGGTCACTATGGCATATCTGGGGGACATGTTTAAGCCCCTCAATTCATCAGCTGCCACTGGCCCTATTCTGGGAGCTGGGGAGGTAACGGGACGACTGTGGTGGGAGCAGGATGGGGGAAGCCCATGGTCTGTGGTGGCTATACTGGGAGCAGGGTACAGCAACGGCATGTGATAGTTCACAGCCATTTGGACTTAATGTCCATTTGGCAATGGAGGCAGCCATTAGGCATGCTTTGATCTCCTGCATCTTCCTCGAAATGTCAGACTTACTGGTTGATAAGGAACCCCAGTTCCTTCACCCATCGTGTGTACACTAGAGTTTCTCTGTTGCCTGCCAAGAGCAGGATGTTAAGATTATATGGACCCCCCTCTACGATGGCCGCTGCTACCGGTTAGTTTGGTAAAGGCCAAGGCGAGACCGAAGGACAGCGTCCCGAATTGCCCTCCCAGTCTGAAGGCTAGGAAGGGCCGATATGCTTCTGCAACTGGGACGGTCAGATAGGAGTCTTTTAGTTCTATCCTGGCTAGCCAGTCTTGGATGCCCTCTGTCCTGAAATGTCTAAGTCCAGACGATTTTTCAGGTGTATGACTTGGCGACCTTCTCTTTCCTGTGGACAAGGAACATGTTCACGAACTTTGGCAGCAGGATGGAGAATCGCTCTCTGGTTCTTTTCGCCTCAAGCAGTCCGAACTCTGGAGTAGGGCCTGTTTCGCGTGTGACATGTATGGGGTGCGGTCAGACAATTTGACTTGAGGCCTGTATAATTTCTAGGTGGAACCCTTGGGCAGTTTGCAAAACCCATGCATCGCTGGATCTCGGTCATCAGTTTGCCAAAATTGCACCCCCCACCCCCTTACTGGGGGGGGGGGGGAATAATAAACAGGTAAAGTGCTCACTTGGGTTTGCTCCTTGGGCTCTCCCTGGGCTCTCCCTGCTCCTCTGCAGCCACGCCGCTAGGCTGTCCAGGTCTACCTCTACACCCATATCCCTAGTGCGTTTGGTCAGATCCATGAGGGATCCGCGGGGAGAGCTGAGCGGGTCCTATGCTTCATTACAAACATTTCCAGGTAACTGCTCAGCGCTCCCCACCCCTGAATGATGCTTGCCTCTCCAGTTGGGCAGGATCGTAATACACGGTTAAACTATGCTCAATCAATGAAAATTACAGAAATGGGTGAGCTGCCCCTAGATAGTGAATGTGGCGGGCAGTGACCTATTCTGGCAGCGGGTAACAATCCGCACGTTTGTCATGAAATCTATAATACAATATGTCCAACCACAGCTGAAAACATGCAAACAGTACACTCTGCAGTAAGAGTGGCACTGATCTTGTTGAAGAGCAGCAGAAGGAGCCATAGGCAAGAAGTGGCTTAAGGGCTGCACAGATAGAATGTCTTAAGGACTATAGAAATGGACCAGAAAACAGGGAAAAAGAAAACAAATACGAAAGGTTGTTCATTTTCAAGTGTTGAAACTGCTTAAGAGTGTTAAAGAAGTAGAAGCATAATTCTCGCCTCCGGTCATGACACAGAATGTCTTGATACAGAATTGATGTCGATTCACTAGTTTCCAATCAAACTATTCAGAATGAAATCATACCTTGTACGGACCATATGATCCAAACATAGTAACATGGCCATTTGTACAAAAATGATAATTATTTTTCATGAATTTTATGAACCACCGACAACTTGTCTCCACCCTCATTAAGTCCATTGCATTCATTCCCATTGAACGGATTCATAAAAATGCGATTGGAAATAAACCAATGAGACCATCTTTCTGATCACAATCAAAATAGGCCTTTCATTATAGTGCTAAACAGTTCATATATTGCACGTGAATATGGTTTGCCAATTTTGATTGTGTCATTTGAGATTAACAGCTCATAAACATGCTTTTAAGGTTTACCGATTAAAACGTGAACAAACTCTCCATTGATTTTCACCACCACAATCAGAATAGTATGTTCTAGGTCGTTTTCATCAAGTTCTCATTCGATTGTAATCAGTCCAACTAGAACAATCCCGACCTTTTTGTAAAATAACAGTGATGTTGTGCAAACCCCTTCGAGTCCAAGAAACACCACAGTGCTGACAGAAATGTAACGCCATCAAGAATGTCTTCATTCGACGCAATTAGCCATTACATTGATACCTCCAAACCATCTGAGGCACCACCCTTCATTAACCATACACTGGACTAAACTCACTCCTCGCCCAATGATCTCTCCTCAAATAGGTCAAGTAGACACTCGAGTCAACGATATCATATCTGATAAAAATATTGTGGGTCATGCTCTCATTGCACTACTTCAGATTGTTAATGGCTCCCTCAACATGAGCATTTTCACGAGATGCTTAAAAATAGGCCAGATCTGCCCACTCCTAAAGGACGCCACACTGGACCCAGAAGACCTTGCTAACTACTGACTAAATATCAGCATCAGATTAATTGGTAAAATAATCTATACAGTAGTGTACAATCAACTCCACAGGCAAATCCGCTGGTCATCATTGTTTCAGGACTACCACCCCGGGTTGAATTTGAAATACAACTCTGGATAACAGCCCCCATCCAGGTCTCTCTTCAGAACCTCCCTGCTGCCTTAGATGCAGTGGACCACAAGACTAAGCGCCCATCTTTCCCAATGAACGGGCTTTGCCGGAACAGTCCATAACTGATTCAATTAACTCTCCTACAGATTGCAGGCTGTTGAGTCTGAGGGGGAGGGGCTTTGGTTCATCACCTCAATAAACTCACCAAGAAATTACAAAATTATGCAAAAGGAGTGTACGATGGTGCAAGTAGTAACAGTTTTTTTTTTATTCAGGGCCCCAGGCGCAGATGGGACAGCAAATTCAAAACGGAACTGCATGAAAAGGCACAGTCAAAGAAACAACCAAGTTAATGCATTGAAACATTTGAGACTACCAGCAGAACTTTATTAAAGTGCCCTGATGGCCTTATCCCGATTCTCAAGGGAAGAGCTGCTCACCAAGTCATCCTCAAAGCCCTGAACCACGGATGGACTGTTACATAATGTAGCCCATCAGGGACACTAACCCTTTCCCCAGGCAAAATGTTCTACAAGGTCATTTGAAACTGCTCTGGTTCTTTTCAGCTCCATTACAAAATTGCATTGAGTGATTTTGAAACAAAAGGATCATGCATTCATAGCTTGTTGGTGGAGCCTGCAAGCTCCAATCTGTGACCCTGAAAAATCACAACCATAGTGCATGTCTTTCAACAGTATCCTGGGATCATGGGCTCTGCACTAAATCACCTGCCGCAGCAGCATTTGCCGCACATAATCTTGACACGTTTTCTGCAAAAGGAAGCTTTTAAGGCCTATTTGTTTCGTTCTACCACAAGTTTGATTATAATTACCTGTGCTACTGCATTTATGAAGGTTTTATTTTATGAGCATCAGAACAGGCCCCCTCCCTTTTACAGTGCTACTCTCGGAGCCGATAAGTCTTCTCCTTTTTACCACAGACTTGCATCTTTATTACACTGTCCAGATTACCACTTTCAGATCAGACTGCCACCCATTACCTGCGCAGTGCCATCAGGCACTATCCTCTCTGTGGTGATATTTCATCTATAATTAACTGCAGGAATCACCCCTTGACAAACCAGACACCTTGCTACACCACCACATGGATCACACCCAGCAGTACCTTTGGGTAAACTGCTACCACAACACTCCCATCCAGAAATGCATAGACACCATTCAAACATGAATGACTAGCACAGGTGGCTGAACCCATTTTGAAGGGGTGTGGGGGAGGTGGTAATATCCCCTCCTCCCCCAACTTGCCTCATCCACCCAATCACTTTGGATCAGAACAGACAGCAGCATCTCAGTTCACCAGCACAGATAAAAAGGAAAGCCCAGATCACCATACTATGCAGGTTTGTGCCCTCTCAGGACTTCTGGACCATGGTAGAGGCCCTCACGCTTGCTGGGGTTAAGTTCCTTCTCACCAAGTTGCATGTGGCACGCACCGCTCCCTTCAAACCAGTCCCATCACACATAATTTCTAAAAAAATAAACTTCAGCCACATCACAACCTTCTCTACCACCATATGTCTGCCAGGATCATTCTCAAATTGGACTATCACCTACGAGGCAACCACTGACTAAATTGCTCACATAGCATGCGGACAAAGAGTATGCGTTCTCTTGGAGCTAGACTGAAAAGTAAACTAGCCCACAGGAAACAGGTCATCTCCTGCTATGTCACAGCAATTGGAACACCATCTGAGTGGCAATCAAGAATGCTACAATTCCCCCTGTGGTTTAGGAAAGAACTGAAAACACTGCTCTTCAGGAAATTCCGAGGCGGGACTTGGGTGGGTGGGGTACAGTCTGATACTACAA
Source organism: Ambystoma mexicanum (assembly GCF_040938575.1). Taxonomy (NCBI): domain Eukaryota; kingdom Metazoa; phylum Chordata; class Amphibia; order Caudata; family Ambystomatidae; genus Ambystoma; species Ambystoma mexicanum. The sequence continues at coordinate 282,844,852 of NC_090939.1, forward strand.
CATTAAAGCCCTACTTCATCAGCACTTCCTTGCAGGCGAACACTAGGTTTGCACTTCAAAAACAAATACCAAGTTGATATGTAGGTGGCCAAATGTATTTTTTCCAAAGCTTGCACCTACAATAAGATAGTGCTGTCCCTTTTACATTTATTATTAGCAGCGGTAGTGCAGTCTCTTGTCATCACTTTTTTGGGAGAACCAATATTTTTTAATGTCATGGATAGTATAGATTATTCTACGAGACTTCAAATGGGAATATCACGAGTATAGCCAATGAAGTATGCTTTAGTTTAGAAATTAGTCAGAATTATAACTTTCTTTTTAACATTTAGAATCGCCAACTGATCAGCATGTGCTGGCTGCCTGCAATTTCTTTCATCACTTACTTTTAATAGTAGGTTTTAGCATAATAGTAGTCTCCTTTTCCTTTATAGATTAGTAGCTGCAGAACAATTAATTTTAGGATTGGATAATGTGATAATGTGCAATTTTCTTCTAGTTGTGGGTTCCCTCCAAGTGTTACTGGAGAAGTGGTTTATGCATGGCGATTGCATTTGATCTAGTTACTGAGGCGGCGGGTGGAGTGTCGATTTGTGGGGTACATTTGCCCACCCAGCAGAATTCCCCTCTATCACCAATCTGTACTACAGCCGTTACCAGCAGAATGGCGGCGCTGGCTCCTTCGAGCACCATTCTCTTGCATCAAAACTGCATTTGCAGCTACAAAAATGATGGCTGCGCTGTCTTTGCCAAGCACCTATTGGGCGAGATGGAACAGGGAACGCACTGAGAAAGGCTGCCAGTGTTTCCTTAAGCGCAACAAAGAAGAGAATTGAAAAGTAGCGCTGCTTGCTCCAAAATGTCCCATGAAAAAGGAAATATTTTATTTTGCATAAAGTGATGGAGCCTATGCCCTTTTTCATTCATCTGTTCAACAATGCATAGTCCTGATCCAGTGAGACCCAGCTATGCCCAGCCATATTCAGGTTGTGCTCCAGCAAAAGCAAGTATTTTTCACTGAATGACAGGCTGTGTCAGGCAAAATCTGAAATCACAAACAACTTACACAGTCGTACAGAAAAACGTTTTGCTACCAAATATCCCAGATAAACTTCAAAAGAAACCCTATATCTATGTGCATATGTCAGTTTCAAGGGATCTTTAGTTGGACAGATGCTTGTGCATTAGAAACAATACTGGGGCTTTGGAAAGATTCAGAAAATGAATGCAAGGCGGCTGTATTTGAAAGTTGACATCCCAGCAGAATTAACCCATGTGTAAAATGTGTTTTAGCAAACAAAAAAAAGCGGTTTAAAAGTGAAATGTGGAGTTAAGGCCCTGTCCTTTCATAGAAGTGTGTGGGGGGTTGTGTTTGAAATCTAATATAATGTTTTATTCCAAGAGCCTTCCTTTTTGGCTCAGAAAAAAATGCATTTGCTGTACTGGGGAACCAGCAAAACAGGTTTTCCTGCTTGGCTTCAAAGGACATGTGTGTGCTGGCAATAGGACTTAAAGGAGGGAGCACATCACACGCTTGTCAGACTTTGCGTCCGAGCTTGAGCCTGTTACAATAGAGTTCCAGGACACTAAGTGAAATTGCAAATAACACCTCTCCTCAACTTCAACTTGGGGGGCGTCAAAGCAGGCTCCAGAGCAGCCTTGGAAGTTATGCCCTTATTTGGGAGAAAATGCTGGCCATCTGGCTCAAAAGACTATTTTATTAATAAACTTTAAGACTTTTCTCTGCAACCGGACCACACAGGAATGTAAGAGTTTCAGTTTAAATGCAATTTTTGTGGCTTTAAATTAAGACATGGTTGCCTTCACTAGCATGTTGGTGATGGAAAAAAAGTGTATAGGGGGCCACTTTGAAATTCCGTACTAACATGCCTTATGATGTACACATGTATAAAATTATAGAATTTTAGGTAAAATATTTCTCACTGAAAATGACAAGAAATTAGAAGGACAAAACAATGTACTACAAACTTTAGAGTGGGAGTATTATGCTCTGTGTGGAATATGCAATTTGCCTGTATGATTTGAGAAAGCACCACAACTGTAAACATGTGCAATTTATGTCAAAACTAATTTTTGGCAAAAAGACGGGGGTGGCTTTGTACCTCATAAAACACTCCATAAAACTCAGTCCCCTCCTTCAGTTCAATCTGCCCCTAAGGAGGAGGCAGCATAACATAGGCTGACCTATCTGATTCTATGGGGTAGGTCTAGCTTAGTTCTGCCCAACAATAAATCCTGTGAGGTCACCCGCATTATCAAAAGGTACAGGCTCACAGAGACAAGGGACCAACTTCTGAATTTTCCAGCTGCTGCGTATCCAGACTTTTCATAGTCACCCTGCAGATTCCAGATCCACTGCCAGGCCAGAGCATAGCTGACCCTAACCTGGCAGAACCACTCTTTAGATCTAAACCCCATACTAAAATCCCACTAACTCAGGGAGGATGGGGGGGGGCGGGGGCTGTGGTACCATTTTCAGAAAGTATCCTGTGACCAGACCGGCCTTTTGCCCCGCTACCTTCAATGCTGCGACCAGAGAGTCCCAGCTCTGCAAGGAGAGTCCAGCCATGCTGCCGTGACCAGATCCCTTGAGTCCAGAAACCCGGTTGCCTCTCCCATATCCCAAACTTCAGCACCAATTGTATTTCCCCATCCCATAACAACACATAGTCTAGCCTATCTTGATACCTTGTCTTGGTTCCACCCTCTCAGAAATCCCATCCATACCCCGATCACTTTTTTAAGATCCTCTGTGTAGCCAGTTTCTTAATTTCATATGTTGGCACCATTCTCTCCCATCCCTTTAGTTCATTGCATACGTCCTTAGTAATATTTGGAGTAAATTAATTTCCACAAAGAGACACGCGGCATGAAGTGGGTTAAGACAACTGCTTAACCTGTTTCCTGGGCAGCGTTACCTTCTTGATAATCTAGTTACAAAGATATAGTTGTAGTAGCACTGGTCACCTTTCTTTCCAAACCGATTCTCTTAACTGCTTTTATTTTCCCCAAAACTGAATTTCCTTTCACATTGAAAATCTCATCCAGTCAGCTATAGTCCCCCTTTCCCTTTCCTACTAACCCTGTGATGTGAACCCAGCCTAAAAACCACATTCCAATTCTGTCCATTTCACCCGTTTATTTTCCAAACCGTTATGACATTTAAAACTGTAAAAAGTGGATTCAACTTTCCAACGTGTGATTTTGGTTGCACTGTGTTCTTACTTTCAAAGTTGATTTTTGAATTGTATGCCCTTTGTTGATACCTTGCCTTGTAGTTGCCAGTGTTCTTCCATCCCGGATAAAGTTAGAACTCCTGCACCTGTAAATTAATTTAGCAATTCAGAGTGTCATTTATGCAATTGCAAAGATTTTCAAACCCGATTTTGCCTCCCACTTCGTGAGGAAAGGTCAGATTTTAATTCTGTTTGCTGCCTAGTATCCTTAACTCCTTGCTGCTCCATTCTATCAAAATTCGATTAATAGTGGTTTGAGGGAGCATTGCAGGGAGAAATCTTGGGATCTACCCCAACAGTAAAATTGCTCCAATTAATCTGCGCTTTGGATATGTTCTAGTAGAAGGTCAACGAAGTGTATATCAGTTTACATTGCAATCACCACCCCATTGGCGATTGCTGCCCAATATTAAAATGGTGCGATTCTTTGAATTTAAAATAAAATATTGTATTCCCACCAACCGGCCTGGTTCATGGGCCCTTTACACCCAGGGTATTTGTAAAAGGGGGTGTGAGACGGGTTGGGCGCCAGCTCAGTCCGAATTTTATGGAATAAAGAAAAAGTATTCTAATTGAGCGCTACATCCTAGGCTAAGGGCAAGAGTCCTGGTCTGGTGTGTGACACCCGATTAGAATCCTTAACAGATTGATGAGCTTTGTTAGGGTTGACATATGTGCTCGCACAAGTGTGTTCTGCGGGTTGCCTCGGAACAACCAGTAAAAATGACAGAAGTAGTCTAAAAAAGGATCTAGTTATGCTGTTGATTTGCGATTGGTGATCGTGATTGGCCAACAAGCAATGTCCACCGATTTCTGCTGTTTCAACTGCCTGCTCCCAATTTACAAACATGTTATGTAATGGCAATTCTTTTACTTGGATAGGTTTTTCACGGTTCATAGACATAATTTCGAATACAAAATATTCGAAAGTCAAAAAGTCGAAAAAAAGTCGAAAAAAAATGTCCGATTTTTTTTAATGACGTTTTTTTTCGCAATGGGGGGGTTCCTCCCCTTTTTTATTTTTACCTATTTTTTTCACAGAAACTAGAGCCAAAAAAAAAATAATCGAAAAAAAAAAACAATTCGACTTTTTTTTCCCGACATTTTTTATTCAACTTTTTTTTACCTTCGAAATTATGTTTTCGAAATTATGACTGGACACCGTTTTTCACATTCATGCACCTGTAATTCAAGCAACAGGCAAGGACTAGGTGCAGCAAGAACAGGCAAAACATGTTATCTGCATCCCCAAAAGGGTTTCTTTGGAGGGGGTTGGGAGGCGTCTAGCAAAAACACAATTTCAGAAAAAATATTTTGCAATGTATATTTTTTCTTCATGTAATCATCTTTGATAGTTATCAAATTGGGTAAGAATGATCTGTAGCGTGAAAAATTGTAAGCTGCACGGACAGAGTCAAAAAAGTTTTCCTAAAGTGCTATGTAGACTATGGCCATTATCACTACAGGGTTCGGAATCGTCCAAAATGTCTGATTTTAAATGACCAAAAGTGTGTTTTGTCAAATGTCAGCCATTCGAAAGTTCAGAACGGCCGAGAAGTTCAACCAGATTACGCATTAAGTGCTGGGGGCTGTAGGGTGTCCCCTGCAGCCATCCACCCAAAAAAAAATGAAGGACTCTGTGGTGCCGGTTCCTGATCACCGAAGTGAACAGGTGTCGCAGGAACACTGCGATCAGCGGCCGCAGGGTAAGTAGGGGGGCGGAGCCAAGTTGGAAATGTTGTGGGGAGAAAAGACCGAAGGTTTATTCGGAGAAATAATCTTCGGTCTTTTCTTCCTCAAACATTTGGATCTCAGGCTTTCAACCCCGATCCAAGGGTTCTGTATTCATTTTTTGGTGGGTTATCCACCACCCACGGCCCACACCCTAACAAGGAGACAAGTGATTTTACCATTGTTCTGCCTGGTAATTACCATAAGTGGTGTTCCAACTAGCCCTACCAAAAAAAGGTCTATTGGCCACTTTTACGCCCTACAAATTGGCAAACACGCCCAAACCCAGAAAAATAATTAAAAAAAATATATGGAAAAGACAAGTAGAATCTTGCACCCCTGCTTTCACCCACACAGCTCCAAGACTATGTTTGGAACAGTTATGTTAATGTTAAAGGACATTAGTACTGCGCACTATCACCAACGGATTGGTCCCCTGGCGGCTCTGAAAAAGGAATGGGGGGGGGGGGGGAGGAAGCTGGAAGAGTGCAGTGTGCAGTGATGTGCTGTTGGCGGCCTCAGCCCGGTGGGTCCGTTGGCTGGGCCTGGGGTGTTTGCGGCCTGTAGTCATTGTGGGTTTTTGTTTTGTTGTTGCCATGTAGTGAAGTTTGTGCGGTTTGTTGTGCTGTAGGTTTGTGGATGTGTTTGGTAGGTGTAAGCAGAGGGGGAAATTGTTAGTGCAATTGGTTAGTTGGCCTCTATCCTGAATTGAGGTGCTTTTTTTTGTAATCTCCCCAGATGGGGTTCGGGAGCACCCCTGCGCCTCTGTCCTGATCTGGGACCGTCCGGCCTTCAAGGTACTCACATCTGGCCACTCCTTCACCAGCCTCCATCCCAGCCCTACCTTTCTTCATTTCCCCTTATACGGCCAGTGCACCTACCAGGTCCCTTTCAAAACTGGCCCCTCTATCACCAGTCTCAGACCTACCTGTCTTCCTCTCCCACTCATACGGTCAGGGCACCTGCTAATGTCCACAATTTAGCTAGTGTGGTGATTGCCAGCATCCTGACAATTCAACACCCCTGTGGCATCTGGTGGCAACTAAGGGGCGGGTTTTGGGTGGGGTTGTTGACTCTTGTCAACATGGGTGTCGCCTGTGTTCCGCTCTACTCGGCGTCACCCGTCCAGAGGCTGTGGGACCTTCCCCGTCGGTTCTGGGAGTTGTCAGTGTCCACTCCAGTTTAGTCATCCCTTTTCCCTTCTGTTTTGGTTTTCAGTTTGAGTCTGGTGTTGAAGAGCCAGGTTTTTGGTGATTTCCTAAATTTTAGGTGATCTTTGGTGTTTTATTTCTTTTGGGATCTTGCTCCAGGTTTTTGCGGCTAAGTGGTAGAAGGAGGTGCCTCCAAGTTTTTTCTTGAGGTATAGTTTTGGTTCCAGGCAGATTTCGTTGCTTGACCTGAGGAGTCTTGTTGGCTTGTAGAATATTATTTTCTTTTGTAGGAATTCAGCTCCTTGTCCATTGATTGCCCTGTGCGTTATGCACAATGCTTTGAAGGTGATGTGATGTTTTACTGGGAGCCAGCGTAGTGCCACACAGGAACTACCATTCCAATTGCCTGATGGAACAAGTTGACATGTATCTTTTAATGTACATAATAACTAGGTGCAAAGAAATATCCGTTTTTTATTTGCTTATAAAATAGTGCAATTGGACACATTTTTAATACTCCCACTTCCAAATCTGGAACACGGGTTGCAACATTTAGCTCCAGAAACAAATTAATTGAAGCTCTTCTGGCTCACTACCACGAGTTACCCCTCCACACTGCACAGTATGCAAGACCTCAGGGCAGGAGCATACTATCCAATTGGAACGTGGGATTCAGTCAAGCAAATCATTGAGAATTAAACGAATAGCAGTACTACTCGCAGCCTGCTTGCTTCCAAGTCCAACAAGCAGTTGTAAAAAGATGCCCGTGTTAAGAGCTAAATGCCACAAGCATTTAAGAAAAACAAACACAAAAATTGGCTGAACTTGTCTCAGTTACAAGTTAAACATTTCTGGCTCTTCATGCCACGAATTTCTTGTCCAACATTTCTGTTATGCAACTGTGACTCAGCAGTTTCGTAAGAGCATATCGCAGGCACATGCAGCCCTTTATCAAAAGGGCAGCATTATTTGCTGCTGGCTTTGCATCACAGAAACGGCCTGTTAAACGCACCAACTACTTCGTTTGGAATTAACATTAGTTCACCTACAAAACAGTACATCAAGGCAAAATGGTGTATGCACACACACGGGTATGTAAAACTAGCCACACTTGCATTTAGGGGGCAAAATAGTTGCATTCTCTATAGAAAAGCGGTCAGCCGGCTTGGTGCTCGCTGTCCATTTGTAAACGAAAGGCATACGTTTTGATCAACTTTATTCCAAATCTTTTAGCGCAGCCAGCACATAAATGGCAGTTTACATTGTACCTAGTTATCCATGCTTTACCATATTGCACAACAAAGGATTCACAAAATCGGATTGCATCATTGTAAGGACTTGCATGCCCTCTCCAAACAGGCCATCCGAGAACAGCTTTATGGCAGGTCTACATGTAATAAACCAATTTACACTAATGTTTGCGTAGGGACCATGAGCAGATTTGCGGTATTGTACTGCCAGTGAAGTTACTTCATCTGGCTAGGTTTCACACTGCCAAGAACTGCACAGTCGTGGATGCACCAGCTCGGACCACATGCCTTGTGATAACAGCACACAGTCAGTCGACACAACAACCACCGAATTCGTGTCTTCACGCCATCATGGAGGTGCACCCAAATTGATAGTTGTGGTGCCAAAGACGGGTGGGTTTAGGATCACCTGCAATTGGTTTTAGAGTGGTAAAGATCGATAGAGCACATCACAAACTAGTGCCACCTTCTGCGTAATAAGAAACTGCCCGGTCCGTAATTCTGCTAAAGGAACACTAGAAATTAAGTGCATTCCGGATGCACGTAGTCAGCTTGCTATTACAAATTATGCCCCGTCCTCTTTCAACCCCCCCCACCTTCCCCAACATCGGATGTTGACCACGGCCGCCTTTCAACCCGTTTTGTTATTTTAACTTTGCACAAACGCCTAATTTGCTGTAGTACAAAAGCCAAGATACTAAGAACATAATGCCTGTAGATAAGCAACAGTGAGTTGAAAAATAACGAAAAGGGAGGTGCAATCTCATTTGAAGACATTTCTGATGTTTTCAATTATATTAGCTGCCGATATTCCGAGGAATCATATCCACAAGGCATTCTGGGGCCTGGGACCCTGCTGCATCCAACTCTCTCCCCCTAAATACCTCCCTGCTAGAGCCCTTTAGTATTCTAGCTACAATTCTCTGCAGATCAGACACTTCTCCAAGCAGAGAGTGGGGGTAGATCTCACAGGTTTGAGCCAGATCTCAAGTTCCGGAAGCTTCTCAAGATCCTCCTTTTTCTCTTCTTTCTTCCTTCCTTCCTTCCTTCTCCCATTCCCCCACGAATGCCCCCTGCAGTATTGACTAGCTGCCTGGCCTCTTCCGAGTCCTAAATGGAACCAGGCCCTCCTCGACTAGTCTACCCCCAGCACCAGATTCTCCCCCAAACCCCTTTAACATGCACCTTCACTTCCAAGCCTCCTTCCCCCAACTAGCCTGGTGGGGTGTGCACCCCTACCAAGTCTGGTCTCCCCCCTCCTCGCACTTAGTATGTGGACTTCACTCACTAGCACTTGCCAACCTGGCCTCCCCCAGCCCCATGGGCACTTCTCCCCCTCACCACCACTCCCTTACACTTGTATACCTCCTCGGTTCCCGAACATCCCCTTCTGCCCTAGCATTATCCCTTCCACCCTGACCAGCACTCCTCCACCCTTCCCCACTCCCTCCTCCCCCCCCCTTGGTTACAGCACTTGCACGATCCAAATCACACAAGGCCCTTTTATTGCATCCCCCACCCCTTTTTTTTGCCTTGAAACACCATTTGCCGTTCAGGCACATTATCAAATTTGTTGTACACATTCAGCATTCAATTTCAGGGTCTACTAGACTGGATAGGTTTTCAGCTTGTGTGCATGTTTTGGGTTGTTGTGCATTCTTACAACTCTTAGGACCATTCCACGACAATTTGATTAAACTACTGCAACAAAAAAATGTAAACTGGTAAAATCCCACAGCACTCCCAACAGGTGTACATCTAACCCGTTCTGACCACCAAAGCGGTAACGAATTTCACGACTGGCCATTTTGTAACTAAGCCGCATTGTTGCGAATCATTCTAGAGGAGATTCTAATCTTGTTCAGCTGAGAGTTTGAATTCCGTTCTCAATCAGCAATTGTATGCAGAAGACTAGATTGAAGAACACCTACTCTTCATCCCACCAATTTCTATTCAATTTAGATATGCTCCACTACGCCAAGTAATTGAGATCCTGGTGTTGGGTGTTCAGAGAAAACTTAAATCCACTCCACACGAACACTTGATCATGACAATACCAGTCTTTTGCTTTTAAGTTCATTCGAGAAACTCTGGGATGTTTGAAACTCACTTACTTCCAACAAATTTCACAGTAAATGTCAAATAAAGGTTTCACTGTGCTCGGTTGGCTTCAGGGTAGCAGCAGTGCACCTAACAAGAAGTGGGTTTGCCATTTTGCAGATAATTCTGGTAAAACGTTTGTCATCCATCTCAATGAGTGTATGTTACTTATGTAGAGTAGACAAACTAAATTAAAATCGACCTACAGGTCTAGTGGGCGTTTAAAGAATGTATAAGGCCTGCAGTTTGATCATGTTAGTCCAGAAACGACCCTATAGTATGTACGTTAGGTTGGCCTGAAACAAGTTGCATCATGTACCAGACATCGCCCACACGGAATCATCATGTATTACGAGTAACCAGTGGGCGTCCATTTTGTGTGAATATCTGCCATTTGAGTTTTCTTTTCTGTAAAGCCGCTTTGCAAAATGTATTCTAAACTTCGAACTCATGCACGGTGCGAGGCCACAGCCTGAACGCTTAAAGGCCAACACAGACAGGAATGTCAGACGATTCAGAAATACATTGTTTTCCTCCCTCACAACTGCCGTGAAGGCGAGCTGAAACTGCATCTAATCAGTGGCCCAGGTGCCGGCCTGTCCGCAAGCTCCTTAGCAATAACAGTTACGCACAGATAACGTGCTAAAAAAAGTCTCTCCTACAAACATGATATCCTTGCTGAACTAAGGGCTCCATGTTCTCCATAACAAAGAACTGTCTCTGCTACTGTTGCACTAAATAATCGACTGACAATCATGACATGTTATGACAAATCAAACCCTAGATTAAATGATACATTATGGGCAGTCTGAATTGCCTTCTAAAAGATTGCATGCCATGTATAAATATTGTTGCTTGAGCGTTGCTCACTCTCTTTCGTCTCACATAGTCTGGGTACATACATTGCGAGACGTTAGATGCCAGTCGACCGACTGAGAATACTTTGAAATAAACCATACTTGTTTAATAAAATAAAAAAAAAACTCGTGTCTGTAGTTGTCACTAGCATATGGTGATTGTACCTTAGTTTCCATTTGAGGGGTCTTTACAGCCTAGCACATCCACATTAAGTGAAAGTGCTCTGAATTGGCCAAGGCAACATTAATGTGCTATATAAAACCCTTAAATCAAGTGCTGGGGAAAGAAAGGCCTAAACGTTACTAAATGCCTAGGTCACCTCTAGGGACCTTGTTTTGCTTTTGTGGGGGGGTCTAGACCTTGTTTTGCTTTTGTGGGGGGGGAATCTATTTTATTCAAAGTGACAGGACTACAACTCCCAGGATTGAATTACTTTAGACATGGGGTGTGACAATCCGTAGTGCCCCAGAGTCAACTGGCAGATTATGCTTGGAGGGGGAATCTCACTTTCCAATTGCTTAAAGAACTGTAGTCTAACAAACTAGTGTACTGCTTTCTATGTGACCCGACAGGGGGGGGACAGCTGCTGCAGGCTCACGCGCATACGACCAATGCGCAGAATAGTGTTGTGCACAGACACAGGACCACATCAAGGCGCGCGCTGCGTGGACCACGTGGTCCCTACAGTTGAACCTTTGGAGGCGGGAGAGGGCGGGTCTTTGTGAAAAGGGGGGGGGCACCAGCCAGGTATCCTAAAAGATGTACTGTACATGACAGATCACACACACACGATGCGCATATGGCGCGACTTACATTCCGCCAGCAAAAGGGGGTTGGGGGTAGGGTACTAATGTACTTGCGGCAAAAGGCTAATAATACTAAAATTCCCGAGAAAGGCAGCGCCTAGCATACACAATCAATCTAAGGGGAAGCAGCCCTCAAAGAGAGCCCCTCTTAAAGTATCCTCAATGCAGTGGAAAACCGCGCACCCCGCCCCGCTACTAGGGACCCGTTCTTGCCTGCTCCTGGGTGAAGTGCACGGTGCCTTTTACAGCCTGGTCGCCCTTCAACACGCACACCGCCTTGACAACCATGATCGCAGTGCTGGAAAAATCGACTGACGACTAGTTTTCCAACAGCACTCCAGACACCACCTTGGATATGCCACAGGCGACGTCACAAACTACTAGGCCAATAGCGACAGCCGCTCTGTAAAAGGGAACGTCAGTCCAGCTCCGCCTCTATGAACTATTGGTGGAAACAAAAAAAGACTAGAATGAGTGTCGAGGATACCAAGTTATAATAAAACTCTAGAGTGGTAACATCCTGTCTTTGAATGTGTCAGCTCTGGCTGCCATGTTGAGGGATCATATATAGTGAAAGCATTATGAAGAACTCTCCATTATATTGGCGAATTTTCATTTTCGCAAGGGGATGGGGGGAGAGGCATTTTTTATTGTATATATACTGTATATTTAACCCTAATGCTGTTGTAAACACATGTTTTGTTGTGACAAAGCAGTCACCCAAAGTTTGTGATTCGTTTTAAAGTTTCCAAGCTGCTGTCTCTGTGAAATCAATCAGGAAATCCCTGAAAGTATTAGCAATAGTCCAAGCCACTCTAGCCGCAAGCTTCCAGACCGGAAAATCTTTATTAATAACTCTATCTTTGTTTCAAGGAGCGCACCTCGAATAGGCAGCAGTTTACCGTAGAAGAAGACACCCGTGAGCAGCCCAAGATTGTCCCGTTCCTCTCAAAATCCCATCTCTTCTTAAGTGACAAAGTGGATTGTTTAATGTGAAAATGTTGTGTTCATCAGGGGTGGACTGGCCTGTAGGGAACTGGAGATTTCCCAGTATGCCTCTGCACCCTGGGCCTCTTTTGTGTGGTAACCTGTTTTATTTTCAAATGTTCTCATAGAAAATCGGCTGGGCTTGCTGAAAACACCCTCCTCCTGTTTACAGACCCACCAGAGCGCCTGGGGACCAATTCCCTTTGTGACAGTGCGCTATATAGGTACCTTTAACATAACATAACATATGGGGCCAATTAAATTATTTCCAGGGCCTCCTTTAGTTCCCGGTCCAACGGTGATCATTATACATAACATGGTGCATGCCTTTGTAAAAAGATGAATAAGAGCAGATCAATTTATCATAAAGGCTCTTCTGTAGCATTGTCTACGTTTTGAACATAGTAACACATATTGGACAATTTATGGAAATCTCACTTTGCCCAATGTCAGGTGTTAAATAATCAACCATTACTTGCTTTTAGGATTTTATGTTGCATTCTGGTACTTATAGTCAGGCATTTATGAAGTGTACAGGAATGTCAGAATTTACATAAAATGGTCCTAGAGCTATTTTTCCAGGGACAGCTCTTCTCTAATGGGTAATGGGGCACTGAACTAACCCGCCACCCATTATAGAGGAGTCAAGCCAGCCTAGTGCAAACACAGTGTTAATTCAGCTGCAGCAAGCAGCTAACAACCCACTCATGCACTGGATTTAATTGTACTGGCAACATGGTTTCCCTTTGACAGTCAGTATCGTACCCCAGCCATGCAATATCAATAGGCCGTGCAAGACCAGGGGCGTTTTGCTTTCCCATCCTTGCTTATCCCATTATGGATGCAGGCTATGGTACTGCAGAATCAAATGTGTGTATGGGATGCTCCTGTGCCTCCCTGCACATTTGTAGGGCCTGTGACAGAGAAGTGGTAGTGCCCTGGCTCCATTATGCATGTCAGGAAACATGAAGGTCTCCCTGCTTCTTGTTTGTGTTGGTCAGGGGAGCAGAATGGCCATCCTAGTAGTGTTTTGCGTACGGGGCTGCAGGCAAGGGAAACACAATCTGTATGTAAGCTTGTTTGCATGCTTTCATGTGTCTAAGTGCGCATGTAAATGAGAGTGCAGTCAGTTTGTATGTTGTAATTTATGGGTGAGCATTTGAATGAGGTAGCAGTGTGTATGTGTGGGTGCACCTGTGAATGAGAGAGCATAAATTGTATGGGTGCTCATGCCATTGAGATAGCGTGCATCTTGTATGTGTGTGTGAATGAATGTGTGTGTCTTTGTGCCTGGCGGGGGATTGAGCATTTGATTGCAGGAGGTAAGAGGAATTGGTGCAGCAGCAGCAGCTAGCATGGACATGTTTTCTTACAGTGGCATACATGTTTGCTGGCATCATGGGCCAAACAAAGCCAACATGAGGATGAGTGTTCTTCCATGGAGGTGCGTGGTGATACACTGGAAGTAAACGTGAGTGCGCCCTTATGTGGGAACACTGGCATATAATGGTGCAGCAAGCTTGTACAAATATGGGCAGAGATAGCATTTAAACGTTTTTACACTGGCAGAATACTGGCATTTATTGTTGGCCAAAGCATCATGTACAAAACTGATTGTTTTTTTAACCCAATTTTTCACATGAAATGCGTAGAAACATACACCATTTTAACCGATTATCTAAAAAAAAGTTCTCGGTGTAGGAACCCTTCCTTTCCAAATGCCTCCTGGTTGGTTCACACTCATACTCGCATATTAATGGCTAAAGTTTATCCTCTCAAAAGAATCACCAGCCACCACTGTATTTTTCTGCATATGTTTATTGAATAACAGCGTTAATGAAGTAATGATTTCAGGTGATGAAATTTGGCAGTGGCTTTCCCGCATTCCTTTTGATGGGCATTAGAATTGTCATATTTAGCAGATACGTTGCATGTACATTACGGTTGTGTGGGTGAATGGAAAACATTTACTTTTTTAAATCAGCAGGTAATTCACATGGGGCCTGGTCTCCAGGCTGGACTATTGCAACAGCCTCTTTCTAAATCTGCCAGTCTCTCGACGTTTACAACTCATCCAGACCAGGACTGTGAGACTTTTCGTTGGCCTCAAGCCCAGGGGTTGTATCTCTCCAGCTCTGAAATCCCTGCACTGACTCCCTGTGGCTGCAAGGATCAAATTCAAGACCCTTTGCATCTTCCACAAGGCTTTCTCGGGCCTGGGACCGCACTACTTCCAACATTCTCTTCCTAAACATCTTCCTTCTTGAGCTCTCCGCTCATCCACCTCTAATTCTCTAAGGGTCAGACACTTTTCCAAGCAGAGAATGTGGGCAGATCTCTTTCCTCGGCTGGGGGCACCCTCTGGAACAGCCTCCCTGCCTCTCTCGAACTTGAGCAGAACCACCTCCGGTTCCAGAAGCAACTCAAGAGCTTCTTTTTTGCTTCTGCTTTCTCTCTTCTTCTCCCCTGCTAATGTCCCTGATAGCTCTGCACACTGGTCACCTGGCCACCACTGAACTCTTGTGCATGTCCAGTTGCCCTCGCAATCCATCCGGGCTCCCTCAGCACTTACAGGTCTGTCTCTGTAACCCTACAGTCCCTTCTCTTTGCAATAAAGAGCCACCCTCGGGCAGCACTTATTGAGTTACCTGCACTTCTCCTCACCCCCCAAATCCCCTTGACACATCTCCCCTCTTCCCCACACTTGCGCAATCTGAATGATCAAGGCCTAGTAAGATCGTTGTTTGTCCTCCTTCTGTTTCCCCCTCCTTTTCTTGTTGCACCTAGAAACACTTGTGTGCAGTCGCGTTATAAATGACTTATCATATCATATATATATATATATATATATATATATATATATATATATATATATATATATATCTAGAGAGCCTGTTCAACCTGTATTTATATATTGGAATCCTTAGCAGGCCATCTGCTGCACGTTCGTGATAGCAACACCTACTGTGTTACAAAACAATGTACCTGCATGCTCCTTTGCACACCTTAAAAACACATCATATGCTTTAACTAACTACTGTAAGGTGTTTATACTTTGTTGCAAATCATGATACTTTTCACAGCAATCGGGTTAAGGATTCAATATGTGAATAATTAAGAACGTATCGCCCCCCACAGCGAAAATGAAAAGTTGTCAAACAAGAATTCAAGTACACTCTTGTTTATTAAACATATACAGGAAAAGAGCTCTAAAATCATTCTCTTAAATCCTGGCATTTTTACTGCATGTCATCTGGCATTGCTGTACACATTTTAATTGTCTGACTACAAGTACTACCATACAGCATGAGAGGAGCCTGACATCCAGGAATGGTTAATTATTTCACACTTGACACTGGATAACTTGAGATCTACATAAACTGCCCCATATGTCTTACTAAGTTGAAGACTTATTCATCTCCTTCCATGGAAAGGGCTTTGCTGATAAGCCCATCTGTTTGTATTCACTGGTTGACAAAATCATGAATGTTGTTGTTATGTATTTGTTTACGTGCACAACATTGCACATCAAACAATTCACTTTAACACTTACATGTAGCTGAGACTTTCTAACGGAAAGGGACACCCCTACACTGTTCATGGTGTCTGCTGCAGCCATTCATTAACCACTGCACCTTATAGATTAATTCCTGGAAACAAAGACAGTGTGAAAAATAAAGGATTTGCCACACAGGGGCTAGTGACAAAGCTGCCGGGACTCTTCTAACGCTTGCAAGGCCCTCCTAATGGGATTCGCAGAGGCAGCAGCACCTGGATATGGCTTTTGCAGCCAGTTTGCTTCACTGTGTAGCTTGTGTGGGATTTGTATGAAAGCCCCTCAACACGCACACCAGAAAAAATACAACCCGTAGTTTATTCCTAAAAAATAGGAGCCCACCAGCAAAGAGCTCAGCTGCCGCTGAACATTCTGGCAAAATCTGCATGAGAAGCACATTAAGAAGGTACATAGCGTCATCAGTGACATCATTGTACAGTAGAAACCCATGTGGCTGGTTGGTGAGACCCTATACATAGGCCGCATGCTCCATTGGGGGTCCCAGCCCCTTCTGTCCATCTTCTTCCACATGGGTGATGCTACATTCGACATTGGTCATGAGGCGCTGGATAATTGGCAATTATGTAGAAAATAAACACTATATCTCTATCTATGTAGCAGTGCACCTGGTACAAGGAGACAGGGGCCCAAGGGAAAAGCCGAGTTCATACTAACTCACAAAATTCACCCGACCCCCAGACAGACAGGAACCTCTCCAAGGTCTTCCACCTTCATTCTGGGCTATAATTTTATCCCTCCCTGCACCTCACAGCACAAATCGCATGACCCAAAAGTGAAGGTAGCAAAGGCTTGCTTTCTGATCTTTCTTGATCGATCAGGGGTCTAACAGGTTTCTGATCAGTGGTTTGGGGCGGGCTGTTACCTTGGAATTCAGGGGCCCTAAGGCTAGGGCATTTGGGTGCTATAACTTACAGTTGGGGGTCCGGAGGCCCGTGCCCTCCTTCTCGTGGGATTGTATCATACAGAGATACTAAGCCCTACTCCAATGACCTTGCAGGGCGCATTCTTCCCAGAGCATGAAGGCTGGCAACTTTTAAAAAAATGAAGGGTTTATGGATCTTTCTCATCAGAGCCCGGAATTCAACCTATTCCTTTTCTCATGTTTGTGGCCTGTGATGCTGGCTGTTGCGCGTGCGTTTAGGCTTACGTTTCAATATGGCCGCTAATATCTAAGATGGCATTTGTTTCTGCACATGCACTACATCTACAAAGCATGCAATAATTGTGTAGAGGGCTTTAAGAGCACCTCTTCCCCCCTGGTCTCTTACATTACCTTTCACGGCTTTTGCCTTATCCTAAACCGTTTGGGGGTGTGGGAAGATTGTCTCCCCTTTCCAACATTCCCCCCTTTTGTTAATTGTACATTAACAAACTCCCCACTAAGTGCCAACTTTATTTATACCCCACCAGTGTTCCTCCTCCAAACTCTCATCTTCTAAGTAAGGCGGTGATTCCTCTTTTTGAACCCATGCTCTGCATACATCACTCAAGCTTTGGCCAGATTGGGCATACTCCTCAGCAGTGCAAGCCATATATATACATCCCCATCACCTGCTAAATGAACCCAGTGCTATGCATAATATTTCAGGTCAAACGGAGATGTAGTGATAGTGCCAGTGGCGTGCAAGCATTGCTTTATCGCAGCCATGCATGGTGTGTTTGGGTCATCTGTTTGGGCAGCACTGTCTTTTGTAACGCGAGGTGCACTCGATACCCCAATTGAAACCATCATCATGGCGCTGTTAGGTACTGCTTTGGCACAACATCAGAGTCTGAGCTGACAAGTGCAGAAACGCACCAACAAGAACACTGTCACTGGTACCAGTACTTTCATGATTGCCCCCAGGATGGAGCCCAGGAAAAAAGGTTATCAAACCAGTCATCCCTGTGTATGCCAGTTTTGGTTTGCATGTGTGATCAAAGGGTGTGCAGTGCTCCTATTATTTGTGTCAAGGCGCTGTTTTCTGCATCATTTAGGGGAATGAATGTGTAGCAATAATCACCAATTTTGCAACAACCCACCCCCCTTCCATCACAGTGACATATCTGTTTTGGAGAGTCATTAGTCTTATTGCATGCATCTCGACCTTGATTGTGTTGAGACCCCCTGTTCAGTTTGTAGCCAATTGGCATTTGCAGCTGTCTGGACCCCAGGCAGTAGTAGTGATGCAAAAAAGCTCTCTTCTCTGCTAAACAGTCTATATTCACTGAGTATTTCCTTGAGCAGTTCAGAGGAGTCTTGAGACAGGTAATTCGATCTTCTTTTCCTGTGCAATTTCTCGTCCTTTTCTTTTTCAGTCAAGATGCAGAAGATGGGGGGCTGCAGTGGGCTTCTGTTGGACCTGGGGTTGGGGCAAGCACGTTCTTCGATCCCACTGCTATGTGGTCTTCAGGTATCACGAGAAGTGCTGAGTGCAACATGGCTAGTAAGCAGTAGCCCCTCCATGATGGCGGGAGGTGCACAAATGCCTGCTGTCAACACACCCAGTAGTAGTCCATTACTGCAGCAGTGCCTTTTTTGAGGTCTGGAATGAACAATGTTTTATTGCATCATGGTTGGCCCTACAAAAACAGTTCCTTCATTATAAAAACATAGTTCATAGGGCACTTACTTTTGCACTTTCACTGGCTTCTCCATTGCTTCAATCCACTTTAACTTTGCAATGTGTCCTTTCCAAAATGGCGCAAATGCTCTATTCACTCGTGCCAACACTTCATCTCTGAACCTGATTAGCCCTCTTGCCAATCAGCTTATTGAGGTTCCTTGCCACTTGCTCGCCACATACTTTACCCCTTGCAAATTCAGGTATGCCCTCTGTAGACACTAGATGCCTTAAGGATTTTGCGTGCATTGCAGGTGGTCAGGATCCATAACCTCTATTTGCATGCTCCACGCTCGGAAGGTGCCTCAAAGCCTACACAGTGCCAAATGAACTAGTCATTGAGCCTCTAAAATTGGTAGTTTCTGTGGTATAAAGACCTTGGGTGCTGCCGACGTGTGTGGTATCAACGAACATATAACATCTACGGTTCACCCTCCTACTTCCCACTGAGCTCATGTCTGCATACCAACCATTTGAGAGTTTTGGATTGTGCACATCTTCTATTGTATCCAAACCAAGTCCACGGTACTCATCATACTTGGGCCTTTTAACTTGCCTCTTTCTACGTGCTAAAACTTTGTTTTATACATTGTTAAGAAAGCTGGTGGAATCAAAATGTGAATTGATAACATCATTATGTTCATTAGCACTATTGACTGTGTTTTACATTTGACCTGGTTATTGATATGGGGATCTGTGGCCACGGTGTTGTGTGTCAGGAGAAATGGGGACATATTTAGGTTTGTACTCTTGGTGATATTTACATGCTAGATAGAATTGTTAATGATAGCACTTGTGTATACACCCCCCTTAAATATCCTCCCCATATAAAAGTGCATTCCAGATAAACACCTAATCTAAACATAGATATGGCAATTAATCCAGCAATGTAATGCAAAGCACATGAATATGGCTGGACCGGCTGGTCTCCCAAAATCTCCCCATTTCTCACCTGCAGGTATTACCCTGTGCATGGTCCGACCACTCTCTAATTCAGACGTCTCTTAACCTCCCAAAACCCATAGCCAAAGTGAATGCTCTACCTCGGATCACCAAGCTTGTTCGTAACCTTAAAAATGTCACATTAGACAGGCTTTTGACGCATTTGGCCTCAAACCTTAAACCACTGTCTAGTTTCTCTCAGTCAACCTCGCTTGTGGATCACTTTACCTCTGCCCTAAAACAAGCCATTTCTGATCTGCCTCCCCTGAAGGAAAACATTTTCAAGCCAGAAGTGCATCATAACACCTGGTTCTCTGACAATGTCATCTCTGCCAGACATGCTAAAAGGGCCTCTATTAGGGAATGGGGAAAAAATCCCAATCCCGCCTCGTTAATTCAGTACAAACTAGCAGTAAAGAAATTCAAGGCTGCAATTACTTCTTCCAAGTCATCCTATTATAATAATCGGATTAATAATGCTCGATCAAATGTCAGTGAGCTCTTCAAAATACTGAAGGACTTTCAGGATTCACCTTCCACTAATGCTGTTACTAAGGATGCTGCTTGGTGTCAGACAATCCATGATGGGTTCTTGGCCAAAATGTCCACTCATAGAGCAACCATTAACAACCTTGTTACCACACAGGATCTTATTGGACCACAAGTCCTCCCCCTGACATTA
Source organism: Ambystoma mexicanum (assembly GCF_040938575.1). Lineage (NCBI taxonomy): Eukaryota > Metazoa > Chordata > Amphibia > Caudata > Ambystomatidae > Ambystoma > Ambystoma mexicanum. Next base: position 282,864,796 of record NC_090939.1, read on the forward strand.
GTAATATACCATGCTTCAATTTCTCACACTATATTGAAGAACAAGTTCCCAAAATCATTCAGGACCTTAAACCTACCACCTGTCCAGCAGATAGCTGTCCAGTGGATATCGTTAAGGATTCCATTGAGGTTCTAGCACCCTGGATGACCAGGCTTATTAACCTCTCCTTTGATGACGGTGTGGTCCACCCCTCCCTTAAGGAGGTCTGGATCATGTCGTTGTTGAAAAAACCCAATCTTGACCAGCAGATTCCAGACCATTATCGGCCTATCACGAATGTGCCTTTTATTCTCAGGATCATGGATAAATTGGCATATCTCCAATTGCAAAAACACATTGAGGACCACAGGGTTCTTGGTACACGCCTATCAGTGTTCAGGGCTCAGCATGGGACGGAAAACAGCCATGCTGGACCTTAAATCCACCTTGGCCGGCATGGTGGATAATGGTTATCCCGCCGTCCTGATGCTTCCGGACCTCTCTGCGTCCTTTGATTTGGTCGACCACTCACTCCTAGTAACACGCTTGCGGGAGGTTGCCCATTGCTCCCCTCTCGCCTCCCAGTGGATTTCATCATTTCTTTGTTACCGTGCCGTCCGAGTGGCTGTTGGGGAAGAAAGTTCGGACTCCATTTTACAAACATGTGGGGTCCCAGAGGGGTCCTGTCTTTTCCCGACATTATTTAATATCTACATTCTACCACTTCTTAACATGCTGGACGCACTGGGAGCTTGGAATACAAACTACGCCAATGATACCCAGGTTATTTTCCAGTTGAGTGGGAAGTATGAGCAGGAGTCGGCTGCCATTAATACCATCTATAAAGCCATCCAGACCTGGATGGCCATTTACTCGCTTGCTCTCAACTGTAAAAAGACAGAGCTCTTATTTGTGGCCTCAAAAGTCAGATTGAGCGAACTAGATCCTGCCCACGCCAACTTTACTATTGCTTCTAACATTAATCCAGTACTGAAGAAGGTGAAGACGCTGGGGGTCATTCTTGATGATGAGCTATTTATGTGACCCCACGTCTCCTTTATTTGCTCATCCTGTAGCCTGATCACAAAGTAAATTAATTTTATTCACCCCTTTCTCTCCACCAACTGTGCCTTGCTCGCCACCGTAGTAGTAATTTCTCGGCTTGACTATTGCAATAGTCTCCTAGCAGGCATCTTACAAGCTGATATTCAAGCCCTGCAAGACGCACAAAACAATGTGGTACGAGCCCTACAGGGACTGCACAAATGTGCCCACATCTCGGAGGCAAGAAGGTCCCTACATTGGTTACCTATTCGACATAGGATCACCCATAAATTCCTGAACTTTTCCTTCAAATGTCGAAAAAATGCATGCCCAATCTATCTCATTGACAGAGTAAAATCAAAGGCTGGCGGTAGGAAGCTTCGCTCCTCCGCCTGCCCCACACTTATCCAACCTAGGTACAAATTGGTACACTTTGGGGGCACCCCCTTCACTGTCCAAGCTCCTCTACAATGGAATCTTCTCCCAGGAAATATACGTATGACTGAAAGCCTGGCTCTTTTTAAAAAAGAAATAAAAAAGTTTCTCTTCAACCTGAACCCTGACTGAACTTAGCCTTCTCCCTCCTTGCTGACCGCCTTGCTGACTCCTTGCTGCCCCACATGTTTGTTGTTTGTCTCTTGTCTCTTTGTGCTCTCTGAGGCCCACGGGCATGTGGCACTGTATAAAAATTGAAATAAATAAATGGGAACCCATTGACATGGTACCATACACGTCACTTTTCTTATTATAAATGGAATTATTAGAAGCCATTAGATCCATCGAAAAAAATAGCTCAAAAGGAATACTTTTTTAAACAAGAAAGAAAAATAAAGAGAGAGAGAGCGAGAGATATAGCGAGAAAAAGGGAGAGAGAGAGCACACATCGAAAAGAGTATGCAAGAGTGTGAGGGTACACTCCCTGAGAAAATGTAATTTGTAGCAGCTTTGTGTAGGGCACGTGAAGTTATATTGGAGTATTTTTGCTCAAATGTTTTAAAAGGGCATCTGAGATAAATTAGAAATAGTGAGGGGGTATAACCTTTGGTGGGCGCGATATGACGCAGTGTTTGTGTTGTGTGGTGGGCAGCAGCGTCAGCACTAGGAAGAAATCCCCAATCTTCCTGGGCAAATGAATGCAGGAATTGTAATAATGCTCACAACTTGGGCTTCCCCACTCTGCGTTAGTTGCATTTGTATGTAAATCAAATGATGAAACGTAAGTCCAAGGTTTTCTGATAACTATTTAATAGTAGCATCGATCACAGCCGACATGTGTTTCGACTCCCAGTCGCCCCCAAGGCTGTTTGTATGAGTTACAACATAATAAAGTATGATGATAGAAATTAAACATTCATACGGTATGCCATTATAGAAAAGAAAAAGGGATTACAATGCAAATTATATAACACGTTGTATACAAAATAAAAGGTGTTACATTCCCTCTGTTTTATTCCAATTTTTCTGCGTGCCTCATTAATAGTCATAGTGCCTCATTACGAGGTTGGCGGTCCGGTAATAACGGAGCCGCTAAGGCAATACTGGCATCCATTACCGGTCCGTAGTATTACGACCCTAGGCACCGGTCCTACCGGCATCGACAAGGACCCGCTGTGGCTGTGCACCACCGTACCGGCATGCGGGCACGCGCACGGGTGCCGTGCCCGTAATACCGGCATGCCGCAAGGAAGAGGACATCACGAGTCGTACTGACATGCACATACCGGCATTGAGATGCCGGTAAGAAGGGTCACCATGATGCTGGCAATACCGGCATCGCAGATCACCCGTTAACAGCAATCTGCTGTGTAATCAACTGCCACAGGTGCACACAATCAGCACAGGTGGAGGCAATGGAGTCAGGCCCAGCACAAAAGGAGCACACCCACACCCCTTCCCACACCAAAATGATACCACTTGCACTTGCCATACTGGGGCTGGAGGACATGCCTGCACTGCTACTCCTTGAGCAGGCAGTACAACAGGCAAGACAGAGGAGACGTAGGAGGAGAAGGAGGGTGAGACCAGCCCAGCAAATCCCACCAGTGCAGGCAGTTGTTCCCCCGTAGACAGCCATCAATTCCACGTATAAGGGCTAATCCATTTGACTTAACCCCAGCACAGATCCACACCCTGTACCGCCTGGACAGGGACGCTATCACCACCATAGTGGAATTAATACAGGAAGATCTGGTCAGCCTGATCAACATCCGCACAGCCACCCCCCCTCTGCTGAAGGTGGCATCTGTGCTCCAGTTCCTGGCCACAGGCACCTACCAACACACAGTGGGCCAAATGCATGGCGTGTTGCAATCATGCTTCTCTGTTGTGCTAAACCAAGTGCTGGATGCACTACTAAAGCATGCAATGGCCTACATATCCCTACTACGGACACCACAGGAGGCAAATGCCACCTAAAAAGCATTCCATGCACTGGCAGGCATGCTTAATGTAATTCGTGCCCTCGACTGCACCCACATAGAGTTGGTAGTCCCACATGCCGTCGAGGTGTTGTACCGCAATCGGAAGCTATACCACTCCATCAATATGCAGATGGTGTGTGATGCCAGCCAGATAATAACACATTGCTGTGCCAGATACCCAGGATCCACGCATGATGCCATGGTGCTGCGGAACTCCTCACTACCCCGCTACATGGAAGGATACGTCGTACGACGTGGCTGGCTGTTGGGTGAGTCAGCCCACTGGGCCATGGGAGGAGAGGCCACGTGGGGGGCCTACATGCATATGCAAGGGAAATGCTCTCTGGGCCATGGGAGGAGAGGGTTGGGGGGCTCCTACATGCATATGCAAGGGGAATGCCCTCTGGGCCATGGGAGGAGAGGGTTGGGGGTCCTACATGCATATGCAAAGAGAATGCCCTCTGGGCCATGGGAGGAGAGGGTTGGGGGGGCCTACATGCATCTGGAGTGATCCCCTGCCACACAGCCCTCACATGTGCATATAAAAAGGACCTTGACAATGCATCGGGGTCCCTGGTGGTTCCAATGTCTAGGCCCCTAAGTCATGTACGTCACCCAAGGCTAGCACCATGGATTGGCAAGTACTGTACAGGGCAGATAGTTATGTAGATGTGGCTGCCATCGACGGGATAGTGCATGTGAACAAGAAAGATGTACAGGCTGAGCACATATGGCAACTGAACAGTGTCCTTACACATACCTCCTTCTACTCCCATGCAGGTGATGCTAGCTATCCCCTGAAGGCGTGGCTCCTCACCCCTGTCAGGAATCCTCAGAACAGGCACGAAGAGGACTTCAATCGTGCATATACACGCACGCGTGTGGTCATTGAGCAGACCTTTGGCCTGTTGAAGGCAAGGCTTTGCTGCCTCAGCAGGTCAGGTGGCGCCCTCATTTACGGGCCTGAGAAGGTGGGCAAGATCATCATGGTATGTGCAATGCTGCATAACATGTGCATCCGGCGGAACTTACCCCTGCCACCTGACATGGAGCTGCCACCGCCTGGTGAAGTAGAAGGAGAGGAAGGAGTAGATGTTGGACATAGGCCATGACGCGATACACTTGAGGGTCGCGCAGTGCGCCAATCATTCTGATGTACTGGGATGCAGAGGGTGCCATGTATTGGGAACTGTGTGCACTGGGTGTGGGGGTATATGGGCACAGTGCACTATGAAGCAATAAAGTGACACACACCAAAGAAGCAATGTCCACTCATGTGAGGTTTTGTACACAATGGGTGTATTCAAGTGATGGTTTGTACAACATGATTTAACACTCCACGCCCCCAAACACCCCTCCCTCTCCCCTGACACACCCCCATACACCCCCCACCCTCCACACACCCCCAGTACTACACCCCCACCCCCTCACACCGCCAGTACTACACCCCCACCCCCTCAAACCCCCAGTACTACACCCACCACACCCCCACACACCCCCATTACTACACCCACCACCACCCTCCACCCTCCCCCTAACACCCAAAGTCATCAATGGTACAACATGTGGCTGGATGCGGTGCTAAACAGATTGTGCAGGGTGGCCCTGCTACTGTGGAGGCCCCTTCGGAGGTGGGGGTTGCATCTCTGAGCGCCGCGCACTTCGCAGGGACATGCACACAGGGCTGATCTGTGTGGAACTTGCTGGCGTGGTAGAAGCAGATGAGGTAGATGGTTGTGTCCCCAAAGCTGCAGTTTGCCGCTACTCCATGCTGTCTGCAATCCTTGTGAGTATCTGGCCCAAAGCATTGAATCCATCCCGCACTTACTGAGCGCTAGAGTTGATGACCTGGATTACAGCCGCAGTGCTGTCTCAGATGTACAGCGTGTTGCCTCACCTTCTGCAAAGTACTGTTTAACATAGCCTTGCATCTCCTCCTGCCGGCCCTCCATCCTGGACAGACGTCCTTCAAGGTCCCGTATAGCAGTGTTGGTGGTGGATGGTGGGTTAGGTGGTGTTACTGTAGCCAATATGGGGCTGTGCAATGTTGGAGACCACTCTCCATGGCTGCCCTGTCCTGATGAATCCTGGCGAGGGATGTCCTGTGGGGTGACCTGCGGGTTTGTGGTTTGACCTACAGGCTCTGAGTGGAGGACTCCTGCATTGGTGTAATCATTAGGACCACCTTTCTCGTCGCCATTATGCTGTGCCGATGCAGCCATCTCCCCTATTGAGCTTGCGGCAGCGGACTGTGTGCCATCATTCTCCATACCAGCATATGTGTCATTGCCGTGGTGTCTGCTGGGCCTGTGTAGGTGGCAGCGTGGCTGGTTGGGCATTGGTTTTTGTCTTGCGTGCCGTTTGGCCCGTCCTTGGTCCCCTCGACATAGATGGCCTGGTGCCATCATCTTGGCCCGTGGGCCTTTTGGCTGGTGTTGTGGCTTGTGCACTTCCATGAGGTTCTTCGGTGTCTGCATCCATACCTGTGGGGGACAGAGAGTGGCAGGGCATCAGTGATGGTGGTGCTTGCATCATGCATGCGTTGGTCTTTGTGCAGTTGGCGTCATGTGATCAGTTGCATGCCTGGCTTTGCAGCAGACGGGGTATGTGCAAGGTTGTGGGGTGTGTTTTGCAATCTCGCAGGTGTTCACATGTTCACCATGGTGTCTGCTGTGGGGCCTTGAGGTGTGTTGTGACTTGCGTACTGTGTGACACGTGCAGGTCATCTGTGTGTCGGTGTGTATTTGTGTATGGGAGCGGCATGCAGCATGCATTGGGATGTGATAGTCATGGGCTCAGCATGTGTATATGGCTATGTGTAGGTGTGTATGATGGGCCATGTCTTGGCTGTCATCGCTGTCATCGCTGTCACATTTGGCGGTCAACTGTGATGATTGGTTGACGTGTGTTTGTAGGCACACTCACCTTCATCTGCCGATGTTGGAACGCCAAACTCCACTCCACCGACTCCTTCAATGGACTCCACATCTATCACTGAGCTGCAAGTTTCCTCCCATCTAGCCAATTTGATAGGTGAGTGAGGTCCTCCACCTGTTGCCAGCCCCTGGCTCCGATTGGCCGACAAGATGTTCCTCACTCTCAGCCTCAGGTCATCCCAGTGCTTTTTGCAATCGCGCACTGTGCGTGCGGTGGTGCCGACTGCACTTACTTTCCTTGCCACTTTCTCCCAGCTGGCCTTCTTTCTCAGCTGTGCTGGATGCCTGAGGTCACTGCAGAATACCACATCCTCATTCTCTACTCGGGTATCGGCTAGCATGTTCAGCTCCTCGTCCTTAAATCGTGGTTTCTGTAGGTGGGCGATGCCTTTCTGGGTAGCCTTTGACATTTTGTCCGTGGTGTGCTTGGAGTTTTGCCTGTGAAGGTCCAGTATGTGGAGGATGGCAATGGATTGTGTTTTTGAAGCTGGCTGCCAAAGCACTTCCCATTCCCGCACGATGACGTTACTTCCGGGTCCGGTATTGACGGGCCCGTCCTTAAAACTATGTTAATACCGGTACCGCTATTTAGGGGTTGCCGATGGCGGAGGTGTTACGTGCGCATTCGATGATGCCGCTATCTGGGGGTTTGACGGTCATTATCGTCATGCCGATATGGCCGTTAGCGGCATACAGGGGTGCACGTGCTCGCGCACTCGTGATCACCTGCTATTTGCCGGATCAAGCCTACACGGACATGTTATTACCGGCGTGCCGGTAAAGGCAGATTCTTAGCGCCAAACTTGTAATGAGGCCCATAGTCTGATGACCCCTTTCATGAAATCTGTCTCTCAATAAATCACATTCTTTGGCATAGGTATGCTCTTCGCTACAATTGCAGTGTGCTCTGTAGAACTCTCCTTCTGGTAGGTTGTTCGCAGTTGCCTTTCTATGGCAGCTGCCAGCATGTTGCTTTTTGAGAAGTCTTGGTCTGAATGTTACCCTGGGATATATAAATGTGAAGGTCAAGAAAGTCAATTTGGGAGTTGTCACAATGCCCAGTCAACTTGATACCAAAATTATTTGTATTCCGATATTCTGTGAATTCCACAATTTTCTCTGCTTTGCCATGCCATAATATAAGAACATCATCAATGTAGCGCCTCCAGATTACAATAGTGTCCTTAAATTTATCATTGCTCGATGCATGTGTTTGTTCATAGTCTGCCATGAACAGGTCCGCTAGTGAGGGGGCATACTTGGCCCCCATAGCTACACCTTTTGTCCTGAGATAGTATGAGCCTGCAAACAGAAAGACATTAATTTCTCAAGTGTAAACCTTAAAAAGTCCTTAAGCATCTCTATATGTAATTGATAGGATGCTGAGTGTTCTTGAAAGGTATGATCAATGGCCTGAAGTGCCAAATCATGGTTAATGGAAGTATATAAAGCTTTAACATCCATTGTGGCCAATAGACAGTTCTCCCTCCATTCAGTTTCAGATAGTATTAGAAGAACCTGTGTACTGTCTTTAATATATGATGGCAGTAGGAAAACATATTCCTTAATCATATTGTCAACATATATTTTAAATTGCGCCAATAGATACCAACAGCCAGTAGAAGTTGGTAAGTCACTTATCTTTTATTATGGGAATATATGGAGTGGTGCAATTACGTCACTGTGACTATATCTTGGAGGAACCTATCTATATTTCAAGGCAATCGTCCACTTCACACACAATCTGGTGCTGGGTCACTTGTATTTAGTTACCTTTAACACACATATTAATATAGTCTGGCGGATCTATCATGAGGTACCATGCAGATTCGCAAATGATATGATAAACATGTGGTTCCAAGGCATATTACTGAGGTGAACGGACTAGGAATAACATACGTATCTGTCATAGTATGTGTATCAATGTGATACAAACTCAATGGTGTGTGTAACAATGTGATACAAACTCAATTTTGTGTGATCGTTCTAATGAAAGTGTATCTCATCTGTTTCATCTTTGCTCCATCCACCTGCTAAAAACTTTGGGTATGTAACACCTTTTCCTTTGTATACATCTTGTTATGTAATTTGCATTATAATCCACTTTTTACTTTTCAATAATAGCATACCGTTTGAATGTTTAATTTCTATCATCATACTTTTTTATGTTGTAACTCATACAAACAGCCTTGAGGACAACCGGGGGTTGAAACACGTATTGGCTGTGACCGATACTACTATTACATAGTTATCAGAAACTTTGGACTTATGTTTTCATAATTTGATTTACATACAAATGCAACTATTGGAGAGTGGTGAAGTGCAAGTCATCAGCATTATTATAATTTTGGCATACGAGATAAGCCTGAGGGGTGGTTTTAGAGTGCTAGGGGGCTATGGGTGTGGGGCACTTCACTGGGTCAGCACAGGTGCTTTGCGAACATCAGAAAGGTGCACCCAATAACGTAGCTCCTTAACTTTGACAGCAAGAGGAGTGGCTTATATGACCTGGAAAAGGCTGTTATATCTGGCTCACTCCACCGGTGCACAACATTTTCAACATAGACATCCAGTCACCGGGGGAACAACTGCAGAGGAGGTGTTGCTGTTGACGTGTCTGTTGCAGTGCCAGTTACTTCCTCAGTCCGGGGAAGTGCAATCTGTTGGGAGACACATTTTATGGCCTTTGTTAGGGCGAACAAATAGTTGTGAAACTCTTCCCCCAAAATGGATGCAGCCCTGTGAGCATCTGATGCTCGTCTAACAGGCGAGAGAGATGTGTGCATGAGGCACCCGTTACCACCTAATGGGATGATAAGTGGTGATCCTTGCAAGGCTGTGTGTGCAAACTGAACAACGCCAGTGGCAAACAGTGCGCCCAATTCCTCTTTAATGTGGTGCACTACTTTGACAGTTTGTTTTTCAGTAGGCCATTGATCTGTTCTATGACCCCATTGGTCTGGGGTGGTAAATGGTGCACATCCAATGTGTAATACCCAGTAGTGCTGAAATCTCCTTAAAAGGTTCATTAAAGAAGTACGTGCCGCTATCCCATCTCAATACTTCGCAGATGCCCCATTGAGGAAAAACCTCACGCACCAAGATCTTTGCAGCGCAATTAGAACCAGAATGTGCACAACGTCCTGCCTCCACCCATTGTGAGAAGGGACACACGAACACAATGAGGTAACGAGACCCATTGCATCTTTCACCCATGTCCGCATAATCTATGTGCAGTTTGCGAATGGCCCGGTAGGGCAGGGCAAGGTGCCTCTGATAGTGCTTAATGTAAGCCCTGTATTGTAACTTTGACACAGTTAAGTTCTCCTGTAGGTTGGGGACAAACCAGTCTTCCTGTATGTGTGCTGCAATGTGCTGTTTGGAAACGTGTGATGGATGGTGTAACTGGTCGAATGCGACCAGTAATAGTTCATGTGGCATAACCGCTTTTCCAGATGCCTCTTGCCTCCACAACAGATTGGTCGGGGACTGTTTACATCCCTTTTGACCCAAAACTCCTTGACTTCTTGTGGTGCTCGTTCCTGTAACAAAATTAGCTGCGTGATTGGTAATGCATTGTACGGTGTTGGCAACTGTTCAGTGTTTTGTGCCAACACAGGCTACTCCGAGATATGTGATACTGGAAGATATGATGCTGTTTTCACTGCCGCATCTGGATCAGCACTACCAAGGGAGACCTCGTCTGTGTTGTTAGTATGGGTGGTGCATTTTACCACTGCCAATACATATCGTTGGGATAATGCATGAATACGTTTATCTAATAATACGGCGTGTTGAACCAGAGATCTGTCAGCTCTCCTAAATCCTCTCCTTTTCCACCGTGCAAGACCTGCATGCACTCTAGTAGTGACATATGCTGAGTCTGACTAAATGGTCATGTGGCACCCCTGGGATGCTTGTAGTGCTTCAGTAAGCACTATAAATTCAGCTGCTCGGGCCAAAAAATGCATTGATAATCTCTTCTGAACTAGTATCTCATACTCCCCATCCACTAGGTGAATCACTGCCGCACCAGTGTGCCGTAAGCCAGTGTCCTGGTCAATTGTTGCTGACCTGTCAACAAAGAGGACCCCCTCTCAAGCGGGATATCATGTGTCACAACTCAGAGGCCGACTCCGGCACCACAAGCCCGCAGGATGCATTTTGGCAGCCACGCTGCCGTCAGAATTGGCAATGGCAGCTTGCTTTCATCTGTTTGACGCGGTATGCAACACTTCTCCACTCCGTTCCTTAGGCAATAGAAGTTGCCATGGAGATGGGCTACAGCGGCCCTCTGTCGCAACAACATGAACTACGTTTCCCGTCATGCTCAGAGTACTATGTGAATGGATCATCCAATGGCCGCTCACAGCCTCCTCCTCATCGAGGCATAAATACGTCATTGACCTGCCAAACGCTGCTTCTGTTTAAAGTAGATCCCGGCATTCTGAAGTTTCATCTTCTTTTGCTACTGCCTTGTGCTGTGTCGCACAGACTGTTCCTGCATTGTCCTTTTGCCTACTTTTGATCCTCTGTGCACCGAACCCTTGCTGTGTCATACCAACTGCTCCTGATTATATTTCATCTTGTTTGATATCCCGCATGCCAAACTGCTTCTTCTGTTTTAAACGGTCTACTGTACTTGACTACCGCCACTATGGTAACCGTCCTCTGCCTTCACTCACATCCTATATCACACCCCGGGACATACAAAGACACTCCTGACCATTCCTTCAACTATCAAGATTACCTGTTTCACCTACCTGGATTACCTGTATTGCTGAACATTTTCTGTGCACATTCGGATGCCCTGCAGTAAGTGCACCTCCTCGATCCTAGTGTGCCCCTCATGCCACCCGGGTCTAGCATCCGATACTAACCACCCTTTTGTTATTTTATCCTGTCGTCGTTGGTTCTTCAAATCCTCTCCAGTACGCTCTGTCTCCGGCCCACAGTAAGACTTCCTTTGTTCATTGACTATTGTACTCTTGTTCCCTGAGTCAGGTTAGCAATATCTATTTCTTACTCTTGTAGGAAAACTCGTGGTTACCATTTGCCAGAAGGGAGGGTAACTGTTGGTCCAGCTGCTTACATATCGCTACTATGTGTTAGTGGTTTATTACTTCTTCTACCACTTATTGATCTGTTGGACTTTCCTTTTCAGCTGAGTCCGTGGCATTGTGTCCTCCCCGCTCTTTTAGGTGATCAGCCCCTTTGTCTGCCTAATTGGATCAGAAAAGGGGCATATCATAGAAAAGAGTTTATCCCTCAAAGAGAGGAAGCTCGGGATTTGACCTAACCCAAGCTCTACAATCAACCCTTGACCGAAATACAGAACCCAATTCCCTGCTTCAACCAATCACCTATCCGCTGAGTAACAGAAACAGAAGCCATGGAAATCGCAGACCCCTTGGATAACCTGGTTCAGTTGGTAGCCGATCTCCGGTCTGACATGGCGGTAGCGCATGACACTCTATGTCATAGGATTGATAGTCTGCAAGATTTATCGAGCAACCGCTCTCAAGGGGCTGACACTGCAGGGGGTATGGCCTCCGGTTCTGGCATTTCCTATCCTAGGCAGGAGTCGTCCCCAGTCCTTATGGCCACACAATTTCCATTGGCCCCACCGGAACGTTTCTCTGGGGATCCCAAACAATACCAGACTTTCATTAATCAGTGCAAACTTCATTTCCTTTGTCGCCCCACGGCTTTTCCATATTCAACTACCAAGGCGGCATTTGTTCTCCCAAACCTTGTCGGCACAGCCGCAGCCTGGGCTAACCCCTTACTAAAATTAAACAGCTATGTTCTGTATGACTGTGACACGCTCATCACAGCTATGAACAGGGTCTTCGATACCCGCTATAAATCGCAGGCTACGGACTTAGAATTCTTCGCCAGGGTACCTCTTCTTTGTTCACATATCTAACTCGGTTCAACCACCTGGCTGCTGAAACAGATTGGTCCGAGGAGAAATCTGCTGTTTTCTGCAAGGGGCTTTCGGATGAACTCAAGGACACACTTGTAACTGTCCCTGTTGTCCCTACCGTATGTGGATACTGCTGGATCGGGTTTTGCAGATCGATGCTCGTAGAGCAGAACGGAAGGGGGAGCAGAAATCCCTGCCACAAGCTGTCTCTTCACACAACACTGCAGTTCCTCAAGCCTCCGCTCCAGAGCCCATGCAGTTAGGGGCAATACGTTGTCTCTTGACACCTGCCCAACGTGAACACCGCAGATCGCACAATTTGTGCATGTACTGCGGATCGGCTGAACGCCGGGGGTGTTTTCTTTGGACTCTTAAGGGAAATCACCTTCTGCTCCAGTCAGTCTTCCAGTGGTCTTTACTCCGACAACTGATGTGTCCTTTCCTGCTTTGGCTATAATCGATTCCGGTGCCACTGGTAATTATATGGACTACGAATATGCTGTCATTCCTGTATTGACCAAGGTACAACCAGACGCAGTTCACGCTGTGGACGGCACCTCCTTGGTATCAGCTTTGGTCACAACGCACACATCTCCCATTCGCATGCAAACAGAGGAAGGGCATGAAGAAATCATATCATTTGATTTGATTAAAGCGCCCCAATTCAGGGTCATTTTTGGTATAGCCTGGTTTCAGCATCACAATCCGGCTATTGACTGGTCCAGGAGAGCCATTCAGTTCCTGTCGCTGGTCTGTAATGATAATTGTTTCCAGAACACAAGTGTGTGCCCAGAATCTTCCTGTCAGGCCATGGTGGCCTCCATGGCACTCATTGGTGCCATAACATGTGACTCGGAGTCTAGAATCCCATCTGAGTATTTAGCTTTTCGGGTTGTGTTTGACAAAGGGGGTGCAGAACACCTGCCTCCCCATAGACCCTATGGTGATGCTGGAAATGCATCGGACACTGTCCTTGTCGTGTAGTCCATTTTCATGTATGCTCTGTATTGTTTTCTGCCCAGGAATCCATGTGGGACTCCTGGCAGTGCAGCTCTTCCTCTTTTTGGTTTGCTGTACAGACCCTTGGGCTACCATTATGGCACCCATGGGTGGGGGTACAACCCTGTAGGTACAACCCTATACCGCTAGTGTATGTTTTTGGGCACCTATGTTTGGCCCACAGAGCAGGGTATGGGCTGGTGGCTGCTCCATGCTGAATTTGACAGGTGCTCTGAGTATCCTCCATTTGGGATACCCAGGCCCTGCCATTGGAATCAGTTGATTCCTGATAGGAGACAAGATGGCCCCTGTGGCCTCTTGCTTTCTATTGCCTGTTACCTTGTTTTTTCCCAAAATCCTGGGAAGTCCTGACTCTGTTCCTTCCCCCTGACTGGCTGTTGGGTGGAAGTTCCATATATGGTATTGTGAGGAAGTCCAGGCCAGACTGGCTGGAGCCTTCCCAGTGACTGTATGCTGTGGGTACACCCTTGGTATGGGACCTGGGTGAATGGAATGTGTGACCAATATGCACTTCTTGTTATGGGTGTCGGGTTTCTGGTATGTGACACAAAGACTGAGACAGCCCTACCCGAAAATGGTATGACTGCAGTGTGGAGTGCTGAAGGGCTGGGTACTTGTCCGAATAAACATTACTTGTTGTGAGTGTCTGGAGGGAGGAGAATGGCCTAAAGGCACTGTGAGCCTGATTAGCTGCCTGACTGCCTGGATGCCCTTCTGAGTGATTGGTTGCCTGAGTGTGACCCAGCAGAATGAATGAGAGTCCAAAAAAGAATATCCAGGGGCCTCTCACTGCTAGAAATCGTTCAGAAGCTGAAGTTGATACTTTTTTTTAGAACTTAATTTTTTGGTTTTTACATAACTAACTCAACAGTAACATTGCACAGGTTACGTCCCCTCACCCCCTCAGAACACCCTCCCCCGGTGTTGTAGTCGTTAGTTCTTCCAGGGACCAATTCAGTTTATGTTCCTCAGACAGCGGTTATGTTGGCATAGCATCCTCAAGGAGCCGGCTCTGAGGATGAGCTCTGCGATGAGTTCAAGTCAGCGGTAGACAACAGATATACAATGTATGGACCCCAGATGTCTGGTGGCCGTGCATGGAACGGCAGGGTCTTTATGAAGTTTGTTTCTGTGTCTTGGCTATAGGTCACATCTTTCAGCCAGTTACGTAGGTTGGGGGCTGGACCCCGACCCCAATTCAATGCAACTCTTCTTCTTGCTAGGACTAATAGTAGGTCTGCCAATTTGCGGCTGGAAAGCGGGAGGTGTCTGGTTAGTCCCAGCAGTGCTAGGATTGGGTCTGTATGTAGTCGGGTCTCAATTATTGCTGAGAATTTCTCTAGTACTAGATCCCAGAAACGTGCTATGCTTGGGCATATCCATGCCAAATGAAGGAAATCCGCCATTGAAGCCTTGCATCTTTCACATATCGCTGGAGTCGCTGGTCGTTGCAAGTGGAGTTTTGCTGGTGTGCAGTATAGTTGATGAATGAAGTTGAAGTGGATTTGTTTATACCGTGTGTTCAGCGAGACGTTTGTTGTTTGATGAACGATGTATGACCAATCCTCATCTGTTATTGAGGATTGTAGGGTTCTTTCCCATCTTTTTTTACGTGCTTGGGGAGCGGGTGCTATGTCGTTTAGGAGAGACTTGTACATTTCCAAAACCAGTCTTCCATTGCCTTGCGATTGGATTACTCCATGGAGCAGTCACCACGTCTGTGGCTGTTGAGGGAACGTAGGTAAGGTACGTTGTAGTGTGTGGTGGAGTCTGAAGTATATGAATAAGTCTAGGGCGTTGTCGCCTCCTTTTTCTCTGGTTTGTTGTGGGGTGATGAATGTGCCATTGACAAAGAGGTCTTCAAGTGTCTTTATTTGCAGCTTGTCTGTCCATTTTAGGTAGGTTCTCTCTGTAGTTAGGGGGAGTCCTGTTATGAATCTTGCTGGTATTAGGGGGGAGAACCTAGTTTGGATTTTACTTCTTAGTGGGCTCTTTTTCCAGATGGTGTTTGTAACCTGGACAATGTTGAGCGTGGTGTGGGGCACGTGGAGGTTACCAAGGATTGTTGTTCTGAGAAGGAAGGGGGATGCCAGGGCTTGTTCAATTTGGACGTGAGGTCTAATGAAGTATGTGGCATACCAATGTCCTAGGAATTGGGCTTGGGTGGCCCAGTAGTATTGTTCCAGATCGGGAAGTGCCAAACCACCCTTCCTCACAGGTTGGATGAGAGTAGAGTATGCCACTCTCACCACATTGCCCGCCCACACCAAGTCGGGTATAAGGCTCCGGATGCGTCGTAGGAATTGTTGTGATAGCAGTATGGGGATATTTGTAAAGAGGTATAGTAGATTGGGGAGAATCACCATCTTGATTAGGGAGACCCGGCCCCACAAGGTGAGTGGGAGGAGCTTCCATCTATTTATTTTACTTAGTAGTGTCTCAATGATTGTTCCGTAGTTGTCTTTCATAATGTCTGAGTGGGATCCGGACAGTGAGATACCAAGGTATCTGACTTTCAATAATTGCCAGCTGAATCCGAAATCGTCTGTGAATTTTGTTGTTGCTTTAGTTAGGGGGAATATGATGGATTTGGAATGGTTAATCTCAGCCCTGAAAATTGGACGAATTTGATGACCTCTCGCATGATTGGGTTTAGGTTGTCTGCTGGATTGTATATAAAGAGAGCAATGTCATCTGCGTAAAGGGAGATAAAAAATTTATGGGGTCCGATGGAGAGGCCTCTTTGCAGGTGTAGGGTCTTTTGATTGGGCGTGTTTGGGTTGGAGGGCTAGGGTGCCGGCAGGTCCCCCTGCCTGGGTGTCTTTACTATTGCTCCTATTTCAAATGTCAGCTTTCTCTGTGCCTTGTCTGACTTGCCCATGGTGATTGCTGAGTTGTTTGTGAGTCCCAGAGCGGAAAATGTGAGGCTGGAGAGCCCCCCAAGATCGGCGAGTTTGCCATCGGCAGCTGTCACTCTGGGGGAGCAGGCGTCAGATCGAGGCTACTGTGCCGAGGTAGGGTGATGTTTTTCGTCTTGTGTGTCGTGGGCCTGTGGCTGTGCTACTGGGTGGACTGTCACAGCTTTTTAGCCGGCACGCTAGGTGGCACGGGGACCGCTGCAGAATCACGAAGCAAAATGCCCGGACATTGAAGTCCATCACCGTCTATGAACGCCATCGTCGACCAGAGCCGCAGTGCCCCTTTGCCTAAGAACCCTTTGAAACAAGGACTCACTCGCTCATCACCGACAACCTCTTTGTCCCACTGGAGAAAGTCAAGACCACTGATGCACCGAGGAGAATCCACTGGTGGGTTTCCCATTACCCGATGACCACAAAGATACCGACGACCCGACGAGCTTGCTGGGCCAAAGTTCTTCAGTGACTCTTTGAGGCAACAAACTATCGTCGTCGAGGTGCCCCGCACGCCTCATCTTCTCAGGACATCCACGACCGATCATCGACGAGCACCGCCAGGACCGAAGCTGCTGCCTCAATGCATTTGTTCACCTTTTCTTCGTGGGATCTCGGCAATCTGTGACTCCTGCCTTAAAGGGGATCACTCAAGAAGGATCTGTTGACGATCCAACGTCAAACTCTGCTAAACCAGGTACTTTGGGGCCGTAGAACAATTATAGAAGGAGATAAGACTCTGTTAGACAATATATGGACTGGGCTTGTGGTATATCTTATTTACAGGTTGCCCAGGAGGGGGGATACTCACACATAACTGTGCCTGACGGTAGGGGACCAGTATTCTGCCAATTGTCTAAACCCTTGCTTTCCTCCAATGTCTATGGTTAATACCTTTTTCTATATTGATTTGTATGCTATTTTAACTGTCTACAGTTGATGCATTTGAATGGAATCAGAGTAATAGTGTTACCACATAGAAACTGTATATATTTACCATTTAGAATTATTGGAGTACAAAGTGTGTTATTGTGATTGTGTATATAACGTGAACCTTATTTACATAAACACTTTGTGGACATTCCTTTGTGGGTGATTGGGGATTACACTGTACTTAAGAACCAGTCCGCATCACCTCGTGAGAGCTTAAGCCTTGATTGCTCGTCCATCGTTACCAAATGGAAAATCTTGACTGGGGTACTCTGTGCCTCTACTCTGCCCTGCCTGGGCCAGGGCCTGTTTCCTCAGACCCTCCAGAGAGTGGCACTCTCTATGCCCCCTACAGAAGTCGCCCTAGAGGGCCCCCCTTCAGCCAGCAGGCTTTGAAGGTCGCGGTGATCCTCTGGGTTGAGCACTTCTCCCACAGGAGGGTCTTCTGCCTCTTCTCCCTCAGGAGTTGAGTCTTGGGCTCACGTACCAGACTCTCAGTCGGACCCGGTGTGACCTGTGATCGGGTGACCGCC
Source organism: Ambystoma mexicanum (assembly GCF_040938575.1). Taxonomy (NCBI): domain Eukaryota; kingdom Metazoa; phylum Chordata; class Amphibia; order Caudata; family Ambystomatidae; genus Ambystoma; species Ambystoma mexicanum. The sequence continues at coordinate 282,882,499 of NC_090939.1, forward strand.
GCAGCAGCCATGGGTAGACCACCCGTGATCATCCCCATTTCCACCAAATCATTGCCTAACAAAATGTTAGCGGACAGGTTGTCCTGTACCAGGACAGGAAGCTTTGCTGTCTTGTCTCCAATCGTAATGTTGACTAAGGCTACATGCAATAATTTGGGAGGCCCACCAGCTAACCTGGAAGTTCTCAGAGGAGCACCTACTTAGTCCTCTGGCTTGAGCAGGGTCCTGTCCACCATTGTCATGCTTGACCCAGTGTCTCTCAAGCCAGTAGAAGGCTGGACATTCAAGAGGACACTTCTCAAAAACCTACGGGTGTTCTGTGGGATTGACACCAGTACTTCTGCGTACTGGTCCCAGGCCCCAAGGGACACTAGGAAAATCTCTACGGGAGCACTAAATGTGATCCGTGTAGAGGAGGGGGGATATTGGCCTCCACCTCAGGCATGGGGTAAGGGCAGGTCAGGCTGACAGCCTGGACTCCAAATACCTTAGCTTTACACTTGGGGTCACCCTTCTTGTGGTCCAGAGCCCCAAAGTTCCAACAAGTGCCAGGAATTCAGGGTACGGTACTGGAACCACTGGGAGCCTGCTTTGCAGCAGCTGGACCACTACCCTTATTCCCACCCCCATAGCACTTATCCCCACTAGATTATTGGGTCTTAGGAAAGGAAGATTTTGGCTGTGATTGCTTCTGGGACTCCTCAGCTTTCTGAGAGGTCCCCTTTTCTTTGTCCTTGCCCTTTCCATTGGAGTCCTTAGGGACACCCGGTGGGAGATCCACTTATCAGCAAGTCTGGCAAGCTTAAAGGGATCTAAAATGTTCTGGTCAGCAACATACTGACGCAGCTATGGTGAACAGGATTCATAAAAATGCTCAAAAAACAAAAGGTGTGACAATTCAACAAAGGTTTTCACCTTGTAACCATCAATCCACCCCATCATGTTCAGCACTCACCCAGTCAACCCAAGACACAGTCTGTCTTTTCTCAAGTTCCCTGAACCTTTTAAGGTATTGGGTAGGTGGATTGCCAAACTTGGCAATCAAAGCAGACTTCATGCACTAATACTGACCCCTTTCATCCCCACTCAGTTTCGGAATACAGTCATATCCAGTCTGAGGCACTCTGCTTAACAAACACTTAGCCCAATCTCTTTTATCAACATCATGGATTCCACAAGCCATATCAAATGCTTCAATCCACTGGAAGATATCAGAACCCTCCACATACACATCAACCAAATCTTTCATAAACTTGCTGGATGGGGACCTGACACTATCAACTAGTTTCTCTGAAGTCTCCACTCTAGCTTTCTCTAGCTGGATTCTCTGACATTCAGTGTCCTTGCCTTTGAGTATCACTTGCTGTGCCAACTCCTCTTTCTTAAGTTCAGCTTCAGTTTCCAAAGTTCTATATTCAAAGGCCAATTTCATCCTTAATAATTCAAGTTCCAAAGAATTCCCTGAAGAAACCTTGCTGGAGGTCAGAACAGAGGCAGCAGGAGTGGTGGCATTCCCAGAATCAGATTCAGTAACAACCCCAGGGGCAGGGGCCTAAATGGTTCAAGAGTTTCCAATCAGTCTGGTAGTCCACCAAGTCAGCTATAAACTCAGCCCTAGACTTATCTTCAAAGTCTAACTCCCGGGTTTCACAGGCACTCTGGAGAGCCTCTAAGCTCATCCTAGTCAATTTACCATTTGCAATAGATTCTATTGCTTGTAATGTAGTTATCTAGCACACAACTAAACCTCAATTTAACAAAGTGTAGATATTTTGTAAGTGGCAAGTTTACACACTGATTCTTAAAACCATTAGAATCCCACCACTGCTACTAGTGTAAAGACTGGAAGGGGGTATCTATACTCCTGCTTGACTGGGGTATAGACCGCATCACCTCCTGAGAGCTTAAGCCTTGATTGCTCGTCCATCGTTACCAAATGGAAAATCTTGACTGGGGTACTCTGTGCCTCTACTCTGCCATATCTTTATATGAGAGGAGGAAATGGCATCTCCTCCTTGCTGTTCGCTTACAGAGAGGTACCTCAAGAGGGTGTTGGTTTCAGCCCCTTTGAGTTACTCTTTGGACATCCCGTGAGGGCACCCCTTGCCTTGATCAGAGAAGGTTTGGAAGCCACCCCTCCAGGTCCTGCCAAGCAAGTGGAGGACTATGTGTTAGGCCTCAGACGGAGGATGACACAGATGATGGGCCAGGCGACAGCGAATCTTAAGGCCAGCCAGGAATTAAATAAGTACTGGGATGACCTTAAAGAATCACAAGTGGATTGGACTCCAGGACACGAGATCCTTGTGATGGAGCCTATCAAGCCTAGGGCTTTGGCAGATAAGTGGACTGGACCCTTCAGTGTCATCTCCAAGATGGGTGAAGTAAATTATCTGCTTGACATGGGAGTCCCTGGGGTAGCCCCTCAGGTATTCCACGTCAACAGGCTCAAGTCTTTCCATAGATGAGCACAAGTCTCATGCCTCTTGCTAGCTTCAGGGCAAGAAGAGAATGAGAGTGAGCCCCTTCCTGATTTGCTGCATAGCAACGCTCAGGATGGCTCAGTGGAGGGAGTGCATCTCTCTCCAGATCTGACTCCAGAGCAGCAGATGGCTTGCAGGGCGTTGCTCCAACAATATGCACCTCCTTTCTCGCTGACACCAGGCCTCACTCCATGGTGCAGGCACAAAATTGACACTGGTGACAGCGTACCTGTCAAAAGCAGATGCTACAGGATGTCAGACACTGTTAAGAACCACATCCAGGCCGAGGTTACCAAGTTGTTGGATCTGGGTGTAATTGAACCCACAACCAGTCCCATGTCCAGTCCAGTGGTGTTTGTCCCCAAGGCAAGTTCCAAGGCAGGTACCAAGGATTGGCGGTTCTGTGTGGACTACAGAGGGGTCAATGCCATCGCCAAAACTGACGCGCACACATTGCCAGGGCGGATGAGCGCTCGGGCACCATAGGTGCTGCCAAATTTGTGAGCACCTTTGACCTTACCGCAGTCTATTGGCAAATAGCTCTGATGGACCATGCCAAGGAAAATAATGCATTCTCAATGCCTGAGGGGCTCTACCAGTTTAGAGTCATGCCTTTTGGGTTGAAAAATGCACCTGCCACATTCCAGAGATTGGTCAATCATGCCCTCAGTGGGCTGGAGGCCTTTTGTGTGGCCTACCTAGATGACATTGCTGTCTACAGTTCCACCTGGGAAGAGCATCTGACTCACCTGGATAAGGTGTTCCAGGCCTTGAAAAGGGCTAACCTCACTATCAAGGCCACCAAGTGCCAGATAGCTCTGGGGAAAGTCAAGTATTTTGGTCATGAAGTAGGAGGGGGTAGAATCCAAGTTCTCCCCAGTAAGGTAAAGTATGTACACGACTGGGAGACTCCCACTACTCAAACCCAGGTGAGAGCCTTTTTGGACCTCACTGGGTATTATCGCAACCTCATGGCGGACTATGGAACCATAGCTTCCCCTCTGACAGCACTGACTTTGCCCAAACAACCAAGGAAGGTTAATTGGACAGAAGACTGTCAGAGGGCCTTTGTTGGCTTGAAGGAAAGTCTGTGTAGGGCACCTTTGTTATGTGCGCCTGATTACAGCAAACCCTTTATCGTCCAGACGGATGCCTGCAACACTGGAATTGGAGCTGTCTTGTCCCAGTTAGATGACAAAGGGAGGGTCATATTCATCAGTAGACAACTCAAGGGTAGAGAACTTAGGTGGGCTACTGTGGAAAAGGAATGTTTCAGTATAGTTTGGAGCCTTAGGCGTTTTAGCCCCTACCTTACAGGGTTTACCTTCAAGGTCCAAACAGAACATAAGCCCCTGAAGTGGCTTATGCAGATGAAGGCTGAAAACCTGAAACTGCCCAGGTGGTCCATTAGCCTGCAAGGGCTAGACTTCACCACTCGTCTATGCCAGGGAAGAGTCATGATAATGCAGATGGATTTTCCAGAAGGTATGTTGACCGTCTGGATGAGGGTGTCAATCTCATGGGAGATTGGACGCCCTTACCTCAGTCTTGGGGGTGGGAGGTGGTGACTGTGATGCTGGAAATGCATTGGAGGGACAGGGCTTCCATGTCATTGTCCTGTAGTCTTTTTCATGTATGTTCTCTATTGTTTTCTGGCTAGGAGTCACGTGGACTCCTGGCAGAGCAGCTCTGCATCTTTCTGGTTTGGTGTACAGACCCTTGGGATACCCTTATGGCACCCATGGGTGGGGGTACAACCCTGTACCCCCAGTGTATGTTTTTGGGCACCTGTGTGTGGCCCACAGAGCAGGGTATGAGCTGGTGGCAGCTCCATGCTTAATTTGACAGGTGCTCTGAATAGCCTCCATTTTGGGATACCCAGGCCCTGCCATTGGAATCAGTTGATTCCTGATAGGAGACAAGATGGCCCATGTGGCCTCTTGCTTTCTATTGCCTGTTAACTTGTTTTACCCAAAGTCCTGGGAAGCCCTGACCCTGTCCCTTCCCCTTGACTGGCTGTTGGGTGGAAGTTCCATATATGGTGTTGCGGGGAAGTCCAGGCCAGAATGGCTGGAACCTTCCCAGTGACTGTATGTTGTGGGTACACCCTTGGGGTGGGACCTGGGTATGGGTGTCTGGTTTCTGGTATGTGACACAAAGACTGAGACAGCTCTACCCGAAACTGGCATGAATGCAGTGTGGAGTTATGAATGGCTGAGTACTTGTCCAAAAACACATTACTTGTTGTGAGTGTCTGGAGGGAGGAGAATGGCCTGAAGGCACTGTGAGACTGATTGGCTGCCTGACTGACTGAATGCCATTCTGAGTGATTGGTTGCCTGAGTGTGACCCAGCAGAATTAATGAGAGTCCAAACAGTATATATGGGGGCCTCTCACTGCTAGAAATCATTCAGAAGCTGAAGTTGATACTTGAAACTTAACCATGAAGCCCACCGGAAGAGGAAGAATTGCTGCTGCTGTCCTTCAGCAATCTGAAAGCTGCTGTGCCTTCAAGGAACTGATCCATGAGAGGACCTGGCTAGGGGACCTGTCCCTGAGCTACGAGGGACCATCGTGCACCAGCTAACCTTCGCCGAAGCACCCTGGAAGTCAGTCCTCGAAAGGCTGCCGACCGGAAACGGAGCCGCAGTGCTCCTTAGCCTAAGAACCCTTTGAAACAAGGACTCCCTTGATCATCACCGATGACTGCTTTGTCCCGCAGGAGAAAGTCAAGGATGCTGATGCCCCGAGGAGAATCCGCCGGTGGATTTCCCGCCACCCGAAGACCACAAAGATGTGATGATCCGACACCCTTGCTGGGCCAAAGTTCTTCAGTGACTCTTTGCGGCAACAAACTATCGTCCTTGAGGTGCCCTGCATGCGTCATCTTCGCAGGACGTCCATGACCGATCATCGACGAGCACCGCCAGGATCAAGGCTGCTGCCTCAATGCCTTTGTTCACCTTCATGGGATCTCGATGATCCGTGACTCCTGCTTTAAAGGGGGTCACTCAAGAAGGATCCGTTGATGACCCGATGTCAAACTCTGCTAAACCAGGTACTTTGAGGTGGTAGAACTTTTATAGAAGGAGTTAAGACTCTCTTAGACAATATATGGACTGGGCTTGTGGTATATCTTATTTACAGGTTGCCCAGGTGGGGGATCTTCACACAGAGCTGTGCCTGACGGTAGGGGCCCAGTATTCTGCCAGTTGTCTAAACCCTTGCTTTCCTCCTATGTCTATGGTTAATACCTTTTGCTATATTGATTTGTATGCTGTTTGAACTGTCTACAGGTGGTGCATTTTAATGGAATAAGAGTAATTGTGGTACCACATAGAAACTGTATATATTTACCATTTTAGAATTATCAAAGTACAAAGTATGTTATTGTGATTGTGTATATAACGTGAACCTTATTTATATAAAGACTGTGTTTTCACTAACATAGTGTGTGGACATTCCTTTGTGGGTGCTTGAGGACTACACTGTACTTAAGAACCAGTCCACATCACCTCCTGAGAGCTTAAGCCTTGATTGCTCATCCAACTTTACCAAATAGAGAATCTTGGCTGTGGTGCTCTGCAATATAGAGAGCAGGAGTACAGATACGCCCCCCCCAGTCTTTACACCAATGACTGCCCTATTGATTTAGTTCCCGGTGCCAAGATTCCATCGGGGATAGTGTACTCTCTCACTCTGCGGGAAGACAAAGCATTGAAAGAGTACATGGACAAAGCATTGGCTATGGGGTTCATTAGGCTGTCCAGATCCCCTGCAGCTTCTCCCCTCTTCTTTGTTCCTACAAAAGAGGGTGACCTTCGGCCTTGCATCAACTCTAGGGTATTGAACGCGGTCACTGTGAAGAATCAATATCCTCTACCACTGATATCTGTTCTACTGGACCAACTTGGGTCATCAGTGGTATTCACCAAGTTGGATCTTCGAGGAGCCTACTATCTTGTCCATATGTGAAAAGAGGACGAGTGGAAAACAGCCTTCAAAACCCGATATGGGCTGTTTGAATACCTAGTAATGCCCTTTTGGTTGTGTAATGCTCTGGCCATTTTTCAAGGTTTTTATGAATGACGTGTTCCTTGATTATCCAGACCAATTTGTGATTGTCTATTTAGACGACATTTTGATCTATTCCTCCACAAGGGACCTCCACACGGAACACGTCTGCCTAGTACTCCAAAGATTGTGGGACCACCGTCTGTTTGTAAAGGCAGAGAAGTGTGTTTTAAATTCCACAGAAGTGGAGTTCCTGGGCTACGACCTGACTAATCAAGGCATCTGGATGAGTCACTCAAAGGTCAAGGCTGTACTCGACTGGCCCGTTCCTATATCGACAAAGGCTCTTCAGCCGTTCTTGGGTTTTTTAAATTTCTATAGACGATTCATTCATTCTTTCTCTTCCATTTCAGGTTCCCCTGACGGCCTTGACTAGTTCCAAACAGCCCTATCACTGGAACCCAGAGGCCCAGGAGGCCTTTGACGCTTTGAAGGCGGCTTTTTTTTCCTTCCCGGTATTGCAGCATCCTAATCTACTCTTGCCCTACTTGGTGGAGGATGATGCTTTATGGTTCTGCAGTTGGGGCGGTATGATCTCAGCGTTGTCCCGATTCGGGGGAAATACAACCTGTTGCCTTCTATTCCAGAAAACGGACCCAATACGAAAGGAGCTATCCCATCATGGAGCAGGAAATGCTGGCCGTTAAAGATGCCTTCTCTGAGTCGAGGCATCATTTGTTGGGGGCGCGCCATCCTGTGACTGTTTTCTCTGACCTTCGCAGTCTCCTGGCGTTCAAATCTATGAAATGCCTTACTGCACGGCCAGTGTGCTGGCACCTTTTCTTTCTCAGTTCGATTTCATAATCACGTATTGTCCGGCACGCCTCAACACTTGTGCAGACACCTTGTCTCGCCTGCCCTTGGAGTCTCTCAGTAACCCAGGCGGTCATTCTTTGCTGCTGCCATGTCGGGTGGTGTGCGGCTGTACACCGCAATCGTCACTGCGCGCCATCATTTCTGAGTGGGTTTCCTTGCATACTGAAGAATGCATCTCTCTCAACCTCGATATCGGGCAGGGTATGCCATATATCCAGGGTTGTTTGTTCATACCTCCTGGTGAGGGGCGTGTTCGTGCTCTTACCTAGTCCCATTATTCCATATTGGCAGCTCATCCCGGTCAGTAGAAGAAATTGGAATCCCTGCACCACTGCGCCTGGTGGCCATCCATGTCCAAGGACGTAATTGAGTACTTGTCCTCCTGTTCTATCTGTTCCCAGTGTAAATCCTCTCGCTCCAAACCCGTCGCTCTTCTGCTTCCTCTGCCAGTGCCACACAGACCCTGGTACATGGTGTCTATGGGTTTCATTGTTGACTTACCTATTGTACGCGGTTTCAAAACGGTCTGGGTTGTAGTAGACTATTTCACTAAGATGGCCATTTTCGTAACTTGTTTAGGTCTCCCAACGACCCCAACCCTGGCCGGACTTTTCCTCAAGAACGTGTTCCGCATTTTTGGGGTTGCCATCCATCATCATGTCGGACCACAGCCCGCAATTCACTTCATGCTTCTGGAAGGCTTTGGATTTGTCTCTTCACATCGATGACAGGTACAGCTCTGCATACCATACACAGACAGATGGACAGACAGGAGAGGGCCAAAGCCACCCTTGAGCAGCATCTACGGTGCCTCTGTCTTCGGGTTCAGGGCTCATGGTTGGCTTTGCTCTCCCCGATGAGTTTGCCTATAACAATTCGGGTCATGCAGCATCCAGGGTGTCTCCATTTTTTGCCCTGTATGTTCAGTATCCGCGTTCATTGCTGTCAGATCCTGTTCTTCCTATTGATAACTCGGACGCTTAGGCATGTCTCCGTAACATGGACTCAGTCTACAGGAACGTGCGGGAGCATCTCCTCCGGGCCCAAAACAGAGCTAAACGTTATGCATCAGTCTCCAGCACCTGCTTACAAAGTTGGGATGAAGATCTGGCTTTCTAAACGGAATCTCAGGATTCCGGGTAAGGGTTCGCTCCTTCCGCAGTTTGTGGGCCCTTATTCGATTATGGCTGTGATCAACCAAGCGGCAGTGCTTCTCTCCTTGCCAGCTTCCTGAAAGGTGCACCCTGTGTTCCATGTTTCCCTGCTGAAACCGTGCTCTTCCTCTATTTGTCTGCCCCTTCGGCCTTCTCCTATTCGGGTGGAAGGTGATGAGGATTATGAGGTGGCGGTCATTCTGGACTATCGACTGGCTATGGTCCTGAGGACAGATCCTGGGAACCGCTTGCCAATATTCACTCGCCGGTTCTTTTCCATGACCTCAGGGGGTTGGCGTTACCTTTGGGGGTCGATGCTGTCACAACTCGGAGGCTGACTCCGGCACCACGAGCCCGCAGGGCGTATTTTGGCAGACACACTATCGTCAGAATTAGCAATGGCAGATTGCTTTCATCTGTTCGATGCGGCATTGCAAAGCTTCTCCGCTCCATTCCTTAGGCATTGGAAGTTGCCATGGAGACGAGCTGCAACGGCCGCCTGTCGCAACAACATGGACTACATATCCCATCATGCTCGGAGTACCACGTGAATGGCCGCTCAGAACCTCCCCCTCATCGAGGCATAGATACGTCATAGACCCGCCAAACGCTGCTTCTGTTTAAAGTAGCTCCCAGCATTCTGAAGTTTCATCTTCTTTTGCTACTGCCTTATTTTCTGAGTGATTACCTGTGTACTGAACCCTTGCTTTGTCGCACGGATTGCTCCTGCATTGTCCTTTTGCCTACAATTGATCCTCCATGTACCGAACCCTCGCTGTGTTGCATGGACTGTTCCTGCATTGTCCTTTTGCCTACTTTTGATACTCCATGTACCGAACCCTTACTGTGTCATATGGACTGCTACTGATTATGTTTCATCTTGTTTGATATCCCACGTACCAAACTGCTTCTTCTGTTTTAAACGGTCTGCTGTACCTGACTACTGCCACTATGGTAACCGTCTTCTGCCTTCGCTCACCTCCTATATCTCACCCCGGGACATACAAAGACACTCATCACCATTCCTTCCCCTATCAAGATTAACTTGCTTCACCTACCTGGATTACCTGAATTGCTGGACATTTTCTGTGCACATTCGGACGCCCTACAGTAAGTGCACCTCCTCGATCCTAGTGCGCCCAGGTCTAGCTTCCCATACTAACCACCCTTTTGTATTTTATCCTGTCTTTGTTGGTTGTTCAAATCCTCTCCAGTACGCTCTGTCCCCGGCTGGCCCAAGGTAAGACTTCCTTTGTTCATTGACTATTATACTCTGGTTCCCTGTGTCAGGTTAGCAATAACTATTTCTTACTCTTGTAGAGAAATTCGTGGTTACCATTTTCCAGAAGGGAGGGGAACTGTTGGTCCAGGTACCTACATATCGCTACTATCTGTTAATGGTCTGTTACTTCTTATTCACTTATTGACCTGTTGGACTTTCCTTTTCAGCTGGGTCTGTGGCGGTGTGTGCTCCCCGCTCTTTTAGGTGATCAGCCCCTTTGTATGCCTAATTGGATATGATATGATATGATATGGCATTTATAACGCACCTATACACAAGTATTTCAAGGCGCGACGAGGCAAGGGCTGGGAACAAGGGGACAAAACAACGATCCTACTAGGCCAGGTGTCATTCAGATCGCTCAAGTGCATGGGAAGGAGGGAAAGGAAAGTGCAGTACATGGGAGTCAATAATAACAATAAATAAAATAAATAGCAGCCAGTAAGTGGCAAGTGCAGGGTAAGTGTGCACATCAGCTATTGAGGTCTGGTGGGGGGACTGTAGGGATACAGAAACAGTCCCCGAGTGTGGGGGTTGCCAGGTGGGCAGTGCAGGTGTGTGACGCTGGCAGTAGAGGGACCTGAGCTAGGGCTCAGAAGGGTGTACAGGTAGCCAGTGAAATACCGGTTTCAGCCAGGAGGTCAGCAGAGGAGAGGAAGAGAGAAGGCAGAAGCAAAGAGATAGGTTTTGAGGTCTTTCCGGAACCGGAGATGGTTCTCCTCAAGTTTAAGGGAGGCAGGGAGGCTGTTCCAGAGGGAGGCACCAGCCGAGGAGAGAGATCTACCACCAACTCGTTGCTTGGAGAAGCGACTGACCATGAGGGAGTTGGAGGTGGATGAGCGAAGAGCTTGAGAAGGAAGATATTTAGGAAGAGTGAGTTGGAGTTATTGAGGACCCAGGCCCCAGAAAGCCTTGTGGATGATGCAGAGGATTTTGAACTTAATCCTCGCAGCCACTGGGAGCCAATGCAGAGATTTCAGTCCTGGAGAGATACGATCCCTGGGCTTGAGGCCAAGGACAAGTCTTGCAATCCTGTTCTGCATGAGCTGCAGAGGGCAGAGAGTAGATGCTGGCAGTTTTAGAAAGAGGCTGTTGCAATAGTCCAGCCGGGAGAGAACCAGAGCTCTGGAGACAGTGAGCTTCTGGGGGAAGGAGAGGAAAGGCAGAATACCTCTGAGGAGGTGCAGCTGGTAGTGTGACTTCTTGGAGACGTCAGAGATGTGAGGAGAGAAGGAGAGTGTGGAGTCGAAGATGACCCCAAGGTTCAGCAAAGGGGCATATCAGAGAAAAATGTTTATCCCTCAAAGAGAGGCGGCTCGGGTTTTGGCCTAACCCAAGCTCTACAATCAACCTTGGACCGAAATCCCGAACCCGACTGCCCACTTCGACCAATCACCTATCCAGTGATTAACAGAATGGGCCTTTGGAATATCATCTTCTTCTCCCTCAAAAGTTACACAGTCATGGTTTGCCAAATCTTCGTCAGAGCACATTTCTGTCAAAAAGGTGGCAGGGTTGACGGTTTTGCATCACACTGTGTGAATGTTTGGTCTTGATAGAAGAACCACGTCTGCAGATGCTCGCTGTGTGGCCAGTGTGGATTTAGAGCGTTCTAGAATGGCAAAAACCACATGCTCGGCGTACAATGTTACGGAGCATCCCATAAAAATAGTGGAGCTCTTCTCAATGGCAAATGCTGCAGCAGTAAGTGCTTGTTCACATGCAAATGGGCCCTGCATTACTGAATCTAGCATACTACTGTAATAAGCCAAAGGCTTGTGGCCCATGGTGCTCTTCTGTGTAAACCCCGCAGTCATCAGTTGCCCATTGGAGTGGGAAAATAAAAAGATCTCTTGCATGTAATATGGGGTTGCTAGCACTGGTGCAGTGGATATAACCTCCTTGAGGTCATTGAAATTGGTGAGCATTTCCTCCGACCATACTATTTAGTTGTCATTTTTCTGGGCTTACTTGAGGCCCTGTAAAAGGGGCCTTGTGTATGCTGCATAGTCAAGTATCCATGTCCTACAGTAATTGTATAGTCCCAAAAAACTTTGCATTTCCTTCACTGTTTTGGGCTGTGGGGTGCAGCGCGATCAGGAATTATTCTCCTGCCATTTACAGAGATCAAATGGCCCAAATAGAGTACCTCCTGAAGGCAGTACTGTAATTTTGCCTTTTCAACCTTGTATCCCTTGCAGGCCAAGAGCTACAGGAGTGTTATGGACTCCTTCCTGCACTGTTGCTCGCTGACACTGCACACCAGTAAATCATCAACATATTGAATAATGGTACTAGGCACTAGGTACCTGTATATTGCCTAGATCAATAAACACGGTGAGATATTGTGAGTCGGGGTGCAAGGAAACAGAAAAGGAGGCATTCTTAAGATCTACCACAGTAAAATGGGTCACCTCTTTGGGGATGTTACAAAGTATAGTCACAGGGTTCAGGACCACTGGAAATCCTGCCTGTACAATGTCATTAAGGGGGCGCAAATTCTGAATCTTTCTCCAGCTCCCCCTTTTTGCCATTTGTATCGGGTATATAGCTGTGTTGCACGGGGAAGTAGATGGCACAATTATCCCCTGATTCATTAGAGCAATGATAGTGTCCCGAATCTCCTCCTCTGCCTCGCTTGATCAGGGCTACTGCCTCACCCGGGGCAACACGGCACCTGACTTGAGTGTTATTCGAACTGGGGTCACTAATTGTAAGAGCCCCAAGCCATGGGCATTTGTTGTCCAGAGCCTCTCAGGGACCTGTTGTAAGTCTGTCCCAGTGAGGGGTTGCAGGGCTACGAGAGCCATTAGAACACATTGCACTTTTTGATACTGCACCATAATGTCGCAAGGAATAGAAATCGCTAGTACAATTTAGCCATCATCAGGTCGATTCTCAAACAAGTCTGCATCAGTTACTTCTCTTAGAGGCATCATAGGGTCAATACACAACACTGTGCACCACTCACACCCCTCTGAGTCGGTCCCAACTACAACAATCCTTTTAGCTGACACCACCAGACCCTGTCAATCTAGGGACAGTATTGTTCCTGCCACTAATTCAGGGGCTACCACAGGCCAATAAATTAAGTCAGATGGTACTTGCCAACAGGCCTTAGCAATTTGAGCCACTGCCTCGAGAAGCGCTGTTATGCCATATACAAACATATCCAGGTCCATGGGAATACCGCAAACCATGGCCTCTCCTCCCTTTGCATGTATTATGATCATTGCTCTTATGGCACACATGCCCGGCATGGCACACACAATTCCTGTGAAGGAGATGGCCATATTCAATTTGCTTAACAGGACTGGCCCCAACAAATTTATCAGGGAACTCTCAGAGTACAGCAGGGGTACACGTACCACTTTTCCTTCTATTTTGATATGCAGTTCATTCGTGTAGGGAACCATGGCGACAGCCGCAGAGAAGCCTTGCGTGTCAAGAGTTTCACCTGATAGTGGGAAGTTTCCCTCACTGATGCATGATTTAGTGGCACCTGTGTCAATCATGAAGATGAATGGCTTGTTACCTATCTCAGCACCCACCAATGGTTCCTCGACAGGGTGGACTCTTATGGACAGGACTGGGCACGCAAGAGTTCTCTGTGGGCTATCCTAGTCAGGGTAGGTGTTTGTGCCTGGAAACATAAAAGTATTGCTCCCCATCACCCTTACTCCTCAATAGGATATAAAAGTGCCATTCGGCACTGCATCCTTTGTGGGCATGTTACTTGCATACATTGTGTTCTGTTGGGGCATCAGGGATTGTGTCACTTGATGATTCTGCACTGGCACACCTAGGGGTTGTGGTGGTAGTTGGGTATACGCCTGATGTATCTCATAGGGTATGGAGGTTGGCCTCGGGATCTGTACCTGTGGTTGGGGTAATATTTGCTATACTGATTGCATCCCACCCCCTACCTGCTCATACACTCTTTTGCAAATTGCCCCCACTTTCCACAGCTCCAGCAATGCGAGGGCACCATACCTGCTCCCAGAGGTCCCATACCTCCAAATCACCCTCCTCCCCATCTGAACCCACCTCTCCCGTGTTGCTGACCTCCTTGATGCCACTCTGGATGGGGGTACTGAGGCCTGCCACCCCGTGTCCTTGTCCACCTCCTGGCCAAAACACAGCTATTTTTACATCTGGAGGTGATGAGGTTTGCTCTGCCACTTCTGTTGTCACATTTGATGATACCGCCCCTTCAACTGCTATTTGAGCCAGCTTTTTCTCTACTAGATTCACTTCCTCAGCCTGCAGCCGTTGAGCCGTTTCCTTTTCTCACTCATTTATTCTCTTACAATGGTGTATGATTATAGTTTGAATCTCGACCCACCCTTTCGCTTCAATGCCCACTATTTTGTCGAGCCCCTTCTGAACTTCCTTGGACAAACCCATTTTAATAACGAAATAAAAAAGTGGAACTGACTGGTGTTAGGAAAGATTTCTCTTTACTGCACCTTTCCTTCCATCTTTATGGAACCCCCAAGATTTTTGCTTTTATTTGTTAATATGATCTGTACTTTTTGCAGTGCAGTGAAGCCATAAGCTTCGCTACACTGGCTTTTGCTCATATGTTATGGGGAAACTGACATGTCCTTCAGGCTGTCAGTACTGGGAAACCTTGTTTCCCTTAGTCGTGTTACTGTGTTACTAATTTTGGTTACTTTGTATCACTTGTGGTAACTTTTATCATTGTACAATGCATCTTACACTGCAGTAACATGAGGTACATTTTTGTTTTGCCCTAGACTAACACTCAGAGTATTTTGTTTGGTTACTCTAGGTGTGCTTAAAGGATAAGCTGGTGGCAGCAATGACTTTTTCCCACTTTTGGGGACTTTTCGTTTTAGCCTTACCATGTTTACCATGTTTGGCTACTAACTGTGGCTACTGGTTAAACATGGCCATGCCACAAGAGTCTTTGCTTGTCCTTTTGCCATCTTGTTCTTTAGCCTTCTTCCTGGTCTGTGAGGCCAAAAAAATCCTTATAAGGACTTCCAGTGCCAAGGAAAGCAGCCGCTTTTGGTGGGTACTGGAGGGCTGTGTGTGTTTGCTGGCAGGATGTGGGTTGGGACTGTCTGGTCCCAATCCACAAATAGGTTTCAGTGTTTCTGAGTGGTATGCATGAATGTTCCTCCTAGTGGTCCTGATTGGACCACTGCTTGGGTGTGGGTGTGGGCTAGTCCTGTCATTGGCTAATGAGGGCAGCTGCTCTTACCTGGCTTATAGGATAAGAGGAGAAGCCCTGCACCCATTCTTCATAGATCCTGGAGAAACCTGAGGGAGCCAAGAATCCTATCCAGCTGGGAGACCTGCAAAGAAACCGGAGACCCGTCGGAGGAAGGCTGGCTAACAACTTCTTCCCTGTCTTGCTGAAGATCTTTAGCAGTCCTGCGAAGGAGCTGCGACCCTTGGAGTGGAGGGAACATCAATTCCTAATGTCTGCTCAGTAAACTGCAGCGAAGAGCCTTCGGAAGTGTCCCGGGACCGTCCTGTGGCTGACCAGCTCCAAATTTGGGCTACCATGCTGCCAGAGTCACCGTTCTGAGTTTCGACCTGGAACTTGGGGGAATCCTCAGCTGGCCCTACGAGACTAACCTCTACGAAATGTCGGCATCCTAGCACCGAGGGGACCCGAGATAGGGGGGAAAGTCTGAACATGCCAGTTGAGTCCCTTTACGTCGCCATGCTGAGGTGACCACCATCCGAAATTGCTTACCTGACCCAAGTCCAGTCCTGAGAGATGTTCTGCATCGGGTTTTGCTGCATTCTTCCATCGAGAGTCCATGAAACATTGAAAGACACCAACCGGAGATCAGCTAGAACCTTCAACCCCTGTAAATCGAGGATTGCGACTTTTGAAGGGAAAAGCAACTTCGGACCCTCTTCCTCTGTCCTGCCAAGTCTGGGGAAGAATCGGAGTATAGGGGGTAAATTGCAGAGCTTCTTACCTACTGCTATACTCCCATTATAAGTTAATGGGCTTATAATAAACTTTATTCTAACACTTTTCACTTTGCCATTACTAGCTTGCGCAAGACTTCTGAACATTGGGGCTACTTCTGTTAGCTAGTTTAACTTGTACTCTAAGCATAAGAACCCTTCACTGGACCCCAGAGACCGTACCTGCATTTTTTCCTGCTTCAAAGATTCTGTGGAACCTTTACCTGAACTGTTGGGCAAAAGGCCCCAGACAATTTAGGGCTGGACAATTTAAGTTAGGGATCCTTCTCTGTGGACCTTGAGTGCATAATAATAACCATACCTTTCCTTTGCAGGAGTTTGTGTTGAATATTATGACCGTTAATAAGTGAAGGCATATATGTATCTATTTTATTCAGTGTTGTGTGATAATTCTACTGGCTAGTAGTCATTTTTTGATAGTGTGTTTTGGCCAATAAATAATAACTGTATTTTTATACATCCTGTCTAAGTGTATTCTGTGATTCCCATTGTGTGACCTCATTGTGGACCCTTTACAATCTCATCACTGAAGAACTTAATCTCGACCACATGTCACTGCTGCCTGAACTGGTTTGGCTACAGCTCCCCACAGTTGTCCCTGTCACAATATAGGTTGGCCTTCTATACATCTGTCCACCAGGCAAGAGTATAGAAAATCAGTCCTAACAACTGGTCCCAGTGGTTCCCCTTCTCTGCACGCCCCATCTCCTGAACGTTAATATTGTACTGTGCAGGGTCTTCATTGTCCCCCATGGTATACTGCATGATAGACTGTAGATCTTGCATGTCCGGGTACGTTCGCTGCAGCACATCCCACACCTGTGTCCTGATATTGATAAAAGGGCGAAACATTGTGTGCATCATCATCCAACTTTACTCCCAGATATGCCGCTTCAACCCACATGTCTCCAGTCTGATCCACCACAATCGCAAAAAGTAGGCTTTTCATATCCCCCACGGCCAAGGGGATCCCCGCTGTCTGCTTCTCAAAGTCATGGATCCATTTCCCAGCTCCGCCAGTAAAGGGCGGGAGCAACTTAATCAAGTTATTCTTACCCATTTGCGCCGAGGGCACATAGTGTGTCCTACCTAGATCCTTATGCAACTAAGGGATCTGGGTACCTGTACCCTTCCCTTCTTTACGTCTGACACTTCCCTTTTTCCTTGCTACTGCCACCTGGCCAAACCTATTCCTTAACCTTGGTACAACAAACATTCCACCCGGGGAATAAACTATGGCGCCTGCTGTGCATCCCCTTCACCATCCTCAATCTCGTTCATGGTATCCCATTCGTCTTCCCTTAGCTCTCAGTCCACGTCCCTGTCAGACCTCACTGTCCCATATCCCGTGCTATTACACTCACCTGGTTCCCACAGGGGCGTCGATCGGACCCGGACAGCTGCGGTCTTCACCAACGTGATGCATAGTGCAGAGATGAGTGTCTGGACTGGCCCGCCTAATCTCGTCTGCTTGACCCGTAGTATTCTCCTGCAAGTGGAGAAAGGGATTTAGCCACCCGTGGATTTTAGTGATGGCCCCCTCCCACTGTTCTGGTTCTCTCCCACTTGTCACCTCCGATATCCCCTTTTAGTAACCTCACCTTATGTTTTTAAATGATGAGCTCTCCATCCTGCGTGGCATGCAGGGGCGTGTAGATACCAGTTACTTCACTGGTTTGAAGGTGCTGGAGGAGTTCCGGAGGAATATTGACTCCGGGGTTTAAAAAGTTCAAAGAGTTCAATATGTCCGATGTTCACTCTTGTTCCAATCCCTTGTTGAATTACAGCTGGGTCCAAAAGAATATTGCCTGGAGGCAGCTGATGGCGTTCAGGTAAGAGTCTGTATTACCCAACACTGTCCGGTAAAAGTTGCATGAGTTTAACTTGTTGTTTTCTCTCCCTTTATAGGTGCGGCATAGGAAGATGTGGCGTATTAAAGGGTAATGCCTCCGGTGGTAAATCAGGTAAGCCTATGGTGGTAAAAGAGATTGTATTTGTCGGCTCTCTTGGCTCACCTTGTTATTTCTTTTGTTTTCCCCCCAGGTGCTGGAGTTCGACGAAGAAAATGATGGAGGCAGCGCCGAGTCGAAAGATGCTGTGGACTGGTGAGTATGACGCGGCACTGCTGCTGGCGATGCGACGCGTGCTGGAATAATGTCCTTTCCAGGCTCGGAGGCGTGCTGGATCCGGAATCAGGTAAGGAATTAAAATAATGTCCGTGATCTAACCTTTTTCTCCTTCTTTCCCCTTTTTCTAAGAGCTCCGGATTCGAGGCGGGCGTGGCAGAAGACTGGATGCTGACTTGCAGGCACAGTGAGCGTTACGCTGCAGGATGCAGAATAACGCGAAGCGTGTGCTGCTGTTCGGGCGTGGTTTAAATAGCCTCTAAAGTAGTTCCAGGTATGAAGTTCCCCAGAACCACACCCGAGTAAAAAATAGTCCCTGTAATAAAATAGTCCCATCCAGGCCTCACGCTGGCTTGGATTCATTTGCAGCATGGTCTGCATAAGGTAAGTAATGTCTATGAGCCTGGCGCCTATGGCGCCAGGACTGATTTTTAAGATGAGCCTGGCGCCTAAGGCACCAGGACTGAACCCAAACAGCCCCCAGCCGGGGCTGCTGGGGTTTTAACAAGTATCTGGATGCCTGCTCCCGGGGCTGATGGACTCGATCCGGATGCCCGGGGGTAGGCATCATGACACATGCTCCCAGCTCACCCGCCACCACCCCCCTTTGTCAATGTGCACATCCTTTATGGCTGTGCTATCTAACCTGAACAAAATGTCTCCCGCCCTCCATTCATCCAACCCACTCACCTTCTTTCCTCCCCCCTCCTGCATCGCCCTTAATCGAGCCAATTCTACTTGTGTGGCCTCCAGTGCCTCTTCTAATCCCTGCCGAACCTTATTATCCTGGGGTGGGATAGCACTCAGTGTTGATCTGTAGGGAGGTGGGGCAGTAGCCAGGGTTGGCACATAGGTCGGGTTTGTATACCCCATGGCTGGGCGAGTGGGTAAAGCCCTGTATGTGAGAGCGCAGTCCCGTTCTCCTGTGTTGTCACAGACATTGCATCTAGGATGACCCTTTCAGTGTTATGCATCCCCCCTCCATCAGGGTCCTCCACATCCTCTATCATCTTCCACAGATCTAATATCTCCTTTCTCCTCTGAAGTTGTTTACCTTTATATTTAGCAGCTAAGAACGTGCTCATGTGCTCTAATGGCCCTCTATTGTGGTAAACCTGCTCTGGCCAGGAGCAGGGCATCCCCCCTTGTGTCCCTACCACCCATTGTTTGTGATACTTCTCTATCTTGTCTTTGTACAATGGTAGTGTTCTATACATATACTCCAATGGCATCCCCCTCCCCTCTTTTCAATTTTCATGCTCAAAACCCCAACCTTTGTAATTATGTGATGCGCACACTTATATCACCAAAGTCACTACACGTCCACCATCCACGCTGCCCCCTGTCAATGTCTACACACACACACACACACACACACACCCCCCCTCCCCACTACACGCTCTCAAAACAAGCTATCAACACCGGGCCAGCTCTGGCCTCCACCTTTTGCTCAACAAATTGTAATACACTAAAATAACAAGCTAAAATAACAAGCAAAAACAACAACCATTACTTCAACCCAGCCCAGTAATCATACGGAGCTCTTATTTTTATCTCCTCATCACAAAAAAATTGGCACCATCATCTCCCCTCACTCGGAAAGGTTCCTGCACTCCTGTTTTTCCTCTGTATAATCCTCTTAAATGATCAATAAAAAATAACAATAAAAACGAAATCTTGCCACATGGCCTTACCTCATCCCTCCTTCACTCATACACACCACACCCCCCACACACTGTGCTCTTTCTTGTTATACCTTGCAAAGGGGGTACTCACATCTGCATATTCACCCAAGCTCCTGTGTCACAGGGTCCCAATAATGGCCTGCACTCTCCCAAGAGCCATGCCTCGCTCCAAGGAATTCTGTGAAAATGACTCCTACACACCTCTGCTGATCACTGCAGGTTGGCGCAGCCCCTTCAGACGGGCGGCCTCACAGGGGTCACTGGGATCATGTCGGGGTCACCAAATGTAGGAAAGTCCATTAAACGCTCACACCAGAAAAAATGCAACCGCTAAGGACAAAGGCCCAATACACCTCTTTCAAGGATAACATGTAGTTACATAAGAGTGCACCAGCAAAGAGCACTGCTGCTGCCCAAAGCTCTGGCAAAATCGCTATGAGCAGCACATTAAGAAGGTATATAGCTTCATCAGGGACATCATTACATACAGTAGAAACCTGCATGGCTGGTTGGTGAGACCCTATACATAGGCCGTCTGCTCTATAGGGGATGCCAGGCCATGGCCCAGCCCCATCTGTCCATCTTCTTCCACGTGGGTGATGCTGCATTTGTCATTGGTCATGAGGCGGCGAATAATTGGCAATTACGTACAAAATAAACAATACATCTATATCTATTTAGCTGTGCCCCTGATACACACAGACAGGGGTCCGAGGGAAAATCCAAGGTCATACTAACTCACAAACTTCACCCGATCCCAGACAGGCTGGCACCTCTCCAAAGTCTTCCACCCTCGGTCTGGGCTATAATTCGAACCCTCCCTGCACATTGCAGCACAAATCACGTGACCCATAAGTGAAGGCAGCAAAGGCCTGCTTTCTGATCTTTCTTGATCGATCGGGGGTCTAACAGGTTCATGGTCAGTGGTGTGGGACGGACTTGTACCTTGGAATTCAGGGGTTTTAAGGCTAGGGCATTTGGGTGCAATTATTTACAGTTTGGATTGGAGGGGGTCGGAGGCCGTGCCCTCCATCTTGTCGGATTCTATCATACAGAGACACCTAGCCCTGAGCACTCCCAATCCCCCTGGTCTCTTACATTACATCTCACAGCGTTTGCCTTATCCTAAACTGCTTGAGTGTGTGGGAAGATTGCCTCCCCTACCCAACAGATTCATTTTCCAAATTTCGACGATCTCGATGGGGCAAAAGTGACCTTATTGCCCCAGTTATTCACAAGCAGTGGGGCAGTTATCTCCTTGCCCCATGTACTTGGAGTACTTGGTGATAGCCCTCCCGTAGAAGCAAGTGGAAATATTTAAGGTGAAAAAGGTTGATTTGTGCCCATGCTGCTTTATAAATGTTTTTAACAATTTGGGGATGCAAAACATTTTTATGCTATTGTTAATCTTGACACTTGGTATGTCTACGATTTTGTTACTTTTTTGTTATTGGCACTTGCCTTTTATTGTTCGATGTCTGCTACTGGTACTGTGGTTAAATACTATAGTAAAATGATCTAAGTTCATACCAATGAACTCTGTACTGCAGAGTGTGTTCATCAAACCGTTGCATCCTAACTAAAGCAACATTTTCACTGATGCCATCTTGGAACGGGAAATCACACCTAACAATGTGTGTGTGTGTACACTCTGTGATAATGTTGCTAGTCACTGGGCATTTCCCTTTTATGACAACATTTAGCTGGGGCATTTACTGACACATTATACTGAATGAATCACTGCATCATAATGAAGGCTCCCTGTTTTTCGTTTTTACTGATTTTTTACAAATAAATACAGATGGAAATTTCTCTTTCGTTTCAGTGTTTATTTGTATAAATGGAAAAATCCTGCAAAGTCATGTCTCTTGGTTGAGTCTTTAAGTTCTCAGTTATGCATTACAGGTCAATGGCTGTAACATAACAGAGGGGTTGAAAAAGGAACGTAATTCCTTTTTAAGGAATGATACACTGGCGCTTTGATACACTGGCCCTCATTACGACCCAGGCGGTAAGTATCGAACATTACCGCCATGGCGTAATTTACGTTTACGCCCTGGCCCCATGTCGTAAAGTGCGGCACATTCCGACCCATCGCGCACGAGCATTACGCCATGGCGGTAATGTAAAGTACACGATGCCGTAAATGACCCCAAAACGGCCCCTACCGGCATCGTACGCCGCGCAAGGTGCACTTCCGCCACCCATCATAGCGGTCACCGCAATTAGCGGTGACCGTAATTAGCGGTGACCGTAAATAAGCGGAACCGGAAGTAGCGTCATCGTGGCGGAACAGGAAAGAGCACGGCGGCCATCTTTAAAAACACAATCCATTGCCATCCTCCCCAACCACTCCACATCCGACCCTGAGACCTGTCATAACCCATTACCCACCCATTTACCAACTTGAAAATGCCAAAAGCTGTCAAAAAAGCCTGCGATCGGCAGCGTCAGGACCGCTTCTCCTGTGAGGAACTCACCATGCTTGCGGAGACCCTCCAGGACAATGCTGTGGTGGTCTTCTCCACGCAAATGACCAGGCCGGCAATTGCCAAGAAGAAGGCCATATGGGCCCTGGTGGCAGAGCGTGTCAGTGCGGTGGGAACCGTACCCCGCAACGCACAGCAGTGTAGAAAGCGGTGGGACGACCTGAGGCTCCGCGTCAGGAGCATCCTCTCTGCGAATAGGAACCTGGCCACGGCAACCGGGGGAGGATCTGATTCACCCATCAAATTGCAAGCATGGGAGGAAATCTGTGCCTCCACTATTGGAATGGAGAGCATAGAAGGAGTAGGAAATATGGAGAGAGGAGCGCCGACATCAGGAGATGCAGGTAGGTGGCTCAAATCAAGCCATGCAAAATTCACCAAAGTCCAATCATGTGAAGTACAATGTTGCCCCATAGTGCAAATGCAACACAGCAGCAGGCGACTGCCCACAGACACATCCGATCTCCACCCTGTACACATGCAGCATGCACACCCTAACTCCGGCACCCACATACCTCCATGCTACTTCCACACAAACGGCAGACAACCTGTATGCCCCTGCCTCAAATGTGCTGCATGTACTAACTGATAAAATGCCATTCGTCACAATGCAGGCCCAATGTCCGCTGACCCATCAATAACACTATCCCTCCTTTGCTCCACCACAGGCTCAGATTCAGACCCTCAGGATGAGGACACCACTGCCTCCACAGCCACCAAGAGGGCCAGGACAACTGTGCCAAGACCGCAAGCCTCCACCTCTGCCGTCCCGATGAAAACACCACAGCAGCCACAATCCCTGCCAGGGAAAGAGGACAGGGCACTGACAGCCACCACAACTGTCACCACAGAATCAGCAGCAGCAGCGCACATTACACAAATCGTGCCCACCGAAGGGACAGGCTCTGCTGCAAGCAGCACCCTTGGCGAAATCGCTGCCATTGCAGCCTCCTCCGATAGTGAAGCTGGGATCATTGAGGAGATTGAGGATGCAAGCCCCACTGCCCACCTACATTCCCCCTACATATCCCCAAGCAGCCTGCATGCGGATGCCACACAGGGGCAGTTAGAGGACGAGGATTGGCCAGCCACCCCATCCCCGCTGCCGGAGGTGAGCAGCCCAATGGGTATGCCAATGCCATCAGTCATGAGCCAGAGGAATGAACAGACCCTGGATGAGATAGTCACCCGGCAGCAGCAACTATCCTCGCTCTTCAATGAGCACGTTGCAGAGTGTGGGGGGGCAAAGGATGCAATGGAGAGATGTGCAGACAGAGTCACGGCTGCCATTGAGTCCTCCACGAAGGACATCTGCACAGAACTCACCGCTGTGCGGCACGTAATCTCAGAACTGGTGCAGACCATTCGGGACATGCGTCCAAATGTGCATGCAGGAACCTCCTCGTCAACCAGCTCGGCACAGAGCAGCCCCATCCGACGATCAGGGAGGAACCTGCCCAGCACGGGCAGGGGTGCCCCAGGGGCCAGGGGAGGGGACTGTAATTAGTGGCTGGACAGTGGAGAATTACTGCATCACACACTGCTACACAGACTCACTCACACCTTCGTAGGGATTCCAGGGGGGAGGGGGGAGTGGGTGTGTTGGGGTGTTCAGGGGGGAGGGGGGAGTGGGTGTGTTGGGGTGTTCAGGGGGGAGGGGGGAGTGGGTGTGCTGGGGTGTTCAGGGGGAGGGGGGAGGGAGGAGGGGGTGTGTTGGGGTGTTCAGGGGGAGGGGGGAGTGGGTGTGTTGGGGTGTTCAGGGGGGAGGGGGGAGTGGGTGTGTCATACCTTTTCACAATCATAATACACTTTTTCGTTTAGCACAAATCAAATGTGTGGACATTGCTCATTGCGTATGTGTGCTTTATTGTTGTACAGTCCACAGTGTGCATGTCCCAGACACACACAGTGCCCCAAGTGCCGTCTCCATGTCACACGCACACGCCGTGTGTGCTAGAAGCATTGGTCAATGAGATTCCGACGCATTTCACGCCCCTCCTGTGCATCGCTGCCTCCTTGAGGTGCTGCCCCATCCCCACCCTCATCATCCTCATCGTCAGGTGGTTGCAGTTCTGCATCAGGGGACAGGGGCACATTTCGTCTGACGCACATATTGTGTAGCATGACACATGCCATGACGATCTTCGCAACCTTCTCATGGCGGTACAGGAGAGCCCCGCCAGACCTGCTGAGGCAGCGGAAACGTGCCTTCAGTAGACCGAATGCCTGCTCAATCACCACACGGGTATGTGCATGGGCACGGTTGAAGTCCTCCTCATGCTGGTTCTGTGGGTTCCGGACTGGTGTAAGGAGCCACCTCTTCAGGGGATAGCCTGCATCACCTGTAAGTGGGCAACAATGTATGTGTCAGGGATGAGATTGATTTCTGTACATGACGTGCCACCATGCCTTGCATTCAACTGTTACTTTGCACCACTTTTAGTTGCGCTAATGGATTCACACTATGCAACCGGTATATGTTCATGGCTCTCATGTACAGTTTTGCATGCCAAGACACAACGCAGGGGGGACAAGTGCCTTGTGAGTGCCCAACCACTGTGTCCGTTCAGGCCGTTTCTTTAGGTGACCTGGCACGTGTCCTGTGAGGTCAACGCTCACATGATTGCAACATTGCTGTCTGCCTCATTATGACCCCAGTGAACAATACTGATGTCAATAGGGACAGTTTGTGGGCCTTGCTGTCTGTGTTGTAGTGTATTGATGTTCCTGTCCGTCATGTGCCTCCTTTGTGCGCAGTTATGGGGGACAGGCCTTTCAGTTGATGGTGTTTGGTGACGTGCATGTAGGTGCTTTTCGTTGGAGTCAATGTGGTCACATTTTGTACAATGCACTTGCAGATGGTTGTGTCATGGTTGGGAGACACCTTAATTCCCATGTTAGGGCTGCTTAGGTCAGGCATCATGTATACAGTTGTCAGATGACGTAAGTGCTGCCTCACGGTATGATCTGGTTACTGCTAGTCGCAGCCAGGTGAAGTATGCATCACCCCCCCCCTTTCTGCCAGGTGAAGTATGCATCACCCCCCCCCTTTCTGCCAGGTGAAGTATGCATCATCCCCCCCTTTCTGCCAGGTGAAGTATGCATCATCCCCCCCTTTCTGCCAGGTGAAGTATGCATCATTCCCCCCCTTTCTGCCAGGTGAAGTATGCATCACCCCCCCCTTTCTGCCAGGTGAAGTATGCATCACCCCCCCCTTTCTGCCAGGTGAAGTATGCATTGGTACGTCGATCACCTACCCACTTCACATTTCCATGCTCATGACATTAGACTCACCGAGTAGCCAGGATATTGGGCCTGCATGTCGCACCATGTAGCGTGGTATTGTGGAGTTCCTCAGGACCATTGAATCATGGGTTGATCCGGGGAATCGGGCACAACAAAGTGTGAAGATCCTGTTGGAGTCACAGACCATTTGCACGTTGATTGAGTGAAATAGTTTACGGTTGCGGTACGCTACCTCCATGGCATGTGGGACCACCAATTCCACATGGGTGCAGTCGATGGCACCAATGCAACCAGGTATGCCAGCTAGTGCATGGAAACCCACTTTGGTGTTAGCAATCTCCTGGGCAGACCGTGGCAATGAGATGTGGTCGTCTGTGTGCTTGAGGAGGGCATCGAGCACTTGGATCAGTGTACGTGAGAATAATGGTTGTGACATGCCATGCAAGTGCCCCACTGTTTGCTGGTAGGTGCCTGTGGCCAGGAAGTTGAGCACGGACACTACCTTCAGTAGGGGGGGGGGGTGGCGGTGGGTGTTTCAATCATGCTGACGATGTCGTTGTGTATCATGTCCACAATGGTGGTGATGGTGTCCCGGTCCAGTCGGTACAGGGTGTGGATCTGCTCAGCGGTGAGGTTGAATGGACTGGCTCTGATGCGTGGGATTGGGGGCTGCCTGCGTGGTGCCACTGGCTGTGCTGGTGGGGCTTGCTGGCCCTGCCTTGCCCTCCTTCTCCTCCTGCATCTCCTCTGTGCAGCCTGTTGTTGTTGTTGTTGTTGTTGTAGTTGTAGTTGAAGTTGTAGCACTTGCATTGCTATCAGGTCCTCCAGCCCCAACATTGCTAGTCCTATTGGTATCATTGTGGAGTGTGACTGGGTCTGGGAAGGGGTTGGGTGTGCTCTTTTTCTACTTCCTGAGTCTGTATTGCCTCCACCTGTGCTGATTCTGTGCACCTGTGACAGCTGGATTCACTGCACAAGGCCCTTTACGGTTGGTTCGCGATGGCGTAATTAGCACCATGGCGGTAAGGTACTTAACGGGCTGGGTGATGGCATTAGGTGCATGTCCGCTTGGGTCGGCATTCGCGTACCTTTGCGCCATGCCGGTAATTACGGTGTGGGAGGGCGCGTGCGCGCGTCCTTGGTGCAGTTAGCGGCAGCGTTAACTACGATGCCGCTAATGGCATCGTAGTTAACGGTCACGGGTCATGATCGGACCTAGCAGAAAACGATGGCGGTAAAAATTTACCGCCATCGTTTTTCACTTAGCGCCAGGGTCGTAATGAGGGCCACTGTCTTGTTGCATACACGCTGTATACAAATGCAATAAATAAAAAATAAATGAAGTTGTTTTAAATAGCTGCAGATACACAGATCTTGACTTGTTGTGCAAGAACCCAACTCTATGAGCTTCGGATTATAGGCCCCCAAATGCTAATATGTTTTTCTCATGTAAATAAATATGGAAAAAAGCTAGTAACTTCTTTTTTTACACAGCAAATCATAAACGTGGATAAATACAGACAAAATGAGCAAATAATAAATATGGATAAATACAGGCGGAAATGGTTAAAAAATAAATAACATAAAACTGGGATACTTAATTATGATATAGGAAAACATTACCAATGTGGGTGTTTTAACGTTGAACTGTGACGTGTAATGTAACAAAACATTATATTATATTCTGTTACAAGGCTGAGGCCATCTTGTCTGAGGGTTAGCATATTGTGCCCCCACACAGGGTATCCAGACCCTGGTCTGCAGATAAAAAAGGATTAGGGATAAGATAAGAAGATGGAAAAGTTGGTGAAGTGACACAGAAATAGTGACTGCCTGATGTAGAAGAGTGAAAACTATTTTTTTAAAATAGCTTGCGTGTGTGTGGATTCTTTAAGGTGAAACTTTGATTGGGATTGCATAAAGGAAGGTATGTTCTAATTGTGTTTGTAATCAAACAGCCTCACAATGTGGACAGAGATGCCAAAGTGGAAACTTGATTGTGCTGGAAGTTTTGCATTCATCTGGCAGCGACACCAACTACCCCCTCCAAACCATGACTTTCTTCCAAAAATGATTTAAAAAGAAACAAACCATTCATTTCATTTTGCAATGTTTTCATGGTTTTAAATACCTTGTGCCATAGAAGGCCACAAGAAACTCACACATTCCATAGATGGTTCAAAGCTTTTTACTGGAAGATTTCTTGGATGGTTGTAAGCGGATGGGGTTGGCTGCCTGGCAATACAGCTAAAGGGCTCTTTTAGCTGGTCCCTAAATGACCCTTGGCCCCCTCCATCCTAGCACAAGGTCAACTTGAATAATAGAGATCGGTAACCCCTACTGTCTAGAGTTGCCCCTCGATCGTGGGAGGGCCTAAAGACTGAGGCCATCTCTATATTATTCCTTCCAGGACTTCCTAAGGGGCACCCTATTCTACTGAGCCTCAGCTGCTGGGCTTTTGAAAGGTAATGGTGTCTGTATTCCTTCAGACACTCTTTTGTGTACTTTTTCCCTTTCACTCCAGTTCACTCCTCTCCCTTATCTTCCATCTCCCTATTCTTTATCCCCTTCTCCGTCTTCCTTTCCCTCTCTAATCCTCCTCCCCTCCTATTCTCCCACGTTCTCCTCCCCCCTACTACTTCCTCCGGTCTTCCCCCACCTACTCATCCCTCTCCTTGCTTTATCTCCTTTCTCTTAACTCATCCTGTCTCCCTCGTCTCTCCTCCACCTCTGCACCTCCTCTGTCCCTGCTGTCTTCTCTCATGCCTCTCTCACCTATGTTTAGCCCCTTACTCCTTCTTCCTATATAGCTGCTTACTCCTGACCTTCCCAGCCCCCTGTATACATTTCACTGCTCTACTGACCCTAAAATCTCTCTCTCTTCCCTGCTTCTCTCACAAACACACTCGTTCTCTATGCTCCCCACCATACTTCCACTGCACTTCGCCTGTACTACACTCAAGCTGCTCCACAGGTTCCTTAGCGCTCTGCTCCACCTTCCACCCTCCTTCTGGTCTTTGCTCCACTACTAGGCCTCCTGACCTCACCGGAACACCCCATACTCTCGGCTGGTCTAACAGGCTTTTTATTTCCATGGGTTCCTAGTTTCTCCCTCCACTCCTCCATTGGGTATCCACTTCATCTGACTCTAGGGCCCCCAATCTGTGCTGGTATTTTCATCTGGGGCTGGGTTACTTTGTTGCCAAGAAATAAAGACCCCTCTTCATCCACCTCCTTGTGCCCTACAGCAAATTCAACAATTTCTGTAATGGCTCCCACTGAACACTATGTAAGCGAATCACTGTTACCAGGTTGTGAGGAGTCCAGCCTACGCCTCTGAACAAGTGCTGAGTTGATGCAGTCCCCCAGCAAGTTGATAGTCTTCTTCCGAGGATCATGGAATTCATCTAGTTTTTGCACAGCCTTCTTGTCTGAATAGTTCTGAAAAGAGAACTCTGGCAAGAATGGAGGTTGCATGGATTTGATTTAGGTGATCAATAGTGGTACTGGCAAATTCATTTAAGGTACATTCAGGGAGGATTCAGGGACTGCCTCCGACCCCCCAATTCCATCACCCCACCTCTGGTATAGGACCTTCTCTGGCATAGGGCCTTTATGGCCTCCTACCCCAGCCTGGGAGGGGTCCCTGTTGCCTTTGGCAGTTTCAGGGCACTGGCCCTGTCACACTAAACACACAGTAACTCATATTCAGATGATTCTTGAGTTCAAATAATTCCTGATTACCTTCAGCACAATTTGTGATCATTGTCAGATTTTTATTCGGGAAAGCATTTGCAAGACCCTATGTAGTTGCCCATAAACCGATGTGTGTTTGTCGGATGAGCCTAAAAAAGTGCTTCTATAAGTTCATGATAATGTATACATTTTTGTACACATTGCTTTAAGATTAACATTTTATTCAGAGCTTTCAGAATTCTTCCTGGAATTGATGAGTTGGTTATCCAGTCCAAGTGTTTTCTTTGTATTCTGGGAGCTGTAATTAGGAATTTGAAATGTAATTGGCAGGGCTAAACGTCCAAGAAAGCAAGGAAGAAAAAACAGGAATGGCTCACCTTCTCAGCCATGGCCTGGGGAAACCTGAGATCAATGGTTTACTTCAAATCCTTCCCATTCCCCTTGCAGCTCCCATGTGGCCCTCATTTGTATAGTCTTACCCCAATTTTGACTTTTGTCATTAGTATAAATAATAAACTCAGAAATAATGTTTATACAATGCTGAGGGAGTAGGGTAATTACTGTACTTACAAAGCTTTAACCATGTGCCTTTTAGGCCAGACGCGGAGCCGACACACACAAATAGACAACCACTTGGGTTGGGGTGCAATGTAAACTGCCTTTCTTGGCGCTGCCCCATTTCCCACTGTTGTGTGCTGGTCTAGTGGTCCCCGCTGCGTGCGTGTCATGACTGTGTCATGACGCTTCAATAATAAAAGGGGCTCTGGCTGGGCCTGCTCACATGGTCACGGAACTGCGAGGAGGACTATTTGGCTATGCTGCCGGCCCAATCTCGTCCCAAGAACATTTGGAGTGAATTCGCCACATATCTCAACAATCAGTCCGAAGCCGCATCGGGGTCTTGTCTATCCCCGGCCTCCACTCATGCATTGTGATCTCCTTTGGTCTCCTCCTTTATTTGTAAAATATTGCAATCACTGTTGTAATGATGATAAAGTGGCCCGTAAGCAGCTCCACGATCCACATGATTCATATGCTTGTCGCCCCGATGTTTGTACCTTGTGAACCTCTGCCAATAAAAATAAACGTTTAAAAAAAAAAATAAATAATAAAAGGGGCTCTGCTGGCACGGCGAAGGCAGTGCAGCAGAGCCCCAGGAAGCAGCAACTCGTGTCTGTGTCTTTGTGGGGCGAGGGCCTTGCCACACGTCCGTGGCCTAGGTCGCTGCGTGGCCTGGGTGCCCCTACGCCACGGCAGCTCCCTTTGCTGGGTGCACCCCAGTCCAGCGGTTGGTACTGGAGCCGGTGATCCGGCACACGCAGGGTGATCCCTTCCTGCACACGCTGCGTTCTTGCAGCTCCTGAGTTCAGGATCGGGTGGGAACCAATCCCCCTTTGCGGCCTGCCCCGGTGGCCTGAGGTAGGCCCACCACACTGGCGATGAGGAAGTTTCACGCCCCTATATGCCTGCGTGGGGAGCGCCTGAGGGATCGGCATTTTTCCATACGTTTTTCATCTCCGTGCATGTCTCTCGGAGTGAAGGGGCGGGGCTAAGAACCTGCGTGTGCGGTTGCAGCCCATGACCACGCCAGTTCCGATAGCGGGTTGGAGGTGTCGTGGCTGGCGGTGGCACCGGATGTTCTTGGTGCGTGGGTGCGTCGCCCACACCTGTGGAAGGGGTGGCGCCGGCCGCGGTGGCAGCTGCAGAACAAACGAACCGCCGGCAGGACCGCGTGACAAGGCCCGGCTGGTGAACAGAGGAGCAGGCGGGGCCTGCGCCGGCAGCGGGGGGGGAGTACTCTATCCCCATTCGCCACTTTCAGCGAGAGGGAGCTGATGGCCCTATCTGAGACTCGATGAATAAACTCGCATGTTGAGTCGGGTGCGGCACGGTGGGGAAAAAGGGGGCATGGCCTCCAGGATATCGAGGCCCCACAGCTGCCCCATCGACAAGTAACAAAAAAAGGGGTGTGGCCTGTCAGGCTGGGCCGCGGTGAAGGAAAGAAGAACGTCACACGACTGGCCCACAGACAGGGCCCCAGAACAACTGGTGAGCAGCACATCAGACAACAGTGACACTCTCCTCTTGTTCACAAAGGGGAGGCAATATAACAGCAGAAGGTCATCCTTGTCAATCACTCCTTTTGCCTGCATTAGCCTCAGGCCCAAGGGGTAGCGGCTCCATCCGGAGTGCTCGTGCGCCCCTGGGGAGGAGGAGCAGGGTGGCACCACTGGGGTCAATAACCAGAGGGTGTGAGAGGCGCCCGTAAGAGGCATGAACGTGCAAGCCCAGGTGGGTGTACAGTTAAGCCGAGACATTTTTCTATCACCCGGCTCATCAAGAATACCTCCGGAAAAAGGGGGAAGTGCTCAGGGGTACCATAATGGGGATGAGCCCACTGTGACACCTCTGCTCCCATCCACATTCCCATGGGTAGCGGCTGCCCGAAGGAGCAGCTGGACGCCTCCAAAGGATCTCCCCACAAGGGGTCAAGCTACCTGAAGCCCAGCAACGGAGGGAGTCCCTCAACAACGGTGACTGCATCCGCAATCCCCAAGAGCATTCGGCATGTCGGACGACGAGGGGATATGTCGGGGTCAGCTGGCACCAATACCCAATTTCGATGTCCTGGGTGCGCCTGCAAGTCTGGGGGCCCGGTGGGTGGCCTGGATGGAGAACCTGGAGTTGTATTTTGCGGCAATGGAGTTCAAAGACGCAGCCAAACACCCAACACTCCTGTACTCTGCCGGACTGGCCGTTCAGAGACTGTTCAAGATGTTAAGGCCCCGAGATCAGTCATACGATGCAGCCATCGCAGCCCTGAACAAGTATTTTAGACCCATGGTCAACAGGGACTATGAACGGTTCAGGATGAGGTATGCAAGGCAGGAGGAAGGGGAGAGCCTCGATGCGTTCCATGGGAAGCTGCGTGGCATTGCACTGTCCTGTGACCTCGGAAACTTCGAGGGGGATGTGATCAGAGCGCAGATCATCTACGGCTGCAGCTCCTCGAAGTTACGCAAACAAGTCCTGAGGGACCCAACGCTCACCCTCGATAGAATACTAGACCTCGGCCGAGCCCAAGAACTGGCAGAGGTACGGGCCTCAGTCATGGACTCCTCCAGACACCACCTCAAGTTGGAGGCCCCCATGCAGCGAGTAAAGATCGAGGAGGTGGCAGCTGTCGGCAGGTGGCAAGGAGGAAAGCCAATGAGGAAGGGGGACTGGCCAAGGAGAGACCCCAATGCCACTATGTGTCATCAGTGCAGGTGGGAACTTCCACACTCGCAGGACAGCCCGGCGAGAGGGCACATCTGTGGAAGGTGCGGGAAAGCAGATCACTTTGCACGGGTGTGTCTTGCCCCAACTCCAGCCAGCATGGCGGCGACATCGGGAGGGAGTGAGCTGAAGGGGAGAAAGACCCCCAAAGTGGTGGCGGTCCAGGTGATTGAGGGTCCCGGGGGAATATGCTACGATGCCGGAGAGGAGGAAGATGAAGAAAATGTATTCTTCCTGTCCTGCAGCAGCGCCAGTGGCCAGTTTGATCCTGGAATCTTCTGAACTCCAGCAGCCCGTCGTCGGGCACCGTGGTGTGCGGACTAGAACACACCTGTTTGTTTGCAGTGCTAAATGATTATGTTTTTAATAGCCATTAAGAGGTGCTCGGACTAGAATGCAACCAATGTTTGCTGTGATGATGTAGGGGCACGGTGGGTGCCCGGACTAGAATGCACCACGTGTAACCCAGTAGAGAGCTCCTGTTTACAGTGGGGTTTTTGTTTTGTTTTGTTTATAATAAAGGAGAGATATTGTGTGCTGGTCTAGTGGTCCCCGCTGCGTGCGCGTCATGACTGTGTCATGACGCTTCAATAATAAAAGGGACTCTGCTGGCACGGCGAGGGCAGTGCAGCAGAGCCCCAGGAAGCGGCAACTCGTGTCAGTGTCTTTGTGGGGGGAGGGCCTTGCCACGTGTCCGTGGCCTAGGTTGCCGTGTGGCCTGGGTGCACCACGCCACGGCGGCTCCCTTTGCTGGGTGCACCCAGCAGTTGGTACTGTAGCCGGTGATCCCGCACACGCAGGGTGATCCCTGCCTGCATATGCTGCGTGCTCGCAGCTCCTGAGTTCGGGATCGGGTGGGACCCGATCCCCCTTTGCGGCCTGCCCCGTTGGCCCGAGGTAGGCCCACCACACTCACATCCCCTCTCGTCACATGTCCTCTTCTGTCCAGCGTGCATCCCACGCTAATGTTAAGCACATGTCATCCCGACTCTACAACCTCTCCCCAAAATGAATAATGTCTCACCCCATCTATTCAATCCACCTCCTTGAACGCCTTATGATCCTGTGTGGTCGTTCATCAGCTACTGGGGCTGCCTCTTTCTTCACTTCGCTCTAACCATTCATCAGTCCACTTCTATGCATCTCCTGAGTAACCAGATCCTTCACACTGCCCTTGGTGCCAGACGTTGTCTACGCACGCGTCAGGCTAAGTCTTTCTGAAGAACGAGGTGCTTCTTGTTATTTTTGTTTGTACATCGATTGTTTTTACCTATTTACTTTAATGTTACTTGTAATTAGTATGACCATGGTCTGTCATAGGTAGCTTCCTTGCCAATTTTAGCCGGTAATACTGTGTGCGCCTTTACTTTTAACTTGGTACTCTGTTTGTGATGATCGTTTTTATTGTTCTTATGTCTAATTTTATGGCCACGTACATTAAAAAATATGTTGTGTACTCTTGTTATTGTCTTCTTAGGCTGGGTGCAGTGGTCATGGACCCCTCCTTCTGCATAACTATTAGTGGCTGAGGCGATCAGTGGATTGCTTCTTTTTCTCTTTTGCTTTCATGTCATTTGCCCTCACTTCCCCTTCACTGGCATCTTGCCCTTTCTGATGTGGGTTATGTGGCAGCCTTGTGCGTACTGAGTGGCCAAACATCAGTTCTGCTGGGCAGGCATCTGTGGAACTGTGCAGCGTGTTCATATAGTCGCACAGAAGATGGCGAGTCTGTTCCAGAGGTTTGTGTGTGATGTTTGAAATTCTTACTGTGTGTTTCTAGTTGGCAATGGAATGCTCTACCATTCCAGTGGCCTGAGGCCATAGTGGTGTAATCCTCCTGTGGGTGAACCCCATATAGTGTGCAAAATCTTTGAAGTTATTTCCTGTAAACGGAGAACCATTGTCCGACTTTACGATTTTCGGGAAGCCATATATAGCAAAGATGCGGTCCAGCACAGGAATAACCGCTGTGGCGGCTGTGGATTGAAGTAATTGCAAATCTGAATATCGCATATTGTTCATCCAGTACAACTAGTATGTATGTGCCCGTGTGGAGGGGGCCGAAGAAGTCAATCGCCAATTTTTCCCAGACATGTTCTGGAGGCGGTGTGATTTGTAATGGTTCTGGGAAGGTGTACGGCAGTAGGCTGTGTGAAGAATCCTGCTGATACCCCACTGAAACCCTGCCTAAAGTCTCCTCCCAGGTGGTCAGGGAAAGCAGACCTGATCCTGACCTTGGGGGTGGTGTACTGCGGGAGGATCACCTGGGAAGAGACAGGGCCCAGGGTGGTGAGGAGATCCTGTGTCCTCTGACAAGGAAAACATTTCTAGGTTCCCAAAACAGGTAATGGCTTATTGTCATTTTGGTGTCCCTAACCCATATATAGAATCTGGGGTTCCAGACACAACTATTATACAATCTAAGAAAGTCTTACCAATAGAAAGATCCTCTAGAGTTATTCAGGATACACACCTTCCTACTCCCAAAGGTGTAGTGTAAAGGAATCTGGAAATGTTGCCTTAAATGTATTGTCTTCCCCTGTACCAACACATTATAAAAGTTTACTTTTAAATAGCATTAAGGGAAGTAAACATACCCTTAAAGAACTGACTTTTTTGTTGGGGACTACATGTCCCATAATCCCACAAGTACTGAGACGAAGAAGAGAGCTGAAGCGGCATGTTGTCAGCATAGTCAGGCAATTAAGCCTAACAGCCCGCAACTGAAGGAACCTCAGATCCATAAAAAGCCCCCTCAGGTACAGGCAATAGGAAGGAGAGGGCAAAGCTGGAACTGTGACGGGAGTGCATGCAGCAGTAACAGTAGAAGGAGAAATAAGGCGCAGAGCTGGCAAACCAAGCAGAAGTAGGAGAACCAGAGGGATGCCGGAACGTGGATGTAGCAGATTTCACCTGCTTTTTCTGAGGGGGTCCTGTTCCCCCAAACTCTGAATTGCAGAGGCTGCACAGTGGAAGACTTGCAGAGAGGCTGTCTTTCCCCATGTAAGCCTGATTGCTGTGGTTGCTGGAAAAGAAACGTATCGGAGACTGAAGTGAGGAGCTGTGGGCGAGCCCCAGGTCTCGGGAGTGAGAGGGGCTTCTTAATCGAGTAGCCAGACCAGAGACACCTGAGCAGACGAAGGGTGTGGGTCTCTGAGCTTCCAAAAGTAGTAAAAGTTGTGCACAAAGTTGTGGATCCCGAGCAACCCGCAGAACAAGGATACGAGAAGCCAGTGAGTTCAACCAGGCATTCTGGTTCCATGCACAAGCACTGCCGGCAACAGTATCCAGTCTTTCTTTCACTCGCATAAGAAGTAGAAGCAAGCTGAAGTTGGTTAATGAATTTTTCTAACAAGGGAACAATGGGAGTAACACTTGCATGTGAATGGAAAGGCTTTCCTTTACTTGCGTAGAAGCTGAATGTTACCGAAACACCATTGTCAAACCCTTAACATCTTTAAACTACACGAAGGAGTGGTCGCACATACCTAATTTTGTTTCCTAAAGGAAGAGTGACCATTATTGGATGCGTGTCTCTCATTAAGCATAACAAACGTTATGAAACATCATTGCTAAACACTTAAAGTCTTTAAACTACATGAAGACGTGTTCGCGTGTGTCTAATTTTGTTTCCAAAGTGAAGAGTGGAACTTTAACGCTTCATTGAAACAATCATTGTTCTTAAAAGAAATCAAGTGTTTAATTCAATATCTGAAGTTGAAGTGAGCCCAAGCATTGCCCAAGCCAAGAGTATTCGCCTATTGAGAGTAAAACATCCTTTCTCAAAGCCACAAAGAGTTCTAACAATTATTGTGAGAAAAATAGAAGATTAAACTTGCCTAAGATACAAGTGTGCAAGCATAACCTAAAGCTAAGAAAGTGGCACCAAGGCTATTGGATAATTGTGTGGCTGATTTTGGCAAAGAGTTGAAGGCTACGTGGGGGAAGGGAATCCTTGTTACTCAAATACAATACTGAAGTTGTTGTGGTTGTAGAAAGACACGAGAGACAAAGAGGCTGTTCCTTTTGAAGAGATATTCAGAGGACTAGTGCCATGTCTACTTTAGGGTGTTGGACCAGCTTAACGTGAATCTTGTCCAAACCTGTCTTTACAATTCAAAGTATTGAAGTTAAAACTATCTTTACAAGTGAAGTCAAACCTATCTTTACAATATAAAGTGTGGAAGCCAAATCTGTCTTCAAAATTCAAGGTATTGAAGGTGTGGTGGTATATTTTGCTTGTCAGTGGATGCAAGACTTTAGTGGTTCAAATGGAGTAGAATGCTGTGGGGTCAAGAGAGTGTCCTCATGGTAAACAGTGGTAGAAAGGAGGTTGGTGAAGTAGAATTAGCAGAACTGAGAAGTCCTCCTGACAAATATACTTACTGTGATTTCTAACCTGAATAGACGCATACTCACTTTTGTTCCATTACCATTCTGTAAGTTGCATTTCTTTTTGAACTGTGTCAAGTCTTCTTGGATAAATGGAAGTAGTAAAGAGGCATCGGGCTGAGAAAAACATTTATGCTATTCTGAGGAAGGTCTCTTTTCCATCAGAAGAACTTTTGTTGTTGGAACTGTGGTTAACACACCTATACTTTGAAATTGACTTTTCAAGAACTAATCTGAGACTTTACTACCTATGTGGATTTTCCTCATATTCTTTTTGCTAAACCTTGTTGAGGAATAGACCCTTAATCCTGGGGAAGGGAGTTCACCCAGGTTGCTAAAAGGTTACCAAAATATTGTAAATGTTATTGTTGATGCTAATTGAATTGCCATATATTTCCTTTTGCATTTGATTTTTAGTGTGAGGGCCAGCATTCATGTGTTAGAATGTTTCCCCTTAGTTTGGTCAGGTAGGGAACCCCACAGTAGAGTAGGGCAAGTGAGGTATTTTGATATTATTTTTGTTCTAATAAAATGACATAGTTTGAACAAATATCAAGCAGTTGTCTGCATCGCATTGCAGACCCCTCACAGCTGAGACAGATGTGGCCTGACTTGAGTGTGTTCTATAGCAAGCTGTCCAGGCCAGGCAACTACACTTTCTGTCTAAGTAGCTATTTGGTAGGCCCAATTCCACGGATACCTTCATGCGCTACGTCTGTCGCTTGCTGATCTGGTTGACTTTCAGTATGATGTTGGATGGAGAGGTGGAGAGTTTGTCTCTCGCTCGGACTAGTGTTCCCTACAGCCGTTTGTCTATGGCCGGGTTCAATGAGGCCATGGTTTCTGCTGTGCGCCATCACCAATTCTTTATACATCTCGGCACCGTGGCCAGAGTCGGGTTCTCCATTGTTCGCTTCATGAGTTCTTCTAGTGTGATCGTTAGCGGTCGGGCGTAATGAATTACATAGTTCATGTAGTCCTCCTCGTGGTCACTCGTGGGCTCCTGGCTCTCTCGGGGATGGTGGAAGAGGAAGAGAAAGTCTGCCGGCTTGGTCTCTTCTCCAGACTTTATTGAACTTGTATTTTTGCAGTCTTTGGCCCCACTGAGCAATTTATGAGGATATCTGGGCTGATGGTTTACCATATATGGTTATCAGGGCTTGCCGGTATGTAATAATAGTGAATGCATTACTGCACAAAAACAAGGGGAAAGTAGCATTGTTCGGCTTCTGTCAGGCTCTTGCTGGTGTAGGACACTATCCTCCTCAGTGCGGGGCCTAGTGTCTACTATCAACTCAGTTGTCAGGTTTGGGTCGAAGTAGGATGTGCATGCAGCTTTCACAATGTCTCCTGATTTTTTCAAATGCTGTATGGCACAATCTATCCTATGCAAACATTTTGTTCTTTTTCATGAGCGAGCGGAGTACTGATAGACATGAACTCGGGGAGGTAGCGTGTGCAGTAGCCCGCGACACCTAAGAATGAGCACACTTGAGCTACATTAGTTGGGCGTGGGGCTTACGTGAGTGCTGTTTTTTTGTCAGGATCCAGTTCTATCCCTCTGCTGAGGATATGTGGCCGAAGAACATGAACGTTGACTTTTTAAATGCACATTTGTCTTTGTTGAGGTTCATGTTGGCGTGTTCCAGTACCATGGTGTTGTGGGATTCTTGTGACTTGCGGAATATGAGTATATTTTCACTGTAATTTATGCAGTCCGGGGTGTGGCATATTACCCTCCTTATTTTTTCCTGGAAAATCTCAGCTGCTGAGGATATCCCGAAATGTAGTCTTTTATAATGGAACAGCTGCAGCTGAGTGGTCGTTAAGTAGCGGGATTCCTCACTTATTTCGATTTGG
Source organism: Ambystoma mexicanum (assembly GCF_040938575.1). Classification (NCBI taxonomy): domain Eukaryota; kingdom Metazoa; phylum Chordata; class Amphibia; order Caudata; family Ambystomatidae; genus Ambystoma; species Ambystoma mexicanum. The sequence goes on from NC_090939.1 coordinate 282,921,057, forward strand.
TGGTACCTTGTTTAGGTTGAGCCTGGAGAAGATGGTCACTCCATTCAATAAGTGCATCATATCCGTGATGCATAGTGTCTGGTGGTGCTCTCTCAAGATTGTCTGGTTGGGCACCCACATATCGATGCACACCAAATGTGTCCTTCTGGCCCCCTCGTAGGCATAGGGACCACTGGAGATATCCACGGGGTGTGTCCAGTGGCAGGTTCAATAATGTCCTCTCTTATGAGCGCTTGCCGCTCTCGTTCCACCTGGGGTTGAATGTTGAGAGGTATACCCCTGTAATGCTGAGCCACAGGTTTGACAGAGGGGTCAATGTGCAGTTTTATTTGTCGCCCTTTGAGTTGACCTACCCCTTTGAATAGGGACAGGAACGCTGCATGTATCTTTGCCTTTGGTGTGATGTATTTGTCAGACATGATGTAGTATAGGATGTGGATTAGTTCCATTTGGATGGCCGACCGAAAACTCAGTATGCATCCGCTCATGGCTTCTGCATCGATAACATGGATCATAATACGATTTGATTTTTCTTTACTAGTGACAGGTCGTGGTGAAAACCCCTTTGAATGGCACCATAGGCGTATATTTCTATCTGGGTTTTCTTTAAGCATGGCGGTTGTTTCAGTTTCATGAAGTCATCTTCGGGCACCACGTTCACCGCCACCCCTGAGTCTATAAGGAAGTCGTCTGCCTTCCCTTGTATCATCAACGGTAGTGTCAGACTGTGAGTCGTTGCTGTCAGGTTGCCTAGGGCGTACAGGTACCCTTTTCATCTTTCCTTGCTCGATGGCATGTTGGATTCACTTGTTGATAGAGTGGTTGTGCACAGGTGATGTATTTGTCTCTTCCCTATCCTGCATGCTTCGGGTGATCATGAGTACCTTGCTTTGGTGTTGCGCCATTCTCTGGATGTGTGCCTTTTGCCTGAGTGTCTATGTCTCTCATCATTTGAGTATCAGACAGTGAGTTTTAATATGATCTCTCTTCTTTGTGGTACATTCCTGTTGCCAAGGTTGACTGGCACATGGATCTAAAATGGTCCCCCCCCCACATGCTGAGCATTCTTGTCGCATTGCTGGACATGAGCCTTCATGTGGGGACTCATAACCGCAGCGGAAGAATTGTTTCCTTTCTTGCTTCTTTTCTTTTGCCAGCGTGGCATGTGCCACGTGTTTGTGCACTGATTCTTCTTTTATTGCTGCAGTGGATGTTATTTGCACCTTGTTCAGAGGCGATACTTGGTGTTCTAGCGTGGTGGTGGTTCTCGCTAGGAGCAATATTTTCACCAGGGAGTGTATCTTCTGCAGCAGTTTCTTCTTGAATGTCATGGAGATGCAGCCTTCAATGATCTGTAATATGATTGCTTCCTCAGTCGAGTGGCGGTGAAAATCAGTTTCTGACTTTTGACCGTAGCATTGTTACAAATATTTCCATGGTCTCCCCTTCCATCTGCATAGTGTGAGAAACCTGCAGGTGTCTCCCTGACTAGTACCCGCGGATCTGTCATCCAGGTGGCCAGGACCCAGCCCTCGCTATTGGATCCAGTTCCTGGGGTGGACCAGTGAGGGAGGATCACCTGGATAAAGGATCTTCAGGGAATGGAAGTGAGACACCGTGACGACGAACAAACACCAGATCCATTTACCTAACATGTCCCACCACAAGGGTCAGGCAAAGTCAGGCAATTTACCAGAATCACACACACACACAGCTGACATGCCCTTCCCTTCCCCACAGGTATAAAAGGTGGAGCACGGGAGCACAATACGAGCAAGGCAGACCGCACGACGAGAGAGCTAACTCAGCATGGCAGTTCAAGAGGAGGAGAAAGACGGCGCAAATCGAGAGAGTGACAAGGAGAGAAGAAACCTCGCCCTTTCCGACCAAGGCCCATGAAACCTCAGTGGAAGGAATTGTAAGACCGCAAACAATAGCCAGCGTGTGTTGCAGCAGATGTCACTTCCATCCAGGGCTGAGTGGGTGAGTGCAGGCTTCCAGCAGAAGGTATTGAGTCCCACCGTGGACCGTGTGCATTTTAAAAAGTTTGCTTGTTTTCCTTTGTTCCGTCGTGATTTCTCCCCTGCCCCCCTAGCCCCCTCCGTGGTCTCCAGGTGTTCCCTCCCGCCTCCCAGCCTCCCAGCTCCCCCTGATTGGCTGTTCCCGTGTCTAAGGCCAAGCTAAGTTGCTTAGCAGTTCACTGCGCTCGCAACTTCCATCCAAGGCTGAGCCGGTGACTGCAGGCTTCAGCAGAAGGTATTGAGCCCCTCCGTGGGCCGTGTGCATTTTAAAAAGTTTGCTTGTTTTCCTTTGTTCCCTCGTGTGTTCTCCCCTGCCCCCCTCTCCTCCTCCGTGGTCCCCAGGTGTCCCCTCCATCCCTCCCGCCTCCCAGATCCCCCTGATTGACTGTTCCCATGTCTCAGGCCAAGTTAGGTTGCCTAGCAGTTCACCGCGCCCGCCACTTCCATCCAGGGCTGAGCGGGTGACTGCAGGCTTCCAGCGGAAGGTATTGAGCCCCTCCGTGGGCCGTGTGCATTTGAAAAAGTGTGCTTGTTTTCCTTTGTTCCCTTGTGTGTTCTCCCCTGCCCTCCTCTCCCCATCTGTGGTCTCCAGGTGTCCCCTCCCTCCCTCCTGCCTCCCAGCCTCCCAGCTCCCCCTGATTGGCTGTTTCCGTGTCTCAGGCCAAGCTAGGTTGCCTAGCAGTTCACCGCGACCGCCACTTCCATTCAGGGCTGAGCGGGTGACTGCAGGCTTCCAGCAGAAGGTATTGAGCCCCTCCGTGAGCGTGTGCATTTTAAAAAGTTAGCTTGTTTTCCTTTTTTCCCTCGTGTGTTCTCCCCTGCCCCCCTCTCCCCCTCCGTGGTCTCCAGGTGTCCCCTCCCTCCCACCTCCCAGCTCCCCCTGATTGCCTGAATCCTGCTACCCCTCCTCTTTACAGGTGCTACCAGGGCAGCCCCTACCTGGCAGCCCCACGGCTAAGGGCCTCTAAGGCAAAGGGTGGCTCCCTCGGTTGCGGCTCCTGCTGTGTCTGCAGGTGTCCGCAGGGGACGCCAGTTGCCAGTCAGTCTCCACAGGCTATTCCCACTAACCTCCCTGCCTACCCCACCTTCAGATTCCTAAACACGGCTGTGCTGTCCCCCATGCAGCTGTAATACGCACTGTATCAGTATTTAAAATGTTGCACTGTGAATATTAGGCCTTTTTCTCCCCTACAGGATTCTCATACTTAGGTGGTTCCCCGCATGTTGTTGTAATACGCACTGTATCAGTATTTAAAATTTTGCACTGTGAATATTAGGCCTTTTTCTCCCCTACAGGATTCTTAAACCTAAGTGGTTCCCCGCATGTAGTTGTAAGAGGATTCTCTCACTGGTTCTAAAGTTGAGCAGTTGTGAACTCTTAATCCAGAGAGTATGTCCTATTGGGCAACTTGCCTGATGCTCGCTTTCTTGTCTGTCTACTCTCGCCAGTGTCTCCCCCTCTCCTTCCACCCCCCTCCTCGTCTACTGTATGGTGCTCTCTGTCTCTCCTATCTTCTCTAATTGCTTCTCTATTGACTATCCTGCTCTCCTCACTAAATCTGGTAGGAAGAAGTTTAAAAAGGACATCCTGGTCTCCAACTCAGGCCTCCCTATCGCTGACACCTAAACCAGTGCCTCCTTCAAGGAAACTCTCACCGACACCCTCTTTGTCGTTCCTTCACCCGATTTATGGACCCTTCATATGGTCTCTGTACTCTCTCCTTTCTCCTCTTCTTCCATTAATGGTGGTGCCCGTTGGGACGCTTTCTGGCCTCGTTCCATTCCTCTAAGGTCATCATTAATGTTTACTTCAATGGGACCGTCTTGGTCCAAGGCCCTCAGGCCAACCTTCACCTCTTTGATAAGACGCTTCCCGCACCTCATCAACTTCCTTTCTTTTCCGGCTGTCCCCCCTCTTCTTTCCTTGGCTACCTTGCCTTCCCCCTCCCTCACTGCCCCCTCTCGGGATCCTTCTACACCTCCGCAGGGAATACCTCTGATCTGTACCCCTCCCCGGAAGTCCTTCAAGGATGGCAACCTTCTCCACATTGCCACTCTTAACTCTCGCTCTGCTGTCAAACATTCCTCTGATATCTGCCGCCTTCTTGAAGAACTTGACCTTGATGTCCTCGGTCTCACTGAGACATGTTTCACGGCCAGCTCTATCACCAGCTTTGACATGCTCCTACCTGACGGCTACAAGATCCTCTCTGCGCCCAGGCCCAACCGCTCTGGTGGGGGTGTAGCCCTTATCTTCCCTGAGTGGATTCCTGCCTCTGTCAGTCTTACGCAGACCTACTCCTCTTTTGAATGCATTATCTGCAGGCTCTCTTTCTCCCCTAGCCATTCCCTTACTGTGGCTACTATCTATCGGCCACCTGGTCAGATTTCTTCCTTCCTCTCTGAGTGGGCGGACCTCTCCTCCTCAATCCTGGCCTCAACTACTCAACTCCTCCTTCTTGGAGACTTCAGCATCCACCTGGATGCCTTCTGTCCCCCCTCTGGACTCTTTCGTGACCTCAGCGACTCTCTCTCACTCACCATTCTCCCCTCTGGCCCGGCTCATTCTGCAGGGCACACTCTCGATGTTCTGATATCCTCAGACCTTCCCCTCTCTGTCCCTCTCTCCACTCCTCTCGCTTGGAGGGATCACTTTCTCCTATCCTCCCACCTCACCCTCCCTACCCCTCAGCCCAAGCCTTCTCCATCACTGCCACCCACCTTCTCGGTCATCCGACCCATGAAGCGCGTGTCAGTTGAGGCCACCTTCTCACCCCCTCCTCCACCTTTGGCTGGCTCTCACCCTGACACAGCCCTCTCCATTCTTCTTCTATATCTGATACTCTTGATATCCTTGCCCCTGTCTTGAGAATCTGCCTGAAGCCCAAAGCCAAGTGTAATGACTGAGACCTCGTCACCCTAAAACACAATTCCAGGGTGGTCGAGAGGAAAACTCCAGCCCGGAAAACTTAGAAAAAAAACCGCAGCTAGTGCTTATTTTTTTTAAAAAAATAAATAAATAAATAGCACTTACCGAGATTCAGCTGCAGCTTTCCTGCTCTGGTCTCCGGTCCCCGTCCTTCGCCTACAGCACTAATGAAGGGAAAGCCACCCAGCGGTAGCCTTTGTTTACTACAGCTGGCTGGCTTTTCCTTCATTAGTGCCGCAAAAGCAAAAGCCAGCACAGGAGGGCCTCCATTTCACAAAATGGATGCGCCCATGTGCTTGCTTTTGCGAATTTTGAGCTTGAATAGCTCAAAATTTTACATAGGAAGTTTTAAAACGGAGAATGGGAGAATGCTAGTATTTTTTTTTTTATGTTGCCTATCTATTTTTTAAATAAACATGTTTACTAGACCATCCCTTTAAGACCTGATGTGGAGCTGACACACACAAAGAGACGACCACTCGGGCTGGGGACCTAGGGTGCAACTTAAACTGCCTTTATTGGCACCCCCCATTTCCCACATCCCCTGTGGTCACATGACCTCTTCTGTCCGGTGTACGCCCCACGCTCATTTGCAGCACGTATCATCCTGAGGCATGTGTACATTTCTGTTGCAAATGATCCGGAAGTTGGATTCTTTTCAGAGCAGCTTCTTTTAAACCAACCTCAGGATTGTGGGCTTTTGCCTCCCTCACTGGAGCTGCTCCTCGCCATTGGTCCTGGCAGTCCCGTTGATGCCCCCCTCCCCTCATGTGTTTTATTAGCTCTACGGTCATAGCTCTCAACCATTTATGTCGCAAAGACGGGTGAAAACACCCGATTTTATATTTGGCGGGTGAGAGGCCCATTGAAACGAATGGGCGTTCAGGAGGCTTGGCGGGTGAGTCAGCTGTTTACAAGGCGGGTGACACCCGCCAAAAGCATGTGAGTTGAGAGCTATGTCTACGGTACCCTTTTGTTAGGCAGACATGCACAGCTCACACAAGAGGTTTGTGAAAACAGACACTTCCAAGCAGCCATTTCATCTCCCAGAATGTCATTTCCCTCTCTCCATCTGGCTTGCAGGACACCTGCCCTCCTCTTTTAGAGCGATTTATGGTTCAAGTGCTGTCAAAACTTTTCTTTGATCCGCCCACGGGATTGTGCTGCAGAGGGAGGAGGGGGTGGGGGGGGGGCTGGAAGTCTTAAACTGGCCACACGATGACAACATTTGCTGTACACTTCTCTCTGCATACAATCAACTTTTGGCTGTTTTGAAATATGGCTCAGGGAATGAACGCTAGATGCCCCATCTCAGTCAATCTTTGTGAGGATAAAAACGAATTGTAGCCAGTAAGTCTTCTGTTGCTCGAGACTGCTGAGAGTTAGGAGTGATTTGGAAGGGGTTTGTGAAGCAAGTTAAAGGAACAATAGTGTGAGGATCTAACATGCGAGCTCTCGTGTAGCTGAGATCTCAAAAGACTACGCACAGGAAGCATGCAACAAGCCGGAAACTCAGTAGATGTGGAGCAGGGACCAGGAGGATGGTCGTCCCTCAGCGCTCCTCCTTGCACAAGCAGGTTCCTCTACTTGGAGAGCGTAATTCCATGGGTGATAATAAGCTTTGTGGGAGCTCTAGCAAGTAGAGGTTGTAAATACCATTTACTGCATTCCCAGGGCAGTGACACTAACTGCACTGCTACAATTGTACTGAACTGTGAGTACCACACCATGAACCGAGAGTGCCTGTTTTCCTTTTGTCTATGCAAGGTGTCCAAAATAAACTCCTCTACCCACATCCAGTGTCTTCTGCTCATTGGGGCCACCACAAATAGGTAGTTAATTACAAATAGTTGACTGCCTGATGGGTTTGAGATGTGCTGCAGCCACCGTTTACATTTTGGTGGCTTTTTGACTGGCGTTTACCCTTTCCATTTTTCCTCAATTCAAACCTCTGCATAGTAATGCATAGTAATCTGGGACTGCAAAGCATGGAGGCATATGTGGGCCAGGCTAGATTTGACAAAAGGACAGGCTGCTATAGCTCAGTTGAGAGATTGTAGGATATGTGCAAGCCTGCTCTTCATTAAAGAGGTAGGAATAGAGTGATATCCTGATAATATATTCTCTGAAATGAAGTTAAGACTAGGAATGACTTGTTGCTTGTATAGTGTTTCTTTCCACAGTAAACCACCTTACAGAACTGAGTTGTGGGGAGGGACTCTCTCAGGCTGCAAGTCAACATAATAAGCACCAGTGTGCCCAAAGATCAGCACTAAAGAGCCTATCAGCTGCAAATGGAGAGTTCCATAGTGAGGATACGTGGGTGACCCTGAAGACACTTCCAGATTAGGATGGCTTTCAGTATGGAGGTTTCCTGCTGAGGATATAGCACCAACGCTGCTGCCCAAGCAGTCAGTGGCTCCTGCCAGCAAACTTCTGAAGATACTTCTGGCATTGTTGAGACTGAAGCCCTTTTAGGCAGTTGCTGGGTTCCTCTAAGAATAATCTGCACATAAAAGCCCACCTCCAACCACTTTGCTAAGATTCAGTTGTCTAGTTCGATTAACAGGTGATAGTAGGGTGAACTTGGATAGCTTTGGGGAAACAGCTCTGTTTTACTTGACAACCTGCTCTCTGAACAGCACTGATCAGTATTCAGGCCCAAATTGGAGAGAATCTGCCTGAGACAGAAATGAATTTGCTTGAATTCGGACCCACAGGCAAGAGAAATGGTGATCTGGGCAGTTTATGAACTTGGAAACTCTTTTGATAACAACTGGTAGGATTAGATTAAAAACTGATAACACATAATCATTTATACTGAATGAATCTCTGCATTATGCTATAGAGATCAGTTTTGCTTAACAGTAATTTTTGTAATATATCTTATTCCATTCCAGTGGGTGACAAAATATGGCCACAGGACATATGCTGACCTTATGGGTAGGTATGGCCCTCCAAGTCACTGGAGGTTTAAAGGGACTTCTGGTAGTTTTGTGTCTAAACTTTAAGGAGCAAACAGAGCGAGATGGGAATTCCGACAGGTTGACACATCTTCATTCTACATACATGTATTTTCATACATGTTAAAGGACCACAATCACTAAACGAAAGAAACCAATAGCATCTCCTTCAAAGTATGCAGTGGATCAAATGTAACCTAAGAAAGAAACCAATAGTGTGTGAATGTGACTTTAAGGGGCACCAGTTATGTCCCTGCACAAAAACCATTCAAGCAAATGGGAACTGACTTTGCTGTTGTAACTATCAAACTGCGCGACTCATGCACTGGTTAAATTGAACCACATTGTTAACGTTGCCTCCATGCTCCCTACACTTCGCTTGTTGCCGATTCATCAAGAAATCTTTTTTAAGGTTCTTTGTTCTGTCCATCAGTCCATTATGGCACTGGTCCTTGCTTCCTAACCCAAGGTAAAAGCATATCTCTCAACATCCCATCCAGTGGGTGAAATATTTTAAGTTGTATTTTGTTTCTTTTTTGGTAAGTGGTATTTTCTTACCTTGATTGTGTAAAATGTATCCTCCAGCCTAAACACAAATGTGAACAGGCAGACACCATTTAAAATTGGTAAATACTTACGATCTAAACGGTGGTCCAATGGTCTGTTTTAGAATGGGAACACATGGGGCACTGACGTGATTAACTGACACTGTATCACTCAGGACTGGTGATGCCTGGCAACAAGCGGGGCTATGGATCTTCACAGCTAGGAGTATAAGTGAAACAGCCCCCATTTTCTGAGGGGACATTCATACTTATAAGGACTGCTGTGCAGGGCAGCCTCTTTAAGGGCTGGTTAGGCCTTCATTCGCCCCCACATCAGGATAGAAAGGAACCTCTGTTACAGACCAGTAGAAGAAAAAAAGAGGTAGGTCCCAGACATTGGCAATGCTCCAAGGTTAAAGGCAGCACTTCATCTGCAAAAAGGAAGACACTGTTGGCCTAACCCACCTCATGGCATCCCAGTAAGCAGGGAAAGGGAACATTGTGGGGTGATTGTAGAACTGATGCTCAAATGTCCCAGTGAGTGCCGACTACCATTTCCTCAGGCTTGGGTGCTTGCACTCGGGTGGGGATCAAGTAGAAAACCCCCCAGCACTGCTCGCTGCATTGTGCCTGAAGCATGGGGTGCCGAAGACGAGAGGTAGGATTGCTCCTGGAAGTTCACTGCATCTGCCTCAGCGGAAGAGATGACGAAAGAGCTGCTGTTGCCTGTGGGGTCCAAATTCAGCCCCACATTGACAGAAATTAAAAGGCCGTGCAAGGTCCCTATTGTGAGAGTAAAGCTGGCTGATGGGTGAGACCCAAAGGAACACGCAGGCCAGTTCAAAACATTGTTTTCCAAAATGAGGCCTAGTAAATGAATGAAAATAGACCTCCCTCAACTTTACCAAAATGGAAAGGCACTCAGCTAAAGAAGAGGGTGCCTTAGAACTGAAAACTGCTGACTGTGCCCAATGCATTCCAAAAGACATGTGTTGCTGCAAATCTTGACTCCATAGACTGGGCAAAGGCGCAATTTGGCTGAGAAAGACATGTTACATTAAAGTTATGCAATACAAGACTGTGATCTGGAAATCTAAGTGAAGTCAAGTGACATCTCATTGATACAAATAAAAACACTTACTGTCCAACAAAGAAACTGACATTAAATGGAAAAGCTTATTTGGAGTTTTAAAATGGACATCGGTTTCCCATGTTAAACTGCGGCCTATGTGTGAACAATACAGAAGGGACTCATGTCTTGTCAACTACTATATTAAATAAATATCTTACACATGGACAGAAGGCCCAGAGGCAATATAAAATGTTACATGTAAAGTACATCCTTTTGATTTAAAATGCTATTTTTCTCACAATTATGCATGTAGCTTGCCGCTGCAGCTTTCCCCACTGAACTGCTCGGCTGTGCATCTGGATTTCTGACCTCAGAGACCTTTGGCTGAGGCCAAGCAGGAAAACAGGTCTGTTTCAGTTAAATCCAAAGAAATACAACAGTTTTTATATCAAAATTGTGGAAGGGTCGGATAAGGCAGCCAACAGAACTGACATTTCAGGACTGTCATGGCCCCAATAAACTGCGTTTCAGAGTATCCTAATGGAACTTCAAAGACTGTGTATAAACAGACAACATAGATAAGCAGATGTCCAAGTCATGTGACTTTGGAGAAAATGAAATAGTTAGTGGGTGATCTGAATGTGAAACTGGAGGCTTCTATATTAATGTCTTGCCATTCAAATACCATGGGCCAACTTTTCATTAATAACAGGAGAAGTGTGCATCGTAATGGGCTCATTCAGGACTCATTTCAGAGATCACCAAAAGCCTGTCAGTTCTCTGTAAACATTAACAATGTGCAATGTGTGTAATTTGAATTAGAGCTCCTTAGTTTCTCAATCACCTTGATTGTTGTTCGGTGTTGCAAGATGTTTTCCAATACACATATATAGTCAGGAATTCTGCTGCTTTTCATTCCTCTCCATGTTGCAGAACCTGGTTTGTCATTATTCTGGTTATCACTAAGAATGGTTATATTTATTTCGGTCATTCTTCTTCTCCAGGCTATTCCTCGCTGCCTAACTGTTGTTAGACAAGATGGATCATCATTTGTTTCGTAACCTTCCTTGTTCCAGCACATGGAATTGAAGTCCCCACAGATGATAATGTGGTGGTTCGTCCATTTTTCTCTGGCTTTGTCCACCTGTTCTGCGATCAATTCAAGTAATTGAGTTGTTTAAGTCATTCTCTGCCAACATTCCAACTACACATTAAATGTGTGAGCTCACGTTGGTCATGTGGAGTAACTCAAAACATAGTGTATTCTTAAATGCGATTAACAGGCCTGTTGAGGGCCTTCCACAAGGTCCTTTGATTGCCGGATTTAGGAATGCCGAGTATCCATTAATCATTGGAATACTTGATAGACACATTTCTTGTAGGCAAACAATGTCTTGAATTAAGTTACTTGTTAGAGTAGCATCAATCAAGTGACTAAACTCTTGTGAGTTCCAACTTGCTAGCGTTAAGCCTTTGACATTTAGTTGTTTTGAAGTCTATGCATTATTAATTTTTGTCACAAACAGGCTAGCAAGCCATTTCCAGTTTTCTACAGTCCCTAGCTCTGGTGTCTCTACTTGAGGCGACGCCTTCTTATACTCCATCGGTCGACTGAATCTCATATTCGACTGTTGTGTGTACTGTCTTGGCTGCGATCGATCAAATTAATTTTTGTTGTTGTTTGAATTCTTTCTTTGGATAGTCCGATGCCAATTTTTGAGTTGATTTTCCTGTTATAGAATACAAAGCTGAGTCATTTATCTCTGTTAAATCAAATCCTATGGGGCGCAGCTTCGGTGCCTCTTTTAAAAGGATTTGTTTAATCATTGTGCTGTTTAAATGAAAAATGATTTTATCCTGTCGATCTTGATCGACGAATTCAATCGTCTTAAGATCTTTAGTTGTTAGGGCTCTTAAAGCAGGAAGATGCTGGAGTAACCGGATGACGTTAGATCTATTAAGGATGAGACCGTCATCCTCTGTATCAATACGTTCAACTAATATTAGAGCTGAAGAATCAGTTTGATTTTAAACAGATTTTGAATTAGATTTGTTGTTTAATTCTTCCTGATTGCTCTTTTTGATTTCTCTGTGTTTGATTATTCTCAGTTGAGATATTATGTAATGGTCCTTTTCCATGTCACCTGCTTTTGATTGGTGTACTATTTGTTTATTTTTTACAGTTTTATCTAGCAGATCTTTGAGACGATGCCCAGTTTGATAAATTGGTGAATGTAGGTCAGCTTCTTCTTGTATTATTGTCAATAGCTTTGGGTAAAAAACATGTTCCTGTTGTTCTTTTTCCATGTAGTTGCTTATCTTGCCTTGGATTTTCAGCTTTTCTATTCCATAAATTTGCAGCACTAAACAGTATTTGACACCGGATATTAGCCGGACCTTGTGGTCGTTTTTGTCCAATGACGTTTCCTTGTTTCCCCAGCTTCCTCTTCTGAGCCAGATGATTGAGGTACACAAGAAGAGTCTTCATTACTTTTTGCTTCCGAGTCATACTCGTTTGATGCTGATATGGAGTATGTGGACATGTCCATCAAATCAATTAATCAATTGATTGTTCCATATTTAATGTCAAGGGCTGATCAGATTCTTTTGCTTCTTGATTAGGATCAATGTAATGCAACTTATTCATTGACATTTCTTTGTTGTTGTTCAGAGTTTGGTACTGTTGTATTTTAAATGAATGTCTTACTTTGATCTGATTTGGAATGGGTAATTGATGGTTGGTTTTTAGTTTTTTTCCCTTAGTTTACTTTTCCTCCTGTTTTTTTGTTTTGTTGTACTCGCTATGTACCAGCGGTAGTCAATTTCGGTGATGCTCTCATTTTGTCCTCACCATTACCTTTTAAAGGCTTGTTGAAGATGGGACATATTATTATTTGTTCTGTCGTTGAATCTTTCAATGGTTGTTTTTCTCTACAGAAGCTTGAGCTAGATATCCAAGGGCCCTCATTTATATTGTTGTTTGTTTGGTGTTCTTCGTGGGCACGCAGCTTAAATCGTAAATATATTCTGTTTGTGATTAACTTGTTGCTTGATTTTTAGTGTCGGTTTGTGTTTCCATTGCAGCAACTTGTTTTGTCAGCATTGTGACAATTTGTGGTTCTTGTGCTTCATATAGTTTCATGAAGGGTGATAATATTGCAGTGAGAGTTGAGACCAAAACGAACTCATGGTTACTTATGTTGTCATTTACACTGTCTTCTTTCTCAATTGTTTTATCTGTTTGTGTTGTTGCGGGAATCATGTTTCTTTCTTGTTCCTTGCATTTGTCATGTGGGTCAATTGCTTGTTGTTTTGTCAAATTAGCATAAATTCCCATCTCCGGGGAACTTTCATTGCCGGAAACATGTGGAGTACATTTTGGTGATGACCATTTCCACTTTTCGCTACAAGATTTGTTGATTTTATCCAACTGCTCTGAGTCTGCATTGGGTAGACCAGTGTTCAATGCGTCCCCACCGTCTATTAGTAATGATGTGTCTAGCATTATTTGGTCTGAAATTTCTGGTGTATAACTGTGAGATTTTTTGTCAGACTACAAGGTGCAGTTTCCTTTTCTTCTCTTGTAGAATGACATCCACTTGTATAATAGAAAACACTCCCACCAGGATTATTATTTGGTTTTAGGCTCATTGGTCTCCATTCCTTCCTGGTATTTGCTCGTTTAGCAAAACAATTAGCTGCTCTTTGTTCATGAAGTGTTATATCTAACTTCCTTTTCAGTTCTTTAATCGCTTTTGCTGGTGTATTATTATTCTCAAATTCGTTAGCTTTAGCTGCCTTGTTCGTGGTGGCTGTGGGCATAATAAAAAAACTTGGTGTGTGAGAGCATAGTATTCCTGATTCAGAGTCTGGTGGGTTGATCGTCTCCACACCGACACTCCCGCCAGCCAACACGCCAGCCAACACGCCAGCCCACTCGCCTGCCCACACGCCAGCCCACACGCCAGCCCACACGCTGCGGTTTCACCTTGGAATCTACTGATTCCTTCGCCACGTACAATCCCAATGCACCCTCCATTCCTGCGCATGCACCAACTCCCGGCCCATCCTCCTCGGGCTCCACAGCCTTCCAGTCATTGCCGCCACGTCCCACCTCATCAGGTAAGTGGGGGCTGCCTGAACTATGAGGGCTGTGGACAGATGACTCTTGCTCTTGTTTCTGGTTTGTTCACTCCATTTGTTCCATTTGTTCCATGTGTTGCTCATTTAATTTTTGTACTGTGTCGATTGTTAGTATATCTCTGGTTATATCTCTGGTGTCTTTACATCCAGGCATCACTTCTGTCACGAGCGACATTTCAATTTGTATTTCCGGGAACTGTCTAATATTGATGTGTGATGCCGTTCGTTCAATAATGTCAAATTCCACATGAAAACTGGGTTGATGGTGCAAAGCACATGGTGCGTCGAGACCTGTTTGTCGTTGTTCTGTGATTTCCACATCCAATAGTTCTACTATTGGTTCTCGAAGTGTATTTGCGACTTGCTTCAAGTGCTTAGCACTTGCGATGGCTATTGTGTCTGATTCTACGTTTGCATCTGTTCTGTGTTCTATGGACTCTGTATTCTTGTCTGTATTTTATTCAAAATGTATTGCCACTATTAGTTGTATACAGGGGAGACGCCATTGTTCAAATGTTGTTACCAAGAATACAACCAGTCAATTATTTTCAATTATTTTTAGATACTTATTCAAATAACCCAAGTGGCTTACAATTTCCCAGTCACCGGTTACCGTCTGCTGTTCTGCAGGACTGCAGGACTGCCACTCGTCGCCACTCTGCCTGTGAATGGCGTATTTAAACTAAAGTCAAATAGAAGTGGTAGACAGATTCCAATCTCCACTCCAAACAGCAGGCCAGTCCAAATAACACCCTGCTGGACTGACACTCGTCGCCACTCGTCGCCACTCCACATGTGACTGGCGTTTTTGAAGTAAAGTCAGATAGAAGTGGTAGACATACTCCAAACTCCACTCCAAACAGCAGGCCAGTCCAAATAACACCCTGCAGGACTGCCACTCGCCGCCACTCCGTGCCGCTCTGCGTGTGAATGGTGTTTTTTAAAGTAAAGTCAAACAGGAGCGGTAGACAAACTCCAAACTCCACTCCAAACAGCAGGCCAGTCGAAATAACACCCTGCATGACTGCCACTCATCACCCACAAATGTATTTACTGGCAGCATAGTTACTGGATACCAGGTGGATTCATATCTATATTTATAGTTGGGATGGCAAACGATACCTTAAAGTTTAGATAAAACAAATTGCATTAACTTTTCCTATAATTGTACTGCTAAAAGCTTTTGACTCTCTGGACGGATTTGGATAAACGCTTCCTAAAATAAATGTCTGGAAAAGCCCATCCAAACTGGAAACTAAAGGGCATAACAATCTGTTTTTGTCCTACTCCGATTCATTTTCCCATAGAATCAAGGTGGTTCATGGGACACAAGCAGAGTGAAAGTTGCTGGACAGATTTGCGCCAAGTTGGACATCAAACATTGCAGATATTCTTTCTTGATTCGGTGTAAATCAGCTTAGTAGTTTTTTTTAAACTTTGATGAAGTGGGTGCTCTTGGTTCATAGACACTTTATGTATTTCTCTTGGTGAATTGTAGCACTGTCATGCTCTGCAAGAGATTCGGGCGGCAGTAACCTCGCAGGAATGCGAAAAAGAAAAAGTGCCTAAAATGATATTTAGAGGAGAGCAAGTGGTGGTTAATTGTGCACTTATGGGAGGGCAGGAGAGGAGCAGGGATTTCTCAGAAGGGGAAGGTTGATGAAGTAGAAAAGGACGAGGGGTGCACATATTGAGTGGCAGCGGGGATGGGGGAGACTTTGAGCATTGGCGCATTACTGTGATGATCGGAAAATGCTGTGTTCCCACTGTACAATTCTCAAAGCAATACAAGGCAGAATCAGGGTGAGCATGGTTATGTTTCTGCAGGAAATTGACAGGCCCTGTCCAGCACGACATGGTAATTTACAACTGAATTAGATAAGGGTCACGGCTAGAGGCTGTGGGGATGGCCATGGCCAGTGGTCCTTGGTCTTTTAGCCTGATTGGTGCAACATCAACAGTGGCCAAGGCTAAAGGTTGGTGGTGCACGGTTATGGCCATGGCCAGTGCGCTTTTATTAGAATTGTTGCAAGTGGACAGAAACCATGGCTGAAGACCATGGCCGGTGTCACCTAGTTATTTACTAGTGAGGGGTTATGGGCCATGGCCTTAGGCTGTAGCCACTGGTCATGTCCATGGTTTGTGGGACACTGTTGTTTTATACTAATTGTTGAATTGTGGCGAGATACCACAGCCAAAGACCACGACAGGTGGGCCCTGGTTATATACAAGTGAAGGCGATGTGGGCCAAAGCTGTACTCTGAGGCGACAGGCCATGGCTGAAAGCCATGGCCAGTGGGCCACAGTATTTTAACCTAACTGTCGCGGAGTGCCCAGTGGCCAAAGCCACTGGCCATGGTCATGCCTATTGGTCCCTGGGTAATATAAAGCTTAACAAAACCCTTGAAATTCAGTGAAAACTTTAGTTATGAGAGAGTCAAGACAGACCGATATATCACAACTAATCCTATGCAATTTGGCGGGTGTGGGAAAGGGCAACCATCTTAACTCTGGGTCACCCCAGGAGCACATACACAAGATCACAGCAGGGATCAACAATGAGATCTAAAATGACATCAAAGGTGACATCAAAGGGACTCTGAATTAAGATTGTAGTCCTTTTCTTAACTCTGTTTTAGCTGAAGTTTGTTTTTACTGCATATGTATGCATGTGTGTATGTATGTATAAAATATATTTTATATAATTTTAAGTTTTTTACTTCAGTTTAAAAAACGTTGTTAAAGGTACATTATTTTTCGTGCTGGTCGTGAGGGCACTTCACCACATGGATACAAAACAAGCGATACACATGGAAACATTGTTTCATTTTCCCAGCAATAGAATTATACATTTTTGTTAGGGTATGGTACAGTGAGTCACCACTGAGTTGAGGTTTATTTATTAGCTGGAAGAGGTATGTTCTGTCTTGTCTTTCCCTGCACCCTGCCCTGTATGCATGGAATGCTGTGAGTGACTGACATGGAATGCTGTGTGTGAGAATGTTATACCCTGAATGGTTCTTTGAATGTCAGATGAGAAGATGGGTTGACTGGGAGAGGATGCTGGTGGATGTTCTGTTCCTGTAACTTACCTGATGTTGCCTGAATGTCTCCCTGTAACCTGTACCTGGAGCTGGAACTCAGTAAAGATGTTACCTGTTCCTACACTTGTGACAGTGTCATGCTTGGCCCATTTAACAAGGTACAAGTTGTGGTCATAATGTAAATGAATATACTGACATAGGCAGGCCTATGGGAGAAATATAATACAATCTGGTTGAGTTTTTATCCTTACATGCTGTATGACGAGGTAAGAGTTGTAGTGGAGGAAGTAGCGAATCAGGGAATGAAGATTGAGTCTGAGCCATAATTGATAGGTAAAAGTAACAACTAAGTCAAAAAAAGGGGATTTGGCTTTTGTAAAAGCTGGTCTGTTTGGTGACACCTTTCAAGTTGCTGCTGTTCCCTTTTGTAATTGTTTATTTGTACCATTACATAATATCTCTTTACTGTCACGTCTCCTAACAAAAAGTAAATGCGAGTAAAAGAATGCCCATCAACGGGATCTAACCACGAAATTGACACTTTTTCGAATATCAGAAGAAGACAAATTAGTTTTCTTTTGAGAATGTATACATTGTTACATGCCTTGATTTGAAAAAGGCCAATGCCGAAACACGTGTCATCATTAAGGGCACACTGTGATGATCTTTTGCAATAAATATTGGTGATTTAAACCTACCTGGCGCAGGTCTCTACTAGTATATGTGCAGGTCTCTACTAGTATAAGTCATGTATGGGGTGGAGTATGTAAGAAACTTAGCTATTGAGTGTGATGTCCCTACCAGGGATCCAATAACCAGACAGCACAGATAACATTGCATTGAAACTGTCTTATTTTGCCCCACACTGTGGAAATCGATTAATAAATCAGAGGGATGAAATAAACATCAAACCAAATATCAGGATGGTTCCCTGGGTTGCAATCAACAAAATTATCAGGATGGATCCGAACTTTATAACTAAAAGTACTGGAATTTCAATGAAAAACATGTCTTCAGTTTCACAGTTTCTCCAAATGTTCCCTTCCTGGGAGGGATATTCTGGCATAGTCTTCAGGTAAAGTCTCTGCACCCAAATATTGTTGCCTTGCAGGTTTCCCTGGAGACCACAATCCCGTACTGTGCACCCGCTAACATTATGGGTTATTTAATGAACACTTATGCCAACACTGCACAGGCCATTCTCATCCCCTGATTTTGCCAGTGCACTTTTCGATTTGGACTGCACATCTTGAACCAATTTACGAGCAGAAATTATTTCCCCTTTTACCCTCAAAGGTCCTTAAAACCAGCATGCAGGATGCGCATGGCTGCACAACTCATACCTTTTAAGACCTGACCAAGGACAGATAGCTTCTATACACAACACTCAGACCATACAGCTTTAAGCGAGTGCGTTTTTCCTTTATCACCTCTGTCTAATCAGCATCTCAACCAGTGGACATTCTTTTAACTGACATTTTCTCTGGCATCTTTAGGAAGACAATCCCAGAAACGCATGTGAATTGTACATGCAATATATTAAAGGTGACGGACTAGTCCTACTTGGACGTTAGTAATACAAAAAAATCACAAAATGTACCTGGGTGAATCAGTGGCGTCGCCAGGAATCAAATTTAGGAGGGGCACAGAGGGGGCCAAAGACAAAAATAGGGGGGGGGCACAGACAAATGTAGGGGGAGAATATGGTCACTGCTCATCTTAGGTCGGGGGGCACAAGGGGGGCACAGGGTTTCACAGGGGGGCCCTGCCCCCCCCACTCCTCCCCCTAGCGACGCCACTGGGGTGAATGAGGTTGGAGAAACAATTTTCACAACTGGTTGCCTTTGCTATTTTCAAAAAAAACTTGTAATCTAAATGAAATATTTACAATTCTTAACACTGTTGGCTCAAAGAGCACATACATTCATATATACTGTACATCAAACAATTCTTCCACCATCCATTCAAACCTTCACTCATTCATTTTTAACAAAAGTGTTTTTGAAAATGGTAAAGGCAACCAGTTGTGAAAACTGTTTCTCTAACCTCATTCACCCAGCTCCATTTTGTGATTTTTTGTTGTACTTACCTAGAGGACCTGTGGTATGACAGGTACCCTTATAATATAACACGTGAGTAATACAGACAAATAACATTTGGCTTTGAGCTGTACGACCTCTTCAATCACTACCACTAGTCATGGCAACACGATCACAACAAGTTTTGTTCTCAATTTACTCCTAAAGCGATTTCAGTTCGCTATTCCACGGCCATGCAACCCCACATATATAGCACAGACATGCCCAACAATGTCACAGTAATACACCACAATGCATTGTAAAAAACCATCGCCCTGTCCTGCATCCTTCAGATGCCCCTGCATGCTTGCTCAGGCATACCACTGGCCTTCCACTATTAGACTTATGTAATATTGTTAAAATGACTCAACCTCATTCCAGTCTTAAAACTGTACGTCTTTACATATTTTCCCTTGTATGTTTATCCTTCCTCATCTTTTCCCCCCTTTTTCCCTGAGTCCTCAATGACCAAATTGTAGCATGATATTAGGTTGTGGTAATTCATGAGATAAAAATGAAATACGTATAAATGTATGACTCCAAAACATTGTTCAAAACTCAAACAAATTATCGAAAATTGCCTTGACAAAGCCCACTTGGGCGAAACTGTTGGCCACACAGTTGGCGATCTGAACTTTATTTGATATCAATAAAGAGATGATTCGGCTTTACTCGGAGCTGGTCTGCTCGGCGACTCTTTAAATACCAATTTAGAATGTAATGTCCACAATTGAATTAATGCGTTCCAACTTGACTTGGTGTCATGTCTCACTGGTGTAGGTGGAGAAAGCCGAAGCCTGCCAAATTCAACAGAGAAGCAAATGAGACCTCCTGGAGAACTGCGCCAATGATTTCACATTTTCAAAATTTAATATTGGTTTTATAGAATATTGTGCCCATAGATATGACACGTGTTTCGGCCGGATTTGGCCTTTTTCAAATTTAAAATCATTTGCTCAGTTCTCCAGAAGTTCTCATTTGCTTCTTTATTTGATATCGTCTCAAACTGGAGTCACTTACACTATACTCAAATTGTACCTTATATCTGTCACACACTAACACAGCTATCACGGGATATGTTATATGTGCTTGTGTGAAGCAGAGCCCAGCATTCTTGTGTGAAATATAGCTCAATTTATGTTGCTTAAACAAACTGGACACATAACCATATACACAATCGTATATATCTTCTTTCACTTGAAGTACTTGCATAGGGATGTACCCGCCTTCAAACCCTAATTTGAATTTTAGTAACACAAGGTTGAGGGTTACAAATCCCTGCAATTTGCTGCACCAAGTACCTGCACGGACATTAGCATTAATCAACTAACTACCGAAAAGAAAACTAGTCCAGCTAAAAGGTATGCCAACCAATCACGATTTTCATACACACAATTGCGTACTGGTATCCGGGTGATTTTCTCCCCATTTTGATCCTTTTCCTCTGTGGCATGCTCTTTCTCATCTCATGAGTTTTTCCTTTGGCAAGACTCTCTGAATCAGAGTTCTGCTGGGTGTTTGCAATGTTATACCCGCACAGGATAATGAGGGCCCTGTGTGGAGCACTGGGTAGCTCCCACATTCATGGATGCAGGCCAAGCGTCCTTGGCAGGGTGAGAGGGTGGTCAATTTCCCTTCCTTGGGCTCCTGGTAACCTAGCTGCTGGACCCAGCAACTTACCATCACTGCCCTGCTCTTTTCTCACCTCCCCCTTTGTTGTTAGCTTTTTCAGGTCTTCTGAGTCTCTGGGGAAGAACTCCCTTTTCCTCACTTCCTCCTAATTCTCTACAACCTCTGCCAATCCATACCTCACGGCTCTGGCTCCCCACTCATCCACCTCTCAAATTATTTATTGTTCCAACTTCCTGTCTCTTTCCCCCAACTCCTTCTCTTTACACTTCATCAAATATTCATACTTTTCTTGGTTTGCCTCCAAGTAATCAGCAGGCACCCCCTACCCATTCTCCACCAAAAATCTTGTTGTTCCCCTTCGAACATTTTCCTCCTATTCTTCCTTCACTGTCAACCTCCTTGCCGCTTTCACGCCACACTCTTGCTCCTTACACCCTCTTCCGCTACTCTTGGAAACTCTCTTCAGTAATGCTCTCTTCCCCAGTACATTCTCCCCTTCATGTCTCCAGCTGTCACCCTCAATCGCCTGTAACAGCTTCAACTCATTCTCACTACTCGCATTTTAACCTCTGTGTGCACCTCACAGCTCCCAATCAATAGTCTCTTCTTTTTCACCTTTTTGGGTATTGCATGCTCCTTCTACTTTCTGGGTGTTAGTTATTTCAGTTGATCTTCTGCCCCTAAGTCCTTCTTCATTCCCGTGGGCACCTCCTAGCACCCAATCAGTGAACTCTCTCTCTCGGTGCATGCTTGCAGCTACTCTCAGCCACCCATTTTCCATCTTGTTTTCTTTCTTCACACCTATGGCACATCCAACCTCTCTAAGCAATAATCTCCTTGCCACCTTCTTCCACCCTGTGGGTAATTCTGAGGGTATCACCTTCCACCTCTGGTATTCTCTGCCCCTCACTCTGGCTCCCCTCACTCTGCTTTTGCACCATTCTCCACACATTTGCCTCTAGCGTGAGTTCCACCGACTTCCTCTAATTTCTGGCATATTTCCTCCAGTCTTCAGTCTCCTGATACAGGCTTTCCACCTGATCCTTACACCATCCAACTCCAAAGAAATCCCTGGTTCTTGGAAGAGCAGCCTTATTCTCAAAAGCCCTACACTTTTTGTAGTGGCCTGACTCATCCTCCAACTGACTGTCTCTTTCCAAATTGGGGATGGATTTGTGTGGCCGTGGAGGGTTTGGTCTGTGGTTCTGAAGCCCCTCCTGTGTTTTCTTAGCACAGACCTTCAGGAGGGTTGCTTGCCTATCTGATTCTGGAATTTAGGCTGGTTAGTATAGTTGTTGTTATTTGTGACTGGGCTGGGTTCACCCTGCCTTGGCCTTGCTCTGTTTGTGTGGTTTTGGCGGCTGTACCAGTTTGGGCTATCTATGTCAAGTGAACTGGTCTTGTGCACATGGGTGTTTCCTGTAGCAACGACTGAGGTTCTAAAAACCTGGTCTGCAATCTTGTTTTTTCTTTCCCTTTGTACTTCTCTTGCTTCTATTATTTCTTCATTTGGATTGTCTCACCATTTTTATGCTGATGACACTCAACTTTTACTTTCCTTCTCTTCCTTTACTACTGTTATTCATAACACTTTGAGATCCTGTCTCTTGGTCATTAAATCTTAGATGGCTGACCATTACCTTGTTTTAAATTCATCTAAGACGGAAGTAGTCTTTGTTTCCTGCTAATACTATTCCTTCCCTTTATTTCTTTTCCCCTTCTTTGCTTCCTATTTATTATTCTGCCTGCAATCTGGGTCTTTATCTTGATTCTGAGTGTTCCTTTTCTCATCATATTTCCTTACCTTCACGCTCATGTCGGGTCCACCTATTCAACATCCGTAAGGAATGGCCCATCCTTGCTTTCAGTGCAGCTAAACTCTTAATTTCTTCTCTTATCTTTTCTTGCTTGTTCTATTGTTCTTGTCTTCGTTTTGGCCTTCGTGTCTCTCAATTGGCACCTCTTAAGTCTATCTTTAACTCTTTGATTCGTCTCCTATATTCGCTCTCGCCTCGTGATTCTATTTCTTTAGCACTATCGTCTCTTGGCTGGCGTTCCTTTCACTAAAATGTTCTCTGTATGGTCTTTAAATCTCTTCATAATCTTTCTCCCTTTTATCTTTACTCTTTGTTATCCTTTTACATCCCTTCCTGGTCTCTTAATTCTCAGTTTCTTTTTCTCTTAACTGTTCCTCGCCCCCTTGTACCCAGTCTCGATTACATTCATTTTCTTTACTTTCTCCTTTACATTGGATTGCTCTGCCCCTATTTCTGCGTTCGATCTCCTATGACCCTTCTTTCAGCTCTGCTCTTAAAACTCATCTTCTTAGTCCTTTTGGTTTAAAATGTGCTCATTTTAATTGTACTGAGATGTGATGATTTGTACAGTGCTTTGGCATATAGCGCTCGATGAATACAAATTAAATATGAAATAAGAAAGATCCTGTCCAGCTGTGCATAAGGCGTCAGGGCCAAATCCTGGCCCTGGAGCTTTGCTCTCTCTCTCGCATGAGCATCTACTGTTGCAATCTTCCACCCTGCTTATCCCTCTTATCTGTGTGGATAATGCTCCAGTGACAGGGTCTTCATTGATCTTACTACTGAAGACCCAGTCTCTCAAGCGGCCCGTAAGCCTTCTAAACGGGCTGATCTCAGAAGGGTGTCCCATGTGACTGGCCCCTGCCTTATGACCCGGGCTATGTGTGGGTAACTAGTGGATCCTTCCCATAATACCCACCTGGCCCATCATCCTCTAGCTTGGAAAGGTACCCTGTCCCTGTCTTTACCACACAAGTAGTCCCCAGAACCAGGCAGGAGACATCATCACTTGAGGTATTTATGTTTTTGTTGTTCTGGAGTTTGATTGTCATAGCAATGGTAACAAAAATAAATTCAATAAAAAAGAAAGACAATTAGATGCTGTCAGTTGTGTTGTGTGTGGTGCTCAGCTTTTACACTGCTCGGTCGATGGCCTATCATCTTGTGAACAGCATGCTGCTCTGCCGTAGTGGCCTGACACTATTCAGGATGACCCCTCTGGGTCTGCTCCCAGATGAGACTCATCATTGTCCCAAGCACTATCCTTCTGAACCTCAGCATTTACCCAGAAGACTGGCACGAGGGCACAACCAGGCCATTGAAAAGACCATAAGCCTCTGGCACTGGTTTTGATCCAACTCAACCCAGTAGAGCAAGGGCCTGTCAAAAAAATGGGGCATATGGAGGAGGCCCATGTCCCGAGGAGGAGCTATTGGTGAAATGCATTCTAATTGCTGCTTAGCTGATCATTGTGCAGGTGAGTTGTGGGTGATCTTGTGATGCCGGCCAAAGTAGATGAACAGAGATGATTTTCCAAGTGAAAACATATCACTGTACAGCCCCTGGTGACCCACCTGCTGTGCATGCTCCAGATAAAATGAGGCGCATCCTTCACTGACACTCTTGTTGGTCACATGAAATGCAACAAACTCTAAGATCCCATAGTGCTGAGACTTTTCCAGTCTGTCCCTGTGCTTGTTCAGTCTGTTTTCTCAGTGGTGCTAGTTCATTCTGTATTGGCATGGGTCCTGGCCTTGTGGCATTAATGCTGGTCTGTGCTGACGGTGGTCATGTCTCTGCTGGCGCCAGTGCCCTCTATGCTGCTGGTCATGATCCGATCTGTTCTGTAACTGGCCCAATTGTCATAAGCCCCTGTTGCTCTGTGCTTGCACTGTTCTGGTCCATGTTGCTGGTCCTGGTCTGGATTTGCACTGGTCTGTACTGGCACAAATTCAGTCAGCACTTGTGCTGGCCCCATCTGTGGTGCCGGTCCTGGTCCCGGTCCAGTCTCTGCTGCTGCTGGTCTGTGCTTAGACTCTCATGCATATTTTAAGTTGTGGGTTGTACTCCTTTTCTTGCATGGACACTGATGTTGACACTGTTTTGAAAAAGACAGTCACTGTGGGGTTTCCCTTCCCTGGACTTGTGGTGACAGAGCAAGCTGTGCAAAATATGATGTGAACAGAATTTCTTCCACACTATAGGCCTCCTTAAACAAATGTAATGATTCCTTAAACATACCCAGCAATGGTTGCCCCTTTGGATTTTGGGAGTGCCAGGTGGGCAGTCTCATCTGAAACAGTCTGATGTTGAAGCCAATTTGCAATGGTGAAAATCCCAGGCTGAAGTCTGGCTTGGTGGTTGTCGCTCTCCCCTTCTCGGTTTCCCTTTTGCCGTATAATGAGCTTCACATTGGAAACCTGTTCATTGCTTTCTCATTCTGCGTTTTCGTTGGTCTGACGTTCTCGGCTTCCCCTTCTGCCGTAGACAGAGATTAACTTTAGGAAGCTGTTCACGCTCCTCCCTTCCTTCTTGTTCTGCGTTTTTTTGTTGTTCTCCCATTCTCTGGTTCCCTTCTGCCATACACAGGGATTAACATTAGGATGCTGTTCATGCATCCGCTTGCCTTCCCTGCCCACCACAATGTGGATGTGGTCTCGCCGGCACCTGACACAGAACTCTGCTTTCCTGTTTCACATCGGCTCCTCCATTGTTGAGTACTCTGTGCCTTCTGCGTCTTACTGTGGCTTTCTGCAGCTCTTCGAAAACCGCAGGGTCTGCAGCAAATGTGAAATGGAGATGAGAGGAGGTATAAAGTAGTGGTGTAAATGTCAAGGAGCAAAAAGTGAATGAGTGGGGAATGGAGGGTGAGAATGGGGTAACGGTGGGTAGGCTGCTGTGCTGCTAGACTGATTGGCTGCCTTTAGCCATGCTGGTACTTCCTTCTTGTCCTTCTCTCCAATGGAATTGGTAGGAATGCTGTGATATGGGGAATACATGCACTCCCATGAGACTGCAAGGGCATTTATCTAATGACTGCACCGATTGGTGGAAATCTGTCATCTAACATAAAACACAAGAGAAATGTCCCCCTGGGTAGAGCTAGGAAGGAATGGTCCCTTGGTAATGGATATTTCTCTTTCCTATAGAAATATTCATGTAGGCTGAATTTCCACTGATGCTCAGACCTTTTCCTGTATGCATAGTTCCAGCATGTTTACAGCATCTACGATAACACTATATTCCCAGTTTCCACAATTCAAGCACCCTCCCAGTTTACTGTTGCGCATTTCTGCTATACTGCCAGGACAGGATGATTGGCAAAGGCTGAGAAGACTTTCAAGGGTAGTGAAAACACATGAATATAAACCGGCAAAAGCTGGGGAATGGTTACCCCTAGGGGTAAAGAGAGACTAGGGAATAACCAATCAAAACCTTTATTAGTTAATCAAAATAATCAAGACAACTGTAAAAGAGCTTTGGGGATGGCAGAAGGAGGCACAGACTGCATGGGACACAAAAAGCCAGACAGAGGAGGGAAGGAGCAATTGCTAGAGAGCAAGAGCCAGGGTGAAGAGATGTTCATTAAGAGAGTTATTGATTTGGGAACTCAGACTCTTACACCATTTACATACCTTGTGCTCCTTGTTTGGGTAACGCTTGGAAACATACCAAAATGAAGCTACGATTGAGAGATCCAACATGCCCAGGAGAGCAAATCCTGGTTGGGGGTTGAGAATATCACATCAGGGCAAAAAAAGAACAGGGAAGAAATAATTGCTAGCAGGAATGTGCTAAAGGTATTGATGGTAATGGCAATGGGGCACATTACGTGTATGCCGCTATATAGTAAAAGTGGCAGTAATTCCGTTTACCGCCACTTTTACTGTACTGGCTAATCACGAGTCAGCAGCAATACCATTGCCAGTATTTCCTGTGCTGGTAATACCGGCGCTGAAAAGTTCGGCAATGGTATATCTGACAATGGTATAACCAGTGCCAGTATTACCAGCAGAACAGTATTACCAGCGCATTATGGGATGGAAAATGGCAGTAATAGAGCCATTTTTTCCCGTTACAACCAGCAAAAGCAAGGGGAAGATACCTCCACCTGAAAGCAGGAGGTAACTGCATACAGGTGAGGCAAAGGAATCCACAGGTGCACCCAGTGCACTCATGACGGGTACAAGAGCGCCACACCTCCCCCAACTACACATCCCAACACCACCATGCTGCCACTGGTGTGTGTGCTGTAACAAATCCTTTGATGTCGTCACTTCTCCCCCGGATGGAGACCCTTCACCTGGGGTGGGGAGGTAATCAGTGGGAGGATCCCATGGGAGGGGACCCGCTATGCGGGAGAAGGATAGACTATCAAGGGAGTGTTAGGACAGTTTTTCTGAAGTCCAAATAAGGGCTTAGTAAAATCATTCAACTGAGACAGTACAAGACTCCACTCTTAGTATAAGGCTGTAGCATCTGATTTCATGGTACCATAGACAGAGCAGCCAGGCTTATTTTAGTAGGGAGAGAAGGCTGTAGAATCATTACAAAGAAATGTATTATACATATGTTCCAAAGAAACACTGACACACTATGTATTGTAAAAAAAAACAGACCAAGAGTAAGTACCATCATAGAGCATATAAACACATTATAAAACATAACACTGTTTTAAATACACAGATCAAAGCACAGACCTTATTTAGAACACCTAACAGTATTTCTAGGGGTGGGGGGTAAGACCATAGATTACTTTCTGATTAGTTTCAGTAATACAAGGGTAGTAAACTCTAGCAGTTGTACTGTGACACTCAGCAAGGAAATCACATAGTAAATCAACTGGACAATATACTTTTCAGAATCGTGGGACACTTATTCCAGGAACAGTAAAAACCTATAACTACATTTCTGATACCACACAGTTATACTAGGTGAGTAAAATCTAAGGGTTTAATATACTATTACACGTGCTTTTTGAGATCAGTGAAACACAGATTGAGGTAAGCAATAATTCTTGTAACTTATTTTAGTATGGCACAGAGCTAACTCAAGGTAAGTAAAACCTATACACTTTTTAAAGGAGCTATCAGCAACTTAAAGGCAGGTGTAAGCTTAAGACTCTTTTTGCGTCTTTCTAAAACAGACCAGGGAAAGCGTTCTGGCGGTGCTAAAGGAACTGTCCCTGGTAAAATTACTTGCACTGGATTACATGATTGAGCTTGGGCAGAAGCTCCCCCGAGTCAAGGTAAATGTGTGTGCCCAGCTTGAGCTTGAAGTAATTGCCTGGCGAGATCATCCGTACGTTCTTTTGCCACAATCAGTTCTCTCCTGAGAGCATTAGTCTCTTGACGGGCGGAATGCACTTCAGCCCATAGTTCTCCCAGTAGTTGGGCTAATTGGTCAGTCTCTGAGGTCTCCATAACGCCTGGGTGGAGATTTGTAGTAAGGCTTCGCGTTCTGCTACGCTCACCTGGATTCCACAGGGGCGTCGAACGAAGCTGGGCTGCTGCAGTCTCCACCAGTGTGACTCTGGGCGAAGTGATGATCGACTGCACTTGCCCACTCAGTTTCGTCTGCCTGGCCCGCAGGAATATTTTCCTAAAAGCAGTAAGGGGATTAGCCACCCGTGGTAGAGAGGTTACACTAACACTATTTTCCCTGAAAACTTCCAGTATTCCCCTTCATAAAGTCTCACCTTATTGTTTGGAAGGATGAACTCTCCATCCTGCGTGGAGTGCAGGGGTGCGTAGAAGTTCAGTTACTTCACTGATCTGAAGGTATTTGGCAGAGTTCCAGACAACAATGACTCCGAGGTAAGTAGTGTGCAAACCGAATGTATAGTTCTTTTAGAGTTCAAATGTCTGTTAATTCACTCTTGCTCCTTTCATGCCTTTTCCCTTGCAGCGTGATCCAAGGAGTGAGTTCGCCTCGATGGATTAAGGTAGCACTTAGGTAAGCGTCAGTTTGTACCAAGCACTGTCTAGCATGTAATATTGTTCCAAATGTAATTAACCAATAGTTCTCTATCTTCTTTGCAGGTGCAGCACCTTGCCGAAAATGTCTCACGTATGGTGACCAGCGCTGCCTCGAGCGGTAAAATTCCGAGTAAGTATTGCGGTAAGTAAAATAATGACTTTGGCGGAACCCCGCTCACCTTTTGTTTGTTCTTGTCTTTTCAGATGCTAATGTTTCGGGCGGCGATTCAAAGGGTGCTCCGAAGACAGGTGAGTATGGCGCGGCGCTGCAGCTGGCAATGCGACACGGTTTATTTTAATGTCTTTTTCCTTTATCCACAGGTGCGGCTGCTCCAGGAAAAGATGATGACCAAATGGAAATCTCCTTGTTCTAACGTTCTCTTCTTCTTTCCTTTTCTCTAGGATCGGCTCCGGACAAAAGACGGGTGTGGCTGTAGACTGGATGCTGGACTGCAGACACGGTGAGCGTTATGCTGCTAAGATGCAGAATAACGTGAAGCGTGTGCTGCTCTTTGGGCGTGGTTTAAATAGCATCAAAAAAGTAGTTCCCTGGTAAGAAGTTCCAGTACCACACCGAAGCAGCAAAATAGTTCCTAAAGGAAAGTAGTCCCTTCATGGCCTCATGATGGCCTGTACATGAGTTCTTTGCAGGATGACCTGCATAGTTTAAAGTTGGCAATATGAGCCTGGCGCCTAAGGCGCCAGGATTTAACCCATATAGCCCCTAGGCGGGGTTTTGGGAATTCCTGTGTCTTCTTGGGTGCCTGTTCCCTGGACAGATGGACCTGTTCCGGATGTCTGGGGGCAGGCATCGTGGCAGGTATAGCAGCCCCGCAAGGTCGCAGCACAATGTGGGATGGCTCAAAAAGCAGGTCATCTTAAGACTAGTGGGTCTCACCTCACCAGGCTCTGGGTAGGGGTTGTTATTTTTGGAGTCCCCATGTCGATTGGAAGGAAGGGCTACAGCAGGCTACTTTTACAAAACATGCTCTCCGGTCACTGGAAATTGTATCAGCTGTGGTGTCTTCATCTTCCTCTTCGGTTTTGGTTCCAGTGGTCGATTACCTCTTCAGATTCCAGGATCAGACTTTTATGCAGGAACCCAGCCAATCAAACAGCCTTGCAACATTCAAACTTGGGGGGCTGACAGTCCTTGCCAGGACAGCCAGCCTTCCAGTTGAACTGCATTCTTTCAATCAGGCTGGAAGACAAATGGATGCAGAGTTTTGGCCTCCTCCCTCGTTTCCTGCCTTCACAGTCACTCTGGAGCCTGGGTGAGAAATCCACAGGATTCCTGCTGAAGATACAAATCACACAAAGGAATTTCCTGCCCTGGATGTCAGGAGAAGGAACAAGAAAGGACAAGGAATGCTGAAATGGTGAAAAAAGAAGACAGGGGACATTTTGGTAAAATTAGCACACATGGGTGCCTTTACCAGGGCTGTGCAAACAGCCCACCATAAAGGTGCACCGAATAAATAAAAAGGTTCACTGCCACCAGCCTTTAAAGATAAGTTTGTCCTTGTAACATAAATGTTACATTTAAAATGAGAAAGATGATACTCAGTATCTCCCCAGCACTCCACTTAAGGTAGGGGTGCTGGTCTCACCTAATAAAATGTAAAAGGGATCCAAAGATCCTTTCTACCCTTGGGAACTGTAGTTCTCACAAGGTTATCCAAAGCAAGTTAAAAGAGGAGCCCCTAGGGCAACCCAGCAACACTAGGCACTTATTGCCAAAATGTTTCAAAGACGATAACTTTTAAAAGACACTATGAGGAGTCTTACAAATGACACCCATAAAAAGAGTAAAAGATTCTGTGATTGTGGAAAAAGGTTCCCACTCACAGATGTGTAAGGAAAAATTATCCACCAGTAAAAGCAAAAGTTTCTGGGGTTGACACAGGTAGCCATGCACGGAGAACGCGCTGCAGACACGGATGCCGGGAGAAGGGAAACGGTGCCCGAGAAGGAGGAACGGAATGAGGGCTCACCTGAAGGCTGGGAAACCCAACGATTTGTGGCCGGAAGGAAGCCATCCGAGTAGTCCAGGCCAGACCCAACATACGACGAGAAACCAGCATCGGGGAGCCATTGAAAGCTGAGAGCAGACCGTGGGAGCCCAGGGAGCCAGAGAAGCTTGCTGGTGTTGCAGAGGACCGGGCTCTCATGGAGCAAGTTAGAAGGTACATGGAGGGGGTCTGGGAAAGCACTGGGAAACCCTAGAGGCTGTGATTGGGAGGAAGTGCACAACCAACTTCCTCGTCGCAGTGGAACCAAAAAGAGAAGTGAAACAAACTGGGTGAGAGAGCACCCCAAAGAAACCAGAAGAGAGATAAGGGTCTGGGATGCGAATGTTGAGAGATTTGGAGAATTATACATAATAGATAATGCCTGAGAGAATAGTGAACAGGGCTTGAGTAAGAGACATTTTAAACCGGTAACCACAGGAATAGTCACCTGAAAAATAACAAGTGGAGAAATGATTACATCTTTTCTCTGAAATGTTGGGATTTAAAAATAAAATGTAGAGGTGGGGTGGGGTAAGGGTGCTAGTTAAGGTGAGGGGAAATTGGGGGGCAGGTGGGGTGCCTCCCCCCGCAATATTTAAAAAAATAAAAATATGCCTTAATTTCTCCATTCGTTATTTTCATGGACATCTTTTTAATCCTGAAGAGGGGGTCTGGGACCCAAAGGTTAAATGGTTTGAAGAATCATACATGCAAGATAATGCCTGGCAGGATAGTGAACCGGCCTGAGAAACAGACATTTTAAACTTGAGAAAGAAGTCTGGGACCCACATAACGATTAGAGAAGACCAGGGGAAGAGAGAGATATCCTTTGGCAAAAATTGTGAGAAGACCAGTGGAGGAATGATATATCCTCTGGCAACATTTCAGATATAATTGCGACTGTTGAAATACAGCCTGGAAGAGGCTTGGGGGAAGGGAGACACTTTTCCCATCTTGGTGGAACTGTAAAGAGTTGCCTGAGAAGGCCTGGGGAAGGGAGACCTTCCCCTATTTGTGTGAAACTATAAAGAAAGGCCGAGTGATGGCCAGGGGAAGAGGATATTCCTCCCTCATTTAGGAACTGCATGAAACTATCCAGAACGAGGGAGCCAACCTTCTGGAGTTAATGAGAGACCTGTTATATCGTTTTTCTCTTGAAGTGTAAGGGATAGAAATAGGTTTGAGACATAGGACAGTGGACTATTTACTTTTGATGGATGTTCTGACATCATCCGTAGGTTTGTTTGAGGCAGAGAATCCCCTCTTAGTTATAGGGACTGGTAGGATTCTTCCTTATGTTCTGTTAAATAAATGTTTATGCCAAAAAAGAATGCCACCTTTGTGTCCTGAGTCTACTTCTGCACCCTTGCAATGTACATAGACATGCAGCTGCTCCAGCTGAACATTGAGCTGCAAGGGCTGGAGGACCAAAACAGGGAACATGTAGCAGAGGAGATGATTAGGAGGAGCATGGTGAGGAGACGCCATGTAAAGCGAGCGCCAATATCCTGGGTCAGTGCCTCATCATGGACCCTTACAGACAGCCAGCTGCTCACTCTGTACTGGCTGAACGGGGAGACATATGCTGAGCTGCTAGCCCTGATCCAGGAGGAAACTGGAAGCAGGATTAACATCAGGACAGCCATACCACCCCTGGTGAAGCTTGTGTCTGTCCTGCACTTCCTTGCGTTGTGCACATTCCAGCACACTGTGGCCCCCTGCATGGCATCTCCCAACCCTTATTCTCGAATGTGCTAAGTCAGGTGCTGGAAGCACTCCTGCACCATGTGTCACAGCATATTGCCCTAACCACCACCCCGGCACAGGTGAATGCCACAAAGGCATGCTTTTATGCCTTGCTACACATGCCCAATTTGCTAGCAGCCCTGGACTGTATCCATGTACAGTTGGTGGCACCCCAGGCAACAGAGGATGTCTACCAGAATCACAGCAGTTCCACTCCCCTGTAATGCAGACCTCACTATTACGCACTGCTGTGCCCTCTTCTTCGGATTGACCAATTATGCCATGGTCCTGCGGAACAGCAAAAAGAAAAAAAGAGTTTGGGAAGAATTAACAGAGGCTGAGCTAATTGCATTGGCAGATGCAGTGGAGGGGAGTGCCGAAGATTTATTCGGCAGCAGACAGAGAAAAAACTCTGCCCAGAGGAAAACAGCCATGTGGGCCGACATAATGGCAAGGGTGACGGCAGTGGGAACCGTACCCTGTAGCGCCAGGGACTATCACAAGCGCTGGGACAATCTAAAGGCGAGGGTCTGTAGCCTTATGGCCAGACACAAGGGGGAGAGCACTGGCACACGAGGAGGCACAGTGGAACCCATCCACCTCACACCCTGGGAGGAAACGGCCAGCTCCATCCTCCACATGGAGGGCATAGTGGTGGTAGGGAGCACGGAGGCCGGAGCAGGGACCCACGGCGATGCCATTGAGTACATCTGACACCATGTCCAAAAGCATGCGTCCCCCTGCAGAGATGCACAAAATGAGCACAGGAATGGTTCAACACATGACAGTCAGAGCAAATGGCCAGTGAGCACATACATGTGCCAGGGGTGGCTGGTAAACATAGCAATGCACATTAACTGTAGTAGAAAATTGCATGCCAACACATGGACACATGATAAGCACCCATGTGCGCCAAGATAGTCCATATTGGAAAGTGAAGCCCCGCCAGCCCCCCTCAACAAGCCAGCTTGGAAGGCCAACAGGCATTGTACCCTTGCATGCACTGTGTTCACCCTCAGCAGACACTATCACCACGTAGTAGTAGCAGTACTCATTGGAGCAATACAACCCAAGCAAACAACATGAAATGTTAATCTCTGGGACACACACAATGTTGCATGAGCGTCATGCAAGCCCGCAGACATGCCTGCAAGATGCCTATCAGCATGTCATTCTATTCCCAACCGGAATACTGTCATGGACAGTGACTACAACAAACCCTCCACTGCAGGCACATCATCTGCCCCCACCCCTTCATAGGCCAGACCGCTTCACAGCAGGAGCAAACAGCAGGGCACCTCCACCACCACCGCCACCACCACCTCCACATTGCACTCCCGTGGACACACTGGCAGGTTTTGAGGATGACACAATCTCCATGACAGCGTTCAGTGGCCCCTCCACCGGCCAGGCAGGTGACATGGTTGTCGCTAAAGCCGCCACTGCTGTGCCACAGCCAGCACCTGTCACGGGACACAGTACCGCTGTCCCTGCTGTGTCCAAAAGACGCCGGGATTCCAGCATGCCCTCTTCGCCATCACAGGCAGTGCAGCCACTGGCCCATAATGGCAGGGCCCATGTGGACACCACAGATGAGGATGAGGGGGATGAGGAAGAGCATAAGAGGAGAGGTGCATATCCATGTTTCAGTCCTGGCTATCCACACAGCCCACCACCTCTGCTGTGCCCAGTGTGGGCCAGCAGCTGCAGGAGATGCAGGCCATGCATGAGTGCATGCAGGTTGCAGCCACAGGATGACCCGGTCACTCAGTCATGCAATCTCTGCCATGACTGCAGGAGCACACTGAGGCTACCTCTGACTACACCGGGACCCAGCACCAAAGCATGCAGCTAACACTGCAGTTCATGTGGGCCCAGGGGTCAGAGCCCTCCAACTCTGTGACCCCCACAGAGCGCTCCCTACCTGTTACCCCACGGCACCACTCACATCGCCTCCTCGTTGGTAAGAAGCTGGTGCAGAGCCTTATGGCCAAGAGGCACAGAAAGTGGCAGTTGGAGACCGCCAGGGTGTTTTGAAGGTGGGGGTGGGTTTTTGGGGAGGGTGAGTTGAGCGTGGGTTTTTGGGGACGGTGGGGTTTTGATGAAGGGGTATGCTGTTCTGTTGCAGGTTGTTACACGTTTCATGTTCTTACATGCACATATTTTCACTTGAAGCAATGCTAGGACATTCCTTATTTTGTGCAATTGTTTAATGTGAGAATTGTCAATTGACAAATGTGCAAGGGAGGCCCTATGATATGGTGCTCAGAATAAATTGTCTATCAGTTCCTAGAGAGCCGGGTGCCCCTCCCTGGCCTCTACCAGCTCAGTGAGTGCATGCACAGCACTTGCAGGCACTGCGTCGACCTCCTCATGTGGTGGCATGTCGACTTCAGGGGGCAAGGGAATGTTCTGCAGAATGCAGCTAGTGTGCAACATTGCACATGCAAGGGCAATCTGTCCCACTTTATAGGGCCTATACATAAGGGCCCCTCCAGAGCTGTGTAAACAGCAGAAGCGACCCTTCAGCAGGCCAAAGGTGTGCTCTGTGGGTATCCAGAGTCACCTGCAATGGCAAATGACATAGGTGTCAATCATGATGATCTGTGAATGCTTTAACTGTAACAACAGCATTTCGATAAACAGTCTGTGCATGCATGTCACATGTTTCAACGCACAACACAATTTCACATTCCAGTCCTTGCATGTGGAGTCAACTACTCAGGGGGCGTGTGTAGTCTGTCACATGTACTCACCCAATATCTAGGTCCATTGGCCCCTGTGCCTCTCCATGTATTCCGCCAGGTTGCTGTTCCGCAGGAAAACGATCAATCTAAACAGCCTTTGTTAAAGAGGTGGTTCCTTGGCGACTGCTTATTATCTTTGTGAAAGGATGGGTTTAGAAAGTTTTAAGGGGTTATCTGCATGAGAACTTCCCAATTCTGCGTGGCTGCTACACAGATATTACATTGAAAAAAGAAAAAAAGAGTTTGGGAAGATGAACTCAAATGCGCTAACCCCTTTAAATAAATATATATAGGCGAGTCTTAACAGTCTTGTAAATTTTATTAGTGTTAATTCACACTAATAATTTTTATTTTCCTTTTATGACTCCAAAAAAACATTCCAAATAAAGCTGCACACCAGTATAAAGTAATTCATAAGGTACAATGAATCAAATATTTCTCTTTCTCTTTCAGTAAATCCAATATTTTCTTAAATTGCTCTCTCAAAATGAATCAGATATTTCTCTCTCTCAAATCCAATATTTTCATAAATTGCTCTCTCAAAATGAATCAAATATTTCTCTCTCTCGACACGTGTTTCCCCATTGTAACTCTCAATGGTTCTTCAGGAGAGGGAGTTTTAGTAGGAAGTTTTAGTACTAAAAAAGAAAAGAAGAAAAGGCCAAATTCTTTTTTAGTAATGCTTTAGAATTTTTTGCCCAAATAATAATTGTATTAATTTCTAAAAAGACTCACCGTTCTGATTTTCTGATTGTTCACATATATCATGTATTATTTTTCCAAGATAAAAGTTTTTTTCTTATAATGTTCATCGGACTATTTTGCTTAATTTAGTCTGTAAAATATGGATCCAGGTTTACGCTGTAAGAGGGAGAATGGGGGAAGAAGACAAGGTAATTGCTTCTTATTTTCAATCTATAAAGAGCGAAAAGCATGGTCTTTTAAAAAGGTTCTAATCAGATTTAAAGCAGGGAGGGCACAGGCTTCTCATTTGCTTACCTTATTACCTTGGTATTGTTGATGATATTTTGTGGTCCTGTGCCGTGATAAGCACCCAAATGTTAGGATGTCTAACTGAAGCTTATTTTGGCTATTTATTCCCGCGATCATGACGTAATGACGTCATCACGCCACGCTCACGTGATTCCGTGTAGCGCGATGACGTCATCACGCACGTATTCGTGACCCGGCGGCCATTTTGAAATAGATTAAGGTACGTTCAAATGTAATAAATGATTATGAATGATCTTGCTGTTCCTTCATTATTTAGTGCGACACAATTGCGTAGATGCGCACACATTTTTCCAACGGCAGTCATTTAAGAGATAAAGTGAAATGATACAATTTCATTATAACTGAGTAATTATGATACAATTTCATTATAACTGAGTAATTAGAATTCTAGATCATATAAAACAAAGACAAATTGGTTAAAGAATAAAAATGTTTTTATAGAATAAGCAATATGGTAATTTAAAGCCAATTATACATTTCTGTGTCACAATTTAAACCAGTAATACATGTGTCCATTCTGCAGATCCATCTGCATTCCCTTTTTCTTAGTTGGTCTTTCTTATTTCCTCCTCTTGGTGAAAGGTAAACTTTCTCCAGACCAAAGATTTTTAGTTTAGAAATATCAAAATCAGGATGATTCATAATGACATGTACTGAGATAGGGGATCTCAAATCTTTATTTCTGATAGCTCTAATATGTTCAAATATTCTTATTTTCAATTTTCTGATAGTACTCCCAATGTATAACTTCTTGCAAATGCATTCTATTCCATAAATGACAAAAGTTGAGTTGCAGTTTATCATTTGATTTATGTAATTTATTTCACCATTTGGTAATGTGATTACTTTCATCCCTGGTTTTATGTACGAGCATAGTTTACAATGACCACATTTGAAGGTACCTTTATTTTCCATACAAAAGAAGGATTTTGTTTCATTGGGTAATGGACCCATAAAGCTTGGGCTGATCTTATTTTTGATTGTTGGTGCTTTTCTAAAGCAAATGTTAGGATAGTCATCCAGGTGGTTTTGTAGACTAGAGTCTGTCATAAGGATGTTCCAATGCTTTCTGAGTATTTGTTTGATCCGGCAAGATTTTGTGCTGAAGGTGGTTATGAATGGAGTTTTAGGGGATGTCTTTGTTGATTTTGGTTTATTTTCCAATAGAGAATCTCTAGAAACCAATTCCGCTTTGGTAATTGCTTTTTTGATGGTTTTCATTCCATACCCTCTCTGTAGAAATTTTTGTTGAATATTACAAAGATTTTCTTGAAAGGTGAAAGTAGTGCTGCAGTTTCTTTTGATTCTCAGTATTTCTCCATATGGAATATTGTGAATGGTATGTTTAGGATGATGAGATGTTGCATGAAGAAGACTGTTCCCAGCTGTAGGTTTTGTGAATAGTTTTGTTTGTATTTGTGAATCTTCGACAAAAAGTTCAAGGTCCAAATATTCAATTTTTGTGGCACTGGCTGATTTGGTAAATGACAAGTTGAAGGAATTTTTGTTGAGATAATTGACATATATGTCCAGATCTTGTGGGTTGCCTTCCCAAATTATTAGGATGTCGTCAATGAATCGTCCCCAAAATCTTATATTTTGTTCAAAGTATTGATGTTTCCAAGCATGTTGCAGTTCAAAGAAGCCCATGAAAAGATTTGCATAAGGAGGGGCAAATTTTGACCCCATAGCTGTTCCTTGAAGTTGTTTATAGATGTTACTGTTAAAGATGAAAATGTTATTGTGTAAACAGAAGTGTAGCATTTCAATTATCATTTTGTTTTGTTCAAGAAATGAGACAGATCGAGTTTTGAGAAAAAACATTGTACTTTCCAAACCTTTTTGATGCTGGATACTTGTATATAGTTGAACTACATCCAATGTAACAAAGTAGTAGTTAGGTTCCCATGGTATTAGGTTAAGTTGCTGAATGATATGTTTTGAATCTTTGACATATGGCAGCAAATTTAGCCTCATATGTCAAAGATTCAAAACATATCATTCAGCAACTTAACCTAATACCATGGGAACCTAACTACTACTTTGTTACATTGGATGTAGTTCAACTATATACAAGTATCCAGCATCAAAAAGGTTTGGAAAGTACAATGTTTTTTCTCAAAACTCGATCTGTCTCATTTCTTGAACAAAACAAAATGATAATTGAAATGCTACACTTCTGTTTACACAATAACATTTTCATCTTTAACAGTAACATCTATAAACAACTTCAAGGAACAGCTATGGGGTCAAAATTTGCCCCTCCTTATGCAAATCTTTTCATGGGCTTCTTTGAACTGCAACATGCTTGGAAACATCAATACTTTGAACAAAATATAAGATTTTGGGGACGATTCATTGACGACATCCTAATAATTTGGGAAGGCAACCCACAAGATCTGGACATATATGTCAATTATCTCAACAAAAATTCCTTCAACTTGTCATTTACCAAATCAGCCAGTGCCACAAAAATTGAATATTTGGACCTTGAACTTTTTGTCGAAGATTCACAAATACAAACAAAACTATTCACAAAACCTACAGCTGGGAACAGTCTTCTTCATGCAACATCTCATCATCCTAAACATACCATTCACAATATTCCATATGGAGAAATACTGAGAATCAAAAGAAACTGCAGCACTACTTTCACCTTTCAAGAAAATCTTTGTAATATTCAACAAAAATTTCTACAGAGAGGGTATGGAATGAAAACCATCAAAAAAGCAATTACCAAAGCGGAATTGGTTTCTAGAGATTCTCTATTGGAAAATAAACCAAAATCAACAAAGACATCCCCTAAAACTCCATTCATAACCACCTTCAGCACAAAATCTTGCC
Organism: Ambystoma mexicanum; assembly: GCF_040938575.1. NCBI lineage: Eukaryota > Metazoa > Chordata > Amphibia > Caudata > Ambystomatidae > Ambystoma > Ambystoma mexicanum. The sequence goes on from NC_090939.1 coordinate 282,959,642, forward strand.
GGATCAAACAAATACTCAGAAAGCATTGGAACATCCTTATGACAGACTCTAGTCTACAAAACCACCTGGATGACTATCCTAACATTTGCTTTAGAAAAGCACCAACAATCAAAAATAAGATCAGCCCAAGCTTTATGGGTCCATTACCCAATGAAACAAAATCCTTCTTTTGTATGGAAAATAAAGGTACCTTCAAATGTGGTCATTGTAAACTATGCTCATACATAAAACCAGGGATGAAAGTAATCACATTACCAAATGGTGAAATAAATTACATAAATCAAATGATAAACTGCAACTCAACTTTTGTCATTTATGGAATAGAATGCATTTGCAAGAAGTTATACATTGGGAGTACTATCAGAAAATTGAAAATAAGAATATTTGAACATATTAGAGCTATCAGAAATAAAGATTTGAGATCCCCTATCTCAGTACATGTCATTATGAATCATCCTGATTTTGATATTTCTAAACTAAAAATCTTTGGTCTGGAGAAAGTTTACCTTTCACCAAGAGGAGGAAATAAGAAAGACCAACTAAGAAAAAGGGAATGCAGATGGATCTGCAGAATGGACACATGTATTACTGGTTTAAATTGTGACACAGAAATGTATAATTGGCTTTAAATTACCAAATTGCTTATTCTATAATTTTTTTTATTCTTTAACCAATTTGTCTTTGTTTTATATGATCTAGAATTCTAATTACTCAGTTATAATGAAATTGTATCATAATTACTCAGTTATAATGAAATTGTATCATTTCACTTTATCTCTTAAATGACTGCCGTTGGAAAAATTTGTGCGCATCTACGCAATTGTGTCGCACTAAATAATGAAGGAACAGCAAGATCATTCATAATCATTTATTACATTTGAACGTACCTTAATCTATTTCAAAATGGCCGCCGGGTCACGAATACGTGCGTGATGACGTCATCGCGCTACACGGAATCACGTGAGCGTGGCGTGATGACGTCATTACGTCATGATCGCGGGAATAAATAGCCAAAATAAGCTTCAGTTAGACATCCTAACATTTGGGTGCTTATCACGGCACAGGACCACAAAATATCATCAACAATACCAAGGTAATAAGGTAAGCAAATGAGAAGCCTGTGCCCTCCCTGCTTTAAATCTGATTAGAACCTTTTTAAAAGACCATGCTTTTCGCTCTTTATAGATTGAAAATAAGAAGCAATTACCTTGTCTTCTTCCCCCATTCTCCCTCTTACAGCGTAAACCTGGATCCATATTTTACAGACTAAATTAAGCAAAATAGTCCGATGAACATTATAAGAAAAAAACTTTTATCTTGGAAAAATAATACATGATATATGTGAACAATCAGAAAATCAGAACGGTGAGTCTTTTTAGAAATTAATACAATTATTATTTGGGCAAAAAATTCTAAAGCATTACTAAAAAAGAATTTGGCCTTTTCTTCTTTTCTTTTTTAGTACTAAAACTTCCTACTAAAACTCCCTCTCCTGAAGAACCATTGAGAGTTACAATGGGGAAACACGTGTCGAGAGAGAGAAATATTTGATTCATTTTGAGAGAGCAATTTATGAAAATATTGGATTTGAGAGAGAGAAATATCTGATTCATTTTGAGAGAGCAATTTAAGAAAATATTGGATTTACTGAAAGAGAAAGAGAAATATTTGATTCATTGTACCTTATGAATTACTTTATACTGGTGTGCAGCTTTATTTGGAATGTTTTTTTGGAGTCATAAAAGGAAAATAAAAATTATTAGTGTGAATTAACACTAATAAAATTTACAAGACTGTTAAGACTCGCCTATATATATTTATTTAAAGGGGTTAGCGCATTTGAGTTCATCTTCCCAAACTCTTTTTTTCTTTTTTCAATGTAATATCTGTGTAGCAGCCACGCAGAATTGGGAAGTTCTCATGCAGATAACCCCTTAAAACTTTCTAAACCCATCCTTTCACAAAGATAATAAGCAGTCGCCAAGGAACCACCTCTTTAACAAAGGCTGTTTAGATTGATCGTTTTCCTGCGGAACAGCAACCTGGCGGAATACATGGAGAGGCACAGGGGCCAATGGACCTAGATATTGGGTGAGTACATGTGACAGACTACACACGCCCCCTGAGTAGTTGACTCCACATGCAAGGACTGGAATGTGAAATTGTGTTGTGCGTTGAAACATGTGACATGCATGCACAGACTGTTTATCGAAATGCTGTTGTTACAGTTAAAGCATTCACAGATCATCATGATTGACACCTATGTCATTTGCCATTGCAGGTGACTCTGGATACCCACAGAGCACACCTTTGGCCTGCTGAAGGGTCGCTTCTGCTGTTTACACAGCTCTGGAGGGGCCCTTATGTATAGGCCCTATAAAGTGGGACAGATTGCCCTTGCATGTGCAATGTTGCACACTAGCTGCATTCTGCAGAACATTCCCTTGCCCCCTGAAGTCGACATGCCACCACATGAGGAGGTCGACGCAGTGCCTGCAAGTGCTGTGCATGCACTCACTGAGCTGGTAGAGGCCAGGGAGGGGCACCCGGCTCTCTAGGAACTGATAGACAATTTATTCTGAGCACCATATCATAGGGCCTCCCTTGCACATTTGTCAATTGACAATTCTCACATTAAACAATTGCACAAAATAAGGAATGTCCTAGCATTGCTTCAAGTGAAAATATGTGCATGTAAGAACATGAAACGTGTAACAACCTGCAACAGAACAGCATACCCCTTCATCAAAACCCCACCGTCCCCAAAAACCCACGCTCAACTCACCCTCCCCAAAAACCCACCCCCACCTTCAAAACACCCTGGCGGTCTCCAACTGCCACTTTCTGTGCCTCTTGGCCATAAGGCTCTGCACCAGCTTCTTACCAACGAGGAGGCGATGTGAGTGGTGCCGTGGGGTAACAGGTAGGGAGCGCTCTGTGGGGGTCACAGAGTTGGAGGGCTCTGACCCCTGGGCCCACATGAACTGCAGTGTTAGCTGCATGCTTTGGTGCTGGGTCCCGGTGTAGTCAGAGGTAGCCTCAGTGTGCTCCTGCAGTCATGGCAGAGATTGCATGACTGAGTGACCGGGTCATCCTGTGGCTGCAACCTGCATGCACTCATGCATGGCCTGCATCTCCTGCAGCTGCTGGCCCACACTGGGCACAGCAGAGGTGGTGGGCTGTGTGGATAGCCAGGACTGAAACATGGATATGCACCTCTCCTCTTATGCTCTTCCTCATCCCCCTCATCCTCATCTGTGGTGTCCACATGGGCCCTGCCATTATGGGCCAGTGGCTGCACTGCCTGTGATGGCGAGGAGGGCATGCTGGAATCCCGGCGTCTTTTGGACACAGCAGGGACAGCGGTACTGTGTCCCGTGACAGGTGCTGGCTGTGGCACAGCAGTGGCGGCTTTAGCGACAACCATGTCACCTGCCTGGCCGGTGGAGGGGCCACTGAACGCTGTCATGGAGATTGTGTCATCCTCAAAACCTGCCAGTGTGTCCACGGGAGTGCAATGTGGAGGTGGTGGTGGCGGTGGTGGTGGAGGTGCCCTGCTGTTTGCTCCTGCTGTGAAGCGGTCTGGCCTATGAAGGGGTGGGGGCAGATGATGTGCCTGCAGTGGAGGGTTTGTTGTAGTCACTGTCCATGACAGTATTCCGGTTGGGAATAGAATGACATGCTGATAGGCATCTTGCAGGCATGTCTGCGGGCTTGCATGACGCTCATGCAACATTGTGTGTGTCCCAGAGATTAACATTTCATGTTGTTTGCTTGGGTTGTATTGCTCCAATGAGTACTGCTACTACTACGTGGTGATAGTGTCTGCTGAGGGTGAACACAGTGCATGCAAGGGTACAATGCCTGTTGGCCTTCCAAGCTGGCTTGTTGAGGGGGGCTGGCGGGGCTTCACTTTCCAATATGGACTATCTTGGCGCACATGGGTGCTTATCATGTGTCCATGTGTTGGCATGCAATTTTCTACTACAGTTAATGTGCATTGCTATGTTTACCAGCCACCCCTGGCACATGTATGTGCTCACTGGCCATTTGCTCTGACTGTCATGTGTTGAACCATTCCTGTGCTCATTTTGTGCATCTCTGCAGGGGGACGCATGCTTTTGGACATGGTGTCAGATGTACTCAATGGCATCGCCGTGGGTCCCTGCTCCGGCCTCCGTGCTCCCTACCACCACTATGCCCTCCATGTGGAGGATGGAGCTGGCCGTTTCCTCCCAGGGTGTGAGGTGGATGGGTTCCACTGTGCCTCCTCGTGTGCCAGTGCTCTCCCCCTTGTGTCTGGCCATAAGGCTACAGACCCTCGCCTTTAGATTGTCCCAGCGCTTGTGATAGTCCCTGGCGCTACAGGGTACGGTTCCCACTGCCGTCACCCTTGCCATTATGTCGGCCCACATGGCTGTTTTCCTCTGGGCAGAGATTTTTCTCTGTCTGCTGCCGAATAAATCTTCGGCACTCCCCTCCACTGCATCTGCCAATGCAATTAGCTCAGCCTCTGTTAATTCTGGCTTCCGGAGGTCTGGTAGACGGGCCTTTCTGTCCATAATGTTGCCACAGCTATGGGGAATGGATGCCAGCAGGAAACGGGTGATTTGGGGTGGATTGCGTTTTTTAAGAGCTTCCTGTTCCGGCAATGATGCTATGTCCAGCGGCTGTAATACCAGCCAGTATGGTGGTGGAAACGGAATTACTGGCATGATTTTGGCAGTATTACAGTCTAATGTCTGTTGCCGCCCGTGATACCACCAACAGGTATTACCATTTCCACTGGGGGGGGGGGTTCTGCACACTCTGGATTAGTCGTAATTTGACAGTGATACCGTCGGTGCGGTATTACCACTGTATTACCAGGATTCTTGCAATGATCCCGATTGTCCCACACAGATGACCCAAGGCTAGACGGAGAGAATATCTATACTTCCTGACAAGATCTGCACTAAAGCAAGGAATATGAAATGCTTTCTGGACAGTGTGCGTTGAAAGGTTTTGAAGATATTGGGCCTCATTCTAATGTTGCCAGTCCAGGAAACAATGTTGCCGATAAGCTTACCAGCACTGTTGTTTCCGGACCAGCAAAGTACAAGTCTGGTGGGCGGGTGCCCTCATGCCCGGCAGGTCTGACTTGCCAGGTGGACCGGCACCCACCCACAGACTTTCACGGAAGCACCAGTACCGTTATTACTGTTGCCAGTGTTTCCGTGGTCCCCATTCCTATTGGACTCTATGGGAATGGGGAACAACATATTACCGGCACCTAGCTCCCAGTCCGCCGGGACTTGTAATGTCCCGGTGTTACCGGGAAGCTAGGTGCCGGTAACTGTTTAGGGGTCTGGCGGCTACCTGCCTGTTTTACCGGCACGGTTACCACCGGACCCGTAATGAGGTCCATTGACATTGGCCCAGGTGGGCGGTCAGTGTCTATAGTACAAGAATATCTATGCCTGACAAATATCCCATAACAAGGTGGGAAACATGTCTTGCTGGAAGGTGAGTTTTAAGAAGCACATAGGGTTCTATATTCCTAGTATTCAGTCTCCTAGAAGCAAGCAGGATGTTATATCCCTCCAAATGAGATTACCACACAGTGTGCTATGTGCTATATTCCTCGTAATGACTGATAGGTAGGTAGAAGATCCTGTGAAAGATCAGCAGTCCCATAGTTACTTTAAACCTTTGAGGCACTTTGAGTAAACCACCATGACACCCTCAGTATAGTGAGCAGTTGGATTGCCTCGGCTTTCTAGGTATTGTGACGGGGCAGCAATGAGAAGCGGACACAAAGTTGCAAAGTTCTCAATATCAGCCCTATTTATTGCCCTGACCAAAAGAGAATGTCCCTACCTATGAAATAAAACTAAAATAAGTTGACTGTGTGTCCAAAATGCATCTGACCCTCACACTAACATACAAAATCAAAAGGTACAATATAATTTCTTTCGTCACTTCAACCGGGTTGTGCAAAAATCATATATATATATACACACACAGGTTCAACTTAACAACCCTTGTCGCTAGAATTTAGTTTCTCTTTCCCTGAACTGTTTCAGGAAAAGGGCGTTTTGAAATACTCTGTTTCACCAAAGTTCCATTTAGGGTAAGGACAATGGGCATCATTACAATAGTGGCGGTCAGGAAACAAGGGCCCCGGTAAGCCTAATGGCACCCGTGTTTCCGCAACGCCACATTCCGAGTCTGCCTGCCGAGGCCACTGCGCCTGACAGGTCTGATCCTGCCGGGCACAGCAGTCACGGTAGGCATACTGATCACGGAAGCACTGGCACTGTTAGCAATGGTGCCCGTGCTTCCGTGTCCCCACTCCCATAGAGTCCTATTGGACTCTATGGGATTGGGGAGTAACAAAATTACTGGTGCCTGACTTGTAATAGCCCGGTGGCTCCGCGAAGTCAGGCGCTGGTAATCTTTCACAGGTCCGGTGGCAACCCCCCGGTAGCACCGGGATGGATACCACCGGACCCATAATGAGGAACAACGGGGTTCATTACGAGTGCAGCGGTAAGGGGTTAACGACGCTGGTAAGGATGCCGGTGCCGTTAACCACTTACCGCTGGATTACGCGGTCCCTTAGCGGGTCCCGCTAAGGCCGGCTGGTAAAACCAGCCGTCCTTAGCGGGAGCCGCTAAGGGACCAGGGAGCTAATAACGGGCCCATTATTAAGGGACCCGTTATTAAGGGGCCCTTTATGAGCTCCATTCTCATTGAGCCCTATGGGGGCTTGAATGGGATGGGTATTTTGAATGGGGACTTACTGGGGCCTCCAAGGTTGGAATGACCCGGTAAGTCCCCATTCAGGGAACCCGGACCCGGACACGACTTTGGAGGCAGCCATGGCGCTAATAGCACCATGGCTACCTCCAAACTTGTAATGACCCCCAATGTCTCTTTTCTGGGTTTTCTCCTTAAGATAACAAGGTAAGTGTTATTTGTACAATATGGGTTGAATCTTTAGGATTGCCAAGCAAAATATTCTGTTTTGCCAATGGTTTGATGTTATAAAGTTTAGTTCAGCAAAACCTTGGATAACCTGTTGTACTCCCCTGCCAGGAACTCCTCCACTGGAAATATCCAATTTCAACAAAAACTTAATAGGACATAAACTCCTCCTCAACACAACATTGCATTTCCCGGTATACTCCCCTGCCAGGAATATTCCCACTTTGGCTCACACAGATCCCCTGGTTTACTCTCCTGCCAGAAATATCTATGCATAGAAGGTTCAACTGAAAAACTCTGGACATTATGGTTTACTCTTCTGCCAGGAATATCCCTCTTTTGACTCACACAGATCCCCCCACCCCTGGTGTACTCTCCTGCCAAGTATCTCTTTCAAAAATGTTTCACTACCTGATGCTCTTATCAGGTCTCTCTGCAACATTTATCTTTCTCTTAAAAATCACACAATTGCACCTCCTCAGTGGTATAACTTTGTTGACTTTAGTTAGCACTTGCACTAATTTCCCCATACTGCCATCCCCTATATGTGGGTTTGTTCAAACTCTTTATGCCGGCCTCTTTTACAATGCCGCTTGGCTCTTGGCAATGCTTGTTCCAGGTTCCCCACCACTGACATCTCAGGTCAGGAGAATCATACAACTTCTGCCTCTTTGTTTCCCTTACAATGTCTTTTGGCTTTTGACAATGCTAGTTCCAGGTTTCCCCTAACTGACATCTCTTTTCAGGAGAATTGCACTTTGTTTGCCCTCTTATTCTCTCTCTAATGTCTTTTGTCTTATGGGAATGCTTGTTCCAAGTTTCCCCCAACTGACATCTCTTATCAGGGGAATTGTACCATGTTTGCCCTCTTGTTCTCTCTGTCACTCTATTTGGTTGGTATTCAAAATGTTCACTTAATTAACTTAATTGTCCATTTACCTGTCGGAACGCCCCAGGGTTACTACTATCAAAGGGCTAACTTAAAGGTATCTCCTGGCGTTTCTGACTCATGGTTTGTTGTAGCGGCAGAGTTTTGCTTTGGGTATGATTTCCCCAGCTTGACAAACCTCTTTTCAGATCCTCTACCGGCTTTGTGGTTCCTTACCGATACGGTTGCTGCTTACTGCCCTGACAGTGTTGTGGACAACCTTTCTGCGGTTGCCGGTTGCCTGGCTTCACTTCCCCAGAGCCCGTCAGACTCTGCTGGGTCTCCTGCCACTCTGGTATGTCGGATTGACAAGTGACAGTTTGGGAGCACCTCTCTCCTTCAGCCTGGTTCACTACCGCACGTTTTCTTTCCTCCGCGGCTCTGCTTTCTGCTCCGCATAGTCTGCAGCCCAATCTGGCTTCACCTTCTCTTTCTCCTGTCTGCAGGTGCTTCTCGTATTTAAATGTCCCGCCCAGTTGATTGAATGGACAACAACTAGACCGCAAGTTACTATTGGCATTACTGTTGATCTTCACTGATTGTTTACTCCTCTTCTTCGTCCCAGTACTTAATGCTTTCTGGAAATTGAAGTCCATACAATTACCATAGTGTTTGAAGTTCTGTTGTTGCACAATTTTATCTACACAACAATCATCAACATTAGATGTCAAAGGAGTTTTAGAGGGTTTATGTACATGTGAAGGATGAATAACGTTCTCCTTAAGATGTTTAACAGAAGTAGATTTTAATACCTCACAATTAAAGGGTTCTGAATAATGACAGAAGGCCATTAGAAACTCTGGGATTAGGATTTCGTTGTCACAGTCATGGGAAGAATACTGTGTCTCCACTGTCAGAGCCATCACCTCCCCTAATAGCCATCCCCTATCATGTGATCCACGCTCAGTATACCACCCCCAGGGTCAGGATCAGGTACCGGCTGCCTTGCCCTGGCCACATGTGAGGAGACTTTCAGGCTGGGGAATCAGCGATGACTCTGCAGGATTCATCACATACCCTTCCCATAATGCCTCGGCCTCCCGCTCTAGGGTAATTGGTTTCGAAGGAACCAATTGCCTTCCCCATATGAGAAAGAGGTTTCTGAGATTGACTTCCCCAATCCCAAACAGCGCCTGTTGATGGAAATCTATCTTTTTCCCATGAATCATTCGGGGAATAGGGAAGGAATGTTTTACTGGCATTTCTTTGAAGTTCCTCAAAATTGGGAAAATCTGTACCAATAACGTTCTCCTCTGATAAACCTGTAATGGTGGCTGTGTTGGTAAGGTGGGATGATCATCCCAGTCCCCCAGTGCTTCTGGATGAGGCAGAGGCCTGGAAGTGTGTAGTAGGGACTCAGAGAGGGTACAGGGGGAGGGGGCATTGACAGGGGCTATAGTGCGGGGAGGGTGGTGTATGTTTTTGCTCTTGTATACATGGGGAACCAAACACCATCTTAGATAGTAGCAGCCATATTGAAATTAAGGCCTAGTTCTGCGCTGCAGCCAGGGTCGCGGCTCAAGTCCCACGCACATGGAAATACATGTATGCATGCGAGCATAGGGAATAGATTGTAGCGTGCGCACCGGTGAGAAAAGCTAGGGCTACAGACATTCATAGACCCATAATTGGCTAATGTTGCCAGCATTCGTATCCCAGAAGGAATGTGCCCGGCAAGGCCTTGCAGGCCTTGAGAGTTCTGCGAAAAGCGATCCCACTAGAAGAAGCCTTCAACCTTCCACGTCCAAGCTTTAAGTAATAGCGCACAGACGCCCCATCCCAAGGCCCCCAGTATTCTAAGGTACCAGTCAGTCGCTGACCATGACCATAAAACTGTTAAACCCCCCAATCAATCAAGAAAGATCAGAAAGCAGGGACGGTTACAGGGAGGGACTGGGAGGTGGGGATGGAAGAGTGGTAGTAACGGCTATATTAACAATGTGTGGGACGCACAACTAGAAGCTTCTTTTGAATATATAATCGTCAATATTTGGGTGATGACTCTGCAGGAGTACATGTATAGTGTGTTGCCATTATACAAGGATAAGATAGAGAAGTACCACAAGCAGTGGAGGTTGTATGCGAATTGATCGTTTTACAACTGTTCGAATGACAATTGACCTTTTCACAATTGACCGAATTGTGAAGGTCAATTGTACCATATATAACCCCCCAAAACCCCTATATTACCAAACCCCTATATATATATATATATATTCGGTCAATTGTGAAAAGGTCAATTGTGACCCTTTAAATTCGGTCAATTGTTCATTCGAACAATTGTAAACGAACAATTTGGGTAATACCGCAGTGGATGGTGGAGACCCAAGGGGGAATGCCCTTCCCCTGGCCAGAAATTGTTACTAATTACAGAGAGATATTAGAGCAAATGAGTATGTTCCTAACTGCTAAGTATAAAGGTAAACAACTGCAAAAGCAAAAAGACATTTTAGACTTGTGGAAAATGGTGGAGGATATAGAGGATACCGCTGGGTGTGTGCCCCGATGCGAAGATAGTGCCACCTCAAATATAGTAAACACAACACCGCCAGAGGAAGCGTTGCAACCCGCGCCTAGAAAGGGGATTTATCCACTTATCCACTTACCGCCTGCCCAGCCAGAAGATACACCAACCCAACATATGTGTCCCCGCCTGCCACTGCTCCATGCCCATATCGCCTAACCCCAAACAGCATTACACAGCGGGAGACCAAATCACAAGAGTTAGAGGCAGCATTAGAGGAAACATAAGCAGAGTTGGCCCGGGCAATAAAAGAAGGGGAGAGCAAACCAGGGTGTGGGTTGGATGAGTGGAGGGCTGCAGACATTTTGTTAAGACTGGATAGTACTGCTATTAAGGATGTGAGTGTTGAGAAGCATGGTAGTGGAGATCGAAGGGTGTAAAGCGCAGGCTATGGGATAGTGAGGTCAGACAGGGAAGAACATCAAGAGGTGCAGAAAGGAGAATGGGACAGTGAGGGAGAATTTAAGGACGAGAAAGTTGAGGCACAGGGGGCACCAGAAATAACCCCAATGCAGTGCACCATGGGGGGCGATGGAGATGCCGCTCAGTACATTTTAAAAGTCCAGAAGATGTGGCAAACAGAGATGGGTGACCTGTGGCACCGATCAGTTCCTCTTTTCTATTTTGTTATCAAGAGAGGATTGCCCAAGGAAGTTCAGAAAGCACTTGACAAGATAGTGGGCATAGAGGCGACGGGGTGGACCGAGATTAAGACTATAATAATATACCATTACAAAGGGATTAAAGAATGAGAAAAAGAGACAGCTCAAAAGTGGCAGTCGGAGGAAGCAAAACTAGTGCAGAAGAAGTTAACTAAAATAGTGGAAGGGGTGGTGATGATGAACACTGAGGCTAATTTAGCGGAACAGGCTGCAGATTGCGCAGACGTAAGGCTAGCAGCATTTTGGCCAGGCCGGGGGAGAGTGGCAGTGAGGTGGCAGACCCCTGCATCAGTATCCTGAGTGACACCAAGGAGGTCAGTAGCACGGAAGACGAGGGTTTCAAGGGAGTAGAGGGACCAGAGGGGGTTTTGGCAGAATGGGACCCAGAGGTGGTATGGGACCATCTCAGTGTTGGAGCTGCGGGAAGTAGGGACATTTTACAAGAGAGTGTAGAAGCAGGCAGGGAGTGTGGTTTAACGCATACAATCAACCTGCGGTGATTTCCCCTGCAACTTCAACAGTATCCTTCATGCTGACTTAGGGAATATTCAAGTGCCCAGTACCATCATTCAGTATGTAGGCGATTTGTTGGTGTGTAGCGACAGTGAGCAACAGCGCCAGAAGGATTCCATCACCCTCCTGCAGCTGCTGGCATACAAGGGGTACAAGGTAGATAAGGAGAAGCTGCATTGTTGTTTCCAAGAAGTACTCTATTTAGGCTAGTTGATATCTGTTCATGGAAAGAAATGTATACCTGATTGTGCCGCTTCAGTAGGCAGCACTCCCAGCCCAAAACTGTCAAAGAGATGCAAACATTTCTAGGGTTGTGTAATTACTGAAGGTCATGGATTCTATACTATGCGGCACACAACAGGGCCCTGTTACAGGGCCTTAAAGAAGATCAAAAGAAGGACAGTAAGATTGCATGGTAGGAGGACATGCTCACCAACTTTAACACCCTAAAAGAAGTGATCTCCACTGCCCCAGTGCTGGCTACCCCTGATTACACAGGAGAGTTTCTATCTATTTTTCCATTTAAATGGCCAATTGGTGGCCGCAGTACTGACACAAAAGAGCACGATGGGCCACAAGCAATTGACCTACTACAGCAGACTGCTGGATTCTGTGATGCAGGGCCAGTTCCCATGTGAACACGCGCTTGCTGCAGCTGCATTTGCAATTGATAAAAGCTCCACAATTGTTATGTGGTGCTCCGTAATACTGTAAGTAGAGCACGTGGTGCTCGCCATTTTGGAGCTTTGCAAATCACTTTTGACCACGCAGTGGGTGTCCGCATATGAGATCATCCTGTCCAGCCCTAACATTCATCTCGTGAGGTGTAAAACTGTAAATCCTGCCACCCCTTTGACTGAACAGTGTACCGAAGAGGACCTTGAAGCACATGATTGTGTAACATTTCAGAGGGAGGAGGATGCCATCCTGAAGGTAAGAGATTGCCCACTCTAGAGGGGGGTTGCTTTTCGTTGACAGATCAGCAACTTTCGACCAGCGCACAGGTCTGAGGCATACTGGGGAGGCAGTGGTCCACCTAGTGGACGGAGTATATGAGGTATTGGTGAAAAAGAGATTACCCATGCACTATTTGTCCCAAGCAGCAGAACCTATAGCACTCATTGAGGTGATTCTGGCATCCCAAGGGTGCTGTGTCACCATCTATTCTGATTCGGCCTACATCACCACCACAGTGCACGCAGGACTGGCACATTGGAAGAGGAGGGGATTTAGGAGAGCTGACGGGTGCCTGGTACAACATGCGGTACTGCTAGATAAGCTAATTGATGCACTATCCTAAACCTCATTGACAGCGGTGGTGAAATGCACTGCCCATACCAACATCAAAGGCAAGTTCTCTCTCAGTAACGCTGCAGAGGACATGTCGGCCAAGAAAACAGCGTATTTACTGGTGCCAAGTGTTTCTGAGTACCCAGTGGTAGCACAGAGCAGAGAACAGCGGCGCAGACTCCTACAATTCCTTACTGATTGCACAACTAATTGAGTTGCAGGGTTGGGCCCTGCTGGAAGAAAACAATTTGTGGTTGAAAAGGGGATGCAGGCAGTCCCCTATAGATTTATTGTGGTGACAAGAAACATCAGGCAAAGCAGTTATGCCACACACGTTGCTGCTGGTCACATTCGACCAGCTGGATCATCCATCCCATGTATCAAAACTGGTTTGTCCCCAATCTGCAGGACGCAATAACTAAAATGGTTATCAACTGTACTGCTTGCCAGACTTACAGCACTGGTCTCACCCTGCGGACAATTAGAGGTACACTGCCCTGCCCTACTGGGCCATTTCACGAGTTGCATATCGACTACATGGATATGGGCAAGATGTGCAATGGGTTTTGTTAACTGATAGTGGTAGTGTGTCCTTTTTCATGGTGGGCAGTGGCTGGTCCTTGTGGACAACTCTGACACAAAATATACAGCCAAGTTCTTGGTCAGAGAGATTTTCTCTCAATGGGGCATGTGTGAAATATTAAGGTCTGACAACTGCCCTCCCTTTTTCACTGAGCTCTTCTAACAGATCAGTGCATTATTGGGCATCAAGCATCTGTCATTATTCCTGCCCCTCATGTTCCCAGCCCTCCAAGATGTCAGGCTGGAGCCAGGCCACGATCACCTACATGGCCCTCAAGGGCCTCTCCATCCCTCCAAAGACCCACTTGGAGTCAGACTTGGCGCTTGTGGCACCAGACTCACTCACTCCCATAGGATAACATTGGGGATTGGACTTGTAGTGCATTGATGGGGACAAGATGGATGCCCCCACATATTTCGGTTCCCAGAACTGCATGTGCAGTCTAGTCTTTTGGGTGTGGTTCAGCCCAGAGACACCTGGGATACCCAGAGACTATTTAAGCCACGCCCAGGCTGAGAAACATGCTTTGCGTTTTCTGCACCTGCAGCGAGACACTCACCATGTTCGGATCAGTCTCCAGTAGGCCTGCATCTTTCTTCTGCGCTCAGCTCCTGCAAGAACAAGAACACCGTTAGGAACAGCCTTACCTTGCAGCACTTCTGCCCATCATTCATCGCTCCTTCTGTTTTGCGGGCATCTTTGGCGGTGTCATTCCCATCCCGGCACGCCGCTTCCTAAGGAAAAGGGAAAAGAACAGAAAAAAGGCATTAGTAAGCATTCTGCAAATCTTCGCTTATTTTTAAATACTGTTTGAACTTCAAACGCTTACCTGAATCCCAGCCGCTCTGGGGGAACTTTGTCTCCGGAACTTCTCATCCATCTGCAAGAGGGAAAAGACACTCCAGGTTAGCGTGGAAACATCTAGAGGCGCCGCATACTGCGCTTACTCACCGCATTTGTTCTTCATAACCGGCATCCACGCTGAAAACGTTGCGGCACCTAAAAGACACAGAAAAAGAACTCAGTTCAATACAAATACGAAAGGGGTGCATCGCGCATCACGCTCTCACTCACCTTCAGCGCTACTCATCTCAGCAGCACGCCGCCATCACCGGATGCCGGCCATCATCCAAGGAAGGAAAGGAACGAAGTTAGAGAACTGTTCAAAAGACTCATTATACTTACCTGTCGGACTCTTGCCAGTGAAGTAACTAGGCACCCACGCACCCGCATCAATCAACGCGCCCCTGCGCTGAAAGCAGGACGGAGAGCACACTATCCAAGAAAACAAGGTGAGCTGTGGATCAAAGGGAAGGGTTGGACCCCGTGGAAGAAGGGGTTCAAGCACACAGAGACAATAGGGAGTTAAACTCTACCAATCCTGTGTTTCAGGCCCAGTCTCCAGTCGAATAGCCTCCAGGGAAGGGTTCGAGGTCGTAAGAGGTCAGAACAGGCTGAGTGACGTCCCCGTGGATACCAGGTGAGCGTTACAGAATCGGATGTGTACAATTTACCACCCTCAGGCCAACAGGGTTGTGGAGAGGATAAATGGTCTTCTGAAAAGCAAATCGTCCAAGCTTTGCACCACATTAAAGAAAAATTGGGGGCACTGCTTAACCCTTGCTCTATTTAGCATGCACACGCAGCCCTGTAAGGATCATCACTTATTGCCCCAGGAGGGGGTATGGGGTGATGCATTCACACACCCCTATCTCCAATCAGGAAAACACCTGATGCTCATCACAGGGCTGTGTCTATTTTAGGGGACGAATTTCATAGCTACTTGTGTGCCCTAACTAAAGCCATAAAATGTATCTCTCAACAGATCATGCCGCCAAGGACTGAAGAGATGAGCAGCGTTGCATCTAATTCTCCACCCATGGCGCCTCCTCTCCAACCTTTCCCTCTACAACTTTTCCCTGGTGACCATATTTTTATAAAGAACTTATATAACGGCCCCTTTGAAGTCGTCTATGCTACTCCCCTTGCGGTAACAGTTTGTGAGTTGCGGTACTGGGTGTCTTACCTGATGTTTGCAAGGCACACCAGGCCACAACCCCTGCCCAAACTCAGTAAAGTACTAACAGTCCAGGTTAAGTGCTGTATATAAGAACTCTCCTCCTGGTAATAATTCTGAAAAACATGTGTAGCTGCAGAGTCACTATTGTTTCCTTCGTGATGTGTTTTTGTCTTTCTGTTCTCAAAGTTCTACAACAAACCCTCCTCTGTGATGCATAAAAATGCTGCTATGCATTATTTGCACTGAGAGATCTCTCTCTCCTTCTCTCTCTCTTTCCTCTATTTACCGTGCAATGGATGTACATGGGTCCAACAACTCCATTCATCAAAAGCAACATTCTCATTTTCAGAAAGACTCTGTTACAACAGTGTTTTCACCCACATGTATGTGTGTCATGCATTGTCATGCATTGGGTAGCTGGTATATTTTCTATATATATTTGGATTAGGAATATATTTAGTGTGCAGTTTTATATGGGATGGTCATATACAAAGGGGGATAAGAAATAAAATTAGTACTAACAGATCTTTTACTATTGGCTCTTTGGGTTCTTTATAACATGACAATGGGCCTCATTACAAGTCTGCCGGTCTGGAAATAAGAGTGTGGCTAGCAACGTACCGGCACCCTTTTAGGACCAGCAGACTACAACTGTGCATGCCGGCGCTGTTGTGCGTGTCTGACCTGCCATGCGCAACGGCCCCGGTAGGCACAGTTGTCACAGAATCACTGGCACCGTTGCTAATGGTGCCAGTGCTTCAGAGTCCCAATTCCCGTGGAGTCCTCTGGGACTCCACGGGAAGAGGGAGTAACATTTTCCGGCACCAGATATCCCGGGCTACTTTTACGTTTGTTCCTTGATTCCACATGCGTCAGGAGCCCCCAAGATATTAATGCCACAGGAAACTCCCATTGTTGAGGCTCAATGTTTAATATTTTCACACTGGCTAAACCCACTGCGGGGAAATGGATCTTGCTACTACGTGGGAATATGTATTTATAGATACACCCAAAAAAGGTCCTGAAGCAAATGTCACTACTTATCTCTTCACAATCCTCTTAGAAAAGTTTGAACCAAATAGTAGCTCTTCCAATTGTTTACAAAAATACAAAATCAATACATATTTCCATGTAGTAGGAAGGTCCATTACCCACATCGGATTTAGCCATTGTGAAAATAGTGACTTTAAGAGGCAACGTTTGGCAAAGTTTGTCTCTGAGGCTTTTCTCAGTAGTGTCATTTTGTCCTCAGTTGTCCTCACCACAGTAGGGTGCTCATCATCCAGAGATATAGCAGCGTTTTAATCTTTTGATGCCCCCACTTTATACAATGACATCCCTTTCGGATAGATGTCTCGCCTATAGTGAAGACTATTTCAAACAACTACTCGACTCCATTCCCAACCTAGGTCTAGATGACTATTTAGGAGCTATAGGAAGAAACGATCAATGGGACGAATTGATCCAGATACGGAAAAGATTGGCTCGTACCGAATTGCATGCTGTGTTCACACTGGAGTACTTGAAAAACCAATCCTTACCGCAAGGGCTAATTGTCTGCAATGAACAATGATTTTTTTTGGATAATGTAGAGTTTAAAATCAAATGGAGTTACATTGCCAATTAATGTGGCCGCGACTGGTTGATTTTGGTAATAGAGACAGCACAAGAAACCAGTAGGAAAATTTAAATAGACCTGAATCTGCTAGAAGAGGAAATTAAGAAGAAGTTTGATATTGAGACGTTTAAAACCAAATTAGATTCCCATATGAATGAGATGCAGGATTTCAAATTAGAAACTATTACAGAAAGGGTCAAAAGGTTGAAAAGGATTTAGTTTCCTTTACATATGAAAAGGCCTTGCTATAACATAATTTTGGAGTCTCGTAGATGGGGTCTAAACTAAATTGCAGAGTGCGATTTAGAAACACTTCGTATAGCTCTAGTGATGAAGGTGGGTTATCAGGAGATAATGAAGATCCAGGGTAATTGAGATCTAATGGAAATAGTAATGAGAACAGTAGAACCAAGAGAGGCAGTAGTACTAGAGGGGACCGGGCAGCACGGAATGCCCATTTTTAGACAGAGGGAGCAATGGTTGGGACTGGACGACAGCCTGGATGCAGAGCCGCAGCTACAGGGCTTGGTAGTGAATTTGTCCTCTGTCCCCTTGTCTAAATTGTAAGAACAAACATTGAACAAGTGTCTACATTTTGTTATTTCCAAATATTACAACCTATTTGAATTCAGGGTGGAATTTCAGAACTTTATGGGCAAAGTGCATCTAAAAGAGATTTTTCAAAATCAACCAACTGCGGGGTCTAATAATTGTATTGGCCTAAGAAATCCATCAGGGTTTAATCCTTCATCCCAGACCCATTCCGCCAAATCCAGTGTTTTTGAAACTAAGGTTTTGGAAGAGATGATTAAGCTAGAAGCAAGAGGGATTCCAAGTCATTCAAACCCTAGTAAAAAAGGAACAAGATACTCTTCTGTGTTTAGGCAAGAATTAATCATTGGTAATCTGGCAAGCTGAAAAAGGGGGTGCCATTATGATTCTGAATAGAGACCACTATTATGTCGAATATCTCAGACTACTGTCTTTTGAGACCAGGGCCCTCATTACGAGTTCGGCCGGTAGCCATGCCGCTATTGGCGGCATGGCTGCCGCCGAAATCGCATCCGTGTCCGGGTCCTCGGAATGAGGATTTACCGGGCCATTCCGAGTTCGGATGGCCCGGTAATTCCTCCCTCAAGGACCTGGACACGGTCCTTCCCCATTCCCATTTCAGCCCCCATAGGGCTGAATGGGAATGGGAGAGGGAGCAAACAACGGGCCATAACGAGATGGCCCGTTGTTTGCTCCCTCTTCCCCTCGCGGGACCCGGTAAGCACGCCTGGTTTTCCCAGGCGTGCTTAACGTGTCCCGCGAGAGAACCTCGTAATGTGGCGGAACGGGTTGAACGGCACCGTCACCTTGTACGGCGCCGTTTAACCCGTTCCGTCAGGGTCGTAATGAGGCCATAGTTATCAAAAGTTAACACTAGATCCGAGTGGCAGACTCCTTAAAATCATCACCACAAAGGTAGGGAAAGCAGTAGATATGCATCTGATCACTAAAGAGGAAGGGAGACTATTTGGTGAGAGAGAAATCAAGGGTACCAGTATTTTATTACTGCCCAAAATACATCCAAATCTGTTAAGAACCCCCAGCAGAACGATTGTTTCAGGTGTCAACTCCTTGCTAGAACCTTTATCGAAGTTTGTGGATTTTTACCTTAGACCTTTCATCCCCAGAATGAAAAGTTATGTACAAGACACCAGGGATGCTATTATGAAAATAGAGGGACTGGAGTTTAACCCCACTGACGACCTTCTAATATGCCTCAACATCCAGTCGTTGTATACTAACATTGCGCAAGGGGCTTTCGTAGAAGTACTGGAGCTAAAAAAGGGAAGATGACCATCCAGTAAGCAACTTGTTTATTCTATGATGTATGGAAGTAGCTTTGACAAATAACTTTTTTTCAATTTGGACAGTTTTATGTCCAAATTGAAGGCACCGCTATGGGAGCAGCCATGGCTCTCAATCTAGGAAACGTATATATCTATGTGTTTGAACAGACAGTTGTAGATGCAGATATCTATCTCTACAAAAAGAAAATCACCAAGTGGTAAAGATACATCGACGATGTGTTCATGGTTTGGAATGAGAATATAGATGAAGCCAATATCTTTCTACAATGGCTCAATAGCTAAAATAGATATCTACAATTTATGGCTTCTATGAGTAACACTGAAGTAAACTACCTGGATGTGACTATTTACTAAAAACATGGACATCTGTTAGTGAGACCATTTGTGAAATCGATGGCTAAAAATGCACTTTTGCATTATGCTAGTCACCATGCAAACCATGTTAGAGACAACCTACCGTTTGGCCAATTCTTGTGATTAAAATGCAACAGTAGCACCAGAGAAGCGTTTGCGGAAAAGCCAACAACATCATTGTGGAGTTGATAAACTGGGCGCTGCGAATAATGGGGTTTTCCCGCGTTTCCAGTGAGGATTAGACACAGAGTGGAGAGGGTAAGATTCCCTAACATCCAGTGGGATAATGTAAATCTATACAGGTGTAAGCCCTATGGGCGCCCAGTTAAACTAATACTAAAATATTGATTAGTGCATCCTTATAGGTCTCTGGGGGGAAGAAGAAATTCCATTGAATACTTGAGTTGGTGCATTTGATGCCAGTAATGGGGTGTATTTACCAGAAGTGTGTACTGGGGAGTCTCCCAGCTGGGCCCATAGAGTTGGGGTTTGCTCCAAAGTACTTTAAGACGAGATAGCGGCACCTTTGAGATGGATGGGGGTGCAGATTTATAACTCCAACACCACTCAATAAGGACAACTCAAGGGTTTGGCAAAGGGAGTTTGCTTAATGACAAGTACAAAAAAACGAGGCGTCATGGAAATCAGCAGTGATGTGATCGTCCGTCTTGCTTCAACTCCAATGAACTTCATACAAACAGTAACATTTATACTCAAAACTCATCATAATTGACGTGTAACACTCAAAAGTTAATATGCATTTCTATTAGTTAGGAAACGGTAACTTTAATATAGGTACTATATCTGTATATGGTAACGGAGTGAGGGGATTGGATAAACACTGTCAGATGGGCGTCTAAGCCCTTCCTTCAAACATTACTATTGTAGATGTCACTACGAGTACAACGTCCCATTGGTTCTGCTATCTATATGACCCTAGGTTATTTGGTCCATTGTGTTTGGGTTGGCTTCAACCCCATGCATACATTTCCACTTTACTTACCAGCACGCAGAATGGTCAGCCAGGTGCAGGGAGCCCCATGATTCACCCGGCCTTCCTTCAATCCATCATTACTTTAGTGGCTATGTATAAATTAGTTAGTTGTGTTTGGCCACAAAACTGCATCTTCTTGTCAGGAAAAGTTATGATATCTCTGTCTGGGCGGCTGCCAAGCGTAGGTGTGAACCTGTGCTCCTTCTGGCTCGGGTGGTCACGTGCTGCTCACACCGTGAATTTGCTGAGGTTCCCTCAATGTATGCATTTAATTCCTATTCGGCTTGCCAACTGCCTACGCCTCCTTATCTTGACCTTCCAAAGACAGGCATCTTCTGTTCTTAAGTTTCAATTATGCAAAGCTACTGTTCGTTCCTTCTATTGGTCTGACCTTGGCTCTTCCTGGTGCAAGTTGCATCTGCTAAGTTTCGATTCAGCCATCTCTTCTCGTTTCAGCTGAAATACGAATCTTGTCCTGTTTGGCCTTTAGTAACCTGAGTTGATTCTGCTTTTGTGTAAAGTGGACTCGCACTTATATAATGTGCTTTGTTGAGGTAGATATGTACAGGTGGTGCTTGCCACGGTCTATCTTCTACTAAGCATAGCAAGCCGCACTGTTTTCTTAGCTTTCTTCCGGTTTCAAGCATATGTACAGGCGTTAGCTGGTTGAATGACTTCATACTTCTTTACAGCTTAAGATTCTTTATATTTCAACATTGTTCTCTCCTTTTAGGTTCACGATAAACTTTTTCATGGCATTTCGTCTCTTGTGTCATCCTTGGGTTGTCATATCTTCTATCTACAAGTCCATCCTGGCCTTTGTGACGTCACCATTCGTCTCCTATTAAGGCTTTTTGGGTTTCTTCCGGGACAGCGTTTAGGCAATCTTCATTTCGTCTTGTTTGCTGGTAGGGTTTTCTCAATGGATACCTTACTGTCCATGGTTTCCTGGGTATTGGTACTTCAACAGGTGTGGTTCTTGTGATAGGCACTGGGCAGAGCCCTACTGCGGCTCTTTTCTGTTTTATTTGCTCGTCATACACCACATATTTTGGTGTGAACATTCCTGGTATTTCAAAATGGGCTGTGGTAGTGCAGGCTTTATTTGGGACCTCCTCTACAAGTGGGTTAACCAGTATACTGCTACCTAAAGGCAGCGCACCTCTACTGATTTTTTCTGCTCTCATTATAAGGTAAGAGCATAGACCTCTATATGCTAATCAAGATAGGATTAAGAGCGATTTTCTACAAATGTTATACACTATTGAAGTATGAGTGGGTAATGTTTTTATATCTCTAGGTGAGCACCATTAGGAGAAGCTTATATCCATGCTGACATAGAAATGTCAGCCACAGCAACACAAAAGGGTACAGTGTGGTTGAAAGTGGAATATACAGCCATACCACTCAGGTAGAGAAATGTATATCTAACATGATTCCCCTTGGGGAGAGGTGGGGGTAGGTCTTATGATAAGACTGGTCACTTAGAATTGTTTGTGTCTTTTCTCCCGTAGGGATCCTCAAGAGTACACAAGAATTTGATTTCAGATACACACGAGTTTGCCACTGATGAATGTCCGTCAATCATTAGCCACATAGAACAGAAGCTTGTAAATTGGGGTACGAGAAGCACAGCGTGACCTAGGAGTCAATATGACCGGTACTGTGTAGAACCATGTCATATTGACTTGCAAATCAATGGGGGAAGGCACATAATTGGTGTACCAATTGTTTTATATGAATTGAGTTTTTCATATGGTGTTTAAAGTTGTCTCATGGACTTTTAATAATTGCAATTTTGTGAAGTATGGTGTGTATTATGTATGTGTAACCTTGTGGTTTTGAATTGTAGAATAAAGGGATTTTGCATTTTTGTAAACATTTGGAAGAGCTATTATTTGTTTCAAACTGTTCTAAAAGGCTCAATGTTTATTCCATCGGACCTTGCAGATTGCAAAACACTTTCCACCACGAGACGTGTGACTAGAAGTAATGGATCCTGATCAACTGCAATGTGCTCAAAACCCCAAAAGTGTGCAGTGCCTGCAGAGACCATATCTTAAATTGGAAGGGGTGAGGTTTGTGATAAGCAGATGGCAAGACACTACCATGATCTAAATGGCAGGAGGACTAGTAGGGTACAGAGAAGAAGTGCTAGATTAAGTGAACAGTGTAAACAACGGTTACTGGAATGAGAAAGTGGCAAAACTCATGTGAATCGAGGCAATGGAGAAACCAGTGAAAGTGCAAAAGCAGGAAGGATATGAACTGTGCTTTTACATTGAATGGAACGTCTTTGTGGGTCCCAATAGTAGGTGCAACAAGACATTATAAATCCCAGATCTCAAGAAAGTATAACTATTGGGTGTGCAGCCAGCAGATATTTCTGCACCTCCCGCCATCCTGGAGGTGCAACTGCTTGCTGGTCTTGTAGGTGGCTTGTCGGTTCCAACTACTACACCAGGGTCCGGCATCCTCACCACAGTGCTACCGCAGAAGCCCATATTACGTATCTTGCCGGAAAAGGAGGAACAAGAATAATTGGGGAGGAGGAGAAGACAAATTATCTATTGCAAGATTCCTCAGAATTACACAAAGAAATACTAGATCAATACCGCCTCTACAGCAAAGAAGAAACCTTTTTTGCATTTTGGTTGCTACCGGCGGTGCAGACCGCTGCAAATGCCAAGTGGCTTATGTTTGTGCAGTGGGAAGTGATCCAGCTGGCCAATGACACTGAACAAGGCCTCAACGCAA
This sequence comes from Ambystoma mexicanum, assembly GCF_040938575.1. NCBI lineage: Eukaryota > Metazoa > Chordata > Amphibia > Caudata > Ambystomatidae > Ambystoma > Ambystoma mexicanum. The sequence continues at coordinate 282,982,713 of NC_090939.1, forward strand.
TCAAGATGGAAATGCGCCCAATTCGGCTGATTACGTTGCAGAATCGCTACGAGCTGGACCTCCTCACAGCCATGAAAGGAGGGGTCTGCAAAAAGCTTGGCAATTCGTGTTGCAGCCAAAATTGCTCCTAATGATGCAGAAAATGGGTCCCTCACCAACATAATAGGGGACCTGCACGTCCTCAGCACTCACATGCAGACAGGAGAGTGATTGGTTTGATAACCTGTTTTCGTGGGCGCCATCGTGGATAGGGGCTATCATGAAGATGTTGGTTCCTGTGATCGTGTTCATGTTGGTGATCTTCTGCACCTGCCAGCTGGGGCTTCTATGCTCTGTCAAAGCAGTGTCTAGTAGCGCAATGATGAGGGTCTCAATTGTGTTACGAGAGGCACCTTGTGGTACAAAAGACAGGACAGCTCAGATTGATGACCCAAACAAGCCATACATGCCTGCAATAGAGCAGCGCCTTCACCCCCCAGGGACCACCACAGTTCCCCACCTGACCCTGAGAATTACAGTGAACATTGGGTAGATTTAGCAGGGGATGGAGGGTGTATATATATTACATGTTCCTCTGAGCAATATTCACAAGCAGGGGAAAGCTTATGGTGTTTATGTAGGGCATGGGTACCAAAGGAAGGGTCACCCCCATACTTGGAGGCTGAAAGATTGTAAAGGGAAAGAATGGTAAAGAAGGATGGGGAGCTCTCATGGGAATTTGTTAATGTATTATTAACAAAAGGGTCAAATGTGTGGATGGGGGGGCGATCGTCCCAGGTCCCGCAGCGCTTTCAGATGAGGCCGAGGCCTGGAAGTGTGCAGTTGGGGCTCGGTGAGCGTACAGTGGGGAGGAGGGCATTGACAAGGGCTATATTGTGGGGAGAGTGGTTTATGTGTTTGCTCAAGTATTCATGAGGAACCAACACCATCTTAGATAGTAGCAACCATATTGAAATTGAGGCCTATTTCTGTGCTGCAGTCAGTTTCACAGCTCAAGCTACACTCACATGGAAATACCTGTATGCATGCGAGAACAGGGCTTGTAACGTGGGCACCAGTGAGAAAGGCCAGGGCTAAAGAGATTCATAGACCAACCATTGTCTTATGTTGCCAGCATGCGTATCCCAAAAGGAAAGCATCCTGCAAGACCAGGAGGGGGTTGAGAGCTCTCTGCGAAAAGCGATCCCACGAGAAGGAGGGCACGAGCCTCTGACCTTCCACGTCCCACCTCTCAGTAATAGCATTCAGGTGCACCCATCCTAAGTCCCCCAGCATTCCAAGGTACCAGTCAGTCCCATACCACCAACCATAAAACTGTTAAACCCCCAATCGATCAAGAAAGATCAGAAAGCAGGGACCAGTTGCCTTCACCATAGGCCATGTGATTTGTGTTGCGAGGTGCCGGGAGGGGTAAAACAACATAGCCAAAATGAGGGTGGGGAGCTTTGGACAGGCTCTGGTGTGTCTAGAATCGACTGGATCACATTCAGGGAGGCGATGAATTATACTTCAAAGTTTTTCCCGAAGTGTTATTTGAAACAATGTTTTTAACACGCATGAACACTTACTGGGATCCACCTTTTCAGTGTGGAGGCTGATCCTTATTCTGGTACCATTTAATGGGTGACCTCAAAGGACTATTTTCACAGGAGATTCCTCATAGTATATGGGGACTTCTGTCCTTAGGCGTGGGGTGTTTGGGACTGCCGCCCATTTCGGAGTTAGTTGTGTTGTTTAAAAAGAACTTGGGGCCACATTTCAGAGAGGAACTGTTTTTTCTTTTATTGACCTTCATAGGAAGTGTGTGGTCCTCGAGTTATAGATCACTCGATGGTTATTCGAAAATCAAATGAAATGTTCATAGAAGAAATTTTAAAAACAAGGAACTTCATCCATAGTACAAAGTTGTATGGTCTAGTTCACGGGGTATCCCTGGTTGGTTTCTGGGATATCCTTGGTTAAAAAGTGGTCGTCCGGTTTCGATGAAGGCTAGTTATCATCTTCTTCAGGACCGTGATTTTAGCTTTGTCTCAATGAGATCAAGGGTTGGGGAGGGTCGCAGACACCATCATCCCATCTACCTTATATAGGTTCTGGCGTGCATGCTGTCAGTCGGATCTTTTGATGTATGCGGCTGTGGCCATGCGTATCTCAAGTCCGTATGTCACGAGCGGCTGCTTGTGTCTGCGGGATGCCGAAGTTGTTCCTCTGTTTTTGCCAAACAGAGCAACAACTCTGTTGCCAAAACAGAGCAACAACTTTGGCGCCCAGCAGACACAAGCAGCCGCTCGTGAAATACCGACTTGAGTTATGCATGGCCACAGCCGCATACATCAAAAGATCTGGCTGACAGCCTGCACGTCAGAACCTATATAAGGTAGATGGGGTGATGGTGTCTGCAAACCTCCCCAACCCTTGATCTCATTGAGACAAAGTTAAAATCACGGTCTTGCAGAAGATGATAACTAGCCTTCATCGAAACCAGTCAACCACTTTTTAACCAAGGATATACCAGAAACCAACCAGGGATACCCTGTGAACTAGACCATACAACTTTGTACTATGGATGAAGTTCCTTGTTTTTAAAATTTCTTCTATGAACATTTCATTTGATTTCCGAATAACCATCAAGTGATCTATAACTCGGGGACCACACACTTCCTATGAAGGTCAATAAAAGAAAAAACAGTTCCTCTCTGAAATGTGGTCCCAAGTTCTTTTGAAACAACACAACTAACTCCGAAAAGGGTGGCAGTCCCATACACCCCATGCCTAAGGACAGAAGCCCCTATATACTATGAGGAATCTCCTGTGAAAATTGTCCTTTGAGGTCACCCATTAAATGGTACCAGAATAAGGATCAGCCTTCACACTGAAAAGGTGTCTAGAATCGAGCAATGACCTCTAAGTATCCTCCTAGACCTTGTCTACAGTACCAGGTGCACATCAAGTTAGAGCTAGAGCCTGCATTGTCTTTCTCTATATAATCACTAATTAATTGTAGCTTCATGTCTGATGACACGCAAGGAAGAGCCCACGTGGAAGAAGATAGACTGAAGGGGCTGGGACCAATGGCCTTGCATCCCTTATGGAGCAGGAAGCCTATGTGTAGGGTCTCACCCAACCAGCCATTTGGATTTGTACATTATGTAATTTACGTCACTGATGATGCTGTACGCCTTCATCAAGTGTTGCTCGTAGTGATTTTGCCAGAACATTCTGTGGCAGCAGAGTACTTTGATGGCACAACTTTATTTTTGTGGAAATAAACCTTTTTCTCCTTCTAAGAGATGTGCTGCGCCATTTTCCTTAGTGTTTTGCATTTATTCTGGTGTGAGTGTTAAGGGGTTTCTCTACAGCGGCATTCATTTTAGTGGCCTCTCCTTGAACCATAATAGTAATACGGGTTCTGTTGTAAACCTTTCATCTCCATGTACACATGTAACTTTAATTGGGGTTCCTTTTTGTGATTTCTGGGAGATATCAAATCAGATCTTACAGCTGTTTGTTTACTTCCAGAATCAATTAAAGCTCTAAGTGCAGTCCCATTAACTATGGCATAATCATCAATTTTAAAGGTATTACTAGCAAGGGAAGAGTTACTAGCGAGTTTTCTCCTCATCGACCTCGTCTTCCTTCCCATCCTGTGTCATAATATATCCGATCTCCATTGGTTCTTCCTTTTTATTAGAAGGGCATTATCGGGCTAAATGTCCAGATTGTCCACATGAGAAACACACTAATGGGATAGGCTTTTAGGGTAGCACATCTTCAGTTCTTATCTCACTTTTACATACTACAGGTCTTTTCTCTCTGCTGAAAAACTCTTTTATTATGGTTTTGGGTAGATTATCTTGATTTCTGTCTTTAAAGGAGGGCCCCAGCAAAATCCTTTCATCCCCTCTTACCCTTGTAAGAAAGGCATGGTATCAAACAGTAATACAGACACAAGTAATCACAGTTTAAGGTTGTTTATTGAACTTCAATTGGGTTTGAAAAACGCCTATCTAATCCTAAATCTAAAGATGGGAGCAAGCTACGACCATCAAATAATAATAACGCCTTCCTAGTCTATTAAAATAAAAGGGTCTATACTAATAAACCTATTGCCAATCCTTACTTCTAAATACGAATAGTGTGGGAAATAATATTAAGCAAAAGAAAAGTGTTCAAGAAATGATATGTCAGGATATTCAAGCCGTTGGCTTCCCTTCCCCACGTTTTCAGCACCGGACAAGGCAGCACACTCAAGCTTAGCACACTCTCTGGCTTCTCTAGCATGAGGATGCAGTTCAAAACCTCAACATCAGGACCTTCTGTGGCAAAGTCTCTTTGCCATTCACAGGGTCTCATTACGACATTGGAGGTAGCCATGCCGCTATTTGCGACATGGCTACCCCCATCCCGGGTACTAGGTCTTGGTTCCCTGAATGGGGAAATACCAGGCCATTCTGACCTTGGAGGGTCCGGTATTTCCCCATTCAAGGAACCCGGACCCAGTCCATCTCCATTTGCATTGAGCCCCTATAGGGCTCAATGGGAATGTGGAGCATGCTAACAACGGGCCTGGTAATGAAGGGCCCTTTGTTAGCATGCTGGACCGCTCGCGGGACCCGCTAAAGACGTCTCGTAAAACCAGGCGTCCTTGGCGGGTCCCGCGAGCGGCCCTCGTAATGAGGCCCACAGTCTCTTATTTCCGAGGGCCTGATGCAACATGTCAAACATTAAAGTTCCTTTCTAACATCTCTCAGGTGATTTACTGTTCACCCCGGGTCCCCCTCCGTCGGGCTCAGACCCACTTTGACACAAAGTCCCTTTGTTCTTAGGATTTCACATATACAACTCCTCTCGGGTGATTAACTTTTCACCCCAGGCCCCCGTTTGCTGGGCTCAGACCCAATTTGACAATTGGTCTCCCTCCTCTGGGCTCAGAATAAATTTATCTACTTTTCCAAACTTTCTCTACTTGATCCAAATCGAAGACTTTCGACTGTGTGTAGGATTTTGCTTGACCCGTCGCAGGACCTCTTCGATTCACAATTAATTGTTTTCTTCTTGATATAACCTATTCCTCACTTTCACTTTTGCCACTTTTCAGCTGTATACCTTATAGAGACCGTTGATTGAGCACACACGCAGTGCCGGACCACTCTGTCAAAGGTATTGCATCTTACTTTTAAAGTTCAATCACTCATCAGCCGTATTTACTTGCGTCCCTCATCGCACATGTTTTAACAATGTTCTTTCCAGCGTTCGCCATACAATGTTGCTGCTTGCAACCTTGGCTTCAACACAGACCGGTCTTGTATCGGTCTCCTCAACTCACCGACTGTGTCAATTTCCCTGACGCTGCTTTGTTCTTGGAGCCAAGGACGGTATCACGGCGGCTGCTGCTTCTCCCTGCCTTGAATATTGATGCGGGAGGGCCTTGGGTATCTCTGACATGCAATGCAGGATTCTTTATCCTGGTTTCCCGGTCTTGCGCTTTCAATTCTCCAGGTCTCTGGAAAGTAACGGTTCCTGGTCGAAAAGGTCAAGGGAACTTCCCTCCTTGCAATCACCTTATGTTTTGCCATCTTTCTTCTCTCATTCAGCGGCTGTCTCGAAATTGCTGTTTCCTTGTGTGCTTTGCCTCGCTCAGAGTGTGCTCTCGTGCTCTGCCTTTTATCCGTGTGGGGAAACTTAATGGAAGTCAGATGTGCGTTATAGTCAGTAATTACTTGACCTTGCCTGAACATTGTATTGGGACATGTCAGGTATACTGCTTGAGTGTTAGTCAGCTTTCTCTTATAGCTGGCTATCTGTGTGAAAGTGTTTGTGTTGTGAAAGGGTAGGAGGGTAGAGTTCCTAAATATCCTACCTGGTAGGATGGGGTAAAGGTGTTACAGCATCTGCCACTCCCCGAAGAGCCCTCCCCAGGTTATCCTCCCGCACTGGTCCACCCCCAGGAACTGGATCCAGAAGCAATGGCCATGTCCTGGTCACCTGGTCACCCGATCCCAGTGACTAGTGGGTGAGACATTTTCTGGTTTCTCATATCCTCTTCTACTTTATGGAGGTTTCGAACATGGCAGTTACTTCTACAAAAGTTTGAGCTGTTTCAAAAACAAAAGTTAAATTTGGTTTCTTCAACTGTAAAATAGCTTTCTGTAAATAGGGAGGTCCAAAATGTATAAACTGTTCTATGGTTAGCATTTCTAGTACTTCGAGTAAAGATTTGTTTTCCGAACTAAGAGATAGGGTATTCTGTATTCTAGCTGATAGTTCTACTGGAGATTCATCGGCATTCATCTTAATACTCTGAAGTTTTGTTTGTAAAAATGTTCAGATTGTCCTACCTTTTTCAATATCCCTTCTTTGATTTCAGGAAAAGGGGTTGTTCTGGTATGGTTTAACAACTGATATGAGTTTTGAATTTCCCCTCTCAATAAGCAAGCTAGATAACAGGTTTTCAATTTATCTGCCCAGTGGAATTGTTGGGCAACCGTTTAAAATTAACAAAGAAATTCCCTTTGTCTTCTCCTTCTCTATAAGGTTGTAGAACCCCTTGTGGGAATATGGGTCATTGTGAGGCTGCAATGAGTCCATCCAAGCTTTCTTGGAATCTATTTTCTGTTTGAATCTGGTGGGCAGTTAATTGAGCCACTAAACCTTCTAATGTCTCCATCCCGCTGGTTGTTCTAAGATTATCTCCCTCAATAAAAGAAGGGTCGTGAACCATATCAAGATCTCTAGCTGGATGGGATAAGAAAGGAACTTCTTCTCCTTCAATTTGAAATGGAGGGTCTATTTCTATAGATTCTTCTATGTCCAATGCAGAAACAGGCTTTAATCGATCAGCCTGTGCTCTCAATGTTGGATCAGGTTTTCTAAGGCTGTGAAGAACACTAGTAGAGGGATTAGAAGTTAGATCTATTTCTGATTTTATGACCAACTTTAGCTTGCTCTGTTGTCTTATATTATAATCAGACACCTTAAGGGTATCTACCAACAGTTCACTATGGAAAAAAGGTTTTTGGTGGTGTATGGGAAAAGCAAATTTAGTCAGGATCGTTTGTTTGATTCTTAGAATTGGATTGTGAGGATTAATCTCAAGTGCACAATCCCCCTCCTCTAGTTGCTGAATGATAACATTCATTAGAGAGTAAATATGTTATTATTAGGTACCCAGTTTTTATCAACCAGTTCAACACCACACTGCTAACACCATATGTGAGGGGTCGGCAGTGAGACGTGGACACAAAGTTTCAAAGATCTCAATATCAGCGATATTTATTGAAAGAAAATGGGTTTGGAAAAAGGCCTATCTTGCCCTGACCAAAAGAGAATGTCCCTACCTATGAAATAAAACTCAAATAAGTTGATCTTGTGTACGAAATGTATCTGACCCTCACACTAACATATACAATCAAAAGGTACAATATAATTTCTGTTGTCACTTCAACCAAGTTGTGCAAACATCATACATATTCAGTTTCTACAAAACAAGCCTTGTCTCCAGGATTTAGTTTCCCTTCCTCTGAACTGTTTCAGGAAAAGGTGTTTTGAAATATTCTGGTTCATCAAAGTTTCATTTAGGGTAATGAACATGTCTCTTTCCTGGGTATTCTACTTAAGATAACAAGGTACAAGCTCTTTTTACAATATGGGTTGAAATATATTGAAAGACAGTTGTTTATAGTCTTTAGGATGGCCAAAGCAAAATGTTCAGTTTTACCTAAGGTTTTATGTAATAAAATAATTTTTCAACAAAACCTTGGATTTCCTGATGTACTCTCCTGCCAGGAACTCCTCCACTGAAATATCCAATTTCAACAAAAACGTAAAAGGACAAAAAATCCTCTTCAACACAACATTGAATTTCCTGGTATACTCCCCTGCCAGGAATGTTCCCCCTTTGGCTCTCACAGATCCCCTGGTGTGCTCGCCTGCCATCTTTCCAAAGAAGGTTCAACTGAAAAACTCTGGATATCCTGGTTTACTCTCCTGCCAGGAATATCCCCCTTTTGACTCTCACAGATCCCCCCTGGTGTGTACTCTCCTGCTAGGCAGCTCTTTCAAAAAGGTTTCACTACCTGATGCTCTTATCAGGTCTCTCCATAACATTTATCTTTCTTTTAAATATCACACAATTGCACCTCCTCAGTGGTATAACTTTCTTTACTTCAGTTAACACTTCTACCAATTTCTCCCATACTGACTTCCCCTATATGAGGGTTTGTTCAAGCTCTTTCTGTCAGCCTCTTTTACTATGTATCTTGGCTCTTGGCAATGCTTGTTCCAGATTTCCCCCAACTGACATCTCAGGTCAGACGAATTGTACAACCTCTGCCTCTTTGTTTCTCTTGCAATGTGTTTTGGTTTATGGCAATGCTGGTTCCAGGTTTCCCCCAACTGATATCTCTTATCAGGAGAATTGCACCTTGTTTGATCTCTTATTCTCTCTTTAATGTCTTTTGGCTTATGGCAATGCTGGTTCCAAGTTTCCCCCAACTGACAGCTCTTATCAGCAGAATTGCACCATGTTTACCCTCTTGTTCTCTCTGTAGCTCTATTTGGTTGATATTCCAAACTGTCACTTAATTGTCCATGTACCTGTCGGAATGCCTCAGGGTTACCACTATCAAAGGGCTAACTCATCGGTATCGCCTGGCGTTTCCGACTTAAATTCGTTGTAGTGACAGAGTTTTGCTTTGGGTATGACTTCTCCAGTTTGTCAAACCCTTTTTCAGATCCTCTGAAAGCTTCGTGGTTCCCCGCCGATATGGTCTCTACATACTGCCTTGACAGCATCACGGACAACCTTTCGGCAGTTCCCGGTTACCTTGCGCACTTCCCCAGAGCCTGTCATACTCTGTTGGGTCTCCCGCCCCCCCTGAATGGCAGATTAAAAAGTGACAGGTCGGGAGCACCTCTCTCTTTTCACCTGGTTCAAGCCCACACGTCTTCATTTCTCTGCGGCTCTGCTTACTGCTACGCGCTCTGCAGCCTGATCTGGCTTCTCTTTCACCTTCTCTTTCTCCTACCTTCTCTTCAAAGAAACAAGCTGGGGGTAGATCTCTGTCTTCAGCTGGGGCCTCCCCAGTGTGCTTAATTTGTAAAAAAATAAGTGGCAGTGCCCAAAAAATATTGGCCCCATAATGCCGGGTGCGGTGCCGTCCGCAGTGTGGGCGCAGCGCCGGGCTTAGCGCAGGCGCACCGGCCGCGCCAGTTCAGTGCTAGACCTACCTAGGTCGGCCCACCACCAGCCCATCACACTGCTGCTGCTCCATGTCACATGTTTGGCGCTGCAGCAACTGCTGGACCAGGCTAGTAGTAAATACGCAATTGAGACATGCTCCTTCTGTAACTGCGCCTCGATGCCCCCTGGCTGTGTGAGCGCTTTAAAAATGCAAATAAATAAAAAAGCATTCTGTATCAGTCACTGTTGCACTATATTTGTCTCTACCCCTTCTGTCCCATCTGACAGTCTGTTAAAGTACACCAAGTATTGTTAATCGGTTACCTCCAGGAAGAGCACCTCCCCTCAGCCCCTTCTTCAGTCACCTCATCCAGGTTTTGCATAATCAATTTACTCTCAAGCCCTTATCAGTCATCACATCTCATAAATGCATCCCCCTTCACCCTTCCTTCAAGAAAGAGCATGGTGTTGTATAACTTGGAAAAAGTCATTTCTGCAAGACATTGTTGTGAAATCAACGGCCTGTGCTACTTCTGCTTTAGGGCCTCTTTCCACCTTAACACATATTAAAAAACTAAATATGTTTTGTCACTCAATATTCAGGAGCCAGAGGAGAATGCATATTCGGATATCTCCTTCCCACTGACATGTTCTTGACACACTTCACTAAACTGCGGGGTGTAACAGACAACCACCTCCCTATTTTAGGATTCCTATCTGAGGATTGCATGTGCTCTCTTTCGGAGCATATTGTACCCAGGTTAAGGGGCCACATCTGGTGTATAAACCACACATCAGGATAGAAAACATGCGCTGGAATTATGTAAAAAAATGACAGCAAAAGACGGTTGAGAATTATACACGAATACTCAACTAGTGCTTTTATTTATGATGACAGATTAGTGGTCATGTGCACCATGTTTATCCCCGTCTAGTTTCCATGTGTGTATCTTTAAGCCTGAAATGGCATTTCAGAAGTTCATCTTTGCATGGGCTTTTCTCGCAAAGTGCAGCCGGTTCGGTTTCGGCCCAATACGTGCACCGTTCCGGGTCCCCTCGCTGAAGATCGTGTGTGAACTAATGAGGCCTAATGAGACCGATAACATTAAAAGGAAGAACGGAAACACCCAGGCAACAATTCACAGTTCATGTTTCGCTTAGATGAATGATATACAGGGACGGACTGGGGCATACAATTGTCTCGAGTCGGGCTCGGCACCAATGAAAAAGTGGCCAAAGTTGCAAACGACAATTCAACCTTTTGTGACAGACACTAGTGGGACCATGTTGCTGCCCGTGCCCCGCCCGGTCCTGGGTTTTGCCCTGCCTTGTCTCAATCACTTAGGCTACCTTCCGTGGGGCCACCACCACCACGGCCATGCTGAGCCTGATGATGACAAAAATAGGTGTGCGGCGCAGCGGCCCCACGGTAGGTAACATTTTAAAAGAAAAAAACTTATATTTGGGCGGCTGGGGCCCATGAATTTCAAAGTGATGGTCCACAGCCGCCACTCAAAATAAGTTTTTATTTTTTTTTTATTTTCAATAAAACCAAACAAAATAACACACATTACAACTGTTTAGGACGTACATAATCAGCATCAAACCATCACATTATACAGTATAATTCTCCGTCCTCCCCCCTCCCACCCCACAAACTAGAACCGGCACACTCACGTCATCTATGGGAGCATTATCAGGTAGCGCAGGGCTTGTGCACTCATCAGAGTCCTCTGATTCCTTATTGTCTTGGTGAGGGTTTGCCATAGAGGTCACCAACAAGGGCCCTACTTCCTCCTCTCCCCCGCTAGTAACCGCTTCAAACCAAACTACGGATTCCGCCTCCGCCCATCTGAGGTGGTCCGTCCACCATAGCTCCACCATGGGTCTGTGGGCCGCCTTCCAAACCATTGCGATCCTGCGCTTGGCCAGGATGTAGGCTAAGTCCTTCATTTTGCTTATGTGCTTTAAATCCCGTGGCCTGGGAAAAATCCCGAGCATGCATGGCCAAGCTGATCCCACGTCCAGCTCCACTCCCCCACCAGCCAATTTAGTTTTAATCTCATCCCAAAATCTATACACCTCCGGGCAAGTACAGAACATGTGTAGCAGCCCCGCTTCCACTTACCCACACCTGGGACATTTCTGTGTAGCCGAGCCTCCACACCTTGCAATTTTCCCACGAGTCAAGTAAGCCCTGTGAGTGGCATACAATTGGAGTTGTTGGAGTCTCGCATTCCGGGATACCTTTTTATGGTACCTTTGGGCTCTCTCCCATTGCCCACCTGGCATGGGTCCTCCTACTTCCTCCTCCCAGTCCTGCCTCAATTGAAGCAGCTCCTTTCCTACCTTTGCTCTTAGAAGCTCATATATTCTAGATATCTCGTGCCCGCCCTCCGAAACATCATACATCGTTTCCAGGGAGGCATCAGGGTCATCCGCTAGCACTGTCTCCGGCCATCTCTCCCTTACCCGTTTCATGAGCCTAGCGTAGGTTATATACTGGCCTCTATGCACCCCTGTCTCTTCTTGCAACCTCTGAAATTCCAATGCCTCCCCTTCCCTCCATATGTCCCCAAGGGTGACCAGGCCCACCGGTTCCCAATATATACAGACCGCTTCGAACAGTTTTAAGTCGTTCCCACATAGTGCCACTAGCGGGGCCTGCTGAGAGAACGGCTCTATGTCACCCATCATTCTCCACATTCTGCGCCAAACCTCCCAGCCCAACCTTAACAGCCGCCCTCTTCCCACCAGTTTGTTCTTTTGTAACCACACCACTTTGTTCAAAAAGTATGAGGCAGAGTCTTTCCGCAGAAACCTGGCTTCCGCCGAGTCTTCAGTCGACAGCCATCTGGCCACATACAGCAACTGCCCCGCCAGATAATAAAGCTCAAAATTTGGCAGGCCTATGCCCCGCTTGTCACATGGGTTCTGGAGTTTCCACAGGGCCACTCTGTTCCTGGAGTTACCCCATATGAAGCCCCTGCACACGCTATGAAGTCTCACAAATAGGCTCCTGGGAATCAAAAACGGGACATTCTCAAAGAAGTGCAGGAATCTGGGCAGGACCACCATCTTAAGCAAGGCCACTCTCCCCATCATGGTCAGGGGCAATCTGGACCAAAACACCATGCTGTTCTTGACCCCCTCTATTGCTTTCTCTGTATTATGTTGGTGCTCCGCCTCGATCCTGTGGTAAATATTTACTCCCAAATACCTAAATGTCTCAGTCTGCCATGGTATCGGCAGGCTAGGCAGCCTCTGTAATGGGACATTCTTGTATCTATCCAAGGGGAACAGACTAGACTTCCTAGGGTTCACCGATATGCCCGAGAGGGTGGCATATCGGTCCATCACCTCTAGCACATACTGCAAGTTCTCCTTCAGATAGCGCAGATAAAGGAGCATGTCATCTGCGTACAGCGATACCAGGTGTCTACCACTTACTGTACTAATCCCCACCTCCCCGTATTGTTGCCTCAGACATATTGCCAGCGGCTCTAATGCCAGAATGTATAGCATGGGCGACCAGGGGCATCCCTGTCTGGTACCCCTGCTGAGTTGCCAGGTATCTGAGATTATGGATCCTGTTTTAACTCTCGCCACCGGGGTGCTGTATAACAACTGGACCCACCTGATATACCCGGGTCCCATTCCGTATCCCCTCAGGGCTGCTTTCAACCAAGGCCATTGCACCGAGTCAAAGTCTTTGACCGCGTCTAGCGACACGATGGCCAGCTCACCTGTATCTTCCTCAGTGTGGTCAATGATGTGCTGTAGCCTCCTATGGTTATCTGTGCTGTTCCTGCCGAGGACATATCCCGTCTGGTCTGGGTGTACCAGCTTACCGATCACCCTCTTCAGCCTATTGGCCAGCACTGCCGTAAGTATTTTGCTGTCCTGATTCAGCATGGACAAGGGTCTGTAAGACCCACACTCCGCTGCCGGCTTGCCTGGTTTTAGGAGTGGGATGATCATCGCCTCGCGATGGGACAATGGCAGTTCCCCCTGCTCATAGGCCTCGTTGAACATAGCAAGCAGTGGCTGAAGCAGCTCCTGTTTGTATGTCTTGTAAAACTCGCTCGGCAACCCGTCGGTCCCGGGTGCCTTACACGTGGGCAAATGTTGGATCACCACCTCCAGCTTTTCCGAGGTGATAGGCGCGTCTAGTTCCGCGCCCTAGGTCATCCAGGGTGGGCAGCTCTATGTCCTCTAACGTGTTCAGTATGTCTTGGCTCCTATCCTCCCCTGCGTCCTCATATAAGTGTCTGTAAAACTTGAGGAACTCCTCGTTCACCCCCTCCTGGGTATTACAGATGCGACCTTCCTCATCCCTTATCTCACTGATCACTGTGCGGGGGGTCTCACTCTTATACAGCCAGGCCAGCAATCTGCCCGGCTTATCGCCCCCTGCGTGTAGCCTCGCTGTATATTTCTTGTAATTTAGTCTACATAGCCTATCCCAGAGTCCACTGCAGGTTAACTGTAGGTCTTTTATCTTATCGCTATTCTTTCGGGCGGTATCCTCATGTCGCGTGAGGCCCTCCAACTCCCTTTCTGTTTCCTGAAGTTCCCTTTCAATGCCCCCCTGGAGCCCTTTAGATTTCGAAATGGCTACTCCACGCACCACCCCCTTGAACTCCTCCCATACTGTTCCAACCGAGCGCACACTGCCCATGTTTATATCAAAATATTCCTCGATGGCCTCCCTCAAGTCCTCCCGGAACCCCTCATCTTGTAATGCCTTAGTCCTAAGTCTCCATGTCGGAATCCGCGCTCTGGGGGGTTGGTGTCGCCACTCTACCACCAAAGGCGAGTGGTCAGATAGTATCCGGGCCTTGTATTCCGCTCCCACCATTTCTCCCGCTATCTCAGCCGCTACGAACACATAATCTAGCCTCGTGTGCAGGTAATGTGGTGCTGCATAGTGCGAGTATTGCCTATCCATTGGATGCAAACTTCTCCACACGTCTTTTAGGCCTAGACCTTTTAACAATGTCCCCAGTGCTTTGGCCGCTGGCGCCGGCTTCCCCGCTTTGTCGGCTGACCTATCCATTTTGGGATTCAGGGTGCAATTAAAGTCCCCTCCCCACACCACCGCACCCCCAACCAGGGGGCTAATTTTGCTGTAGAGGGGCCTAAAATAAGCCGCTGTATCATGATTGGGGGCGTACAGATGTATGATATGTACTTCCCTGTTCTCCAGGAGTCCTGTCACCCCCACCATTCTGCCCTCTGGGTCTACCGTTGAGCTAAGCACCTGGAGCGGCACGTTGCGTGCCACCCAAGTGATAACCCCTCTAGCGTCCGCAGAATACGTAGCCCCCACAACATGTCCCCTCCATTTTCGCCTGACAACCTCCAACTTCTCCCTTGTGAGATGAGTCTCCTGCAACAAGGCCACATCAATGTGCATCCTTTTTAGATACAGCATCACTTTGTTACGTTTCAGATAGCTGTTAAGGTCCCGTACATTCCAGGTCACAATTCTGAGGTTACCCGATGCCATCTACTCGGTTTGTTCCCAACCCACCTCTCCCTTCAATGCTTCCCTTGATGGTTTGTTTTCCGGCTCTCCCCCTTCTCCCCCTCAACAGTTTCCCCCCTACCTGTTCCCCAACTCCCATCCACTGCACAAAACCCAGCCCCTCCCCCCACCCTGCCCTACCCCAACAAATGCCCAGCTCCATCCCTGGATCTCAGGCCCACCCGTGTCTGGTCCTGTCCCGTCGCAGAGGACATGGGCCCCGCGGGGCGTCACCGATCTAACAGTGACCTAACTAAGTATATTACTATTGGGTACAAAGGATGCCTCTCAGGAGCTCCCAGTCGTCTATTTTAGGATTGGTGCGTCCAGCGGGTCCAGCCAGTTGATACTACAACACACTCCCCACAAGCTTAATACAACTCTATAATCAAGTCCCAATGTCTTGGCCATGTCACCCTAGGTGCCACAGCCGTCTGCTACTTATCTCCTGCAGCCCCCATCTGGACATCCGGTTCCTGAGGTCGGCCCTGCATGTTCAGCCAGTCCATTGCCTCGGTCTGCGTCTCGAAAAAAAGGGATCTGTTCTTATAAAACGCCACTCAAAATAAGTTATTTCTTTTAAAACCTACCTTCTGTGGGGCGGGGCCCCAGCCACTGGCCCCACGGAAGGTCAGGTTTTCAAAGAAAAAAGTAAAAGACATACTTTTGGGCACAATCCACAGGCCCGGCTGCCCGCTGCAAAGTCATCCGACTTAGTCTACAGCAGACGGCAGCCCCTGGTCACAGAAATTGGCCTGGGCCTGGCACTGACTGCAGTCAGAAGCACACTGCACACAGGTCACACAGACAGAAGCCCGGGTGGATGGGGCCCTACTGGGGTCCTGACTCCTGGGCAGTCAAGACACCACCAGGGGGACCATGCCGCCGCCCGGGCACCGACCTGGGCCTTCCTTGCCTGATCACTTGACTGTGACAGGCTCAGGCTGCACCGCACGCAACAACAAGTGAATTACCTGCTTTGCCGGCTGGGACTTGGTCTCCTGTCGGGCCTCAGGGTGGGTGGGGGGGCGGGTGCGCACTCTGGCACCCACACAAATGAAAAAGCAGGCAGAGAGGGGGCCCCAGGAAGCCACTAGGCCACACCGTGCAGTGCAGCTGGGCAGGCTCTCTCTCTCACAAGTCAGGACTGATGATGCCACGCCTCGACACCTTCACTTCACAGTAACTCGTGAAATGAAGGTGGCGCTGTGCTGCTGCACATTCTGTGTTACTATACAGAATGTATCAAATACTGCATAGTAACAACAGAATGGTAGTTTTCATTGGCTGTTGTTTGTAACAGTTTGTTGTTCGTTGCTATTGCTGGCCCCTCCCAGGCCCAGCCAGCCATGCAAGCACGAGAGAGATCGAGATCAGAATGACAAATCCCAATGATTTATAATCGAAGCAAAGCGCTGGCCCCGCATGAGTTCCGGTGCCCAAAAAAGAGTGCCGGTGTTGGCCACTGGCAACCACCCCCACAAATTAAGCACTGGGCCTCCCTCTGGAACAGCCTCCCTGCCACTCTAAAACTTGAGAAGAACCATCTCCGGTTCCGGAAGCACCTCAACCTTCCTCTTTTCTTCTGCCTTCCCTCCCCCTCTCCCCTGCTGATCTGTTCTCTCTTGGCACCTTGCACCTTGCCACCCTCTGTCCTCCGGACCCAGGTACCTTCTCACCCTGCCACCCTACTGCACTGCCTCCGGGTTCGCCCCTTGCACTGGGGTCTGTATCTGTACCCATACACCCCCCCCTTTTTCTTCCTGCACTTATCAGGCCTACCCTGTCTGCTGCCTTAACCTAGCACTTGCAAATTGCTGGCTGCACTACCACTGTTTGTTGCATTTATCATTTATTTATTGTTATTTATCTGTTTCTCCCCTGCTTTGCACTTTCCACTTCTCCCCCTTCCATGCACTTTTCCCCTCCCCCTCTCCCATGCACTTGTGCGTTCTCAATGTCACTGGGCCTAGTAAGATCGCTGTTTTGTTCTCCCATGTTCCCCTCCCTTGCCTTGTCACGCTCTGAAACACTTGTGCACAAGCGCGATGGAAATAAAATATCAATATCAATATCTGCAGGTGTTTCTTTAATTTAAACGTCCTGCGTAGTTGAGTGAATGGACAACAAGACCACCAGTCACTATTCGCATTACTGTTGATTCTCACTGACTCTTTACTCCTCTTCTTCGTCCCAGTACTTAAAGCTTTCTGGAAATTGAAGTCCAAAGTATCACCATAGTGTTTGAAGTTATGTTGGTGCATACTTTTATCTACACAGCAATCATCATCAACATTAGATGTCAGATGAGTTTTCAGAGGAGTTATGTACATGTGAAGGATGAATAAAGTTCTGCTTAAGATGTTTAACAGAAGTAGACTTTAATACCTCACAATTAAAGGGCTCTGAATAATGACAGCAGGCCATTAGAAACTCTGGGATTAGGATTTCTTCTTCACAGTCAAGGGAAAAATACTGCGTCTCCCTGTCAGAGCCATCGCCTACCATTTACAGCCATCTCCTTCCATGTGATCCACCCTCAGAATACCACCACCAGGGCCAGGATCAGGTATTGGCTGCCTTCCCCAGGCCACATGGGAGGAGACTTTAGGCTGGGGTTCAGTGATGACTCTGCAGGATTCATCACATCATTTATCCTTCTCATCCTGACAAAGTTCATAAAATATTTGGAGTAATATCTCCAAAGTTAAAGGCCTGTCCTTGGCCCACTTCACTCTCTATACTTCAGCTCTTGGCTCCCCGATCTCCTCTTACGGCTTTGCATATCAATTCTTTGCTGATGACACTCAGATCTTCTTCTCCTTTCCCTCCTTTTCCGAGGAGCTGTTATTCCCTTTTTGACTCACACAGAAAGGTGTACTCTCCTGTCAGGTATAATTCTCCTGACCTGAGATAAATCAGTGAACTCCCACTGGCAAACTTGTAGTTTGCTGCCGGTCCGGAAAAATTGCCATTCACGGAATACCAGCAAATTTACCTGCAATTTACAGAGACCGGCAAACGTATAATGACCTCCATGTTTTAGTCTCAAACCATATTCCTACAACATATACAATTTAATAGCAGGCAGCTTGATGAGGCTCAAGGCCCATCACACCGAGATATAGGTTTCCTAATGCACTGTACAGAACACCATGCGATCCCTTAGGTCATGCTATTGGCATCTTAAAAAGAATTTGAATATACAGTACATACACAAGCGCTTATTTTCAGATTACCAATTGTGCACTTGGGTTAAGCCGAGAAACACCTCTGCCAAGAATGTGAATTACCTCCTGAACCTGGGGTTCATTTTACCTGTCTTTTATGCAGTGTGGGACTGATCTGAACAAGGTGTGTGTTAATTCCGGAAGAATGAAATACAAACCATTGAATGCCATGCCTGGAGGGACAGCCGATGCAGCGCCCATATAGAAATGCTTTCATTGAAAGTCTTTTGTGCTGTATTGTGTTTCTGAGACTGCCTGAGAGAGCGCAGGTACACAAAATTGAGATTGCTAGTGTGAGTTATCACGCATGCTAGACAGATACACGGACAGAGGCAAATGCATTATACAGTGCCCACTCTTTTTGATTTTTTGGCAAATTCAAACAATGTAATTATTTGCATTTAAAAAAAAAATCCGACACAACCACAGGCAATCTCACTTATACCGTAATGTTGTTTCCGCAGACTCACCACCACAAAAAACAAGCATTTTAAAAAATAACAGTTTTGACTTTTGTGTAGGTGTGGGATAGGCGTTTGCCAGGCATTGCTGTAACAGTACCACGTGCCTGGAAGATACATATTTAATACCAATTCAACGCCCAAACTGTTGGAATTGGCAAATATGTTTTTGAATCAGGAATTCGGTGCAAAGAACAGATGGGAGGGCACGCTTGTGTAAAAGTGGAAACTAGCTGTAGGACGACATTACTTATACATCATGTGGTTGTAGACACACTTGGTTTAAGACTTATAATTATTACACTAGGAGCTGACTGCGGCAATTGACAGGTTACCTTTTGAAGTGGTTTGGTGGGGATTGGCTGTAAAAGGACTGCACAATTGAGTGAGAACCTGAAAAGGTACCAAATGAAAGGAGCACAGAGAATGCAGTGGTTTCATTTGTGCTTCCTTCAGAAATGTGCAGGTCACCTTATTTTCAGGAGGGGCAGAACAGTGGTGTAAAGATGTGCTGTGCGTCCCCCTTATATATAGATGGGACATTTTCGGGCCTGACTCTGTGAAATGCTTGAAAAAAAACATGTTTCAGACCTGGTTGGATAATGGAAATGCAAGTGACAGGCGCGGCTTAAACAGTGGCTCTCACACTTAAAAAAGAATAATGACTGGGTCAGAAGGGACCCTGTCATGATTTGTGCCTCCGCCTGAACCTGAATTTGTGAAGCACTTTTAAATCACACAGAAACACCCCGTGATATGCGTAAATGCACAAAGTGCTAAAAAAAGGCATCTGAATATGCGCATGTAAGATGCGCTCATTCAGATACCCATTGAGAATGAGCCTGCTATTTTTTTTGGACAAGTCGTGAGGTGCAATTGCGTATCTCATCACTTGCGCCCAAAACATTTAGCAAATTTGGCCCATTGCCTTTAGCATACACATGGACATGGATGTTCACTCGGTGGGGACTTTTAGGGAGAGTTCTCAAAATGTGCTAATTCCTCTCTACCTCAGAGACCCTCAGCTCTTCTGCTGAAGTTTGCGACTCTGTACTTTTTAATTCTGTTTGTTTTCTGTGTTTATTTCTTTGGTTATGGAGTTTTAAAGGATAGTTCCGGGACTTTTTTTTTATTGTCCCTACGGGTCGGCCATGTGTTTGTAAGCATAAATCGGTAGATCGTAGGAAACTTTCCTATGGACCTTACCCGACTTTTCGCCCATTATCGCACTCGAAATCAGCCTCCATTTTGTGATAATCCTATCATTCCGCCGCATCGACCTGGCTCACCTGCCTTTGCGGCACTAAATCAAATCCCCCGCCCCTGAGCCTGACATCAGCAGACGCGTACTGCCCATTTCAAGCACGTCTCGTGTCAACAATCGCTGCGCCTCAGCTATTGACGTGTTGCCATGGAAATGGCAGGACGCCTCTTTCCCCAATAAGTATAAACAGACCGTTTCACAACACACAGCAGCAGATTTTCGATTCCATTCCTCTCTCTGTGTTACTTTGAGTATTCTGTGACTCGTTTCAGTGCTCTGGTCAGCTACCTTCGCCGCTTGTAGCCCGTGTGAACACCTGTACCATCTCTGT
Organism: Ambystoma mexicanum; assembly: GCF_040938575.1. Lineage (NCBI taxonomy): Eukaryota > Metazoa > Chordata > Amphibia > Caudata > Ambystomatidae > Ambystoma > Ambystoma mexicanum. The sequence goes on from NC_090939.1 coordinate 283,002,710, forward strand.
AAATTATTTTACTATCTTTACCGCACAATGGCCACAATAATGCCGTATATGTACGAGCCCGAGTACACCGAGGAAGAACTACTGGAAAGTCAAGCACGCGAAAACGATGGGGATTCGGACGGCAGTTGGGAGGACCAGTCAACGGATGAAGAGCCTGGACCATGTCGCATGGACGGCGTCTCCACCTGGTGCACGTGCAATCGGTGCGAGCTAATGCCAACTGAGGAGGAGAACTGCTGCTGCCGTGAAAATTCCGGGTGCTTGGCCTACATTTCGGAAAGCGAGCAAAGTCTGCAGGAAGGCGAGCAAAGTCCGCAATGCATCACCGAGCTGCCAGAGTTCAGGGAAGCCTGCCTCTCACGGACCGTGTTGAGGATGATGATGGTGCTTATGCACGAACTTCGCGGCACTGTTCGTCCGCGTAATCCGAGTAACGAGTAAGTATACTCTGTTTGTGATGTCAGTGATGCCACCACTATTTCATGGTCGTCTCCCACATATAAAATTACATTTACATATCATTCGAACGCATGTAAATTTGTTCCATATAGTGCATTTTCTAGATATAATTTTTTTCTAAGAAAAATGACATGTGTTACCTGAATCGACATTGATAAGAAAGTTTGGTCAGTTTAATACAGTTTGCATCTTTTTTTTTCACAGGTGGTACAGGCTGGTGGCCTATCGCTGCTTCACTTGGTGGCTTCACGGGAGGCTCGGACACCGCGTTCGGAGAGTAATACCTGCCTGTGCGGTACTTGCCATTAGACAACATTTCCCCAGTGACAGTGGACAATACCGCGGATTTTCCCTCGATGTGCTGCAACCTCAACTTTACAATGTGTAATGTTTATTATTTATGTTTAATTAAAATCTAAAATAAAGCCCAACATATATTTTAACAATGGTTGTTTTGATTTTTTAAATGAATCTAGTGTATATTCTCCTGGGAGGGTGAGGTATTTATAAACTCACCCCCCTGCATTCCATGTAGTAGATCCTGCAGCCATCCTCTTACATTCAGTTAGATGGCCTCTCCTTGGTGAGGCCCTGCGGCAAACTGGTCTTGTCTGCACGACCACCGCCCCGATCCACCCCCCGCCCTATCAAAGGCAGTTCGCACCGGGGTACTTGTGCTGGCAAGTGGAGCTGTCAGGGAGCGATAAAGGCCAAGAGGTGCCAAAGACCATGTACACTTCAAAGTGGTCTATAGAGCATGGGTTGTTGTTCCCATGTCTACCTACAGACCCCGTGTCTCCTGCCAAGCATCCCCCCTCACGCTGGACGGCCCCCTGCAATCCACATAAGTGTGTCTCCATTCACGAGTCTTCCTGTGTCTTGTCTGCACGACCACCGCCCCGATCCACCCCCCGCCCTATCAAAGGCAGTTCGCACCGGGGTACTTGTGCTGGCAAGTGGAGCTGTCAGGGAGCGATAAAGGCCAAGAGGTGCCAAAGACCATGTACACTTCAAAGTGGTCTATAGAGCATGGGTTGTTGTTCCCATGTCTACCTACAGACCCCGTGTCTCCTGCCAAGCATCCCCCCTCACGCTGGACGGCCCCCTGCAATCCACATAAGTGTGTCTCCATTCACGAGTCTTCCTGTGTCTTGTCTGCACGACCACCGCCCCGATCCACCCCCGCCCTATCAAAGGCAGTTCGCACCGGGGTACTTGTGCTGGCAAGTGGAGCTGTCAGGGAGCGATAAAGGCCAAGAGGTGCCAAAGACCATGTACACTTCAAAGTGGTCTATAGAGCATGGGTTGTTGTTCCCATGTCTACCTACAGACCCCGTGTCTCCTGCCAAGCATCCCCCCTCACGCTGGACGGCCCCCTGCAATCCACATAAGTGTGTCTCCATTCACGAGTCTTCCTGTGTCTTGTCTGCACGACCACCGCCCCGATCCACCCCCCGCCCTATCAAAGGCAGTTCGCACCGGGGTACTTGTGCTGGCAAGTGGAGCTGTCAGGGAGCGATAAAGGCCAAGAGGTGCCAAAGACCATGTATACTTCAAAGTGGTCTATAGAGCATGGGTTGTTGTTCCCATGTCTACCTACAGACCCCGTGTCTCCTGCCAAGCATCCCCCCTCACGCTGGACGGCCCCCTGCAATCCACATAAGTGTGTCTCCATTCACGAGTCTTCCTGTGTCTTGTCTGCACGACCACCGCCCCGATCCACCCCCCGCCCTATCAAAGGCAGTTCGCACCGGGGTACTTGTGCTGGCAAGTGGAGCTGTCAGGGAGCGATAAAGGCCAAGAGGTGCCAAAGACCATGTACACTTCAAAGTGGTCTATAGAGCATGGGTTGTTGTTCCCATGTCTACCTACAGACCCCGTGTCTCCTGCCAAGCATCCCCCCTCACGCTGGACGGCCCCCTGCAGACCGCATAATGCCACGACATATACACGTCATTCATTCACAAACACACCCCTGTTTCGAATTCTTTATAACCCACTTCATATTTCTAATGAGAACTTCTTTGCGCTTTGCTAGTCAACCCGTGAAGGTGCTGGTTATCTGCTCTTCGTCTCTGTGAACTTCCGTGACCACTTTGAGCAAACTCGTCAGTTTGCAACCTGTGAACTGCTCCCTGTTCTACGACAAGAAACTACTCTGATCCCTGCATCTAACTGTTTGTTCGTCAAGGTAAGTCCATGTACCATAATCATTTTGCGTCCAATTTTTTAATTTATATCTATTTGCTAGTAGTCATCAAATTGCATCCATGTTTTCTTTTCGTTCACGACAGTACATGCAAGGAACTAGTCACATGTTCTGAGTTTAGTCAAATTACTTTTTCTATTTTTTGAAAGTTATTGAAATACTTATCCGCATGTGAATAACGTGTATAGTTCCAAGAACCAAAACGGACCTTGCATTGAACCTTTTATGTGTCATTTAATGTTTTAACACATTGGTATTCATAGAGATTTGTTGATCTTTACTTTTCAGAACTTTCCATAATGCCTGCCTGTTCCATTGGCGGTTGCCCTTCGAAGACCCATAACAAATCTGAAGGTACTATAATGCATGTTTTCCCTAAGACAATAGATCAGATAAGAGAATGGGTCCGATATTGCGGATATCCAGCCTCTGAGATAGAAAGTAGAGTCCTAGAAGTCTTTGCGGACAAGAGGGGTGATCGATACCGCATCTGCAGCAGGCACATTAGCCCAGACATGTACTCCACATCATTGCTAATAAGGACGAAAACACCGCGAGCGAGGCGAAAATTGCTCTCAACCGCTATTCCCACTCTATTCGTCCACATCCCTCCACTGGTGAGTCAAGTTTACGTATTTATCTCTCGGCATTGCGGTAGTGTGTAGCATTAGCTAACAATAATTTCCCCATTTATGTATCCACTCAATATGAAGGCTGAAGATTCTCCATCCGTGTCGTTATTGCAGTCATCAGCCACTTCAAGCGCCTATCGGGTAATCTTACTTAGCTATTCTGACACTGACTTGTTTTAGGCATGTAAATCAATAGTTTTAATTGATCGTGTAATTATTTTACCTAATGGTACACCACAGTACTCGTCCTCTAGTCTTTGTTTTCAGTTATAATTATTGTTATCCAAAATAATGCAAGTACTGTCTTTCAGGGAGATGCTGAGGAGTCCAACGCATTGACGACAACCGTAGATGTCACTCAGATGCTCGAGGTACGTTTCCGGACAGTTCCATCGATGGAGATCATCAGATCTTGCATTCTTGTAGCGTGATTGTTACACACAATGTTTCTTTCGTTTTTAGCCATTGGTATGTCCTTCTGTCGTCGCCCTCCTATGTGTCTTCTTTTTTCAATATTGTGTTCATTACTAATGAAAGTCCTATGTTTCAGGGAGTCGATGGAGCATTAGTCCAAGAGGAAGGGGGAGCATGCAGTTACGGGTCGGCGCAACAGCTTGCAGAAGTGTGCACCGCAGTTACAGCGTCCCTTGATGTTCTTATGCATTTCGAGGTATGGATACTGACAGATCAATCATGCGAGATCAAATGACGTGATTACATCCGCTATACTTCCTTCTTTATTAACGCAAGTACTATGTTTCAGGGAGCTGACGGAGCTTCTTCAACAAGAACATCACCCCTAGTAGTTGATGCAGATCTCTGGGTGGTGACACTTCCAACGATGGAGCAAATCGAATCATATTTGGATATCCATTATTTATTTTAGACAACTGATCATTTGTGCAGGTCTATTTAGATGAGCCGTTGACGCCTGCAGAAAGTTTATGTTCTTTTAAACAAAATAGAAAACCATACTAATGCAATTACTGTGTTTCAGGGAGTTGCTGAAGCGTCATCTTCAATAATATCATCAATGGAAGTCTATGCGGAGCCCGAGGTATGGATCTTGACAGTTCAATCTAACTAGATCAACAATGCGTGAACTATTGTCGTTTGAATGTTCTACACAATGCGTTCATTCGTGTTTTGCTATTGAGATGTACGTATGGGTATTGGTCCCCAAGTACATTTTGTGTTTTCAATATTATTATACATACTAATGAAAGTTCTATGTTTCAGCGAGTCGATGGAGCCTCAGTGAGTGATGGATGTGCTTATCATGAAAGTATAGTCGTTGCAGCGCGAGAGGAAGTGGAGACATGCACACACGAGTCGGAGCAACAGCGTCCAGATGTTGAAGTTCGAGGAAAGAAAGTTTCAAAGAAAAGAAAGCAAAAGAAGGTTAGTGTCCTGTTCACTATATTATGTTGTCTTTCACTGTCAATAGTTCAATACTGTAAGTTGTGTTTAAACTGAACATCCCTTTTCTAATCTGTCCTCTAGTTGCGAGTGGGTGTAAGAACTAGATCTACACAGACAGTGAAGCGAACGAGAGATGTTGCTTGTCAAACCTTTTGGCAGGGACTTGAGACTGGAGATGCATCGTGCCAATGGGAAGAATATGAAGTGATTGACAACGGAGCTATACCACCACCAGCCATTGATAGTGAATGTCCTCCTGGTAGTTTGGATGCAGTCGTAGATCAATTCACAGAATCCACACCCGCAAAAAATAAGAGCGCGCGAAAGTTGAAGACATTGTTTTTTTCTCCCATCTCCGGACAAGGAACAGATGTTGCAATGGAAGAGAATGAAGTGGACGACAATGAAACACCATCAATATCACTCAGCATAGCGGAAGACGATATCAGAGATTGTACCTTTCATGCGAGTGACATGTCCTCAACGTTACAGGCCGAACCAGCTGGGATGCAGAGTGACAGTATAAGGAAAGAGGCCAAATTCATTGTATTCGATAGCTGTTTGATGGATATTATTATGATGATGAAATGTGGGCATTGGGTTGGTGGGGAAGTATGTGGGGAGCCATTGATTAATGTGACTCGTGCAATTCGAGGCACTAACCTTAAAATACATGCCACCTGTACACAATATCATCCGTTCGCATGGTCTGCACAACCCATGCTGGGGCAACTGCCAGCAGGCAATCTACTTTGTGCAGCGGCCGCACTTTTTAGTGGTTCAAGTTTTAAAAAGTTACAGTATTTCTTTCAGTTTGTGGGAATCCATTTCATTGCGAAAAGTCAGTTCTACAAATACCAAACCGATTATCTATTTCCAGCCATCAGCGAAGCTTGGAGAATGGAAAAAATGTCAATGGAAAGTACATTCGCGGGCAAACGCTTCAGGCTAGCCGGTGATGGACAATGCGACAGTCCAGGATTTTCAGCCAAGTACTGCACCTACCACTTTCAGGACATGGAAAGTAAGAAAATTGTGAGTTCGGTGGTCGTGCAGGTGTCACAAAGTACATCCTCAGTGGCCATGGAGAAAGTTGGCTTTGTAGCATCATTGCAAGAACTACAATCGCGGGGAATGGTGATCGACCTGATAGCCACGGACAGACACGTTTCAATTGCCAAGACAATGAGAGAACAGTACAAAAATATAAATCACCAATTTGACGTTTGGCATCTTGCAAAATCAATCAATAAAAAATTGTCGGCTGCAGGAAAAAAAAAAGATATGCAAGGTATTTCACAGTGGTCCAAGTCAATCAGCAACCATCTTTGGTGGAGCTCAAAAACATGTGAAGGGTCGTTGGAAATTCTACTGGAAAAATGGCGGTCAGTAATGTTGCACTGTAGCAACGTACATCGATGGTCGACAAATGAGCATTTCCACAAATGTGAACATGGCCATTTGTCCACAGAGGAGGCACGGAAGAAGAAGTGGTTGATTCCTTCATCACCCACTCACAAGGCCATTGAAAAGATTGTATTTGATAAAACTATAACAAGAGATTTGAGGGGACTCACGGAACTCTGCCACACAGGAGATTTGGAGGTGTTCCACAATATGTGCCTAAAGTACAGGCCCAAAAGATTGCATTTTGGCATGGAAGGCATGATAAATCGGACTCTTCTAGCGGTCTTGGCACATAACCATAATGTTGGCCGTCAACAAAGTAGGACGACCGGAACTTTAGGGACGCTTCGCTACAATAAGGCCTTCACTAAAAGAAGTAAACAATGGGTGATCAAACCAGTGTTTGAGGATATGCAATATGAGTTTATTGAGAGACTTATCGTAGATGTCCTCGATAGGCACATACATGGAGTGGTGAACGAACCTATGCAGGGGACAACTGCATTGCCACCCAACATTGCCTCTGTTCCATGTCCACCTAAAGCAGAGCTCATTGAGAAATACACATCACGGTTTAAATGATTGTAATTCGATTGTCTGTTCTCTCGAGTCTCCTCATGTTGCAGGCCCATTGCAATTAAACCAAACAGTAATATAAATCATTTTTACAAAAATTATAGAATGTTTCCGTATTACAAACACATGGCCGACCCATAGGGACAATAAAAAAAAAGGCACGCAGACAAGATGCCCTTACACTAACTGGAGCTAACTAGAAATGTGTGCTCGCTCAAAGTGAAGGTCAGCTGCTTTGATGTTTTGCTCGGGTGGCGGAACGGCCCACGACCCAATATAAGGTTCTATTGTGATTTGACCTTGACAGGCCGGGACCATCCTGAAAGACTAAGAAAAGATAATGAATAAAATTTCAGAAACGAAACGATGAGCCACGTTCATTAGAAGAAGTAACGTCGGCAAAGAAGGAGTGGTGTTTCGGGTCTGCCCTACACAGAGACACAATGGAAAATGCAAATATAATGTAAGTAACTTTTGATGAGTTTATACCGCAATTTCATTACTATACAGTGGCTTTAAAGACGGGTTCAGTTGTACTTGTTCGTTCTATGTGGCATAGTGTTTTCTACCGCGCACTATCTGGAGGAGAAACATCTGCTTTTACTGAAGCACCTCAAAACCTTCCTCTTTGCTTCTGCTTTCTCTCTCCCTCTCCCCTGCTACAACTGGTCCACTGTCTGCGACCTCGGTCCTGGGCCCTTCCACTCTCCACCTGCACTGCCTCCCTGTCAACCCCTGCACTGGGGGACTGTCTCAGTATCCTACAGCCCCCCCTTCCCAGCACTTGTTCTGCACTTACCTTGCACTTGCCACCAGCTGGCCCTATTTATTTATTATTTTATGCTACTTACCTTGTACTCCACTCCCCCCCCCCTCCATGCCTCGCCACGCCTTTAAACACTTGTGTACACCCAGTAGCGCTGTCCTCGCTATGAAATGAATAATTTTAATAAGGATCTGATGGTGAGACTAATTTCATTTTTTATGTTTTTAGGTACATCATTCACTACTGTCTGTGTCACGAGTACCAGACACCGGCGGACGGCTTCTACAGCCGCCAGTTGCTTCTCCGCGTGAACAACGTTACCACCCTGACCATTTTATGGGACGATCGCCAAGTACAAGTATGCCCTTACGCGGTACTAACGGTTAGATGCAACATACCTACCGTTGTGGTGGCCTAGTGCCTCGTTGTTGGAACAGCCATGCGATTATCAGTGCGACCTAAGAGCTTATTTTTATCGTAAACCAACACCCTGTGTACTGCACACGAACATCGCTTCCCTCAAGACGAACTAATTTGGATCGAGAGCAAAGAAAAATGCAAATCGCTGAATATTCTCTAAACATTTGATGTCCAATAAACGTACTTTGCCAAATGTACAATCTTGCCGTTTGCTTTTAAACCACGGTTTCACATTCCGAATTGTGGCGCTGTATTGTGAGATGCTCTAAGACCCTGTGTACAGCAAAGGACCATCGCGTTCCTCAATACGAACTTTTTGGAACATGAGCAAATAAAAATGCAAATCGCTGAATATTCTCTAAACATTTGATGTCAAATAAATGTACTTTACCACATTTACAATCTTGCGGTTTGATTTCAAAGTACAGTTTCATATTCCGAATTGTGGCGCGCTGTATTGTGAGCTGATCTGTGTTGATTTCCGGGGTCTGTGTGGAGTCGCGTAGAAGACGCCTGGGCGCGTTTGCCTACGCAGCTCAGTCACGTCACGGATAGAGGCGGGGAATATGAATGTTTTGATAAAGTCTGTTTCAGGGGCGGGGGATTTGATTTAGTGCCGCAAAGGCAGGTGAGCCAGGTCGATGCGGCGGAATGATAGGATTATCACAAAATGGAGGCTGATTTCGAGTGCGATAATGGGCGAAAAGTCGGGTAAGGTCCATAGGAAAGTTTCCTACGATCTACCGATTTATGCTTACAAACACATGGCCGACCCGTAGGGACAATAAAAAAAAAAAGTCCCGGAACTATCCTTTAAACAACTCCATAGGCATCATCTTTTTTTATTTGTGTTACACAGCACCCTCAGTGCAGTGACACAGGGATGTCTTTTAGACTTCCAAAAAGTTTAAATACCTTCTCTGGGATAAACTACTGTTTCCCAGAGAATGTAAAGTTAAATTGACTTTACTAGTCTTTTTAAATTCCTAGACCTAGCACACAATATCTTCCTATAGAGTGCTGGAGGGGTTACCTAGTATCCCCTGTGTCTAGAAACTCATGTAGCAGTCAAATGCTACCCTTTCCTATCGAAATGGCTAGTGGCAGTGGTTTTACAATGAACTACCAGGATTTTTCCTGACTGCGAACAACGGTAGCTAAAAATCGCGGGAGCCGCGGGATTTCAAGATGGCCACCAGGGCAGCGAGACGTGCGTGAAGCCCTCTCCGCCCGGGCCGCCACGAAGAAGCTCAAGAAATCATGCCAAACAACTGAAAGAAGGTTGGATGTAGCCCCAAAACACATCGGACCTCCGGCGCAAGCGGCAGAGAGATCTGGACCCTGTGGACGCAAAAACACAAGGGTCCAGAGCGGAGAAGGGGAGACCGCCCCTCCCCCACTGCAGATAACTGGAGGCGCCTGCCGGGGGAGAGGCGGACGGCCAGGAAGAAACGTTCCACATCGGTGCGCAGCTGAGCGGGGACGCAGCGGATCACTCACGCGGGCAGCGGAGAGCCCCCCCGCCTCCTCCCCACAGCTACAGAGGAGGAGCGGGCTGCAAAAGGGGGCACCCTGACGGTAGAGACCCCACAGAGCCAGCAACCATCAGCGGCCCAGCGCTGGGAGCATAGGGACCATGACCCAGCGGACAAGCCCACGCAGGGGCTCAGAACGGAGGGGGTGGACTGCCCCCCCACGCCAAAGCACACGAGAGGCGCACAACGGAGGAGGCGCGGGCGGCCCAGAAGTAACCGGGCCGCACAGGAGCGCTGGAACGAAGGACTAACCGGCAGGGAGCAGTGGGACTCTGCCCCTCCTCCCCCGGAACCACCGAGGAGGAGCGGTCACACAGGGGGAAAACTCTGACGGCAGGGGTGAGGCCTACCTATGGCCTAGACTGGAGCCAGAGTGCAAGGCCAACAGCAAAGGACACAGAAGGTGAGCGCCCCCAGGCCCCACAGCCAGACAGGCACGGGGACATCCTACTCAGTGCAATTTTCCTCCTCCCCCGCAGTAAGCAAGCAAAACCGGCAATACAACACAAGCCCCTGCCACCCGATCCGACGTCCCTGAGAGGGGAAAGAGAGAAGGGGGACAAGAAGAGAGGTCTCCCCTCCTTGCTGTGGGCCAGACAGGAGGGGACTACGAAGAGGGGCTGGGGAGAGGGGCATCTCTCCTAAGATAGTTGGAGGAAGGCCTCAGCAGGAGTGGTAGATTGTGCCCAAAACAACCATCACCGAACACAATGCAGCCGCCCCCCTAACACGTCATTGGGCGTAGTGTGGTCAGCGGAGGGCACCCAAGGGGACCCAGTGACAGCCAAAAGGGATCATGTCAAAGGCTAAGGGGAAAGGGAACACGGCACAATCAAACCCTCAGAACACCAAACAGGATGCCAACATCCTCCAAATGTGGTCTGCGGATACCCCAATCCAAACCAGAGAGAAAGCACAGGAAGATCCCCTAGGAGAAGGCAATGTCCCAGTGGCCCTCCACCAGCCGCCCTCAAGGGAGGACATGCAAACTTGGTTCACGGAACTACAAGAGAAGTTCATGTCAACAGTGCAGGAGCAATTTGCCACGATGAGGAATGACATGAAGCACGTGGTACAGGACTTGAAACTAGACGTGGCCAAGCTGGAGGTGCGAACCGACATACTTGAAAGAACTCTCCAAACTACAGAAGAATAAACACAACAAATCAGTGAGACACAGTAACATTTGGTGAGACTAACCCACAATTTAGAGATACAATGCGAGGACCTCGAGAACCGCTCACGAAGATCCAACTTACGCATAAAAAACATAGCAGAGTCAGTTCAAGCCAAAGATCTGAAGAGGGCGGTCAAGGAGGTGTTCAGAGACATTCTGGAAGCACAAGACTCAGACGAAATAGGGATAGACGGAGTGCACAGGGTGGACCCGAAGAGAACAGGAGCGCCAGGGGAGAGACCGCGAGATGTGCGGTTGGCTCTCTCCTCATACCCACAAAAAGAACAAATCTTGAGGAGGGCTAGAGGGATCGACCACATAAGAATGAATGGGAAAGATATTCAGATATATCAAGCTCTGGCCCTAGTAATGCTGCAAAAAAGAAGAGAGATGGCCCCATTGGTCAAAGAACTCGTGGCAAGGCAAATCCGCTACAAGTGGACATTCCCCTTCGGGCTGCTGTTCACCTGGAAGGGCAAACAAAGAAAAGCAACCTCATGGGAGAAAAGCCTCCGTATGATGGGGATACAGGCAGACTGAGGGGAGGAAAGAGACACCAAAGCAAGGGGAGAGTATCAAAGAAGGCCAAGAGGATGGGAAACGGTTCGACAAAGAAAGAAGAACACAGGGAAAGAGTGCCGCAGGAGGTCGCCCATGGATGACTAACACAGAATGGGCCAGAACCGGAGGGCACTACGCGGGGACAGAGATAAGCCAGCCGGGGGTTATGAATGGACTGGGAATTCAGTGGCATCAAGAGAAGTTCGGCACAGGGGCCTGGGGCGAAACTCGGTCTTGGAATCCGGTAAGGACAGGGCGTAATGCAGGGTTTGGGACTCCCCGTGAAGTTATCCCCGAGTTTAAGGAGGGCAGGGGCGATAGGCGCAACGCCCTAGCATCCTTAGGAACCCAAGCCCTACTCGGGGGAAAGCTGTTTGGTTGGTTGTTAATAGTTGGGGGGGGTTATTGGGAGTGGGGGTGGTGGGGGGGACTTGGAGATTGGGAAGCATAATAAGTAGGGGGAACCAAAGACACTGGACTCGGGCATGATGCCATGGGGAAAATGTGAATCCTAACATACAACCTCAGGGGCCTTAACTCCCCAGTGAAGAGGATAAAACTGGAGAAAATGCTTAGGAGGGATAAGGCGGATGTTTTACTACTTCAAGAGACACACATCAGAGCCCAGGACAAGCAGAAAGCACACATAAGGGGGTAGAGGATCTGGGCCCAGGCAAATGCAGCAGAAAAAAAAGCAGGAGTGCTGATACCGATAAAAGATGGAAGGGACACCAGCCTAGTAGACAAGCACATAGATAAAAGTGGGAGGTGTGCTTTTGTCAACACTGTGATAGATGGACACCGCCTAACCCTGGCATCAATCTACGCTCCGTAGAATGTGGGACAAGATGGCTTTCTGAGGGATACGCTAGGGAAGCTAGAAGACTTTGCAAAAGGAGAGGTGATCATGGGGGTAGATCTTAACCTGGCATGGCATCCATAGATAGACAGAAGTTCGGGGGGCTCCCAGGGACAAGGGGCACCATCGAAACGTCTCAGGCAGAAGATGGAACACTTATCCCTATATGATGTGTGGAGGGAAATAAAAGGCGACCAGAAGGGATACACGTATTTCTCGCATGTACACAACACAATGTCAAGAATAGATTACTTCTGGGTGTCAGTGGGACTAATGGGGAAGATACAAGGAATGGAAAAAGGGTCCATCTCATTGTTGGATCACGCTCCCCTTTGGATGGAGGTGAAATTACCAGGAAAGAAAAATGACCTCTGGCGGTGGAGGCTTCCTCAAGACCTGTGCCAAGACCCTGTGGCGGGAGAGTCAATTAGGGGGATGGTGGACGAATATTCTGAGCAAAACGACACAGGGGAGGTACCACTGGGAACGGTCTGGGAGGCGTTCAAGGCGGTAATCTGAGGAAAGATGATTGTTTTGAAGGCCTCGAAGGACAAACAGAGGCACATATTGGAAAAAGAGCTAGAAACCACAATAGCGGACATACAGGAGAAAATTCTGACACAGCCCACCCGGTCCTTAAGACACACACAGGCCAACTACAGATGCTTTGCACCAAAAATGCAGAGAAATCACTACTATACCTCAAACAACGATTCTATATTAAGTCTAACAAAGCAGACAGATTCTTAGCTAGACAGCTACGTGAAAAACAAAAGGGAATGACAATCAAAAACATTCGAAACACACAAGGTGAGCAATTGACACGCACATACGACATGGGAGAGGCTTTTAGGGAATTCTATCAAAACCTGTATACCACGGACTCCCCTGATAGTAACACACAAGACACCTACCTACAGACCCTCCCCATCCCACAAATATCGGAAGAGGATAGGTTAGCACTGGAGAGCCCGATAAGAGAAGAGGAGGTAAAAAGGCAATAGCAGACCTCCCACTCGACAAAGCACCCAGCCCAGACGGCTTCACAGCCCCTTTCTATAAGAAATATGCGGATAATCTAATCCCATTCTTAACCAGACTCCTAAATTCATTCAAGGATAGTGGAACGTGACCCCAACAATGAACGAAGCAAAAGTACTAGTCTTCCACAAAGTAGGGAAAGATCCAACATACCCTGCTTCATATCGGCCAATAGCCCTGATAAACTTAGACTCCAGGATATACACAAAAGTCCTGGCAGCAAGACTGCCTCTGCTCCTGCCCAACCTGATAAATCTTGACCAATCGGGCTTTATACCGGGTAGACAGACACACGATAACCTCAGATGGCTTATACACTTAGTAGGAAAGACGGGCATCAAACACACTCCAGCACTGCTGCTATCGGTGGATGCCGAGAAAGCATTTGACCGGGTAGAGTGGTCACTCCTGTTTAAAACCCTAAAACGTATGGGATTTGGGGATCAATATACAGCAATGATAAGAGCCAACTATAATTCTCTGGCAATTAGGATCGCCATCAATGGCGAGGTCACGGGAAGGGTAGACATCTCAAGGGGCACAAGGCAGGGCTGCCCACTCTCCCCTCTTTTATATGCCATATTTTTGGAACCTCTCCTAATTAAAATAAGGGAATCCACTCACATTAAGGGGATAGAAATGGCAGGCACGCAGCACAAAGTGATACCCTATGCCGACGACATGCTAATAGCCCTTGAACCGAGGGTGGCCAGGGCGGTCCTCACTGCACCCACTCGGGTGGGAGGGATGGCCCTCCCCACTTTCAAAAATATTACCAGGCGGCACAACTTAGGGTGCTACGGGAATGGATGGGGGACGATCCACAACCAATCTGGGTGACACAGATAGGGCAGTCGCAAGAACCCCACTGGTGGAACTTCTGTGGAAACCAAAACAACATAGACACCTCAACCTTCGCATCAGCGAAATCATGAAGACCACATTAGAGGCCTGGGACATCCAAACGCAAAAGGGTACATTGTCTATGGCAGAATGCCCCTTTACGCCCATCTGTCAGAACCCCCAATTCCCACCCGGAATGGAAAGAGGGGCTTTTGAGAAATGGGAGGTAGCGGGGTGCACAAAGGTAGGGGAAATGCTCCAAGACATGGAAATAAGACCATACGAGGCATATCAATTTCTTCTAAACCTCAAAGTGGGTGATAAATATAAATATGACCAGCTCAGACACTGGCGGGCGACACCAGAAATCACCAGGGCGGCTACAAGAAGCCTCACTCCATTTGAAACCTATGTCACCACTAATTCCGGGGCTAAGAAATGGGTCTCGACATTATACACCTTCATAAACTCCCAAGATGAAGAAGTAAAGTGGGCATATATGATCAAGAGGGGGAACACCTTGGGGGAGGAACTGTCAAGACACCAGTGGACGGACCTGTTGACACAGATCCCAAAAATAACCCGCTCAGTCCAAACAAGGGAAATGTGGGTAAAAATAATCGCCCAATGGCATTACACCCCAGAAAGGCTGCACGCTATGTACCCCCAATCTTCTAACCTTTGCTGGAGAGGGTGCCCAGAGGTGGGAACATGGAGACACATATGGTGGGATTGCAAGGGGATCAAAAGTTTCTGATTGGAGGTAAAGACTGAGATGGGGAAAATGTTTCCAGAAGTACTACAGCTGGGGGAAAAGGTATGGCTATGTGGAATGAAGGACAAGGTGTCCAAGAAGTACACAAAGTCACAGTGGAGAAGCTTTATGGGACTACTAATTGCGGCATGGACAACGATAGCCCAAAGCTGGAAGAAGTGAGACCCTCCGTTGATGTTCACATGGCTCCAGTATGGGCACAATGGCTATGGAAAAACTGACCCACACAATCCAAGGTACTGGTGGTTCATTCACAATGGAATGGGGAACAGTCCAAGACTACCTGAAGTCAGACTTTATGGAACAATGGTGCCCCCATAAAATCAAACTATGGAAATCTTCAGTGTATAAGGGGTTCCCCTACAGAAGGACTTCAAGAGGATCTTCAAAGGAAGGGTGAGGGGAGGGAGTTGGGGGGATGTTGCGTATTGTTGAAATATTATGTTCATATTTGAAAATAATAAAAACATTTTACAAAACAAAATCACGGGAGCCATGTTTTTCAAGATGGTGCCTTAAACCCCTTTGTTTAAACAGGTCCCGGTCTTCTTTTTTCGCCATTTCTTTTTGGAAAGGTCCTTCTAGTGTTTGTCTCTGCGCGCAAAACTAGGTTTGGTCCCTTTGTTTCTATGCCTTTGGCGGGCTTCAGGATTGAAGACCGCCTCTGGCGTCTGAGTGTCTGGGGTGGGCAGGAAGTGAGGGAGGTGCCCGAAACTCCCTGTGCTTAGTCTCCTAGGAGAACCAAATGCACTCTGGCGTGATTGGCTGACTGACTGTCCGGCAAGGACAGCCACCCTGCTGGGTGAGTAGCAGCTAGGCTTGAATGAATAGGAGAAAACTGTTTAAAAGGCAAGTCTCTTGGACTGGAAAGCAGAGTCGACCACTGTAAAGAAAGAACCGAAGACGAGCTGGAAGAGGACGGCTGCTGCAACTCCTGGAGCGTTGATTTGCCCGGTGAAGCTCTGCTGAAGGTCCAAATTGGCAAGTTCATCTCGACAGAGAATCCCCTTCAAGGACGACTTCTTCCTTTGAGTTGGAGGGACCAATCAACTCGAAAGCCACCTGGATACCAGTCTCGGAGCTGTTTAGGATTAACCATGGGGAAGGAAACCAGCTTGTGTGCTTGAGTACAGCTACTCGAACCGAAGATCTTCCATTTTGTCAGCTTGTTTGACCCATCCCCGCCCAGTGCAGGAGTCTCCCGATGTCTTCCTTCTTGTCCCCATGACTGAGGCTCAGGAACAGTGAGATCTGCAGGAACTGCCAGGAACCAACGTCTTCAGCTGCATTTTTCTTCATATTAAGGAACTGTGCCAAACCGATTGAGAGAACTTACCTCACGTGGTGAACGTTTGTGAAACCTTCCCAACTTGCAGGCCTAATCAGCTTGTGACCCAACATATGATTATTTTTCGTGCAAACTACTTCTGAGACTTTACCGTTTACTACAAGAACTGCTCTTTGCAATCCAAGACACTAGCCCATTGACTTTGGCCTAGGCCTATTAAACTGAATCGAGTCCTCTAGTGAACTGAAGCTATTTGCACTGCCTAAGAAAGTATTTGTGATCTATTCTATAAACCTGTGCCTTTGTACTCCTATTTAAAGTGACTGAAATGCCATTTTGCTCCTATTTTGGCGGAGCCTAATTTACTTAGAAACTTATTGGTTTGGTACTAAAGCGTATTTGTGCATGATATTAAGTTGCCTCCTTGTAGTGAATGTTTTCTAAATGACTGTGCAATAAATTAATAAGTGTTTTATCGAGACATCTTGAGAGTAAGTGTCTACTTGAACCACTGTGATTGTAAGACCTCTGTGTAACCTCTTTTACTGCTCACATTCCCTCTTGAGATAAGCCTCGCTGCTCATCTCACTACCACAAACTGTGTAGTACAGACTTATACCAAAGGTTGGTTTTGCTTACACCTGTAGTTCTAATTGTATGTGGTGGTCCCAGAGGGAACTGCATGCAATTCTGCCTAACATGGACATAACCCAAAAATATATGCAAGCTTTGTTCCTCTTCACATGCCAGCTCACTCCTTCCTTCTCTTCATATGCCAACAGTTTTGGGTCATAGATGGCGTGTCAAAACTAAAGTATGTAAGTGGACCTGTTTATTTTTGTAAAAACCAACAAGGTTAATATTGAAATGTCAATGTTTTACCCTACAATAAAACGAGTACACTTCTGCAAATCTGTGCCCCAGTGTACTCACATTATTAGTACCAATGTAATACTGTGTATATGTAACTCCAACCATTTCTGGGGTTTTGAAGTTACCTAATTTGACCTTGGAGATTCACTGGAAAAGGGTAATGCATGTTTTTCCCCTCTGCCTAATCCCTGACTTTCACAGGGATTGACAGGGATTGACCGGAAGGGTCCTGTTGCTTTCTTGTACGTAAGAGAGCTTTAAGAGACTTGCAGGGTCATTCCGAGGTTGGAGGTAAGTAACCGTCCTTACCGGCATGGCGCAAATAGCGTGTCCATGTAGTCAAGAGCCCGCTAATAGAGGGCTATTAAGACTTCGCGGGCACAAGCTTTGCGCCATTCCGGTAAGGGCATTAACGCCATGATGTAAAAGACCCGAAAAAGGCCCTTAGCGGCATCATGCATAGCGCAGATTGCACTACCAGAATGAACCAATGTGGCATTAGCGGTCACCGGTAATAGTGGTAAATAAGCGGAACCAGAAGTAGCGTCATCGCACAGGAACGGGAAGGAGCACGGCGGCCATTTATAAAAACACAATCCATTGCCATCCTCAGCACACAGGACCTGTGGGACATTGCTGTTCATGGAAACTCATCCTCTAACACACCACAATGCCAAAGGCTGTTAAGAAGCGCGTGTCCCGCCAGCGTGAGGAGCGCTTCAATGAAGATGAGCTGGCCATGCTAGCTGAGACCCTGCAGGAACATGCTGACATCGTGTTCGCCCAGAGCATGAAGAGGGAGGCCATCATTCGCAAAAAAGAAATCTGGGCACTTGTGACGCAGAAAGTGAGCGCATTCGGGAACACCCCACGCACCATAAAAGACTGCAGGAAGCGGTGGGACGACGTGCGGCTGCGAGTACGGAACATACTCTCGGCCAACAGGAGCCAGGCAATGGCAACGGGTGGAGGAGCCAGCTCCCCCATCAAGCTGTCCCGATGGGAGGACATCTGTGCCAGCGTGATTGCCATTGAGGGCATAGAAGTTGTCGGAGACATGGAGTGTGGCGCCACAACATCGGCGGATGGAGGTGAGTGTCCTAAGAAAACACTGTAATGCAGGGTCTGATGAAAGTCAACCAAAATGTCTGTCCAAAGAGGCAAGCCATGGCCCAACACACACACACTCCCAGCAAAGTTGTCGGACGCATCACAGACACATGTAGTTTCCTGCAGCAAGGCAATGGCTTACCTGACACATACCACACAAAATGTAAATGGCATAAGTCACACTGAATGCAGGCCCAAACAAATATGCATGTCCCATACCATATGTCTTCCCCAACATGAGTGACCCCGACGTATGCCTGCATCACCCACCCATGTATGAAACAACGTGATCATCCAAACTCAAATGCCTTTTACCCTCGATTGTGTGGATGATCAATTGCACAAATGTATGTATGATGCCTATCAAACCATCACTCATGCCGTCCCTCTCTTCGACCCCCACAGGCTCAGACCATGACAGTGATGCCCAGGACTCACCCCCACAGCAAACCACACCCCGGAAGAGGGCCCGGTATTAGGCCAACTGGCCTTCCACCTCGAAGGGCCAACCCAAGGCCCGCAGTGCACCAACATTGAAAACACCTGAAGTTGCCAGGGCACCGGTGCTGCCAAGGGCCATTGAGGTGGAAGCGCCAACACCTGTCGCACAGCCACAGGCAACAGCTGAGGCTCCACACTCGGTGGCAGCAACAGTACCCCAGGCTGAGGAGGAGGCACAGGAAGACGTATGGGTGCCCGTGGAGGACGATTCCTCCGAACTGCCCCGCACACCCAGTCCACTGCCATCCCCCCAAATCACATCTCTTAGTTCACACCATGCCACCACCCCGGAGCATTCTGGAGGGGAGTTAATTCAAGGGGCCATTAGTCCCATAGTGGAGAGCAGTGAGGCCGAACATGAGGCCCAGGCACCGTCCACCTCCACAGGTGCACCCGCAGGGCCGCAGCGTCATGAGCAGCTGACTGCCCTTGTGTGGCAGCTTGTGGAGGACAATGACCAGGCAAGGCAGGAGTGGCGGGAGAACATCGCCTCTCTAGGCAAGACAATCAATGATAACACCGTCTCCATGGGCAAGATATTTGCAGAGACTACTAGCCGCCTGTGCGAGGAGGTATCCGCCCTGCGGCAGGTACTCAGCCGCATCGCCAATTCCATGGAGTCAGTACGTCCGGCAACCCAGTTTGAGGAGGAGGCCACACTATCCTCATCAATCTCTACCCAGACCAGCCCACTCCGTTGGTCGTTGCGCATCCTGTGCTGGCCGGACATACCGCCACTAGGTCCAGAGAGTGCAAAAAAATAGTCTGGCCAGCCTGATGAAGGCATTAGAGACTTGTTGGGACATGTGTGGGGGAGTTGTGGGGGGAGGGGGGTGAGGATGTGTGGGGGAGTTGTGGGGGAGCGGGAGGGGGTGAGGGTGTGTGGGGGAGTTGTGGGGGGAGGGGGTGAGGGTGTGTGGGGGAGTTGTGGGGGGAGGGGGAGGGGATGAGGGTGCGTGGGGTAGTTGTGGGGGGAGGGGGTTGAGGGTGGTGGAGGGTTATTGCTTTCATTGTTAATTTCAATACACCCATTGTGTCAAAAGCAAGGCCTGAGTGGAAATTCATCATTGCGCATGTGTCATTTATTCATATACAGTGCATAGTGTGCATGTACCCCCACACCCAGTGCCCTCTGTCAAACTATCATGTCACCCTCTGCAGCCATGTGGGTCAGTAATATTGTGCAATCACTGACTGACCCACTGCACATCCCTCCTGTGCATCGGCACCACAATGATGTGCTGCCACTTCTTCTTCATCCCCTTCATCATCACCAGGTGGTTGCAGTCCAATGTCAGGGGGCAGGGGCATGTTGCGTCGGATGCACATGTCGTGCAGCATGACACATGCCATGATCATTTTGGCCACCTTCTCATGCCTCTAGAGGAGTGCCCCACCCGAGGGGCTAAGGCAGAGAAACCATGCACTTTACAGGCCAGAGATCTGCTCAATGACCACACGGGTACGGGCGTGGGATCGATGGTAGTCCCCCTTGTGCCTGTTATGTGGGTTTTCAGGCAGTGGTGAGGAGCCACGTCATCAAGGGATAGCCACTGTCACCTGCATGGGAGGCAGATAAAAAGGTGTATGTCAGTCGATTCATGATGGACAGCTGTACTAGTCACACATGCCGGCAGATTATCGTTGGCCACATGCACATGTCCCTGGTTGTATGCATGCCATTTTTATGTCCTCAATGTGTCCTGTGCCATGGAATAATGGTGTGGGTTGCATCTTCAAGATGATACACAGTGTGCTCTGCCGTCTTGTTGCTCATGCATTGCGTACGCATACAGCTGTGTCCGGGTCCATTTAGTGATGTGTAGCGTTCTGTGGGATTTTCTGATGGGGAGCGTTGGCAGTAGGCTCTGCAATGTTAGGCATTCAGCGCTGATTTTTCCCATGGTGACATGCAGCATTCCTGTGGTTGATCCGGGATATCGGGCACAACAATGTGTGATGATCTTGCTGGCATCGCAAACCATCTGCACCTTGTTGGAGTGGTATTGCTTGCGATTGCGGTACACCACCTCCATGGCATGCAGGGCCACCAAATCCATGTGGGCGAAGTCAAGGGCACCTATTAAATTTGGCATGCCTGATAGTGCATGGAGGCCACCTTTTGTTTCAAGGATCTCCTGGGGAGTCCGTGGTAGGGATGTGTATTCTGTTGTGTGCTTGAGGAGGGCCTCCAGCACTTGCTTCAGGATGCAAGTAAATTAGGGTGGTGATATGCCATGCATGTGCCCCACTAGGTGCTGGTAGGTGCCTGTGGAAAGGAAGTTGAGCACCTACACTACCTTCAGTAGAGGGGGAATGGCGGTGCGTATTTCAATGAGGCTGACAATGTCGTTGTGTATCATGTCCACAATGGTGTTGATGGTGTCCCGGTCCAGATGGTACAGGATGTGGTTCTGCCCCAGGGTTGGGTTGAAAGAACTGGCTCTGATGTTTGGGATTGGGGGCTGCCTGCATGGTTACACTGGCTGCACTGGTGGGGCATGCTGGGCCTGTCTCACCCTCCTTCTCCTACTGCATCTCCTCTGTGGTGCCTGCTGTTGCTGTTGGTGTTGTTGCTGGTGTTGCAATGCAAGCATGTCCTCCAGCTCAGGTATTGATGCTACTATTGCATTAATCTTGGTGTAGAAAGGCGTGTGGTGTGTTGGTGTGCTCCTTTTGTACAGGCCCAGACTCCATTGCCTCCATCTGTGCTGATGGTGTGCACCTGTGGCAGTTGGGAACACTGCACATAGCGGGTTGGCAGGTCAGAATAGCCCGGAGGGGTAAGTGATGCTGGTAATCCTTTAATAGCATCGTTTTTCCCTTACCTCCAATCTCGGAACGACGGGTTTTCTTAAGGGAGCGTTGTTCATGGATGCATGTGTGTCTACTCTGGCAGGCCCTTTAGGTTCTTAGATTTTAATTCCTGATTTTCCTCAGTTTCGAAGTTTCTTTGCTCTACACTGGGCCTCATTCCAAGTTGGGCGGTAAGGGTTTACCGGCACCTGTAAGGATGCCTTTGCCGGTAAACCCTTAACGCCCTATTCCGAGGTCCCTTAGCGGGACCCGCAAAGGACCATGGTGCTAATAACGGGCCTGCCTTTTGCGGGCCTGTAATTAGCGCCTTCCCCATTTCCATTGAGCCCTATGGGGGCTCAAATGGGAATGGGGAATGGTTTACTGAATGGTGACTTACTGTGTCCTCCAAGGTCGAAATGACCCGGTTAGTCCCCATTCAGCCAGACCGGACCCGGACCCGGGTTTGGAGGCAGCCATGGTGCTAATAGCACCGTGGCTGCCTCCAAACCCGGAATGAGGCCCACTGTTTTCTTGTTTTTGGTTAGCACTTTCTTGTTCTACCTCGTCACTGGAAACCCTAAATTTACAACTTAGGTTGCGATCCCACTTTTATTTCACACTCTTCTCTATCTAGTACAGGAGCTGTAATAGGCTGTGCCGGGAGGATAGCTCAGCAGAAACGTTCTCACCTTGGAAACAAGACGACACATCCCCGGGTCTGCGCTTAGAAACCTCTGGGTATTAAGCGCGTTACAAATACGCAACTAAGACATAGGGCCTCATAACACGGATTGCGGTAAGGGAATAACGATACCGGTAAGGGAATACCGGTATCGTTAAAAACCCTTCCCAATTACGATCGGCCAACCGCAATTAATGGCACCGCTAAGAACGGTGCCACTAATAGCGGCTAGTCCGCAGGCGCGCGACCCCTCATTCCGTAAATAGCGGCATGCCGCTATTAGCACACCATCACAAGCCATGCGGACATGCTAATAGCGGCATGGAACAGCCCCAAAAAGCCCATACCGGCATGGCGTAAATACCGGCATCGCGAACCACCCGCTAAGAGAAATGAGCAGTGTTCCCACCTGCCACAGGTGGACACAATCAGCACAGATGGAGGCAATGGAGACTGTGGCAGCACAAAAGGAGCACACCACACCCCTTCCCACACCCCTTCCCACACCAAGATGGTTCCAATACTAGCATGCATTACATGGGCTGGAGGACATGATTGCATTGCAGCACTAACAACAACAGGCAGCACAGAGGAGACGCAGGAGGAGGAGGAGGAGGGCGAGACAGGCGCAGCAAGCCCCACCAGTGCACCTAGTAATACCACAGAAGCAACCAGCAATCCCTAGGATCTGAGCCAGTCCATTCAACCTAACCCCTGAGCAGATACACACCCTGTACCGTCTGGACCGGGATACCATCACCAGCATCGTGGACATGACACATGACGACATTGTGAGCCTCATAGACATCCGAACTGCCATCCCCCCTCTACTGAAGGTGGTAACTGTGCTCCACTTCCTGGCCACAGGCACCTACCAGCATACAGTAGGGCAGATGCATGGCATCTCACAACTAGTATTCTCATGCACGCTGACTCAGGTGCCCGATGCCCTCCTCAAACACACAAGTGAACACATATCCCTGCCACGGACTGCCCAGGAGATCTCCCACACCAAAGTTGGCTTCTATTCACTGGCAGGCATCCCAAGTTGCATCGGGGCCATCGACTGCACCCATGTGGAATTACAATGAAGCAGTCCACCGAAACAGAAAGCAATTCCACTCCATCAATGTCCAAATGGTATGTGACTCAAACAAGATAATCACACATTGTTGTGCCCGATATCCCGCATCAACCCATGATTCAATGGTCCTGCGTAACTCAACAATACCACGCTACATGGAGCGACAAGCCGGACAACGTTCGTGGCTACTTGGTGAGTAGCAGGGCAAGCGCATGGCAGTGTGATGTGGGTTGTGATTGGGGGGGAGAGATGCATACTCCAACTGGGTGTGATTGGGGGGGGGAAGAGATGCATACTCCAACTGGGAGTGTTATTGGGGGGGGAGATGCATATTCGAACTGGGTGTGATTGGGGGGGAGATGCATACTCCAACTGGGTGTGATTGGGGGGTGAGAGATGCATACTCCAACTGGGTGTGATTGGGGGGGGAAGAGATGCATACTCCAACTGGGTGTGATGGGGGAAGAGATGCATACTCCAACTGGGTGTGATTGGGGGGGGGAAGAGATGCATACTCCAACTGGGTGTGATTGGGGGGGAAGAGATGCATACTCCAACTGGGTGTGGACTGTCGTCTGTACAACAAATGGACATACAGATGTGGGCCAATGTCCACCAAGGCAGGCCACAATTGACCGAAAAAAAAACAACATGCAATTTGAAGCAGCACAACATTGAAAACAATTCAAGATGCCAAACATGACACATCCATCCACATGCACATTGCACATCATACCACACCCCATATGACACAAATCAGCAACATGGTACCAATATGCAAATAGAAAATTTGCGCTGCACAATATCACTACAGCTATGCGCCCTTGAGTGCATGCAAAGGGATCACCTCTAGCCATTGTACTGAACCACACCCCACACCACTACTGAAGTGACGCCTCACAGCATGGCGACATCGATTTCAGAATGGCAGTACACTAGCAGTGTGGTACCAAATTTGCCTGGGCCCAGGAACACCTAAGACCTGTCCACACCCAGGACATGGCAATTACTGCGGAGGCATGCATGGTGCATGTCCACTTGCAGGGAATAGCTCACCTTCTCACATTGCAGTTACACAGATCGTCTCCATGCATGCTGGGATTCGTTGATGCCAATCACAATGCAAACTGGATTAGTGTGATATGTACAGGTTGCACTTGAGGTGAACAGTAACAAGTCCCCATTGTTCCACCCATGCAGGTGATGCTGGCTATCCCCTGAAGAGGTGGCTCCTTATCCCTGTACGGAACCCACAGAACAGGCACGAAGAGGAATACAATCGTGCACATACCCGTACCCGTGTCGTGATTGAGCAGACATTTGGCCTTTTGAAGACACGGTTCCGGTGCCTAAGCAGGTCGGGTGGGGCTCTCCTGTACGGCCATGAGAAGGTGGCCAAGATCACCATGGCATGTGTCATGCTGCACAATATGTGTATCAGACGGAATGTGCCACTGCCCCCTGATGTCGAAATGCAACCACCTGATGAGGATGATGATGGGGATGAGGAGGGAGGGGACGGGGCTGCAGGTCATGCAAGAGGCGATGCCTAGGAGGCACGCGATGTGCGTCAGCATCTGATCAACCATATATTCTGAATCACATGGTTTAACTCTATTGGATGGATGTGGGTATTAGTGCACTAATGTTTGTGGTGAAGCGCACAATGGGCCCTGTCCCTCAATAAAGTTCACATACACAATGATGAAGTCCAAGCCTGTGTCTTAACTTGTCACCAGTGTATTGAACATATTTTGAGAAGAAAAAGTGCATGGCCCCGAATATGCAACCACCCTTTCCCCCCTCCCCCCACAACACCCCCAAAACACCCTTTCCCCCCTCCCCCCACAACACCCCCAAAACACCCGTTCCTCCCTCCCCCCACAACCCTCCCAAAACACTCTTTCCCCCCTCTCCCCACAACACCCCCATGTGTGGCTTGCACAACGTTGGTGTCCTGCTGCACATGTGCCAGCTAGATCTTGCTGGCCCTACTTCCCATGCCCACCACCACCATTAGGATGTTAGGAGGGTGTGCGCCTCATGGTGCGCAAGGAGCGGCGGCGGGGGCTTGTCTGCCTTGAACTTGCAGAAGAGGAGGTGCCTGGTTTTTCCTGTGGTGGTGGTGGGTACTGTCGGTCCATCGCATCCGCTATGTGGGTGAGGACCTGCCTCAGTTGTGCCATCTCCTCGCAGAGCCTGTTGGTGCAGGCTTCCATGCCCTCCCTCGACTGCCTAGCATTCTCCCTGAACTCCTCCCTCAGACGCGCTGCCTCATCTACATGCTGGCCAACCAGCACTGTAATATCCTCCTGGTGCTGCCTGATGGTGGCCAGGTCATGGCCACTGTGTCCAGCTCGTGGGGTGGCTGCTGCACCTTGGTCTATGTCTCGGCAATCAGGTGAGGGCACCTGTGGGCTCCAGCACCCTGCCATGGTCTCGTCGCCAGACTGGCCATGGCTACTGGATCGTGGTGTTGGCCGTGGGCTTGCTTCTCTGGATCCTGGGGCGCTGGGGGTCTGCATTTGCATGGGCAAGTCACTGGTCTCCTCCACATCAGACAGCGGCGTAGTGGCTGCTGCCTCACAAGTCGAACTGGTGGCAGCAGAGAGTGGGCCCTCCGTGGGTGTTTCCTGTGCTGGGGGGGATCACAGCAGTGGGTGCAGCAATTGTTGCAGCCGTAGCTTCAGGTCTTGGTGCAGTGGCTCTCTTGCTGTGTTTGCCCCTCTGCAGGTGCTCACTCCTCCCTGTGCCCCTTGATGTGGTGGCGGTGTTCCCCGTCTCCTGTGCCCTGGCTTGTTTTTTGGCAGGGGGAGCATGTGTTGCAGTGTCCTGCTCATCGCTGTCGGTCTGTGAGCCTGTGGGGGACAAAGATGGGGGTGGCATTGGTGATGGTTCAACGTGCTTCATGCAGATTTTGTTCAGCATGCTGTTCTATGCATTGGGACTTCATTAGTGGGCATTCAGGTCATGGGGCTGTTGGGTGGGTCATCCATGCATGGGTCTGTGTGGCACGTGTCTGTGGTGATGCGTGCATGTGTGTGTGTTGGGGTGTGACACTCACATGGGCAGGGTTGTGTGCATGTATGTTTGTGGCCGCATACATGAGGTGATTCTGGGCTCACATTTGGGGGGTGCCTCACTTTTCACAGTGCATTGTTTCATGTGTACACTCACCTCCATCTGATGTTGTGGGCGTACCACGCTCCATGTCCCCGACTCCCTCTATGGATTCTACGCCAATCGTGCTGGCGCAGGTCTCCTCCCACTCTCTGAGTTTGATGGGAGAATCAGCGCCACCTCCTGTGGCCGCTTCCTGTAGTCTTTAACGGTGCGGGTGGTGGTGCCCACCGCACTGACTTTCTGGGCCACCTCTGCCCAGATGGCCTTTTTTTTAATCAGGGTCTCACGCCGCATGTCAATCGCAAAAACAACATCCGCGTTTGCAGCAAGGGTCTCCGTCAGCATGATCAGCTCCTCATTTGTGAATTTCTCCTTGCGCTGGTGATCTGCGCCTTTCTTGATTGCCTTGGGCATTGTTAGGGGATCCTTGATGCTTTGGTATGGCACTGGTGTGGAAACAGGTCCTGGGGGCAGAGGATGGCAATGAATTGTGTTTTCAAAGATG
Organism: Ambystoma mexicanum; assembly: GCF_040938575.1. Taxonomy (NCBI): domain Eukaryota; kingdom Metazoa; phylum Chordata; class Amphibia; order Caudata; family Ambystomatidae; genus Ambystoma; species Ambystoma mexicanum. The sequence goes on from NC_090939.1 coordinate 283,029,357, forward strand.
GCCGCCGTGCTCTTTCCCGCTCCTGTGCGATGACGCTATTTCCGTTTCCGCAATTTTACGATGACCGCTAATAGCGTTCCACCGCTATTTGCGTGTTGCTGGAGGTCGGAAGTGCTATCAGCGCTTTTGTCAGTGCCGCTAAAGGTCTTTTTGGGGTCTTTAGCGGCATGGCGGTAGGGTCATTACTGGCATGGCGCTGTGCTCGTGTCCGCGTACTCATAATGGCACGCAATTAGCAGCCTTTTGCCAAGGCGGACACGTTAACAGCGCCATGCCGGTAAGGGCAGTATTTTACCACGTTCCGTGTAATGAGGCCCATATTCCTGTAACAGTGCCTCGATGCCCCCCGGCTGTGTGAGTGCTTTAAAAATGCAAAAAAAAAAGAATTAAAAAAAAGAATTAAAAAAAGGCTGTGTTTCTACCTATTATGTGTTTTTTCTTTGTCTCTTCCCCATTTGTGTCTCTGAAAAGCTGAATACTGCTCTGCATTGTGGGTCACGTAATGGGTGATGTAGGCTGTAAACCAGCAGTTATCTGAATCTGACCAACACTTACCAGTGTTTCTGAAATTTGTGTACAGGGGAGGAACGGAGGATGGGTGGGATACACGAGCCTCTGAATAGATGCAGCAGAGTCACGGGACTCCATAGCGTCTCCATAGCGTCTCCATGCAGACAGAGTTGAGAAAGGACCTAGATTTGTAATAAGCCATACCTTGGGGGTCATTACGAGGTTGGAGGTAATGGAAAAATGATAAAGGATTACCAGCATTGCATACCGCTCGGGCTATTCCGACCTAAGACTCCGGTATTAGAGGCACCGTTACCAACGGTGCCTCTAATAGCGGCAAGGGCGCGAGCACGCGGCCCATCATGCCGGCAATACCGGCATGCTGCAAATTGGAGGACATGCAAATACCGGCATCATGAAGGCGCTAATAGGGGATACCGGCATGCCGGTAATACCGGCATCGTGAACCAAACCGTAAAATGCTATGTACAGTGTTCCCAACTGCTACAGGTGCACACAATCAGCACAGGTGGAGGCAATCGAGTCTGGCCCAACACAAAAGGAGCACACCCACAAGCCACACCCCTTCCCATACCAAAATTTCGGGCCGGCGCAAACTGCTAAAAGTTGTTATACCAACATATATAGATGATCAATGCAAGTATTGTAAAGAGTTTGGACACTGGAAAGCTGAATGGCCACATCGTCATCAGTATGACGATTGAGGCGGGCAGCCAATCGCACCAAGGCAGATGGCAAGGTTCCCCCATCCACCGTCCCTGAACCTTTTGCACCACTCATTTCGATTGATCCAATTGCCCTGTATTTTTACAGTTTTTTTGCAGGTTAGAAAATGTCATGTGTGGTTGACACGGGAGCATCATGCTCCAAGCTAAAAGCTTCTGAGTTTTCACAAACAATGGATTCTGCTGAAGTAGTAATCGCAGTGGGCATAAAAGGGACTCTAATACTTCATCCTTTATCCACTCCGCTTAAGGTGACGATAGGTCCCATTTCCGACCAGCATGTTATGTTTTGTTATGTTATGTTTTGTTAATGAAATTTGTAGCGCGCAAACATTCTACCTTGGGCATCTTGGCGCTGAGAGGAGGGAGTTCCATGAGAAAGAACAAACAAAAGGTAGAGAAGACCCTTTTCAGAAAAGAAATGTCTTTATCGCTTTCCTGAAGGCAAGGTGATTGGTTAATTTCTTAATGAAATATGGAAGTTCATTCCATGCAATGGCAGCATCTACAGAAAAGGCTCTTCCTCCTATCCGTGCTCGCCGATGAGGTGGCACAATAAGGTCTGCAGTGGCAGAGCGCAACAAGCGTGTAGGAACGTAGCGCATGAACTTAACTTGAAGAAACTCAGCTCCCAGGTTGTGCACAGCCCGGTGCACAATACACAGAGCCTTAAACCTGATACGTTGGCTTACAGGGAGCCAATGAAGGGACCGTAAAACAGGAGAAATATGGTCTCCATAAGGGGAGCCAGTAGCCACTCTTGCGGACAGGTTTTGTAGGCGCTGCAGTCTCTGAATAAACCCCTTTGGGTTGAGCCAGGTGTAAAGAGTTACAATAATCCAGGCGTGATAGCATAAGAGCTGCTACCACCCGCGGACGTAGAGGCTCAGGAATCAGGGGGAGTACTTTCTTCAGGACTCTAAGCTGAAATTGGCCTATTTGCCACCGGTAGTGATCTGACTCTTCATAGAGAGAGAAGCCGATAGTGTCACACCCAGATTTTTCACCTTCTTAGTAGGAATGGGAAGGTTGCCAAAAGATATATGCTAGAAAGAGGACACCCATAGTGAGGGGTCAGGGGGACACCGCACCACCAAGACCTCTGTCTTGTCTCCATTTAGTTTTAGCCAATTGTCGTTCATCCACTTACCAACAGCAGTCAGGCATCTTCACAGGCAAAACGCCATCTCAACCCGATATAGATCTAAACGTATCAGGATCTGAGTGTCTTTTTGCTGAGCCATTGTTCCTCAGTGAATTTGTTTGCATTACACTTGTTATGTAAACTGAGGTGCTCTATTTTCTGTTCCCTGGATGGTTTATATCTTGATATTCTGGCTCACAAGAAGCATGAGGTGCTGGCAGTATTACAGATCACCCATTTAGACCCTGAGGACTGGCCTGCCACCTCCTGCCCACAACAGTGGCTGTTAGACCGGATCCCAGTCAAATTATGGTCAACCCTTCCCAATGATCCTGGATATATGGTTCATGCTGAGCCAGTTAAAATGACCCTCAACCTTGCTAAGCCCTTGCCCTGTGTACCACAGTATCCCATTTCCTGAAAGGTTGAAGATGGTATTCATCCTGTGATATAATCTCTTCTTTTTTTTAATTTTTTTTTTTTATTTCATTTAGTTTATACAAACGTTTTGAAAATAGATACACATAAAGAGGGGAAAAAAAAGAAAAAGACAAGAAAACCTTTCAACATAGCATTTTTCCTATTCTCTAAAATCATTCATCTTTCTTATCAATCATTTTCCTTCATCATTCTGATGATCACATATTACTTTACTCAAAAATTAGACTGCTACTTATCTTATGAGTCTTTCATTTAAAACATCAAGTCTCTTTCCTCTCGCACTCTGCGGCATCGCTACAAGTATGTGGGGATCTTGTCTCCAATTGGATTTGGATTTGCTCCAAAAATCGCATCATGCCAATCATCAGCTTTTTGCTTTCCCCGATGTGCAGATGTTTCCACCATTCTTCAGCGTTATACGTCTGGTATGAGCTCCTCAATTTACCCAGACAATTCTCACGTTGGATCCTTAGGTCTCTTCTTCAGCAAGGTATTATTGTCCCAGCCTGCAATCCCTGTAATACTGTTATTATGCCTACTAAGAAACCAGGTTAAGAGGTTTATCGTTTTATTCAGGACCTGCATGCAGTTAATGCAGCAGTGCTGCTGGCATTTCCGGTTCTTCCCAAACCAGCTATGACTTTGTCATGTATTTCGTATATCGCCAAATATTGTACTGTTGTAGATTTGTGTTCAACATTTTTTTCTATACCTATCCATTTTAACAGTCAGCATATTTTTGCATTCATTCATAAATCGACTCAGTACACGTTTATGAGGCTCCCACTGGGGTATCTGGAAAGGCATATTTGTTTTCCCAAATTTTGAAGTAAGATCTGTATTCTGTACAGTTTCCAGGAGGGTCAATGCTTATGCAATATGTAGATGATTGCTCCTGCGTCCCGCTCCTTGGAAGCATGTGAGGATGACACACTGGTTATGTTGACAGCGCTTGCTGAAAGGTCATCTGCCGACATATTACAGTTTTTCTGCCCCATGTGCGGTATCTGGGCCATGAGATTTCTGCAGGGGAAAGACACTTGTCCCAGAGTCGAATTGCAGTGATCCAGAATGTACCTAAGCCTGAAACTAAGAAGCAGGTGAGAGGATTCTTCGGGATGGTAAGTTCCTGCAGGCAGTGAGTCCTGGGTTATTTGTCCATAGTTAAGCACCTTGAAAACCTCCCACATGATTCGATCCCTGCACCCCTGCCATGGTCTCTGGAAGCTGAAGATGCCTTTGTCACCATTAAGCAAGCGGTCACAATTGCTCTGACTTTAGGTCTGCTGGATTATAGCAAGACCTTTCTCTTGTTTTGCAATGAATGCAAAGGGTTTGCTCAAGGTGTGTTCACTCATTTACACGGTGACAAGCATCCGTCTGTATCTTATCATAGTGTAGCATTAGATCCAGTAGCCACAGGACTTCCAGCATGCCTGCAAGCTGTTGCTGCTGCTGTACTATTGGTGGAAAAGACAGACTCCCTGGTACAAGGACATCCAGTGATAGTTTCTGTCCCTCATGAGGTATTATCATTGTTACTTAAAGGAAAAACACAGCATGTGTGAAATTCCAGCCTTACACATTATTAGAAGCTACTCATCTCTGCTGCTAATGCTACCCCGAAGCATTGCTCCACTATAAGCCCTGCTTCACTGTTACCTACCCTGGAGCACATGGAGCCCCACAACTGTCAGGTTGTTGTAGAAACACTTTTGTCTCCCTGTGTGGACTTGTAGGATGTACCCTTGCTTAATCCTGAGCTGACTCTTTTCATGGACAGCTCGTGTATTCGGGTGCCGTAAAGAGGGGAATTTATTTCAGGGTATTCTGTTTGTACCCCCCATGTGCTACTAGAAGGTTACCTGTGGCGAAGTCAGCTCAAGTGGATCTGGACTGTGGGGGCGTCCTGTCAATGCATTTCAGTGATTGCAACTATTTTGTGCAAGCATATTCGTAATTGTGTAGTGTAACCGAAACAAGAAACCTCTTTGCTTCCCTACTAACCAAAGCAAGCCATTACGCAACACTCAGAGTCTTGGTAGTGTTGCTACAGCTTATATGTATTAGGCTGCATCACACATTTTTCAGTTTTCATTTTAAGTAACTTTCCTTGGCAAGGACAGCAGTTATCTATTTCACTGTTGCCCATAGTGACAAAATTAAGTACACATAAATTAAGAACAAAGGGGGGACTTTTTAGGGTCCACAAATGACAGTACAAATACAACAAATGTAATGTGCAGACAAGACCATCTGCATCACTTAAAGCACATTGACATAATATTGCAAAGCAAACAACATAATCAATACATAGAGACAGAAACAGGGTTTAAAACCAAACTAGAGCCCTGTCAATGCATCACAGTTGCATATGAATGTATAGTCCCCGGAGGTGTTTGTAGTGTAACACTCCTTGCTAGAGACCTTGGAAAGGTCTACCATTGCCAAGCAGAAGGGTCACCCATAGGTAGTTCAACCTCAGGATAGTAAATCAAATATTGAAGTTTAAATTGTGGACAGTCAGGGCACCTGGGTACGGCCTCCAGAGACGTTTTTCGGCTTGGTTGATGGAAGCCTTCTTCTAGGGCCAGGGCTAGGTCTCCATTAAACGCGCTTATCCTTATGAGTAAGCCCGCTTGTGTAGGGGGAAGAAGCACTGAGGCAGAGAAGTTCAGAATACGTAGTATCCAAATTCGAGTGGATCCCTTAAGTGGTATGAGGTATCGGGCATACATTTCGTTTCTTCAGTGGGGCGGGTGGCTGCCAGGACGTGGAGTACAGCGTGCTCCTGTGCGCAGATGAGAACAAGCACCGGCTATGCGTGGCTTCGTGATTTCGGCCGCTATGTGAACACACTCATAGAGAGCTGTGTTGTCAGCTCAATTGGCCGAGCTCATGGCCTTCACCCGCGTGTGTACTCTGGCACGGGGTAGATCAGCCATAGGACTCCATGGGAATGGGGACCAGGGAAGTACTGGCACCGTGTGCAACAGTGCTGGTGCTTCCGCGAAGGTCTGTGGGCGGGTGCCGTTCCGCCCACCAGGTCTGACCTTGGCGGGTGGGACGGCACCCGCCCGCAAACTCGTAGTTGGCGGTCCGGTAACAACAGTGCCGGTAGGCTTACCAGCACCGTTGTTACCAGACCGGCACACTTGTAATGAGGCCCAGTATGTCAGTCCTGAAGTTTTATCTGCACACATGTTTTTAAAGATCTGAGTTTTTGGAGGAAAAATATGCAAAGGGGAATATAAAATTCAAAAACAAGGGGCACTTATAAAACATTATCTTTGTGCAAATAAAAACACTGCCAGCTCTTTCACTAGCAAAATAGCGACTTGGAAACATTTGCTTTCCCCAATAACACCAGCAATTTGTGGAATCAGAGAATTGTTGCATACGCAAATGATATTTATATTCACATATTGATATCCCTTTATGTCTATTACTTCCCCTTTAGTGTAAGTGGGCTGGGTGGATGGCTCAAGCACACCGCTTTTGTCTTGAGAAAAAGGTAGCATGGCGATTTCACAGGTTCAATACCTGAGTCCGTGCTTAGACAACTGAATCAGAAGTGAATCGCGATATAAAAAAGCAACAAAACAAAATGTACGTTGGTAGTTGTGGGTTTCTAGCTTATGCATTAAAATTAAAGTAGGCTGTTCTGCATTGCATGTAGTATTTGCAGGTCTGGGTTAGGGAAGCAATATTATCAGTTCAGAAAGCACAAGGATTTTGTAAAAAAAAAGTATGTGTCCCTCTACTCTCACCTCACTAATAGAGTCTCACGACTATGCAGTTTCAAGAATAAGGCGTGCATGGGATTTGGATTTGCATCATTTTTAATCTCATTTCCCATTCCTTTTCAAATAGCTATGGTCTTTACAGAACACACAAACCATCAACAGATCTGCACTAGGCTATGGCGCGGGCGTCTTCACATCACAGCCCAATGCATTTCTGTGAAAACTCTTTGTGGACAATGTCATGAGATTATCATTTGCAAAGAGGTGAACTCTGACTGAATAAAGTGCTATCTGTATCACTTCTCAAATCGCACACAGCTCAAAAAATTTCTTCTAGGTTGGATTTTAATGGCATCTCACTTGATTTTAAATGCAGTGAGAATGCACTGTGCATTTCCCATTTAATCAATGCATTTCACCTTCCCAAACCACCCCCTTTCTGGGACTTAACAAGAAAAAGAAATCATGGTGGCAGCGATCACATACCATCTTATTTGGTGAATTCTCATTTTCACTTTGAATTGATCTTTAATGGTGCAAAGCAGCAGAAACCCTTGAGTGTTCTGCGGCAGACCATAATAGGACTCTGAGTCTGGTTCATCATATTCATGGATTTTTATTATCTTGTTTTACAATTAGTCAGACCTCTTGGCCAGCTTTAAGAAAATAAAACAACTAAAATAATTAAAATTAACTTGAGGTGCTAAGTTCCCTATTCTAAAACGCAAATGTCCAAGGAAAGGGTATTCTTGCCAGGATGAATCAAAACATAAAGTCCCTAGCCCAAATCCTACACTAGCCAACCACATTGATAGGAAAACTAACACACATACATCTAAAGGGTTTAACAACTAAAAGATGCTTGACTGCTGCTTCTTCGTCAGGTTTTCTCTCCTGGATATAAAGTTCTTCAGGTGCCACTGAAATGGCTAAATGTTCCAAATGAAGTGCTAAATAAAATCTTACTTGAGGAATTTGTCTCTCTTTCTCCTGACACCTTGGGGTGCAGTTTTCACGTGTTCACCCCAGTCTGGACGGTTTCTGTTCCCTTCTGGGTTTCACCCACTCTTTCACTCCATTCAGGGTATTTCTCTCGTTTCTCTCTTTCATTCCTGTTCCTTGGTGTCTTCACTCTCTCCCCCTCTTCGTGGATCTCTTGATTCATGTTCCCCTCTCTTGGGGTATCTTCACTCTCTTGGGCTAGCTTCATCCGGATTAAGGAGATGAATCTCTTACGTGACTTATTTACAAAGGGCTCACCCCTTCTCGCCTCTTCAGTCAGAACAATGGGGATAATTCTCTTTCGTGAATCCTTCGCACTGGGCTCACCCCTTCTCGCCTCTTGCTCTCTAGGAGTAGTGCGGTTGCCCGTTGACCCTTCTTTCCTGGGGAACTGTAGGTTGCCTAGCCCCTTCCACAGGCTAGCATGAGCTGCATTTCTTCCAGCTCCTCTGGGCTCCTGGATCAGAGGGGTGTGGGCATCTTCTCCCCCTCTGGACTCTGCTTGGCTCTCTCAGGTTTCCCTCTTTAGCATAGAAGGGTAGCTACAAGGCACAAGGCAGCTTCTGTAGGGAAAGCCCCTTCTCATGAATCCAGGGAGGGGAGGCCGCTACCTGATGACCTCCTTGGGGGTGGTACTCAGCAGGTGGATCTCATGGGGGGAAACCCCCTATGGGACCAGTGACGACTATTGTGGTGGAACGCAGTATCTGCCTAAGACCTACATCTCTCCTTCACACCCACTCTCTCCATCCCAACCCTCCTATCCCATGTTCTTCTATAAGACCCAAGAAGTAGAAAGGATGGAGACGAGGAAGAATAGAAGTATTTATCATGAAGATCCAAACCAAGAAACTGTGACGAGGAAGATCTGTGGATCTGCAGGGATCACTCAGATGAGCTTGCATGAATAGTCTAGTGTTCAACAACAGACCTTAATAGATGCTGACATAAAAACTGAAAACAGACTCACCCGAGTGTCAGATCCTCCCTGGAGGAACCGAGAGCATGGCAGATGTTCACCGCGGAAACCAGCAGGGGGAGACCAGGATGCTGGAAGGTGAGAATCTCGGTGTCCAGAGGAGACGCCAAGAGAACCAAAAGGCTGGCTGGGAGAGACACGCCAAATGGGGTCAGAAGTAACAGAGCCACTGCAACAAGCCAAGAAGAGCCCCAGAGCACCAGCGAGCCAGAGCGAGACACAGGGAAGCCAGCGACCGACCACAGGGCTGCAGCCAAGACCTTAAAGGTATTTGGGTGGCTGAGCCTATGATTGCGGGTCCCCAGAGGGTACAAGGAACCATACATTTAACAGTGTTTGGAAAGTGGGGAAAAGAGGGTAACCCCTGTGGGAAATTGAGAGCAACATTATCAAGAAAATGTAACATAGAGAATCGGGTCTGGGACCCTTACAGGGAAAGGACATTTCACGTAACAAGGATACCTAATCTTCTTTGTGATAGTACTTGGAGGGAATGTGACCGAGGCTGTCAAATAAGAAAGGGGAAGATGAAGAAGACTGTGAAAGCAATTCCTTTTAATGCAGAACTTGTCAAGGGAGTAAACCAAGTCTGCATGTGAGATTAAGAAACTGTGAAGAGAATTGTGAAAGTGATACTTATGAAGACAGTACTTGGCAGGAGAGTGAACCAAGTCTGCATGTGAAATGTATAGACCATGACGGGAACTGGGATAGTGATATAGATGAACACAGGACTTGGAAGGCGAGTAAACCAGGTCTCTGCTTGAGACCTTATGGCTGGTAGTAGGAACCTGATCTGCCAACCAGGGTCAGGGGCCCACCACAGTTTGGAGAAGCATCTAAACTACTCTTCTTCATCACAGTGCCTTGTAGAAGGGAGTCAGGTCTGCCAACCAGGGTCAGGGAGCCACCACAGTTTGGAGAAGCATCCAAACTACTCTTCTTCATTGATGTTCCTGGTGGAAGGGAACCAAGGCTGCCAACTAGGTTGACGGGCCCACCACTGTTTAGAGAAGCGTGAGTCCATGTGACAGTCCAGTCTCCCCCCGGACAGCATTTTTCCTCCATGCCGGGCACTTCAGGAGAGAAGAATCGTAAAAAGATACTGTTCCTTTAAGACTCAGGCACAACCCTTAAAAACCCTTTCAAGGCACGTAGCGCCACGCGCGAGTCCGTGCGAGAGTCCAGTCTCACCCCAGTCACTCCCTGGACATGAGCAGCATAAGAAGTTATGGAGCTTAGAGAAGCTAGCTGCACCGTTAGCAGACCCAACACGCGTGCAATGCAACAGCGGGCTGGGGAAACTGACAGCACGCCTGCAGCAGCTGTCGAGAAGGAGGGAAAGGTGGCGCAGCATGGAAGCATATGCAAGCAGACTGGAGCAGGAGCAGAACTCCAAGTAAGTGCACCTGTGTCTGAATGTGCAAGGCTAACGAATATTCAAATGACAGGACTGCCACCTACTATTGTGCCATGTAAATACTCAATGTCGGACCTTCCTAGTGATGAGGTTGACGGGCATGCAATGAATGTTGGATATTGTATTGGCGCTGAACTTATTATTGATGTTGGCGTTGGTGCAGCTGGTGCTGACAACGCTCACAATGCTGCCAGTGTTGCAAATAGCATTCAAGTAGACAGTGATCAGCAAAGACCGGCCCTAAAGACCGGCCCTAAACATTGTCTGAAGCAGTCAGACACAGTTACAAGTATAATTTAAATTAGACGAACGTGAGATGAGAGATGACTGCCTCGCCAACGGAGCGCCTGGTTGCACGCATGCAGACATTGTAGCAAATACAATAGAGCGCTGGAAATAATATGGAAAAAGAGACTGAAGTGAAAGAACAACACAAGTTGTAAAGTCGCCTCTGCTTGTACAAATAGAAACCCTGCAGTTACATAGGATGGTATACTGATAAAAGGCAACAAAGTGTTAAGAACCTGATGCATGTTTAACTGGTGGAAGTGATAACTTGGATTGGAGTTGGTTGGGAGCATCCTTAGCATCAAGGACAACCTCTCAGGGGTAGCAGATTCAGGACTCCCTGGTAGAGAGTTTAAAGTTATCTCTTGGAACACCAGGGGTTTTGCTCATTTATTCCAAAATTGCAGTGTTGTCTTGATTGGGGCAGGTGTTTTTTGTCTCCAGGAAACGTGGCTCCAGGAACCACCATCTTTGGATGGTTTTACCCTGCTTTTTGGAATAAGGACAGACATTTCTATAGTTCTGACCTTATTCTCCCAACCAAACGCTTTTATGCCGGCGGTGGACCTGCAGTGGGATTGTTCGGCTTACCCAGATCTTACATATATCCTCTTAATGAACATCTACTGGAACTCGGCTAAAATAACCAAAGACCTCTTTGAGGCGATATAAGAGATGTTGTTTAGCTGGTAGGCATCTAGGAACTGTAACTCAATTATCCTTTGTGGGGTCCTGAATGCCTTGTGTGTCCATGGGCCGACTGGTGACCTAGAGTGTAGGGTGAACTCTGGTGTGGGAAAGAGGGGCAGCATTTTCGTCCTTGATGGATGCATGGGACTTGAGTATTATAAACGGTAATGTCACAGGAGACTAGATTCCACACCATACCTGGGAAAGAGACTCCCAGCAAAATGTCTTACATAATTTATTTGTCTCCCAGGAGATATTTACATCTGTTGTGTCTCTTAATATTAAGTCTATTACCATGAGCGACCACTTACCTCTCTATTTGACCTGGAGTATGGGATAGGGGTTTGGAACCAGACTGCTTTCCCCTGGATTCACGGGTAAACTCCGGCCATAATCGCTTGGCGTGGAACAACCATAATATTAGGTCTTTTAACAATGTTTTGGTGGACTCCTGGGTAATACTGACCTATATTCTTTGCTAGGGAAGGTCCCACATGTGGTTTTGTTGAATGCAGTTTTTGATCAGATGCAGCCTCGGCATAAATCTTTGGTAGTCTACAGAGACGTCCAAGACCCTGTGATTTAGAGAATGAAAAAAGAATTACGCAGAGCCTTGCGTTATATTCCTGTTATTGACATAATTGAGCACAGACGTCTTAGACTTGCCTATGGAAATTGGCTATGAAACTACAGGCATACCCATTTATCAAAGGACACCCAAAGGATGCTTAGCATAATGTCCACCAAAGATTCCTGTTCCTTCTACAGTATTATCAACTTTGACTCCCAAACCAAGACCCAGGTGATGAAACCTACTAATGAATCTAAATGGGTTGCACACTACATTATGATAGATGGGAGTCCTCGTGAAAATAGGTTCCCTGTGGGGTCCCTTTGTCACGAGCCCTGGTGCTGGAAATATAGATCAGGATATAGATCTTATTACCTGTAGCTCTAATTCTATGGCCCCTGGCCCTGATTGGCTGTCAGTTATGGTACTGAAGGCTAATCCACGTTTCTGGGTTGATTTTCTACTAAACATTTTTGGTAAGGTTCTGGAGGGAAACAAATTACCTGTCTCATGGTTGACAATGATCCTGGTCCGTAATTATAAAAAGGGATCGTGAAACGATCCGACATATTACCACCCGATCACCCTCTTCAGCGTGCCTTCTAAAATCTTCACCTCGATTTTATTATGAGACCTGTTGGCATGGGCTAAGGGTTGCTGGGAGGCTTGAGCCCCATAAAACGGGTTTCATGAAGGGCACAGGGACCAATGCTTTTTTAACCTAGGACAAAGTTGAATCCGGTTTTTATTACTTTTATTGTTTTCTCAATGGCTTTCAACCGTGTCTTTAGGGATCTTTTGTGGTGGAAGCTTTTTAATTGGGGTTGCCGTGTGGCCCTAGTAAGTATGACTATTGCTCTACATACTAGCACATCAGTCCGGGTTAGATTGAACACCATAGGTATACTCTCTAGTAAGATTCAGAGTTCCCATGGCCTTAAACAAGGCTGCATGCTAGCGTCCCTTCTTTCTAACCTTTTTATTTCTGATGCTTTTAAAGATACACAATGCCTCCCTTCTTTCTTGGCAGCCAATACAGTTAACTATCTTTTGTAGGTGGATGATAATGCTGTGCTGGATTATACTCTGGTCGGCCTGCAAAGAAAACTTGTGGCCCTGTCGGAATATACAAGACGCAACAAACGTACAATTAACATTGGTTAATCAAAGGTCTTCTAATTTAGATCTGGGAATAGACAAATACAGGTGGTCCTTGGAGGAGCACATTCTGGAGTAAGTCCCAAATTTTGTTTACATGGGTTTTAATTTAACTGATGGACTCCGTTGTAACGATGCCCTCCTTTACCAGAAGACCAAGATTACAACTTTGGATGTTAAGGCTTCTTTAATCAACAAAAAGTTTGTCTATTTCTCAATGGCTCCCGTCATTGAGTTCTATAATAAAAAGGTGCTCCCGGTAGTGGTGTATGGGGCTGGAAGCTTGCTATTTTATCCGAATGAGAATTGGGCCAAGCTTGAAGGTAGGTTTTGGCAGAGGGTGCTGAAATTGCCACTAGAGGTCCCTGCTGCCGTCCTGCACTATGAGTTGGGGCTTTTTTCAATTGCCGCACATGTGGCATGGAAGCAAATTTGTTTATTTTTTTTAAATATAATGTCTGGTGTCAAACCCTCCCTGTGGTGGGAACTGAGATAATTGATGGAGGGGAAAAGTTTGTTCTTCACTTAACAAATTGGTCGCTGACTGTACTAATATCATGGTGAAATACGATGTGGATTTTCCCCTCCTGCAGGCAACTCCCCACCTTGCAAAAAAGAAACTGTGGGAGTGGGACTGGATTTTTACTATACAAATGGTGCACAGTTTTAAGTTATTTTCTGGAATACTTCTTGATGTTAGACCTTTTGGGCCCTGCCATCATACCTGTTAAAGTTCCCGAGTACTTCATGGAGATATCAACTTCAGTGCTTGCAACTGAAGTTGATGCCAACAAGAGACAATGTAGGAGCTTGCGAGGGAGTGGAGTGCAAGCACAGAACTTGTAGGTTTTGCAATTCTGCGGCCTCTGTCAAAACCATTGTGTATGTGCAATTGGAGTGTGAGTCCTTGAAAGATCGTCACGCTCTGCACTTTGAATCCCTTCTTTGTGACTTTAAAATTCCATATGCTGGATATGTATGGCAACAAATTGTGAAATCTGGGAGTAATAGTTGGGCACTAGCAGCGCTTCTTTTTCTGAAAGATTTGCTTTCATAAACTGGGCTTAATATGTTTTGATCATTATTGCTCTGAATATAACACACACAAAATTAACTGTAATAGTTGACTTTTCTTAATGGGCTTGTTTTTATTATTGCACTGAATGAATTGTAATTTTTGATTATTCTTAATGGATTTTAGACATTGTTTGATATTGTGTGTTTCTTTTACAGGTTTTTTAATGTAAACAAATTATTTTATCATGAATGTGTTTCACAATAAACAATTAAAAAAAAAATAATTTCCATTTTCAACACTCATCCAAAAAGGAAAGGCAGTGTTCTTTCCTGCAGCTTTTCCCAGAGCATGAATTCTATCCCATGTGTACTCTAACTTTTTAAAGTGTAAACTATTCCAATGGGGGTATCTGTACTTCTGCCGTCTACATGGTTGGGACAAAGGCACAGAGTATTCAAAGGCTAATTTCATCCTCAATAACTCAAGGTCCAGGACACTCTCTGAGAAACAATGCTGGGTTTTGGAATAGAAGTGACAGGAAAGGTGGCAATCCCATTGGCAACATCTATGACTTCAGCAGAGGTAAGGACCACATCAGAGCCTCCCCCATTTCCCTCATGAGTATCTCAATCTGCCTGGTATTCCACAAGAGGAGCTTTAAGCTATGCCCTAGACTTATCCTCAAAGTCTATTTTTCTCAAAGCACTCTGGCGACCCTCTAAGCTCATCCTAGTCAATTTACCATTTGCAATAGTTTCCATTGTTTGTAGTGTAGTTATCAGTATACACCATTAAACCCTAAAGTAGTAAAGAAGTGTGGATATTTTGTAGCAGCTAGGTTAAACACTTAGGGCCAAATCATGAGTTTGGCTGTATTACCACTGCATTTAAGGTCTGGCCTTATCACGAGTTGGGCGCTAAATGGGCTGTTTTACCTCTAGTTTTTTTCTGGAGGTGAAAATCCCTGTATTAGCCTACAGTACTAGCGCCAAAAATGCCCCATTGGATCCAATGGGCCCAATGGGGAATGGGGATTTACCATTAACACCCAACCCATGATCCGGCTGTAATACCACCAGACCGGTTGGTGCTAGGGCTATTACAGTCGGGCGGTATTACAGCCAGGATACAACCCAACTCGTGATGGGGCCCTCTATATGGCCCTCTATATGGTTGGGACAAAGGCACAGAGCACCCCAGCCACAATTCTCTATATGGTAGCTTTGACAAGCAACCAAGGCTTAAGACTGAGGAGGTGATGCAGGTTCATAAGTACAGTGAGTACCCAAGTCCCCATAGAGGAATGTCCACACACTATGTTAGGTTATAACACAGCTGCTTTATATAAAATAAGGTTCAGTAATATGTATCCATATATAAAATAACACTTTGTACTCAGGCAGTTCTATTCAGCAAATGGCAAATATATACTCTCTATGTGGTACCACACAATACATACATTCAGTAATAAATGCACCAACTGCAGACAGTTTTAAATAGGCCTGTGAATACTTCAGTAAGGTGTAACAGCATAGACTTTGGAAGGAAGGCAGGTTAGTTATGAACAGCGGCAGAATGCTTTCTGTAGACTAGATACACAATTCCGTGTGAGGATCCCCCCAACTGGGCAACCTGCAATGGAAAAGTGAGGAAGTAACTTCTGTTGTCTTTTACAGCCCAGTTAAAAAATGTTCAATAACGCTCTACTTCCTTTTTAAAGGTTCTGCCACCCCCAAACTACCTGAGAGTTCACAGGAGACCAGGATCCAAGACGAATCTGGGACCCCTGGAAGACTCCTGAGGCTGGAAGATGCTCTTCCTCGTCACAGTACCTTTGGTGCCTTGGCAGGCAAGTGACAGAGTTTCTCAGTTTCACTCGATGATTCTCTATGAGGTTGGACCCCCCCTTGGAAGCAGGAGCCACTGGAATGCTGAGTCCAAGAAGAAAAATTGATCCAAAGTATTTCTGAAGTGCAGCAGGTTTGCTCTTCCCTGTACTCTCCGTTGGTCAATGATTTCTACGACTGTAGGAATCCTGGGAAGATGAAACTTGCTGTGGGCTCCACAAAGGCTTGACAGATGAGAGTAAGAATCCCTGGGGACTTTAAATGACTTCTGGCGGCAACCAGTGCATAGGTCACTTTTGGTGTCAGTTTTTGGAATATTGTGGTTTTCCATCTTTCGGTTCTTCTGTGGTGCAGCTGCTGCATGGACCTCTGGATGGCTTCTGGTGACCTGGACTCGACCACTGGAGTGGATAACAGACCCTCACCAAGTTTGGACCCTCGGTGTCAGATCTCCCTATCGCCCTAATATGGCATTAGGGAAAGAGCGTGCAGTGGTACAAACCAAGTGTAAGCACGCTCGCAATCAACATATGCTTACTCGCAATAAAAATGCGGGTCGTAAGAAAAACACTTCCTGGTTACCTAGAGCGCAGTCTGGTGCCTGGAACTTAGCCTGGCAACGCTGGCATCCTATGCACCACAGGATGGCCCACCCTGCGCTGACGGTATCAGGCAATTCAGCCACATGATCCATCTTTCATAAGCTCCTCCCCTTGATTCTGCCGGCACTTCTGAACTAACTTCGGTGGCGTTACGGACCTTCGCTATTCGTTTCCTGAAAGTCTGATTTCTGTTTTCCTGAACCCTTCCTTACTTCAATCATTGTCTTTACTGTTATGTCCACGGACCTCTACTGTCTTGCATCAAATTCTTATTCTGCCCTCGCCGCCAGCACCCTGCCTGACTACGGACCGCTTTTGGGATTTGCCTTGGATAACGTTTTGTACTTCGCTGCCTGCACATTGCCTGATTACGGATCACTTCTGGATTTGCCTTGAATAACGTTTTGTACTTTGCTGCCTGCATGTTGCCTAATTTTGGACTGCTCCTGAACTGCCTTGGATTTTGTATTGTTACTTGCATCTTGCATCACCACAAAAACATTCCACACAGAACTTTGTACGTGAATCTGGGAACTTTGAACTTGGATTTCCTTTTGTGCTTTGGAACTCACGAGTACTCGGACTAGAGACTTCTGGGTGTACTTCATCATTGTTTGTTTCTTCTCCTGGATACCGACGAGGGATCTTTGCCACGTACCTCTGCTACTCTTGGAACTCTACGTTACCGTCGGACAGGAGTCCAGTACGGTAAGACTTCTAAACCTGGTATTAGTTACTTTTCATTTTCGCCACTTCCAGGTATTCATTCTTTGCTTTCTTCACTTAGAAATCAGGTGCCTGCCTCCTATTCCTCTGTACCTTGATACTGCCCTATTCAGAAGGGCATTTAGGCAGGCAGCTGATGAGGCTCACAGGCATTCAGGCCATTCATTCCACCCAGACACCTATAAAAAAGAATGTGGATTGGGGGAAGCACCCAGCCTTTCTGCATTCATGTCAGTTTCAGTCAGGGCTGTCTCAGGCATTGTGTCACACACAGAAACCAGACACCCATAACATAGAATGTGAGTTCACTTCAGACTCCATTCAAAAAGGTCCCACCCCAAGGGTGTACTCACAACATAGGCCCCTAGAAAGGCACGAGTCTGACAGGAGGCGGCCCCACGGCCAAATACCGTATATCCATCCACCAGCCTGTCATGGGGAAGGGACAGAGTCAGGGCTTCCCAGGACTTTGAGAAACAAGGTAATAGGCAATAGAAGCCAAGAGGCCACAGGGGCCATTGTGCCTTTCTTCAGGAATCCTATTAATTCCTGTGGCAGGGCCTGGGTGTCCCAAAAAATGGGGGATACTCAAAGCCATTGCCAAGTAATTATGTAGCTGCCAGCAGCCCATACCCTGCTCTGTAGGCTACACACAGGTGCCTGAAAACACACATATGGGGTACAAGGGTGTACCCCCATGCATGGGTGCCATACGGTTATCCCATGGGTGTTGTTCACCAAAAGGAAAACATGAGGAGCTGCACTGCCAGAGGTCCAGGCTAGACCTCAGTGGCAGAAAACAAAGAAAACACATACAGAGAAGTGCTAGGACAAGGACTAAGAGGCCCTGTCCCTCCAAAAGCATGTCCAGCATCACATTCACCCTCCCCCCCAGACTGTGGCTAGGTCAACTGATCTCCAACGAGATTGTTTCCCTCATCTAGATGGTCAACATACCTCCTTGAAAGGCCATTTGCATTGTCATGACTCTTCACTGACCTATGCTCAATGTTGAAGTCTAGATATTGCAGTCTAATGGACCACCTGAGCAGTTTGGTGTTTTCACCCTTCATCTGCACGCGCCATTTTAAGGACTTATGGCCAGTTTGGACCTTAAAGGCAGACCCTGTCAGGTAAGGTCTGAAATGACTAAGTGCCCAAATTATGCTAAAACACCCCTTTTTCAAAAGTGGTCCACTTACGTATCCTACCCTTGAGTTGCCTACTGATGAAAATGATGGGTTGTTCTCTCCCTTTGTCATCTGAGACAAGACTGCTCCAAATCCAGTGTCACAGGCATCCGTTTGCACAATAAATGCAATGCTTACCTCGGTCTCTGCAGGAGCATCTGGACTCTCTGATGATTGCTCCTCACTACTCACTATTCACCTGCCCATGCGAGTGTAGTGCCAAATAGAACTCCCCCGGATGTGAGGAGGAAGGAATGGGAATGGGTGTAGGATGCTGCAACCCAGGGAAGATCAGCATCATGCGGGATATACACCTAGGGCCAAAACATATGTGTCATTTGTATTCTGTAACAGCCACCTTGTCAAACACCCTCCTCTCCTGGAAGGCTAGGCTCACCTGTTTTGCGGGCCAGGGGTGAGTAAATTGCGTCTGTACTAGTTGCTTCACTAGTGCTGCCCAGACCGGATGTGGCTAGCTGGATGCTGTGGCGTCCTGGGGTTGCAAGTCTCTGTCTCTTGCTATTCTCCTCCTTAAGCCTTGTGATGCTTTCGTTTTCATTACGCTTTCTGCTCGCAAGTCTCTGGGCCTCATTCCGAGATTGGAGGTAATCATGGCGTTATTAGCACCACGACTACCTCCAATACCGGTACCAAGTCCGCCCTCATTCAATGGGGACTTACCGGTCTATTCTGACCTTTGCGGGACCGGTAAATCCCCATTAAAAAGCCATTCCCCATTCCCATTTGAGCCCCATAGGGCTCAATGGGAAGGCGCTAACAACGGTACTGCAAATTGCGGTACCGTTATTAGCTCTAAAGTCCCTTAACGGGCCAGGCGTTAAGGAAGGGACCCGCTAAGGGAACTCAGAATAGGGCGCAAAGGGATTACCGGCACCGGTGTCCTTACTGGTGCCCGGTATCGCTTTGCGCCCATCTCGTAATGAGGCCCTCTGTCTCCTTCTTCTCTCCTTCTTCTTTAAAATTCTTTGTGCTTTGTGCTTTATGCTTTCTTTTGTACTTTCCTTTTTCAAAGTATTTACGGCTCATCAAGAGTTGGGCGGTAGCCTTTAAATCCGGTAGTAACGGTATTAGCACTGCCAATACTGCTCTGCTGGATCACGACTGCAATCCAGCCGGCGCTATTCCAGGTAGGCACTATTACAGCAAGCTGTAATAGCGCCGGCTGGAACCGTGCCTACAACCCAGTGCACTCGCACAGACCTATCACAAGTAGACTATCAGTGCTACTAGCGCTGGAAAACCGGCACTTATAGCGCTGAAAATACCCCAGCCAAATGCTGGCGGTAAAAGAACACAGGTGAGAGTAACAAAGTCACAGGTGAAAACAATGCACACAAGAGGCCTACAAAAGACCCATCCATACCCCAAACACCCTTCCCAACACCATGTTGCCATTAGGAGCAGGGAGGTGAGAGCAGTAAAGGCACAGGCGCAAACAATGCACACATGAGGCCTACAGGCCTACAAAAGACTCACACTTCCCAACATCATGTTGCCATTTAGAGCCTTGGACCTCTACATGTTAAGCCAGGAGCTACAGAGGCTTGACAACGAGCCCAGGGCACATGGATCATGGGTGGGGAAGGTGGTGAGAAGGAGGAGACCAGTCCCAGCAAGGCGGCCAGCCATCCCCAGGGTCATCCCAACACCCTGGGCCCTGACTGATGGTCAGTTGGTAGCCGAGTACAGTATGAACAGGGCTACCATCACCCAGCTGCTGGACATAATCCAAGGTGACATTGGTAGCAGGATTGCCATCAGCACCGCTGTGCCCCCACTCGTGAAGCTGGTGTCAGTCCTACAATACCTTGGGACGGTCAGCACACAGTTGCCCTGATGCATGGCATGGCCCAGTCCACATTTAGTGCAGTCCTGGGTCAGGTGCTGGATCCACTGCTGCGCAATGTGAATGAACACATTTCATTGCCCACCACCCAGGCACAGGTGAATGAATTTAAGGCACCGCTCTATGCGATTGCCCAAGTGCTGAACGTGATAGCAGCCCTAGACTTCACACATGTTGCACTGGTTGCACCCCAGGACCATGAGGCAGCGGACAGGAATCAGAAGCATTTCCATTCATTGAACGTGCGGATGACCTGTAGCCCAGACCTGACCATTAGCCACTGCTGCGCTTGCTACCCTGGATCCACCCACGACTCCATGGTGCTGCGCAACAGCACACTGCCAGCCTACATGGAGAGGCACAGACCCCAACACACATGGATACAGGGTGAGTACAAACCCTGCCTGAAATTGTACTTGTTGAGCAGGAGTGTCAAACACAATCCCACAAAAATAGGTTATCATCCACTGGTGCAAGTCCAGTAATCCCGTGTGCAGGCAAATGTAATTTGCCACAGGACAGCCCACTCAATCACAGAGGGTGCATGCACGGTTCAGATGATGCATGGCCTGAAAGATGATGGATGTATACCAATCAGCCAATCACAGTGCATGTCCCTGTTGCACACTAAGATGACCACAGTGCATAGTGTATTGATGCTTATTCCTTGCACAGCCAGTGAAGCAACCTAGGCCTCATGTACACATTTCAGCCCATGCAGGTGATTCAGGATACCCGCAGCTCACATGGCTGATGACCCCTGTGCGTAATCCACAAACTCCAGCAACAATGCCCACAGTAGGACCTGCATATGTGTATGAAGGACATTTGGTTTGTTGAAGGCATGGTTCTGGTGCCTGGACCATACTGGAGGGGCACAGATGTATGCACCAGAGAAAGTTGGCAAAATTGTACTCACTTGTGCCATGCTGCACAACATCTGCTGCTGTAGGAATGTGCCACTACCCCCCGATGCAGACAGGCAACACCCAGGGGATGGGAGTGATGATGACCATGTGCCTGTTGCTGGAGCTAATGAACACAGGGATGGGGTGAGGTAGGATCGGTTGGTCAGCTCGGCGTTGATTGAGAATTCTTTCTGAATTGGTGGATGGGCACATGTCACAAAGAGCACTTGTAAAATAAATAACACTTGTACACAATCATGAATGTCCTTGCTTTCTGTCATATTTGAACAGGCTTTAATTAAAGTGGAACTAACCCCCTCCCCCACCAACTCCCCAGTACCCAAACCCCCTCTCCCACCAACTCCCCAGCACCCATACCCACCCCCCCACCAACTTCCCAGCACACATACCCACCTCCCCCACCAACTCCCCAGCACACATACCCCCTCTCCCCACCACCTCCCCAACACACATGTCCCCCTCCCCCCACCAACCCCCAAACACCCATACCCCCCTCCCCCAACACAGTGCATATGGGTCCATGTGCCCGGCCCTCAGTCCAACAGTACATTGCCCATCTAACATGGACATTGCCGCTTCCCACGTGCTCTGCCTTCAGGTGAGCGCCATTGTAAATGATGCAGTGACCTATGACTGGGTGACCCCTGTAGGGAGCCCTCTGTGTGGGTGGTTGAGGTGCATGGCACCGATGCAGCCCACTGCAGCTGCTGCCGGAGGAGATTGTCTCACGCAGATTGCACCTTGATTAATTCACGTACTCGTTGGCCAAACCCTGTGAGTGCCGCAGTGCATCCCTCTACAACCTTACATGTGCTGGCATTGTCCCGTGCCATGGTTTTGGCAGCCCCCCTAATTGCACTGCTAATGGCCTTGATGTGGCGGTTGTGTTCGCTGGCAATGCCCTCTATC
The DNA here is from genome assembly GCF_040938575.1 of Ambystoma mexicanum. NCBI lineage: Eukaryota > Metazoa > Chordata > Amphibia > Caudata > Ambystomatidae > Ambystoma > Ambystoma mexicanum. The sequence continues at coordinate 283,051,140 of NC_090939.1, forward strand.
CTCATCTGGCGTGCCGCCATCACATCCAGGCCTGCCATGACTGAATTGGCCGAACCTGTTCCTGTCTCCTGTGCAGGGCTGCTGTGCCTGGCAGGTCTATGTGGGGTAGTGGGGCTGCTGTGCCTGGCAGGTCTAGGCGGGGTAGTGGGGCTGCTGTGCCTGGCAGGTCTATGCGGGGTAGTGGGGCTGCTGTGCCTGGCAGGGCTGTACAGGGTTGTGGGACTGCTGTTGCTTCTGTTCCTGGGCTGTCTGGTGGGGCTGCCATGGATGGAGGGGCTGCCAGCAGATGACCCATATGAGGTTGTGTCCTCATCCGCCCCTGGTGGCTTTTGTGTGCCGAGGTAGTGAGCCGCTGGTGCGTGTGGTGGGTCCTCTGCCTTGGCGTGGCCTTCCGGCTCTTTGCAGGGTGGTGGTTCTGGTGGAGGTGCATCTAGGCAGACGTTAGGATGGGCCTGCCCCCTCGTAATCCGCGTTGCACTTGGATGATGCCTGCATGCCTATAGGGGACATAGGGTATGGCATGAGGACAGAGCACCTCAAATTATTTTTATGCATTTCAAGGCTTACAGGGGGTGGTTGTACAGGACAGTTTCAATTATGTTTGGGCCTGACCTGTTTAGTATTCATGATGTTGGTATTACTGGGGAATACTACGTGAGGGGGGAGACAGTTCGGAATTGTTGGCTTAGCCTTTTCATGCATATGAAGCAAATGCACAGCTGGCATGCGGCAGTCAGTGGGGGCAGGGGGGTTGGTACATACCAGTCAGCGATCCAACTGTAAAAATGCTACATAGACGACGTCCTAGTCATCTGGAATAGTACAGAAGGCCAACTGCTAGAGTTCCTCATATGGCTAAACCAATGCAACAACAACATCAGGTTCACCATGAACTGGGACAACCACTTAATAGATTTCTTAGATCTACACATCTATAGAGTAAGTGACCAATTAAAAACAAAACTTTTTCGTAAACCAAAAGACCTTAATACTCTACTACATTTCAAGAGCATTTCAAGAGCTACCACCCAATGGGCCTGAAACACAACTTGCCTTATGGGCAATTGCTGCGGATTCACAGGCACTGCACTGAACGAAAAACATTTGCAAAACACTCTTTGGACCTCAAACATAGACTATTAGATAGAAGTTACCCAAAAAAGGCCATCAAACAGACATACAAAAGAGCATTGAAGTATGCCTCACCCGCAAATCGAAGGCAACCTCAAAATGACCAGTGTGTTGGACAACTTACAGTTCCATCAGCAATACTCTGAAAAAATCAATCAACAAACACTGGCATCTAATAAAAAATGAAGGGACTTTGAAAAAGAAACCACTCTTTGCTTAAAAAAAAATAGAAATTTGAAGGAACATTTGGTGCATACCTACAGGGAAACCAAAACACAAGCATCCCTGGAAAGATCCACCAGTAAAGGGACACGAAAAATGTGATAAATGTGTAGCATGTAGCTTCACATACAAAATATTGGTTGATAGTCACTGGAATATAAACCAACATACCAACTGCAATAATAAAATGGTTGTATAAATCATCCAATGCCTGTGTGGCCTATTGTATGTGGGAAAACCCATAAGACCAGTAAAACAAAGAATATCGGAACATCGGTCTTGTATCCACAATCAGGAAGCAGACAAACCTTTTGTGGATCATTACAAACAGATAAAACACACAGTCAAGGATCTGTTTTGGTTTGTGCTGCAAGGGATCAGCCTCAACCAAAGGGGTGGTGACCTGGAAAGTCCCTGGAACAAAAATGGATTTACAAATTAGTCAGCGTCCGCCACAGTTTGAACATATCCATTGAATGGAGTGGCATACTGAGTCGATGATTTGTGACTTCACAATTTTTTGTATGGATGGGAATACACATCTCCCATACTATAGACCAGCCTACCAACGTGCATTCTTGGCCAACAAAGACACGTGTGACTAATGTTGGATTTAACATGGACCTGTGCAAGATCGCAAGCAAATGCCACATACCCCTATAAATAATAGGACATTGTGGGGCCATTGAGCATGAAACATTGACTGTATATTTCTGCATCTGTATGTATGCAGGGTGCAAACCTGGTATACTTATGAATCATTATCCAACATATATGCACTGCATAAAAATGTGGTTGTGTATTTGTCAACAGTGTATGTGTATGTCCGCATCTGAAAGTGTTCAATACATTAAAATCATGTTCTCCAGTCAACACACATATACATGTGATTAATGCTACAATTGTGTCTGAATGCACCACATTATAATGTATCCTTGTACTCAACAACATTATACGTGTATGGCCGTAGAAGGCGGCTTCTTGAGATATGAATTAAGTTCACCAGCAAACACAAGATATACATGTGTCAGGTGGATAGACCGAGCATGTACTTGTACCACAGAGCGAGGTAGCACACACACATACGGCATTCGTGAAGCAGATGATTCGAGGCTCAGATGATTCAATCAGTATCCCTCCGTGTGGGGGCTCCATTTCACATAAAATTGTGCAAGCATACAATTTACTTTATCAGAACTGACCTTGGGGGTCACCTAACAAATTATTTCTACCAGAAGAATTTCTTCGGTCTGGGGTGCAACAAGAACATTCCTGTATGCAAATGAATGGTGTTTTAAGAAAACTAGTGTTCCTTAAGATATACATCCACCAGACACGGTTTGTTCTACATGTACGGCCACATTAGATGATAACAACTCCACCTCAATATGGCTGCCACGTTTTCAACCTTTTTTGAAATACACTTTGAGACTCAGGGTTACCTAGGTAACACTCCGTGTCAACAAGCGCGGAACCACGAAGTGCGGTCTGACTCGACCGGAGAAGCAGGATCACAGTACTCAGCAAAGAAAGGCTAACGTACAAAGCAGTAAGAACACAGCTGCTTTTAATAGATACACTTGTTTTTCTAGTATCCATGATAGATAGTGACAGACTATATGCCTCCACTCCTGTTATAGGCGAATCATGAATAAAAGATACAGTGAAGGTGCACAGCGACAAACCCTCCGGCGCCATCCGTTTTTGCTCGATGCCACCTCTCTACTAGGAAACCTTCATGGGTAGAGAGAGGTAAGATGTGTGCCTAGTTTGTACATTTCGTGTCTTATTCACTTAAACAAAATAGTTATTTGGCATCATATCCCCTCTTTTTTATCTGCAATTCAGAACTGGGGGTCAAGATACTGGAGATTAAAAATTTATCAGTGATTCCAAGGGGTAAGACAGCTACGGCTTATTACATCAATCCTAATAAGTTACAGTGTAGCACAACATCTTGGTGTATGTTACATTAGGAAAGTGCTGGAAATGTCATCCTGTTCTCTTTTCCCCGTAGGCAAATATTTTCTGTCTCTTTCAACACAAGTACTTGGTGAAGATTCTAGAGAAATCGCAGATTGTGTGTTTTCCCTGCATGCATATATGGTGCGGACTCTGGAGGTATCCCAGACCCTTCGTGTTCAATCTCTGCAACACGGTAAGCCCGTCCATGGCCGCAAGGGGTTCAGGCTGATGTTACTTTTAGAGCTTTTTTGTAAGGAATTTTCTGGACATAAACCATTAATGCTATTCATTCTTTAATTGTTATAGATATACACCACAGGAAGTGAGGCAATATTTCCACTACTCCCGTCCTGATGAAGGCCATTACAACTGAAGCTGATAGAATACAATAGGCCGGAACACCTCTGTGTTCACTTGTTTTTTTGTTCTAATATGCCAAAATTTCAAAAAAGACATTGAGTGTTTTGTATATATGTTTTGTATATATTCTGTTATTGTAAAAACCTTGTCATCGCAAGGCTCATCTGTACATATCATTAGATGTTGTTTTTTATGTATGATTTGTGAAAAATGTGTATGTTTTATTGGGATGGTGTTAAACTCACTATACCTTGATGGTATATAATTTACAGAAAATGCACAATATTTAGGATAAAAACATTGTCAGAATAGATTCATTCTTCCCTATGTTGTTTTGTCCAGATACACCCTGACCAATTCTCTTTTGACACTTGACATGATACCCAGGGAATAGCCAGATGCCCCTTCTTTTTTACACATGCAGAAACCAGACACCCATAACACAGAATGTGAGTTCACTTCTGACTCCATTCATACAGGTCCCACCCCAAGGGTGTACCCACAACGCACAGCCCCTGGGAAGGCTCCAGTCAGTCTGACAAGAGGCAGCCCCAGAGCCATATATGGTATTTCCACCCAACAGCCAGTCAGGGGAAGGGACAAAGTCAGGGCTTTCCAGGACTTTGTGAAACAAGTTAAAAAGCAATAGAAACCAAGAGGCCCAATGGGCCATCTTGTCTTTTTTCAGGAATTCTATCGATTCCTATGGCGGTGCCTGGGTGTTCCAAAAAATGGAGGACACTCAGAGCCATTGCCAAGTCAGCATGTATATGCTACCAGCCCATACCGTGGTCTATGGGCAACACACAGGTGCCCAAAAACACACATAAGGGGTACAAGGGTGTACCCCTACCCATGGGTGCTATAAGGGTATCCCATGGGAATTGTTCACCAAAAGGAAAACAAGAAGAGCTGTACTTCCAGAGGTCCAGGCTGGACCTCAGTGTCTGAAAACATAAAGCATACACATACCGGGAAGTGGTAGTACAAGGACTAGGAACACCTCTCCCTACAAACGTATTTCTAGCATCACAGGGCCCAATCTGCTGCTTATACTTTCAATGTTAACTTGTTTTTATTTCATAATTCACTGTAGTAACCCGCCAACTCATTGAAACATGAATTACTGTAATTCTTCAGCCTAGACACATGTCTAGACCTGCAGCATAACTATTTTGCATATTCATTCATAAAGTTATGAATTCTTATAATTTCTGGTCAATATACAAATATATATTCATACTGATTAAATAGAGGGGATTTGAGCAATCTTGTTTCTATATGTAATATTTATTTGCAAATAATGGATGTATTTAAACTGTAAACAATATCTCATGGTTGAGCACAATGACTCATTTGCTAGCTCGGCATTGGCCTCTCTGTAAAACCATTAGACTATGAATGATCAGGATACTTATGACAAGCCTGTTTTGCTTTCCTGCATTAATAGATGGCCAGTTTTATCGCTATGCTGAGTTCAAAAGGTGCCCCTTTTAACTGAATAATTTGCTTTTCAATCTTATTAGTAAAACAAACAGGTTCATACCAACAGATGTTAATCTTCTGGAGGAGCATAGGTTTTATTTTTGTTTTAAAACATTTAGAGCATTTTTGTAGCATACTCCTCCCTCTCCCAAAGAGTTTCCAAAGGTGGGGGTCTGCTCTGAGGTGAAACTCTGGTCAACTTGAAGTCAGCATAATATAGGGCTGAATTGCACATAACAGTGATTCAAACCAATACAAAAGAACCACTGTTTTTTGACATATTTACCATAGAAGATATTATGTACAATTAACCATGTTTTTATAAACCTTGTCCAATAATGAGACAGTGTTTGGGAAAAGAAATAACATAATTCATTAGAAAACCTCTGAATTAAATGATGATTTTGCCATTCAGTACACTTGACAACATCATCCCACTTGACTTTTGTGATTTTAAATTATATTTTATAACACAGTCTTTGTTCTCTGATCATTAGAATTATATTTTGCACATGTTTTGGACCTTGATTTTTTTAGATGTACAGTTCCAGTGTGTAGGGTAGAGTTTCCCATGAATGTAGAGAGTGTTTTCACCTTGCAGCTTTTTGTGAATTCTTTCTGTCAATTTAAAGTTATTAAAGTTTTTCAAATGTACTGTAGGATAAACATTGTTCCTAGGATGGTTTAGTTTGTGGCACTGTCCATACCATGTGTCGAGTGCTAACTCAAAGGTGTGCAGGTGACCACCTGCCTCCCAGAGGTGCACCCTCATTCATTGCAATGGAAAACATATGATATAAGTGAAACCATTCCACACCTCTCACTTTAAATTAAAGCCATCTTCATTTGCCTTTGGTATTCTCCTATTGTGAATCATCGGGCCCACACTTCAAAAAAGCAGTCATTTTTCGGCATTAGTTTTCTTTAGGGAAACAGTTTTAGCTTCCATTTATGGTGATAGTGCACTGACAGTGCACAGACAGTGTTTGAATTTCACCCTCTGATGGCATCTCTGAAGCGTTGCAGCCAGGCGGAGTGTTCTCATGATTCGGTTTGTGCTGGCTAAATCTTTGTAAGGATTTCCAGGCACCATTCATGGAACCAGGAATATCTGGTTCTTGCTCTGAAGCCCTAGCTCTTCAATGCAGGCAGACACCGTGGCTATATATAGCAACATCCATATCCCATTCATACCTTTTATTTTTTTTAATTTATATTTATTTATATTGCACATACAAGACAGGCCTGCAGGCATAGTAGCGCACACATAACAAACACACATAAAAACAGCCACCTCTCAGTATCTGGGGTTAGGGGGAAAAAAACAAATTCAGGTGAATAAAAGTGTCTTCAGCATTTGTTTAAACTTGGGGAGGGACCGACATAGCCTCTGATCAAGTGGAAGGTCATTCCAGCTCTTTGAGGCAGCATAGCTGAAAGTCCCTGGAACAAAAATGGATTTACAAATTAGTCAGCGTCCGCCACAGTTTGAACATATCCATTGAATGGAGTGGCATACTGAGTCGATGATTTGTGACTTCACAATTTTTTGTATGGATGGGAATACACATCTCCCATACTATAGACCAGCCTACCAACGTGCATTCTTGGCCAACAAAGACACGTGTGACTAATGTTGGATTTAACATGGACCTGTGCAAGATCGCAAGCAAATGCCACATACCCCTATAAATAATAGGACATTGTGGGGCCATTGAGCATGAAACATTCACTGTATATTTCTGCATCTGTATGTATGCAGGGTGCAAACCTGGTATACTTATGAATCATTATCCAACATATATGCACTGCATAAAAATGTGGTTGTGTATTTGTCAACAGTGTATGTGTATGTCCGCATCTGAAAGTGTTCAATACATTAAAATCATGTTCTCCAGTCAACACACATATACATGTGATTAATGCTACAATTGTGTCTGAATGCACCACATTATAATGTATCCTTGTACTCAACAACATTATACGTGTATGGCCGTAGAAGGCGGCTTCTTGAGATATGAATTAAGTTCACCAGCAAACACAAGATATACATGTGTCAGGTGGATAGACCGAGCATGTACTTGTACCACAGAGCGAGGTAGCACACACACATACGGCATTCGTGAAGCAGATGATTCGAGGCTCAGATGATTCAATCAGTATCCCTCCGTGTGGGGGCTCCATTTCACATAAAATTGTGCAAGCATACAATTTACTTTATCAGAACTGACCTTGGGGGTCACCTAACAAATTATTTCTACCAGAAGAATTTCTTCGGTCTGGGGTGCAACAAGAACATTCCTGTATGCAAATGAATGGTGTTTTAAGAAAACTAGTGTTCCTTAAGATATACATCCACCAGACACGGTTTGTTCTACATGTACGGCCACATTAGATGATAACAACTCCACCTCAATATGGCTGCCACGTTTTCAACCTTTTTTGAAATACACTTTGAGACTCAGGGTTACCTAGGTAACACTCCGTGTCAACAAGCGCGGAACCACGAAGTGCGGTCTGACTCGACCGGAGAAGCAGGATCACAGTACTCAGCAAAGAAAGGCTAACGTACAAAGCAGTAAGAACACAGCTGCTTTTAATAGATACACTTGTTTTTCTAGTATCCATGATAGATAGTGACAGACTATATGCCTCCACTCCTGTTATAGGCGAATCATGAATAAAAGATACAGTGAAGGTGCACAGCGACAAACCCTCCGGCGCCATCCTTTTTTGCTCGATGCCACCTCTCTACTAGGAAACCTTCATGGGTAGAGAGAGGTAAGATGTGTGCCTAGTTTGTACATTTCGTGTCTTATTCACTTAAACAAAATAGTTATTTGGCATCATATCCCCTCTTTTTTATCTGCAATTCAGAACTGGGGGTCAAGATACTGGAGATTAATAATTTATCAGTGATTCCAAGGGGTAAGACAGCTACGGCTTATTACATCAATCCTAATAAGTTACAGTGTAGCACAACATCTTGGTGTATGTTACATTAGGAAAGTGCTGGAAATGTCATCCTGTTCTCTTTTCCCCGTAGGCAAATATTTTCTGTCTCTTTCAACACAAGTACTTGGTGAAGATTCTAGAGAAATCGCAGATTGTGTGTTTTCCCTGCATGCATATATGGTGCGGACTCTGGAGGTATCCCAGACCCTTCGTGTTCAATCTCTGCAACACGGTAAGCCCGTCCATGGCCGCAAGGGGTTCAGGCTGATGTTACTTTTAGAGCTTTTTTGTAAGGAATTTTCTGGACATAAACCATTAATGCTATTCATTCTTTAATTGTTATAGATATACACCACAGGAAGTGAGGCAATATTTCCACTACTCCCGTCCTGATGAAGGCCATTACAACTGAAGCTGATAGAATACAATAGGCCGGAACACCTCTGTGTTCACTTGTTTTTTTGTTCTAATATGCCAAAATTTCAAAAAAGACATTGAGTGTTTTGTATATATGTTTTGTATATATTCTGTTATTGTAAAAACCTTGTCATCGCAAGGCTCATCTGTACATATCATTAGATGTTGTTTTTTATGTATGATTTGTGAAAAATGTGTATGTTTTATTGGGATGGTGTTAAACTCACTATACCTTGATGGTATATAATTTACAGAAAATGCACAATATTTAGGATAAAAACATTGTCAGAATAGATTCATTCTTCCCTATGTTGTTTTGTCCAGATACACCCTGACCAATTCTCTTTTGACACTTGACATGATACCCAGGGAATAGCCAGATGCCCCTTCTTTTTTACACATGCAGAAACCAGACACCCATAACACAGAATGTGAGTTCACTTCTGACTCCATTCATACAGGTCCCACCCCAAGGGTGTACCCACAACGCACAGCCCCTGGGAAGGCTCCAGTCAGTCTGACAAGAGGCAGCCCCAGAGCCATATATGGTATTTCCACCCAACAGCCAGTCAGGGGAAGGGACAAAGTCAGGGCTTTCCAGGACTTTGTGAAACAAGTTAAAAAGCAATAGAAACCAAGAGGCCCAATGGGCCATCTTGTCTTTTTTCAGGAATTCTATCGATTCCTATGGCGGTGCCTGGGTGTTCCAAAAAATGGAGGACACTCAGAGCCATTGCCAAGTCAGCATGTATATGCTACCAGCCCATACCGTGGTCTATGGGCAACACACAGGTGCCCAAAAACACACATAAGGGGTACAAGGGTGTACCCCTACCCATGGGTGCTATAAGGGTATCCCATGGGAATTGTTCACCAAAAGGAAAACAAGAAGAGCTGTACTTCCAGAGGTCCAGGCTGGACCTCAGTGTCTGAAAACATAAAGCATACACATACCGGGAAGTGGTAGTACAAGGACTAGGAACACCTCTCCCTACAAACGTATTTCTAGCATCACAGGGCCCAATCTGCTGCTTATACTTTCAATGTTAACTTGTTTTTATTTCATAATTCACTGTAGTAACCCGCCAACTCATTGAAACATGAATTACTGTAATTCTTCAGCCTAGACACATGTCTAGACCTGCAGCATAACTATTTTGCATATTCATTCATAAAGTTATGAATTCTTATAATTTCTGGTCAATATACAAATATATATTCATACTGATTAAATAGAGGGGATTTGAGCAATCTTGTTTCTATATGTAATATTTATTTGCAAATAATGGATGTATTTAAACTGTAAACAATATCTCATGGTTGAGCACAATGACTCATTTGCTAGCTCGGCATTGGCCTCTCTGTAAAACCATTAGACTATGAATGATCAGGATACTTATGACAAGCCTGTTTTGCTTTCCTGCATTAATAGATGGCCAGTTTTATCGCTATGCTGAGTTCAAAAGGTGCCCCTTTTAACTGAATAATTTGCTTTTCAATCTTATTAGTAAAACAAACAGGTTCATACCAACAGATGTTAATCTTCTGGAGGAGCATAGGTTTTATTTTTGTTTTAAAACATTTAGAGCATTTTTGTAGCATACTCCTCCCTCTCCCAAAGAGTTTCCAAAGGTGGGGGTCTGCTCTGAGGTGAAACTCTGGTCAACTTGAAGTCAGCATAATATAGGGCTGAATTGCACATAACAGTGATTCAAACCAATACAAAAGAACCACTGTTTTTTGACATATTTACCATAGAAGATATTATGTACAATTAACCATGTTTTTATAAACCTTGTCCAATAATGAGACAGTGTTTGGGAAAAGAAATAACATAATTCATTAGAAAACCTCTGAATTAAATGATGATTTTGCCATTCAGTACACTTGACAACATCATCCCACTTGACTTTTGTGATTTTAAATTATATTTTATAACACAGTCTTTGTTCTCTGATCATTAGAATTATATTTTGCACATGTTTTGGACCTTGATTTTTTTAGATGTACAGTTCCAGTGTGTAGGGTAGAGTTTCCCATGAATGTAGAGAGTGTTTTCACCTTGCAGCTTTTTGTGAATTCTTTCTGTCAATTTAAAGTTATTAAAGTTTTTCAAATGTACTGTAGGATAAACATTGTTCCTAGGATGGTTTAGTTTGTGGCACTGTCCATACCATGTGTCGAGTGCTAACTCAAAGGTGTGCAGGTGACCACCTGCCTCCCAGAGGTGCACCCTCATTCATTGCAATGGAAAACATATGATATAAGTGAAACCATTCCACACCTCTCACTTTAAATTAAAGCCATCTTCATTTGCCTTTGGTATTCTCCTATTGTGAATCATCGGGCCCACACTTCAAAAAAGCAGTCATTTTTCGGCATTAGTTTTCTTTAGGGAAACAGTTTTGGCTTCCATTTATGGTGATAGTGCACTGACAGTGCACAGACAGTGTTTGAATTTCACCCTCTGATGGCATCTCTGAAGCGTTGCAGCCAGGCGGAGTGTTCTCATGATTCGGTTTGTGCTGGCTAAATCTTTGTAAGGATTTCCAGGCACCATTCATGGAACCAGGAATATCTGGTTCTTGCTCTGAAGCCCTAGCTCTTCAATGCAGGCAGACACCGTGGCTATATATAGCAACATCCATATCCCATTCATACCTTTTATTTTTTTTTAATTTATATTTATTTATATTGCACATACAAGACAGGCCTGCAGGCATAGTAGCGCACACATAACAAACACACATAAAAACAGCCACCTCTCAGTATCTGGGGTTAGGGGGAAAAAAACAAATTCAGGTGAATAAAAGTGTCTTCAGCATTTGTTTAAACTTGGGGAGGGACCGACATAGCCTCTGATCAAGTGGAAGGTCATTCCAGCTCTTTGAGGCAGCATAGCTGAAAGTCCCTTGGGACACCATCTTGAGCTTAGCCATGGGAATCTGAAGGAGGCAAGAATTGTTAGACCTCAAATACGTCAGGCTCATAAATTAGGCTGCTGGGCCCAGTACTGAATTGCTTATCGTGGCTCTCATTAGGGCTACCTGGGTGTACAACAGGCTGCACCCCCACTAGAATTGTACAAAAAGGTCTGCCACCAAGTTGTGAAGCCAACTAGGCATGCTATGGGCAGGCACTCACACTGGGTACAGGGGACCTTTGGTGCAACCTAACCATAAGAGACCGTCAGCTTCTCAGGAGCATATACAAGATGCACATGCATAATGCGGCCTAAAATGAGGAGTCATCAGGAAAAAAGATGGTCTGACAAATGCAAACATTAAGTGGTCTCTCTCCAGACATGAACTTTAAGAGTTTTGACCTCTTGGATGCTATGTTGCATATCTAGGTTGGCAAGACATTTAATCTCCCAATTCCATTAGCCTCTGTGATTAATTCCGTACTTAAAGATTGCTCTTACACTTTTGATGGGTCACCTAGGCAGTCACATAGTCTCAAACTAATTCATCCTGTCAGCCCAGTAGCCAGCATGGTTGAGAAGTACAATGATAACATAGTAGTAGTAACCCTGGGTCCAGTTTATAGGGCTTAGTCTGGTGATTAGTTTGCTTTCTGCTCCAGTCAAGATGTGTTGGACTTGTCCCCTGGAAAGAATTCAGTGAAGACTTCAGAGGTTAAATGACACATATCCAAGACTAAGACCCAACATCACAGCATTGTGAATAAACACTCTGAACTTGGAAGCCAAATTAAAATATATGTTTTTGAGATATGTTTCTTGGACGACCATGTTCCCCCAAGAGTTATTTATCTATTTTTTGACTGTAGTTCTAAGGTTTTTTTCAATAGTGATCAAAACAAAAGCCTTAGAGAAATTCTGGTTCAAGTAAATGCCATTCTCCAACTATTTCAGCACGCATTGTGTGGATATCTATTTTTAAATATTTAATTTATTTTATAGCTGTTCTTTTATTATGGAGGGAGGGATTGCATCCGCACAATGCTCTCATTACATCCAGCCACTGCTATAACAATCCCACCTCACAATCTGGGACAAAATAACAGGCTGTTTTCATTTCTTTTATTAAAAATGGTAAAACCACGGGTTCTCCCTCATACACAATGCTGGATATGTCACCTCAAAACAGGAAAATTACATTCAGGTTGCAATGAAAAACATGTTACCAGTGCAGCCTGCCTACAGTTTTGTTTTTTTTAAACTTGGATTTATTGGTTTTTTACATAAAATAAACATCAAACATTATAACATCCCCCTCTCCCTCCCCCCTCCCACCTCTCGGGTCGTTTGATATCGTGGTGGTCCAGGGCCTACAGTTTTTTTTTAATACTTTATTTTTCATTTTGCAACAGCAACCAGCACAAGCATGGAAGTCCTATCCCAAGAGTGACCCACCCTGAGCATGACACAACATGTATCGGCAATATACATTACACATACAACTTTCCACAGTTCCAAACAATATGCTTATTCGACCTCTGTAATCTGAAATGTACATACGACTGGCGGGGAGCAGTAAAGTCTGAATAAATGCTGTCTCCACATCATGACAGTACACAACGTCCTGCAGCCACAATTGCACGCTGGGCGGGTGGCCTCTCCCCCAGGACATAGCCACCCTCCTGCGAGCCATCACCATGAGCAGGCCAGCCGGGCGTCTGACCCCTGGTGGCAAGGTTCTTGTGCAACCCAAGAGCACCACCAAGGGATGGGCTCTAGTTGTTCCCCAATAATCAGAGAGACCCTAGCCAGGACGTCCACCCAAAACCAGGATAGCTGCACAAACTCCCAGGCCAGGTGAAGAAACCCTGCCGGGCCATCACCACATCTGACACATCTGGAGTAGAGGGAAAATGCCTGTGGAGCCTGACCGCGGTATGATAATCCTGATGCAAAAATTCAAGTGGATCAACTTTAATTTCTAGTTCAGGGACACTTTTTGGGTTTTACGTAGCATCTACTTCCAGTCCTCACCTCAGATGCCCCTGCCAAGATCCCTCTCCCAGCGTCGCTTCTGGGCATCCCCCTCTCACAGAATATCCGACGTGAAGCTACTATATATTCGTAAAACCAGATGGCCCTCACCCTGCCATTGAAAAACCCCTTGCAGCAGTGCCCACATGGAGGGCTGTCGGAGAAACAAGGGGAACATTGCCCTAAAGACATTTTGCACCGGAAGTATAAAAAAACACCCAAAGCGGTGCTCCCCCTCTGTCCTTTGCCTGTTGCAGGGAAAAACACATCATCAACAAAACAATCCCTGAAGGTGGCGACACCCAGCTTTCCACTCACTGCAAGTTAGCTCTCTCCCCCGTGATGGCCATCCCAGCTACATAGCTAACTAGAAGGAGGGGTGAATACAGAGTGCTAATGCCCATCTTACCCGCCACCGTCCTGCAGACCACACAGGTGACCCACACTATGTCCAGGAAGCCAGGCGCCACCCTCGAAGCCCAAAGGACCACCGAATGTCACAAATTAGGGGCATTCAATGCCCTCTTCACCTGCACACGAGGCCGGACGAATTGGGTGGAGTACCAATGTGCAGGTAGTGTGCCTGCGCTGCTCAGTAGTAGCATTCCAAATCCAGTAGGGCGAGGCCCCCCTTTCATGGTGCTGTGTCAGCGTGGCCAACGCCACCCTCGCAGGCTTCCCGGACCAGATTAAATCAAGAATATGCCCCCACAGCCAGAGGAAAAATCCACTGGAGAGGGGCCACGGGACATTGAGAAAAAGGTAAAGAAATGTATGGAGCACAATGATTTTCACAATCGAGTTTCGGCCCAGCATTGTGAGCAGGAGCATCCACCACCTCGCCACCAGAGACCCAATCGCCCGGCCATAGTTATCGCAAACGGCCATAGTTATCGCAAAACAGCTCCTCCGAATGGCTGACACTTCCACCCCTTGGTATTGGACACCAGAAGACTCCCACCTGAGGCCAAACTCGTCTTCAAACTCCCCTGTCCCATTGGTGAAGGGGAAAACCACCAATTTGCTGTGGTTGATCCTCAGGCTTCAGAATTACCCAAATCTGATCCCATCCTGCCTCACTGGGCCTAGATTGTGCACTGGGCCACTGAGAAAAAGGGCCAAGTCATAAAATCAGCTTATGCGCCCCCACCTGTAGCCCCTGCAGGATGTGCCCCTCCCACAGGGTGGCCGCCAATGGCTCCATCGCTAGAGCAAAAAGGAGCAGCCACAGTGTGCAGCCCTGCTGGGTCCCCCGTCCCATCTCGAAGCTCATGGACTGCGTGCATCCAACCATGATCCTCGCCGTCGGTTTAACATCCAGGTGGAATAACAAGGAAAAAAAAGCACGCGGCAAGCCCAAGTTTCTGGAGGACTGCAAATAGGTAAAGCCATTCGACGAAGTTGACTGCCTTTTCGGCATCCAAAAAAACCCTGGCTGCCTGTGTCTCTGGCTCAAACGCCACTAAGACCCCAAAAAAACAACGCAAACCATACGTCATGTTCCGGCCTGACCCGCCAACACAAGTCCTGGCATCAAGGGGAGAAGTCGGTTAGCCAACACCTTGGCAAAAATCGAATTATCTACATTGATTAAGGAGATTGGGCAGTAGGACGCACACTCATTTGCTGGCTTCCCTTTCTAATGTAACAAGATGATATTCACCTCCCGTAGCGAAGGGGGAAGCGTCCCTGAGGCAAATGACTCAGTAAATACCTGCAACCGAATGGGGGCCAGGATGGGGGCGTAAAACTCCCCCGTCACGGCCAGGGAACTTGGACGTAGGGAACTTCCCTAATTACCACCAAGACTGGGGAGAGCTCACGACTGAGCGCCTCTCAGAGCAGTTGATCCACCCAGTACAAGTCCACTCCCTCCACATAACGCTGCAGGCCCTCTGCATCCTGCGAGTCTCTGGACCCATAGAGGCGCCGGTAAATGTGCGGAATTCAGCTGCAATGTGCTCCTCTGCAAATAGAGGACTCCTTTGTGAGTCCTAATGCACTCTACCTGCGAGGCCTCTTGTCTGCTGCTAACAGCCAGGCCAGCAGGGCCCAAGCTTCTGTCCCTTCCCATACATAATCTCCTGGTCAGCATTCGCCGTAAATCCATATAACTCCCGCCCCAGCTCAGCCAGGATCTTGGAGTCCGCTGTGGACACGTATTCACCTTCCAGCCACTTCAACTGCACCTTGCCCACCTCGACGTCCCTCCTGATCAGCCAGGGAATCACATTTTCTTTGGCCATGCAGGCCCCCCTAATGAAGCACTTGAAGCACTCCCAGAGCACCCCTGGGAGGTGACAGAACCCTTGTTATGCTCTAAATAGACTACGATCTCAAAGCTCCCGACAGAACACAGCATTGTGCAACGCAATGGGTTTAAAGCAGCAAGAGTAGGCACCCTTGCCTCCCCCTCCCAGCGAGCATTCCTGAACCACCAGTGAATGGTCCGACAGGGTCCATAGAAGAATCTGGCAATAACCCCAAGCAAGCTTCCCATTACTGGACACCAGCAGGTAGTCTAGGCTGGAACTAGGCCCGTGAACCAGGAGTGAAAGGTATATTTGCATGCGTCCCTCTGCTGCCTTCTCCAAGCGTCCATCAAATTTTAAGTTGCACAAATCTTTTGCACCTGTTGATTTGCCTTGGACAAGGAACCCCAGCCAACCTCAGTTCTATCCAACAGCGGGTCCATCACAAGGTTCAGGTCGCCACTCCACACTATGGTGGCATCTCGACACCTCGCCAACTGAACCATCACCCAATCCAAGGAGTTAGCACTGTCCACATTTGGCCCATATGTTATTTATTTATAATTGGCTATTTATAACGTGCTTAAAACCCAGAGGTTTCAAAGCGCGGACCCGGCAATCGACCCTGTGTCGCTCTGCGTCGTCTTTCTTCCATGACAAGCACGTTGCCCCTGAGCTATCCTCCCTAGACAATGCATTAACCAGCGCTACTTTGACCCCTTCCAGGACACCACAAACAAACAGTGCCCTTCCTTCATCGTCCCTAGCCACCGAGTCCTGGAAAAATGTAGTCCCTTTAGCAATCAATATGGCCACCCCCATTGCATAAGCCAAATATGAGGAAACATACCTATGGCACCCCCAATGAGAGCCCCACTGGGTTTCCGAGGAGGCGGTAAAATGGGTCTTCTGAATAAAGGACAAATCCACCCGGTGCATACAAAGATATTGTGCAACCATCCTGACCTTAGAGGGCTGATTCCCCCCCTGATGTTCCAGGTAGCTACCATAAGGGCCATCCCCACACAGCAGAACCAGCTAGGCCATGCGTCACCCACCCATGCCGGCTGCATTGCCTGTGCTTACCATTGTAGGCCAGTGGACCACCTCATAAGGACTCAGACTCCAAACAGACACAAA
The DNA here is from genome assembly GCF_040938575.1 of Ambystoma mexicanum. Classification (NCBI taxonomy): domain Eukaryota; kingdom Metazoa; phylum Chordata; class Amphibia; order Caudata; family Ambystomatidae; genus Ambystoma; species Ambystoma mexicanum. The sequence goes on from NC_090939.1 coordinate 283,068,024, forward strand.
AACACAACCCCCCCAACTGTACCCCAATACCACCCCCACCCCCACGGGCAACCCCAAACTGCTCGAAAGACACCTACCCTTCCGTCCAACAAACCAAATGTAAACAGAGCTGCACTTGGGCACTAGTCCCCAGCCCAGCATGCATCAGCCCATGCACATCAGGTTAGGCAAAGAGCGAGCCCCCTGTAGCCCTAACCGCCAGATCACTTGCACCCACCATCTATAACCAGCACTCCAATGTCCTATCTGCCTTCTACCCCATCACACCCTTCAACATTCCCTCAAGGGTCTACCTGTTTTCTGGTGGCATTCTGGGGCTTTAGGTGATTTGGCCAGTGCACTCTTAACAATCCAATTCAGGAGGGTGCCTGCCGACTCTGGGAACATAAAAAGGCGAGTTTTCCCCTCTTTCTGGATCCGCAGCTTCGCAGGGAACAACATAGGGTACTGAATGTGATTGTCCCAGAGCTGGCGCTTGACCCCCACAAAGTATCTCCTTGAGGCCTACACCGCTGCTGAGAAATCCCAGAAGACCTGGAATGTGTCACCATCATATTGAAGCTCTCCCTTCTGTCTGGCCAGCCGAAGATAGCCGGTCAGATAGCACAGCGAATAGAGCGCTTGCTTTCACATCCGCGCAGACGCAGGTTAGCTCTACACACCGTCTTTCGAGCTCTAAAAGTGAGCTCTACACACGTGGGTAACAATAAGCAGCGCTCAGATGCCTGAGGGTTTGTAGCACTATATAAATGCAAGTTGTTAGGAATAGTATCACGGTCCCTGTAGGTCAGTAGGCACACTATGATGGGATGCAGAAGTCCCAGGCACAGTCCTTGCCACCGGGATGCGATGAGCCCTCTCAACTACAAACAGAGTGGAAAGATCAGCCTCCCCAAGCACTGCCTTGCATAGGGATTCAACAAACACCTCCATCCTGGTCTGCTCCTGCTCCTCTCGGATCCCAACCAGCCTGATGTTCTTTCTGTGGGCCAACCCTCCAAGTCCTAATTCTTGGCAAACACTGCTTTGAGCTGCGCTTCCAGAGGTGACACTCTAGCCGAGAGCGACATAGAGCCGTCCTCAAGTCCGGACACCCTGTGCTCCACCTCATCCAGGCGATCACCGTGCTTGTCCCGCCAATGTTGTAGCATGTCTACATTCAACGACAGCGAGTCCAGCTTGGAATCCAGACCGCCAATGCCTGCCTTAAGGTCCATAAGTAGCTCCCTGATGTCCACCTACAGCACCTGGGCTGCTGCTGCCAAGGACGACGCCATGGTCGCCGGCTCCCCCGACAGGTTCTGGCCACGGGCCACCCTAGAGGAGGGCCTCCCTCAAAGGTAAGCTTCTTTTGTAACTTGTCTGTCTTCACCATCGTGGGGAACAGCAGACTCGACCTGCAGGAGCCACTGAAATTCCAAGGGAGGGGGAAAGCCACCAAACCAGCAAGGCCTAGCAGGCAAGCGTGGGTGGTTGAGGAGGGATCACAGCTGACTTAGGGCCTCATTACGACCCAGGCGGTAAGTTACCGCCTGGGCCGTGACTTTACCACCATGGCGTAAACTATGTTTACGCCATGGTGGTTGGCGGACTTACCGCCCCATTCCGACCTTGGCGGGGCGGTAAGTCCCCAATCCCCATTTACCCTTCCCCATTCCCATTTTTGCCCCATAGGGCATAATGGGACTGGGGAAGGCGTTAATTACGCCACCGTAAATTACGGTGGCGTAATTAACTCCATGGTCCCTTAGCGCCATGGATTTTAACACCTGCTAAAAGCAGGTGTTAAATCCGCCATGGCGCTAAGGGACCTCGTACTCAGGCGGTAAGGGTCGGCGCTGTTTACGCTGCCGTAAACCCCTTACCGCCTGGGTCGTAATGAGACCCTTAGTCCACCTCTGCTGCCGGACCACTTAGGATGGGCCGCAGGCCTAAATGGCCGTCACACGATCAGGGCTGGTGCCACGCTATCAGACGCCCTCTGCAGCAGGCCCCCCCCCCAAACCATTGGCCCCACCTCCAGAGGCCCCCGGTGACAGGCACACAGCCAAGGGCCACACACAGAGGCAACCCGCAGCACTGCCTGAAAACAGGTCCCCCAGTCCAACTGATTCAGGCCCCACACCACCACACGTCCTGAGGGCTGGACAGCACCACTGGGGCCCCAACCATACAGTCCAGCCTGGGAAGTCACTAAGTTGTTCCCGGGCTCGTCGCCCAGCAGATGGATCTGAAACAGCCTTTACCTACAGCTTGCCACTGGCACGACCCTTACACCAAGGAGAGCGTCAGTGCCATCCGCCATTTGCAAGTCCTCTTCCCCTGTCTTCAAGCACAACCCAACAGCAGCCCCTCGAAGGTAATCGGACAGCTAACGCACTGCTGGAGGATGTTGCTTCATTGCCACCGGGAGCCACTGCACCCATCAACAAGCCTGGAACGTCAGTGCCCTCAGACCCCTCAGACATCTCTCTGGGTAGTGCACAGAGCCGGCAGGCCATGTGCGCACAGAGGAGTTCCTGACAGGCACGACCCGCACCCCTTTTGCCACTAACTACCGACACCAGTGGGCTCCAGACTGTCTCCGCCCGACCTCAGCTGCTGTCTGCAGCCAGGCACCGCACCTCTGAGGGCAGTGCATGTCCCCCGACAGCCACTCTCAGAGGCCATCCATCTCCTCATTGCCTCCCGGCTGCCTGCAAACATGGCTCTCTGGCCCCCTTTGTCAGGGCACCGACCGGCCCAGCATCTCCCTACACACCACTATCAGCGGGAACCACCACCAGGATCCAGCCACTCCACACAGGCCACCCTGGACAATCTGCAGGCCACATCCGGGTCTTGGGAATGGTGTGCCAGAATTTTCATGGCACTTGTGATATTGTGTCCCCTGGTTGATGTGTGTTTCATCTTGCATTGTCTTTGTGGCAGCTGCTTGTTGGCAATGGCGTTATGTATGTCTGACAGACATGAGAGGCGAATATGGTATGTAAATTGTGCATCAAATGGCTGTCTGCCAAGATGTGGTAGTCTGGGGCCATCGTGTTTTTGGTTGACATGTGCATGACAGAGTTGAGCTGCGGTTATTGGGTGTGGCCGGAGATCTCATGGACTCGTCATGTAAAATTCCACATTATGTTAAATATTCCTTTTGGATATTTGCTGTCATCATTTGCGAACATAATGTCAAAGTGTATGGTGTGGCGAACACGAAGAATAGTCAGACTAAGATGTGACATGTTAATAATAGCAAAATGCCTTTGCATTTCAGCCTTACCGTTATGAGGGTAATTCCCTAGCTAACAAACTGAAACTAATGGTGCTTGTCAAATGTTTGAAAGAAACAGTCCTTAATCTAAAAACCTGCTTGCTATCTGGCCCTACCACTTAAAAAAACTTAACAAAAATAGGCCAGCGCAATAGCCTCTATCCTTGGGCTTTGCTTGACCCAGTGGCTTGGATCTCTCTCCAAAGAAGGTTTTAAAGGCTCGTCAACTTCTGGATCTCTTTCCAAAAGAAGGGTTTTTAACAGTTTGTCAGTTCCTCACAATATAGTGCTTCAGTCTCTGTGCATGTTCCAAATGGCAAACCTTACACACATCCAATATTTCTTTACATGGAGAAAAAGGTTTTCTTAATGTGATTACATCATTTCTGACTAGGTGATTGATATTCTTCTTGTCTCGGATCTGAGCCCTGCAACCCTTCAGGCAGTGCTTAAAGTGGACCGGGGCCTGCCGGGTCCAGGCCCCGGCAGTCTCCAAAAAATGGGACTGAGCCGGGGCCCAACCGGGGCCCCCGTCCTACCGCAACATCGGCGGGAATCGCGGGATGCATTATCCCGTCGCGGCCGTAGCCGCGACGGGAGATGCGCCTGCAATGAAGTCAGGCATTCTGACAGAAGTGGCAGCCAGCCGCAGCGACGCTGTGACTGGCTGCCACTTCCGTCAGTCACAGTAACTGCGTCTGGTGACCCCTCGCGCGAGAAGCAGTTACTGACTTACTGTCCCTTTGTTTCCCCAGGTCACCTTTACGAACCTGGGGTTCCTCGACATTTTTCGAGGTTTATGAAAGATGGCTTTGAAAGTACACATTTCAAGCCATCTTTTATAAAGCTTTGCTGACGGACAATTTTGTCCATAGTCAAAGCCAGGGGCGTTGCTAGGGGGGGGCTAAGGGGGCTATAGCCCCCGATCTTTTGGTTGTAGCCCCGGATAGAATCTCAGGAGCTACAGCCAAAAGACTAGCTAGCCCCCAGTCCCAACAGTTCCAACATCAGCTTAGCCCTGGGGCTTTTCCAGATCTAGCAACTCCCCTGGTCAAAGCTTTATAAAAGATGGCTTGAATTGTGTACTTTCAAAGCCATCTTTTATAATCCCGAAATGTTTAAAAAAGATGGCCTGAAAACTAGTCAAACCGTAGGGTATGCACACAAATATATATAAATGTTATATATTTGTGTGCGTACATATTTCTATGTTTAGAAAAGATGGCTTGCATAGTACACAAACCATAGTAAGGTACGCACACAAATATATAACATTTATATATATTTGTGTGTATACCCTACGATTTGCGTACGTTTTAGGCCACGCCCCTCCCACAAGCCACACCCCCAAATGAGGGCCCCCCCTTGATTTCTTACCCCACTTAAAGCCCTGCCTTTAGGTTCTCTTGGCTCTCAGACTTGCTCACTGTGATTTGTATTTCCAGAGCTCCCAAAATCCCTGCTGCCCTCTGGTAGGCTTGCTTTTCCGGGGCCTCAATTGGGCATCTGCCCGTATCCAGCATTCACAATTTCTTGGCTCCCGTAATCCTTGTGGCTTCCCGAGCCTTGGATATAATGGTTTGCTCCTCTGAGCGGCGTTACCTATTTGGGAGCTTTTGCTTCCCTTACTCGGCCTGGCTCAGCAGCTGTTTCTCTTCTCATGCATAGATCAGGGATCATTCTCCACGCTACCGCTGGCTTCACTGTCTAGTTTGGCTCCGTCCCTCTAGGGCGTCCTCCCCTCAGAGGCTTGCATCCATGTAGGATTCTCTCTCCTCCATTTCAAGTTCCTTGTCCTTTTATGTACACGATCACAAACAAAAGGGATGTGTCACTCCTCTGGACAGTGGAGTTCAGGTGGGATCCAGCATTACCTGAAGCCAAAGAGATTAAATACATATAATCATTTGGTGAATCCAAAACAGGGTTAACAACAGTCTTTCTGATTCCCATGTAGGCAGACAATGTATTCTGAGTAGGGAGTTCTTAACAGGAATGTGAGTTCTTCTTCCTACCAGGGGAGTCACTCCCAGTGAGGTCCCACTTTCCAAGACCCCTAGGGAGGATTTCGCTTAGCAGGCTCACCTCCCTAACCTCAAAGGGGGTGGCTTCCCTACGGGGAGATGGGATGAATAGTGCAGATTGATCACATAGGGTATGGCCTTTCTTCAGCACTCATTGCTGTAGCCGCTGGATTGATTGCAAATATTGTGCATGTGCGATGGTGGCAACAGTGTATGGCTTCCCATAGTATATGAGTTATGTAATTGGCAATTGGTTATGCATTTATTCTCCATGGTCTGCAGGAGTTCCAACACCGACCTCGGCCACACTTATGCCCTCCAGTCCAGCCAAGCGAAGGATGGAGTTGACTATCTCCTCCCATTGGGTGAACTTAGGAGACTCAACTGTGCCTCCACCTTGTGGCTGCTTTGTCTCTGTGGTGACAGCAGTGAACATATCCTGGCTTTGAGGTCGCTCCACTTTTTTAAAATTTCCTCACTGTCTTTGGATACCACCCCTACTGCCGCCAACTTGTGCCACACTTCTTTCCAGATGGCAGCCTTGCTCTAGTGTCATTTCTTTTTGCTCTGGGCTCATACAGCTCCTCCGAATGGGCCACAACTCCCTTATCCAATATTGTGAGCTCCGCCTCTATAAACGTTGACTTCCAGAGGCGTATTTCTGGTACTTTGCCCCCCCCAACCTTTTTCAACCTCTTTCACCCGTGGATGGCTACAGAAAATGGGTGATTTTCAATGGATTGTGTTTTTTAAAATGGCCGTGCAGCTTCTCATTCCCTTTATGATGCTATTTTTGCCGGCGCTATTTCTGCCAATATTACTGTTTGGTAATTCCTCCAAATCCTTTGGTGGTAACAGTATTTCCACCAAATATTGGCAAAATTACCACTCAGTTTTGGATTTTGGTGGTGTGTGCACCCATCCACTTATACTGTGGTGGTAATTCTGCCAGACACATTAGCAGTAACAATAATTTCACTTGCCAACTACCACCACTAATACCGCCAAATTCAAAACAGGGCCTAGTATCTTAAACAAACACAGCTGTTCAATTTATCCTTCAGTTATTGTTGCAATGATAGGTTAGTTGGTGTAACACACAAAACACATACAACATAATTCAGGTAAAGTACATTGGTTTTAGCTTTTCAATGCAAGTGCAGTCTAATGAGACTTCTGCCTGTTTGAAAAGTAACATATTCAACTTTTTACATCTTAGTCAAACACCCCCATTTTAAATAAATAATTAAACAGTGCATTTCCCTGTAACCATGAAGATGAATCACCCGTAAATCTTAATTCTACAACATGGTGTGATTTAGAATTAGCGTTTTGGCTTTGTAAATAATCTTCAGCATTTAATTTCCTTTCTGATAGCACTAGATTCCAGATGTCACACACAGGTCTTTTGTTAACATCTCAAAACAGGGCAAAACATAGATACATATATTTCGAATTACGCCTTTATTTCGGTAATATTTCTACAACATGTCCGGTACCTAACTAGAAGACTATACCATGTGTTCTTGATTCCACTAGTTTGCCCACTTCAGGCATTACTAAAAGTTGTAAAAGCATCCTGGGAGCATTTATGAGACAGACTTGGCTATATCATTTAGCTCTTTCTGAACTGAGCTCGTCATGACAGTGTAGGTCTGCCACTGTTCCTGTCCATGTTTAAGCTCAACGTGCAGCTTCAAACATCATCACAGAGCCTGGGGCCAGTTGTGCTGTATTTTAGTTTCTTATTCAGATATGGGACTGTTGAGAGCATCCATGACACTATGATGGACGTTTCGTTGAAGACACCATATTGATTGCCAGCTGTGAGGTAACCCGAGTCTCAGTCATTAATGTTTACATCTGTCAGGACACTCTAATTCAGGGATTTCTTCCATGTACTATGAAGAGGTGTAGACTGCTTCATCTTGTGGATTAAGGGAAAGAACTAGTTCAATTGGCCACTACAGATGTGCCTGCACCCTCCACTGATGTGTTAAGAAACTTCGGTGGAGTATGGAAGGTTGACAATATTGATGGTAAAATAAAGGAGACTGGATGGAGCAGATGTCAAACTCCAGAGAATACGCAGTGCCTATGAGGAAACGGCTTGAACGCAGATCCTCAGAGGGAATGGGCAGACTTTTTCATCTGCAAGCTCGCCAGACATCACTAGGTTGCTGCATCATTTCAGAAGCAGCTCCCGAGATCTGAACTATTATTTTGAAAAAAGCAGAAACACCTATATCAAGATCCAGTTGTTCTCATATGCTTATAGCTACATGTATTATGCCTGCATCTCTCCCAGTCACTGTTTTGTATACGTTTTAGTGTGCATCGCAACGTGCTTCCAACTAGAGAACATGGTATTCTGACCACTACAGGTACATTTCATCAGCAGACTTGATTGCTTTATATACCAAATGGTAGATATATCTGCTACGTGATGTAGAAACAAAGGAGGGAAGGAGGGGCACCTAAATTTCACACTCTACAGTTCAACATCAGTAAGTACTACTCTCGGACCCATCAGGGAACCAGGGCCATGGAGCAGAGGCCTCAACCTACAGCTCTCCTGATATGTGGTATTGTAACTCACATGATCCCTCACTGTTGACTTTGCTATCTTCGACTTTCCTCTGCAAAACCAAAGGTGGAAGACCCCTCCTATAGACACTGGTTGGATAAGGAATCCAAGGATCCCTTTTGCTTTTGATTGCTCCAGATGGTCTGCAAAATCTATTCCATCTGATCCTGTGACAAGCTTTTGGCCCGATCCAAGCTATTCTAAAATAGCTTCACACACAACAGAGGGAGATTGAGGAACAAGCATGGTTTGCTGGACCTCTTACTGCATGCAGTGGTTCCAAGGTGATCTGCACTGTGCATACAACAGCAAGATGGGGGTTGCTTTTTAGTTCTGATGGTGGTCCCACAGCAACAATAGCTAAAATCATGGTATGGAATCCAGCAAATTTACCCATCACACCATGTGTGGAACAATGCGCACATGTTTTCATCATGCAGCTTAGTTTCTGTGCACACACAGTAAGGAATGGCTGTATAGGCAGAAATTCCATGCAAAGCCATTGTGCATATTTGCATTCATTTATTTTATTATTTATATAGCGCACCAAACCCGGAGGTATCTAGGTGCTTGTACTTATGAAATTTGTTACAGTGCTTATGGTTACAGTACAAAAGGCGCATGGGGTAAATACAGCATGCACAGCAGTACAGATGTAGTTACATCACAGTTGAAGTGCAAGGTTTCAAAAGGGCACCTTCTTGGAGCTGAACCCTATGTTGCTGGGTGGCTACAGCACAAAATGCAGAAAGTCAAGTTCAGGGCACATTGATGGAGCCTAACCCCATGTTGCAGGTCGACTACAGCACAAAATGCAGGAAAACAAGTTCAAGGCACATTAATGGAGCCAAACCCCATGTTGCAGGGCGGATACACTGCAAAATGCAGACAGTTAAAAACATTAATGGCACATACCATGGCAGCAACTCACCTGGAGCATGAGCAGCCATGTAGTGGACAGGGAGCAGACAGGGCCTTCTAAGCAGGGCCTTACATGCAGACTTCAAATAGTGCGCGTTGCTAGGCAACGTGGCACAAAAAACATGCATCACAACGACGGGCTGCAAATACGCCGGCCATTTTGGTCAATGTTGAAAATCTCATGGTTTTTCGCTGTTTCTTAGACGAAGTAGTAGAAGTCAGTTGTCCCAGAATATTCCCAGCAGCGGGGACGGTGCATTTAGTGCAGGTCACGCACAATCTGCATCATTGCGAGCATAATTATTTCAAGTATCTGCCGGTGGTGGAATACTCACGGGAGTTCAGACCCGCTCCGGAACTGTTTGTATTTGGATCAGCAGAGCTGCTCCTGCAGGTGGATGGATGAAGGGCTCCTGCCCTCATCACGCGATGGTTTCACTGTATTCGCATATGCTCTGATGCTGAGGGTGTTTAGAGGATATTCAGTCGTGAAAGTTATGCTTTTGGCAGAAAAATCACACGATAATAATCGTGTTTCAATATGCTTTCTGAGGAAATGTTCTGACCCAATACAATATTTTACTTTGGCCATTATGTGCTGCAGGCGACAAATGAGTTTCTGTGACATGTAGAAGCGTCCACGGAGTTTCAAATAAGCCATTAATCCTATATACAAGGCTGGAAGTTCCAAAGGGCCAGGATACATTATGTCTGGAAACAGTAAAGTGAGGAAAGCCTCTTCTTGGATCCACAAATACTAATATCGCACAGCTTGAAAAGGTTGCTTCCATTAGTAATTAAAATAAAAAAGATTAATTCAATGCAAACATGTTTAGACACATAATGAATAATTAAATACATAATTGGATATAGAATTAATTTCAAAATTCATGTTGCTGTTCTGAGATTATCTACACAAGAAGGATTTCAGAAAATGAGCTTCATGCCTGTGTGGCCATTCTTTTGTGTTGGCTGTAGTTCAGCAAAGGCTGGATTGGCACATTTAATAAGCTTTGCCAAACCCAATAGGTTCATCCCATTTTCTATTTTAGTGACTGTTTTTGTTTTTCGTATAGTGTTAACCTCCTAAGCAGGGAAATGTGTGAAAACTTTGTACATCAAACTATGTTGCACAATAAATAAATAAATACATCAAAACATAAGCAGGGAGATTGGGAGTAAAGAGACTGTTCTGGGATGTTGGGAGAGAGGGGTGGCGTGCTTGGCAAACATGTGATATTCAGCAAGGAGGAGAAAACTAGCTGCGAGTCTCATATTTTTTGAAGAAGGCTCGTGCACTTGATATGTGTGGAATGTTTTGCCCGGAGCTAAGTGCACGCGCCACAAGTGTTATGGTTGGTGAATAATGGGAGTCCACTTCATGTGAGTTGTTTGACTTTTGCTGGAGAGTGGCAGCACAGTTAGCATGAGTGGCATTCATTTGGCAAAGAGAGTGTGTGCCCCTGGTATGGAGGGCACTTGTGTTCAGGGAGACAGGGAAACACACATCATTTGAGTGGTACATGTGATTGTAGAAGAGATGGGCGCACTATCTGCGTGTTCTTTGTTTTGGTAGAATGGCTCGTGCACTTGCTTTGAGTTTGATATGTGCATGTTGAAGACGGACATGGCATTTGGGAGGGGTGTGTTAGGGCGGCGCTCTTTCTAAGAACGCTATGCGAGTCTGTTGAAGAAGGTTAGTGGACTTGCTGTGGGAGTGGTGGCAGCCATTGGAGAGGGTAGTGCAGTAAGTGTGACATTTAGGGATGACGGTGGTCCACTTGCTACCGGTGTGAGCATTCCTTGGTGAAGAGCGGTAATGAACGTGTGACCAGTGGAGTTACAGTGGAGGTGGTATGAGAATGATTTATCTGGTGAAGAGAGACGACACACACACACAGACACACACGCCTGCTGGTTTTGATATGTGTTTGGAGTAGATCGGTGGAAGGGACTTCATTTAGGGGTGACTAGGGGTCACACCTATGACCCCTGAGGTCTCTCTTGCTAACCCTGTGGTATCCCATTCTCCCCCCTAAAAAATATATGTTATGTGTGATCTTCAGGTTGTAGATTCGACTCCCGGCAAGGCCAACTCAGCCTTTCATCCTGCTGAGGTTGATAAACGAGTACCAACACAGGTTGGGTGATATTGTATGTATACTTGTTCTACACCAAGCAAGTAAGCATAAGTACTGGATTATAACACATCATTATCGTTTGGCCTTGGATGTCTGCTTGCATTCATAGTAATTTGGTAATATGGGCCTATATGTGCTGATATTAAGGATACATATGGTGATCCATTCTTGCATGAAATGTATTTCACTTTACAGTGGTATCAGACCCATATTTTTCGTAGTGTACTTAGAAACAATGCTATGTGATGCCACTTCCTGATTTGTCAAGGGGTGAAAGGTTGTGTTCCATCGCTTCCTGAGATGTCACTTCGGAGTGGGGTCAAATTACATCACTTCCTGTGATGTCATCAGAGGGCAAGGGTAAGGTGACGTCACTTCCGCTACCCCTGGCATTCTGGTGAAATGATGTCCCTGAGCTGTGGTACATTCGGTTTGATTGTGATATTTGTCAAATATTACATTTTGGAAGGCAGACAAGTACACTTGATGTGAGCGTGTTATGTATTTGGTTAGGTGCAGAAGGCAGTGCACTCGCTTTGATGTGATGAGTAGGTTTAGATATTTGACATCCACAAGGTGCAGGCTCCTGGGAAGAGCTTCAGAATCTTGGCAGAAGCAGATTGGAAGGTGTATGATTGGTTAGCCGCTAACAAGTTATGATCTTTAAACATGTGGATGTTGATAAAAGATGCTCCGGTGGCAGAGGTTTATGTAACGCCTGTGAGATCAGCAGGTTGCAGAAGACTGTTTACTGGTATGCATTTATATGTTTTAGGGATCCACAACAGATCACGGTTTTGGGAAGAGTCTGAGGTAGGTAGGCATTGCCACAGTGAAATTGGAGGCATTGATGATTTCACTCATTTTCTAATGTCCTGCACAAAGCACACTGTGGTAAGGAAAAGGTGTAGTCTTAGATGGAGAGCTGAGATGCTGTCTTTCCATGATACTGCAATGCATTATGGGGTGGACAGCCATGTCCGTGAGGCTTTCAGCATAAGGCACCATCGGAATTTTATAAGCGTGTGCACTTTCGTTTGAAAAAATAATTATGTTTTAATCAGTTGTTAGTTACTTACATTTTGCTGGTAGACTGGATTAAGGAATTACGTTTTTCTCTTTTGGGATTTATGTTTATGAAACTATGGTCTTTTTTTAATATTGCACTTAATGTGGAAAACCAAATAAAGCGACTCATTACAAGTTTGGCGGTATTTCAGTGGTAAATCCGGATTTACTTTTACCGCCACTTAGTCCAGTGAATTTACCGGGGGATTGCAATTGGTGGTAGGTGGCGCAAATCCCCATTTTTTGGCGTCCATAGGACTCCATGGGGATTTTGGCGGAATTATTGCTGATGGTAATTCCGCCGATTTTGCCATTTTATGGCTGTAAAATTGAAGATTTACCTCAGCATTTTGCTGGAGGAAAATCCTCTACCTTACCACCATAGTTATACAGCAGAGCACTAAGTTACCCGTGCTTTACCACCATCTCTTCTTGCAGCGCCGTACTCGTAATGATGCTCAGAGTGTAATGAGTGCACGTGCACACACATCCTTTACTGGGATGCACACCCCCACTACAGTCATGTGCACAGACACGCACACACGCACGAGCACGCACAGATACACACATATGTAGACACCAAACGCACAGGAAACCACGTGCAGAGGGCCTGGGCAGGATTCAGGAGATGGGAGCAGAAAAGAGAGAGAGAGAGAGAGAGAGAGAGAGAGAGAGAGAGAGAGAGAGAGAGAGAGAGAGAGAGAGAGAGAGAGAGAGAGAGAGAGAGAGAGAGAGAGAGAGAGAGAGAGAGAGAGAGAGAGAGAGAGAGAGAGAGAGAGAGAGAGAGAGAGAGAGAGAGAGAGAGAGAGAGAGAGAGAGAGAGAGAGAGAGAGAGAGAGAGAGAGAGAGAGAGAGAGAGAGAGAGAGAGAGAGAGAGAGAGAGAGAGAGAGAGAGAGAGAGAGAGAGATATAGTGTGAGTGCAAGGTTCAATCGATTGTTAAATGAAATGAGAGCAGACGATGGGAGCGAAGTGCAAGTGATGAAATCTCGGAGCCGTTTTGTGGGGCCGTGTGCAGAGGATAGGTGGGGAGAAATCACTGGGGCAGAGTGCAAGGGATGAAAGGTAGGAGCGAAGTTCGGGGATTAGGATCGAGGTGCAGGCAGGGGTTAAGTCCTAAAAATTAAAGTGGGGGACTCATCAACAAACGTAATGGGATGTGACACCGCCAGAAATGAGCATATCAAGGTGATTAGGTGAAATATGCACATTTCATTAAATTGGGTTTGCATAACCACCCAGATTGTACAGGACGAATGGCATTTGCCTTTCAGAAAGTCAACACACACACAAAACCAAAAGAGGATAGTTTGATTCTAATTGTGTTTTTGAAAACGTTAAAAGGGTGTGCATGTTTGAAACTCTAAGAACCAATACAAATGTTTTCCCTGGAACTTGCAGTACCAAAATGGGACATTTCACTGTTAGTTGTTTGTTATTTTTCATCAGGTTATATAGTGCAGCAGTGAAGTGTCAGGCCTACAAACCCGACGACTGTGGTTTGATCCCCGAGGTCAGAGGTTGATTTTCATTAATAAATTGGAAGAGGACATTCAATGTTACTCGTCTTAGCTGGGGGGGACCGAGTCCATCCTCTGAATAAAGTGGGTGGACTCCGTCTCCCCACGTGTACCCTCGACTTGATCCCTGGGTGCAGGGAATGCTAGCCATCTGCACACATGGTCAAACAGGGATCCAGGGACTGGGATCAGCTGCAGGAAGAGAGGTGCAGGGAATGCTAGCCATCTGCACACATGGTGAAAAAGGGATCCAGGGACTGGGATGCAGGTGCAGGAAGCGAGATGCAGGGAATGCTAGCCATCTGCACACATGGTGAAAAAGGGATCCAGGGACTGGGATGCAGGTGCAGGAAGCGAGGTGCAGGGAATGCTAGCCATCTGCACACATGTTATGTTACTTGGCATTTATAAAGCGCTCTATATATCATTGGTATGACCTCAAAGTGCTGGTAGGTTGAACGCCCTCGGGAACCGTAGTTCTGGTCAGTAGAGAGAGATAGTGTCATATGGTGCGTGGGTGCACCAGATATGTGTGCAGCTGATGTAATTGCCGGATGGTATCTGCATACTAGTGTTAGGTGTGGTGCTGGAGATTTCAGTTGGATGTGTGCAGTCTGGTGGGTGGACTCCCAGACTGGGCTCGGGCTGCGTTAGGCCTGAAGGACGCACATGTGGGCAACTAGGCCGGAATGTGCTTGGCTAGCTGCGTTTTATTAGGGTGATGAGGTGTTCATGGGGTTGTATTTGTATGTGAATAGCTAGACCAAATTAATCAGGGGTCTAGCTGTTTTCTAGTTGAATGATGGTGTATAGTGGAGAGTAAGCGTAGTGATGTGATATGATCGTTAACTTTAAGGCGCCCGAGACCAGGCACGTTAGCAGGATGGCAGGGAACAGAGTGACACACAGACACATAGAGACAGGGGACTGGGTTTACAGCGACAGGAGGGGGTATACGGATATATAGCAACAGCATCGGAAGCAGGAAAGCAGGGTACACAGTGACACACGTGTGGGGCATGTTAACATTTACATTTGCATTTCTATCCAGATGCGATTCAGGCTAATGTTTATAGCTCCACCCAGGTGTGGGACATGCCAACATTTGCATTTCTATCTAGAAGCGACTCAGGCTAACGTTCACAATTCTGTCAGGGTCTGGCGCAGGTTAACGTTCACAATTCTAACCAAGTGCAGCATTGCCAATATTCACAATCATGTCCGGTTCCCGCGCAGGCTAATGTTCACGGTTCTAACTACGTGCGGTATTGCTAACATTCACAATCTAGTATGGGTCTGGCGCAGGCTAATGTTCATAAATCTAATAGTGCGGCATTGCTGGCATATACAACCCTATCTAGAAGTGACGCAGGCTACTGTTTACAAGTCTAACTAGGTGTGGCATTGCTAACATTAGGAATCCTGTCTGGGTCTGGCACAGGCTAATGTTCACAAATCTAATAGTGCGGCATTGCTAACATTCACAATCCTATCTATAAGTGACGCAGGCTACTGTTTGCAAATCTAACTAAGTGTGGCATTGCTAACAGTCACAATCCTATCTAGATGCGATGCAGGATCTAGATGCGATGCAGGCTGGGTTTCCCAATTCTAAGTAGGTGAGGTATTGATAACATTCACAATCCTGTCTGGGTCTGGCATAGGCTAATGTTCACAATTCTAGCTAGGCGTAGCATTGCTAACAATCACAATCCTATCAAGATGCGACGCAGGCCAATGTTTGCAGTTTGACTAAGCGTGGCATTGCTAACATTCATAGTCCTGTCTATGTCTGGCGTAGGCTGATGTTCACAATGTTCCACCCATCGATCCATCCGTCCCATCCATCCATCTGTTCGATCCATCCGTCCTATCCATCCATCCCATCCATCCATCCATCCATCCATCCATCCATCCATCCATCCATCCATCCATCCATCCAATCCATTTGTTCCATCCATCCGTCTCATCCATCCATTCCATCCGTTCTATCCATTCCATCCATCCATTCCAGCCATCCTTCCCATCCATCCGTCCCATTCATTCATCCCATCCATCCATCCGTCCCATCCATCCATCCGTCTCATCCATCCCATCCATCCGTCCGTCCCATCCATCCATTTGTTCCATCCATCCATTCGTTCCAGGGAGGCTAGCGCATCTGCACACATGGTGAAAAAGGGATCCAGGGGCTGGGATCCAGGTGCTGGGAGTGAGGTGCATTGAATGCTAGCCACCTGCACACATGGTGAAAAAGGGATCCAGGGGCTGCGATCCAGGTGCAGGAAGCGAGGTGCAGGGAATGGTAGCCATCTACACACATGGTGAAAAAGGGATCCAGGAGCT
The DNA here is from genome assembly GCF_040938575.1 of Ambystoma mexicanum. Taxonomy (NCBI): domain Eukaryota; kingdom Metazoa; phylum Chordata; class Amphibia; order Caudata; family Ambystomatidae; genus Ambystoma; species Ambystoma mexicanum. Next base: position 283,083,898 of record NC_090939.1, read on the forward strand.
GGGGTCCAGGTGCAGGAAGCGAGGTGCAGGGAATGGTAGCCATCTACACACATGGTGAAAAAGGGATCCAGGGGCTGGGATCCAGGTGCAGGAAGCGAGGTGCAGGGAATGGTAGCCATCTGCACACATGGTGAAAAACGGATCCAGGAGCTGGGGTCCAGGTGCAGGAAGCGAGGTGCAGGGAATGCTAGACATCTGCACACATGGTGAAAACGGGATCCAGGGACTGGGATCCAGGTGCAGGAAGCGAGGTGCAGGGAATGGTAGCCACCTGCACACATGGTGAAAACGGATCCAGGGACTGGGATCCAGTGCAGGAAGCGAGGTGCAGGGAATGGTAGCCATCTGCACAGAGTGGAAAATGGATGCGATTGAGATCCATGTGCAGGGAGTGGTGGTAGCCTGTACACAGGATGGAAGCAAGGCAAAGGGAATGGACAAATGGCTGCCCAGGGGAGGGGTGTAGACGGCTGGGGTGAGCTCCACGGCAGGGGGTGGAATTGAGCTCCAGTGAGTGGGCGAAAGGTGCAGACACAGCGTGGCTGTCTGAGGCGGGGGAGGTGCGCGGATCTTGTGGATGCAGGCGCATGTTGTGAAAGCAAAGTTTGAAAGGATTGGATAGAGCAAAGCAAATGCGAATGGGGAGGTCGTGCATAAGTGCCTAAAATGGTTTCAATACATAAGTGCACAATACGTCTAAGCCACCCATAAACCCTGTGACCTAAGCCCACCGTCCTCCAGCAAAAGTCAAACCAGTATCAAAAGAAACAAAAAATACAAATCAGATTAGGAGTAGGTAAGTAAACGTGTGCTTTTATAAATTATTTAGAGCTGCAGATGTTAACTTATTTTCTGCTGGGCTTAGCACTTTGTAGACCATGCGCGGCTTTCCAGATAATTATGGCTCCCAAGTCCACACGAGCCGCGAAGAGGTGCAGGAGTGTGGGTGCAAGGCGTGGAGGCTAGAATTAGAATCTGGGTCCAAGCAATTGGACCATGAAATAGGCACACGGGATTGGTGCAGGGGTGTGTGAGCACTAGATGGGCAGGGTGTAGCGCCTAGGTGCAAAGCTTGTGTGAACACGATTCCTGCCAGAGAAATTGGTGCCTGCAATGGGTGTAGGTGGTGGTGATGGGGGTATGAGGAGCCTGCCAGCGGTGTAGCTAGATGGGTTCTGCAAGCAGTGGGGGAAGGGCATCAGCATAGTGGTCCCGATTACTGGTAATCCATTTTAGAACGAAGAGTAGGACTTGTTGTAATGAAGCCTATCGGTAAGTAATCAGGGCATTAACCATTCATCCCTCTTCCTCTTCCCTGGCACGGGCATATACCAATGGGTGCACGTCTTCAACCCACCCTTTGCCAGCTGCCCAGGAGACATGCATCAGCCATGACTGATGTAAAATGATAGTTTCGAAGTAAATCAGGAGTACGTTTGTGACAGTGTTCCTATCAAAGCGATAGCTTCAGAAACCTCTCAGCATGCACCAGAAGTAACCAAGACCCATCATAATGTAACAGCGCTGCCAATGAGTGACAAGACCTATGGCCATGGGTAAACGAGGCACTTCAGAAGAGGTGATGCCCAGAAGAAGTAACAGAACTAGGGCACAGCAGCCCAGATGTAGAACCCCCATCCAAGTACATAGCCTCCAGAGCATCAAGCGACATGGCCCAAAGGGACCATCATTGTCCAAGACTAGCTATGCATGTACAAAGCCTCGATTTCACACAATACAAGGCACTGTGCTGAAAGTATTCTAAAATCGCAAACGCTATAGAGCGTCTATGAAACACGACGATGGACAGGGTACATACAGGAGCTGAGACGCTCAAACTACCTGCCACCACGGAAAGGTGCAGCACAGGAGCAAGATTGGACTTCCAAGATCCACACTCCAATTGAGTGACCCAGCAGAAATCAAATCCCCTCTAGCCCTGCCCAAAAAAAAGAAAAAGAAAAAGGGCGTGGGGCGGAAAGACATTTGTTCTTCGAAACACCACAGCCTGAAACAAAACATTCTGCAAAAACCCATAACCCTGGCATCCGTCCATTCTTGTCTACACATATCCATAGCTCATTTCCTTTTCCCCCCAGAAAAGTGTCACAATGAGACCTGTTTGTTTTTGGCATAAAGAGCCGCAGATTTATTCCACAATAACAACAAACTAAAACCACTGCACACATTTGTGGAAAATTACTCATCAGATGCGGCGACTGCTCCGTGTCCAAAAATGACCTGCTTCCCCCTTTTCCTTCCCCAAGCGTTCCAAATAGGCCCAACTCTCCCAACCTTTGCGACCGAGCCTCTCCTGCCCCTGCAGGCGCTCCTAGGCGGGGAGAGTGCCATTTCCTTGGGGGAAGCTGAGCCCTAGTTGTTCCTCCCATACGCCCCTGCCGCTTAGGCTCCCAAAGGGTGCTGGGTCCAAGAAGAGCGAAGACCCTTCTTGCTTTCTCCTCGCTCCTCTGGAGTCTGTCTCATGTGTTTGTCCGGCCAAACACCGCCACATCGCCTTGCCGTCCTGCGACGTCGACGACCAGGCACTTCTGCTTTTCCTGTTCTAAGGGTTGGTGGGAGGGAAATGAAAAGCTCCTTCTTGATTCCCGGGCGATGAGGCTGGATGCTGCTTCCCTTGCAGCTCCGGCCTGTTTATAAAGAGGGAGATCCCTCCCCTTTCCCATTGTCTGCCCTTCGTGGGCTTTCCTTGCGGTTTGCCGCGCTTCTCAGATTCGCGGGTTTTGCCCGCCTTTGCCGCTCTGAGTGCAGCACCTCCCCCTTCTCCCTAGAGGGGGGAGGTTGGGCGAGGGACACTGCCCGGGTTATCTGGTGTGCCTCCTCCATTTTGTGGCGCTCTCGTCGTCACTTCCACTCTAAATACACCAGTGCAACATGCAGTGGAAGAAGCGTTATACACCTATACATAACAGCGCAGAATCCAACATCTGCAGAGCTGAGGAGGCATCATTCTGCAGACACTGCAAGGGCATAGTGGGTGCCCTGGCTGCCATCTGGCATGGTAACCACCTTCCTGTGTATGCCTGAAATTAACTTAACCAGAAAGCACAAGAACATGTTATCTCCTCATCATAAAAGGAACAAGACAAACTCGGCGCTCTCACGTGACCGCCGGATTCAAGCGCCTGGGTAAGAAAGACATATCTCCCAAAGAGGGGGGCCTTGACATGCAAAGTAAAGCCACTTAGAAGCAGGCCATGGACCAAAGGGTATCATATCCATGAGCAAGGCATAAGGCACAATACAGTCTGAGAAGAAAACCCTGCAGACATAGAACCATGAAGAGGTCTCGAACAAAGCCATGGCTACGAAAACCCAAAAGCAACGTGTTTCTAGCACTGGATACAGAAACCCGTCTCATGTTGGATAAAGTACATTCATGCATAACTTACACATGGAACAAGTGGGATGGAAGTCTTATGTATGAAATACACAGTTGTCACGCTCTCTTGATCTGTCAGTGTGATGAACGTTCTAATGCAAAACTCAGTCTATGGAATACAATCTGTGAATGTGCTGCAGCTCTGTTACGCAAAAGAAACCTGTAGGAAACCTCAGGGGTCAGCAACCTGTGGCTCTACAAGTGTTTTGGACTACAACTCCCATGAGCCCTTACCATTGAATATATTAGCTAGGGATGATGGGAGTTGTAGTCGAAAACATCCAGAGAGCCAAAAGTTGCAGACCCCTGCGGCCTTAGTCACAACCAACCAATAAGTTGCAAGTACAGAAATTCCTCTATAATATGCAGGGGGAAATCAATGGCCTCCCAGCAGCACCCTTCCCTCTTGTGGTGTGACATAGCAGTTCAATTTCCCTTTATGATAAAATGGAAAGTCACTTCTCTTAAGAAGCAGAGAACAAGAACCCATACAACATTTAAGGTGAATAGCTCATGGCAGTTGACATAAGGTCAACCAATGAAGCAGATATTGTTTTTTTTTAACACTTTTGTTATTAGTGGTCCAGAAGATACATAACACAGTAACAGCTTTACCTTACAGCTAGAAATAAACATGACAAAATAGAAAATCGGTACAGATATCATCATCTCATCAAGGTGGTACATTTACATAGCATCATCTTCATCAGAGACCATATCACACAAAAACATTCTGAAGGGCCCCCAAATATCTTTAGGTCTGCTCGCCGACGGGCGGGTGAGGACAAACTGTTCTTCAGCCTCATTTACATATGTCAATTCCCGGAGGAACTGCTTTACAGTGGGTGGCGCAGCATTCTTCCATTGTTGTAGAATACATTTTTTGGCAACTGCGCACGAGACATTAAATAGTCTTCTGATTTTTTCGGAGCACTTGCCTACATCTCCGAATAAATATTTCTGTGGGGTCAATGCCGGGGGGATTTGTGTAATTTCCTCAAGGATATCCGCCACCTCCCTCCAGAAGCCAGCCACCACCGGACAGCCCCAGTACATGTGGAATGAGCCAGCCTGATCCGCCTTGCATTTGGGACATTTGCGTGGACTATCTGGAACAAACTTTGCTATTTTGGCCGGGGTGTAGTGCAATCTGTTTATAATTTTAAATTGTATTAGGCGTAGCCCAGCGTTCAGGGAAACCCTCTTGGTAAGGGAACAGTACCTTTCCCAGGTCTTATCGTCTATAGCAGGGGTGCACAACTGATTTTGACAGAGGGCCGAAATTACCTTACATGATTGCTATAGTGGGCCGAAAAGTAAATGTGGGTGGGGCGGTAGGCGCAGTGGGGCGTGGCAGGAGGCTTTTTCAACCCCCCAATTTTTATTAAACACTATGCCCCATGGCTCCTACCCCTTAACCAAACACTATGCCCCATGACACCCACCCCTCATGCAAACACTATGCCCCATGACCCCCACCCCTCAACCAAACACTATGCCCCATGGCCCTCTCCCCTCATGCAAACACTATGCCCAAGACACCCACCCCTCAAGCAAACACTATGCCCCAAGACACCCACCCCTCAAGCAAGCAAGCAAACACTATGCCCCATAGCCCCCACTCCCCCCACTCCTCGACCAAACACTATGCCCCATGACACCCCCTCATGCAAACACTATGCCCCAAGACACCCACCCCTCATGCAAACACTATGCCCCAAGACACCCAGCCCTCAAGCAAACACTATGCCCCATGACACCCACCCCTCACGCAAACTCTATGCCCCAAGACACCCACCCCTCATGCAAACACTATGCACCACACCCACCCCTCATGCAAACACTATGCCCCAAGACACCCACCCCTCAAGCAAACACTATGCCCCATGACACCCACCCCTCACACAAACACTATGCCCATGACACCCACCCCTCAAGCAAACACTATGCCCCATAGCCCCCACTCCCCGACCAAACACTATGCCCCATGACACCTACCCCTCATGCAAACACTATGCCCCAAGACACCCACCCCTCAAGCAAATACTATGCCCCAAGACACCCACCCCTCAAGCAAACACTATGCCCCAAGACACCCACCCCTCAAGCAAACACTATGCCCCATGACACCCACCCCTCATGCAAACACTATGCCCCAAGACACCCACCCCTCATGCAAACACTATGCCCCATGACACCCACCCCTCAAGCAAACACTATGCCCCAAAACACCCACCCCTCAAGCAAACACTATGCCCCATAGCCCCCACTCCCCGACCAAACACTATGCCCAATGACACCCATCCCTCATGCAAACACTATGCCCCAAGATACCCACCCCTCATGCAAACACTATGCCCCAAGACACCCACCCCTCAAGCAAACACTATGCCCCAAGACACCCACCCCTCAACCAAACACTATGCCCCATGACACCCACCCATCATGCAAACACTATGCCCCAAGACACCCATCCCTCAAGCAAACACTATGCCCCAAGACACCCACCCCTCAAGCAAACACTATGCCCCATAGCCCCCACTCCCCGACCAAACACTATGCCCCATGACACCCACCCCTCATGAAAACACTATGCCCCAAGACACCCACCCCTCAAGCAAACACTATGCCCCATGCCACCAAGCATGCACCATGCATACATACTCATACAGAACCCAACCCATCACCCCTGCATACAAACTAACAAGTATACACCATGCACCCATACAGACCCGAACCTCCACCGCCAACTCAGCACACAAACCCACAAGCATACACCATGCACCCATCAAGAACCGAACCCCCCGCCCCCAACTCAGCACACAAACCCACAAGCATACACCATGCACCCATACAGACCCCCACCACCCAGCCCCAACTCAGCACACAAACTCACAAGCATACACCATGCACCCATACAGACCCGAACCCCCCACCCCCAACTCAGCACACAAACTCACAAGCATACACCATGCACCCATACAGACCCAAAACCCCCACCCCCAACTCAGCACACAAATCCACAAGCATACACCATGCACCCATACAGACCCGAACCCCCCACCCCCAACTCAGCACACAAACCCACAAGCATACACCACGCACCCATACAGACCCGGACCCCCCACCCCCACATCTCAACATACACTGAAAGTGCACACAACAACAACAAACGTTCAGGCAGACCCGAACCCCCCCCCCATCTCCCCCCAGCATCTCAACATACACTGCACTTGCACACAAACACATTCAGGCAGACCCGACACTCACCCCACCCCGCATCTCAACATACACTGAACTTGCACGTAAAAACAAACATTTAGGCAGACCCAACACAGACACCCCCTCCGCATCTCAACACACACTGCACCTCCACACAAACACATTCAGGCAGACCCGACACCCCCCACCCCCATCCGCATCTCAACACACAATCCACTTGCACACAAACACATTCAGGCAGACGCGACAAAACATCCCACCCCCGTATCTCAACATACACTGAACTTGCACACAAACACATTCAGGCAGACCCGACACACACCCCACCCCCGCATCTCAACATACACTGCACTTGCACACAAACACATTCAGGCAGACCCGACACACACCCCACCCCCGCATCTCAACATACACTGAACTTACACACAAACACATTCAGGCAGACCCGACACCCCCCCCTCCGCATCTCAACACACACTGCACTTGCACACAAACGCATTCAGGCAGACCCGACACACCCCCCCCCTCTGCATCTCAACACACACTGCACTTGCACTCAAACACATTCAGGCAGACCCGACACACACCCCACCCCCGCATCTCAACATACACTGAACTTGCACACAAACACATTCAGGCATACCCGACACACACCCCCCCTCCGCATCTCAACACACACTGCACTTGCACACAAACACATTCAGGCAGACCCGACACACACCCCCCTCTGCATCTCAACACACACTGCACTTGCACTCAAACACATTCAGGCAGACCCGACACACACCCCCCCCCCTCCGCATCTCAACACACAATCCACTTGCACACAAACACATTCATGCAGACCCGACACACACCCCACCCCCGCATCTCAACATACACTGAACTTGCACACAAAAACAAACATTCAGGCAGACCCGACACACACCCCCCCTCCATATCTCAACACACACTGCACTTGCACACAAACACATTCAGGCAGACCCGACACACACCCCCCCTCTGCATCTCAACACACACTGCACTTGCACACAAACCATTCAGGCAGACCCAACATCCCCCCTCTGCATATCAGCACACAATCCACTTGCACACAAACACATTCACAGACTCAACACACACCCCACCCCCGCATCTCAACATACACTGAACTTGCACACAAAAACAAACATTCAGGCAGACCCGACACACACCCCCCTCCGCCACACACTGCACTTGCACACAAACACATTCAGGCAGACCCGACACACACCCCCCCGCATCTCAACACACACTGCACTTGCACACAAACACATTCAGGCAGACTCGACACACACACACCCTCTGCATCTCACAACACACTGCACTTGCACACAAACACATTCAGGCAGACCCGACACACACCCCCCCATCCGCATCTCAACACACAATCCACTTACACACAAACACATTCAGGCAGACCCGACACACACCCCACCCCCGCATCTCAACATACACTGAACTTGCACACACACACACATTCAGGCAGACCCGACACACACCACCCCCTCCGCATCTTAACACACACTGCACTTGCACACAAACACATTCAAGCAGACCCAACAAACCCTCCACCCCTGCATCTCAACATACACTGCAGACATACAAATACAAACACACCCATACACACCCGACACCCTCCCCCCCACCTCTGCATCTCAACATATGTACAAAAACAAAAAACACAGTCAGGACGGACCCGAGACAGACAGACAGACAGACAGACAGACAGACACACACACACAAACATACAGCCCCCCCCCACCATCTACTTACCCAGACGTGCTGGAACGCTGGCGAGGCTTCTGGCACTACAGCTGGCGTGGGCGTGACAAGGCTGAAATGCCTTCCGGCATCAAGCCTTACTTGCCACGCCAGCCGTAGTGCTGGCACTCCATTGGTGCAGCACACACACACTACGTGGCTCGTAGGAGCTGTGTGGTTTGTGTGCACTGAACCAATGAGGGCCAGTGTTTTGTCCGGCCCGGAAGACAACAAAGACTTTCCTAATGGAGGGCGGCCGATGCTGCTTGCGGGCCGCCCTCCATTAGGAAAGTCTTTTTTACTGGCAGGCTGGACAAAACGGCATGACGGGCCGCAACTGGCCCGTGGGCCGTATGTTGTGCACCCATGGTCTATAGGGATTTGGAGTTCATTTTCTCATTTGCCTTTGATCAGGTTGGTCGAGGGTGTGTGTGCCTGTATTGCAGTGTACAGACTGGACACCCCCAATCGGTCGCCAGCCGTTATCATCTGCATGCATGGGTGCGTAGGGGGTTCATCGGGGAAAGACGCCGAGCACCTCTGGAAGGCCGATCTCATACAATAGTACTGCAGTGTCCTAAGTGGGCCCCTGCCAAGCGCCCCCATGATCAGCTGAAGGGTCGCAAACTTCCCATCTATAAACATATCCCCCAGTCTCATCTCTCCACTGGGATCCCAGGCCTCACGTAGGCTGGCGTCGTGTGTTGGTGGCATGTTAGGGTAGTTCCAGAGGAAAACCTCGGTATTATACGGGGCCGGTACTCCCAGTCTTTTAAATATAGCTTTCCATGCGCCAATTGTACAGCTCACCGGGTTGAAGTCGCATGAGTCCCTGTAGTGTGCATCAAAGACTACGGACTGTATGTTCGTGGGGGAAGTGGTGAGCTCCTCTACCTCCACATGGGGGAGACCCTCGTCTTTGGAATACCAATATTTCGAGAACTGGGCCTGGGAAACATAATAATACAGTTCAAAGTTAGCTGCTGCTAAGCCGCCTGCGGAGTACGGTTCAATTAGTTTTTCCCACCTTATTCTTGAAGTCTTCCCATTCGAAAGAAAGGTCGTCGCCATAGACCTGAGTTTATTAAAGAAGGGTCTTCCTGGCCATATCGGGATGTTCACGAATAGGTATAATAGCTTGGGCAGGACTATCATTTTTAGGACTGCTATCCTACCATGCAAAGACATCGGCAGGCGGTCCCATAACAGCAATTTGGTCTTAAAGGCCTGTAGTGTGGCATTGTAGTTGTCTGTGTACAGCGTGTGTTTCCCACGCGAGACAAGGATCCCCAGATATCCTATGGACTCCTCAGACCACTTCAGACCACACAGGGAGCCGGGGCAGCCGGCTGACGGTGTGAGGGGGAAAACCTCCGACTTGTCTCTGTTTATGGAGTACCCCGAGTGTGCGGTGAACTCTTGTATCTCAGCCATAATAGGTGCTAAGTTGTTTTCTGGTTCACGGATATATAAAAGCGTGTTGTCCGCGTATAGCGAGATTAGCTGAGTAGCCCCTTTAAGGTTGATGCCCCTGTTGGAGTGTCGCAGACGGACCGCTATAGCCATTGGCTCTATTGTCAAGGCAAATAGTATGGGCGAGAATGGGCAGCCTTGCCAATAAAAACAAATCCGAAATTGACTGGTTGGTCAATACCCGCACCCCAGGTTCCATGTAGAGTAATTCCACGTATCTAATGAAGTTAGGGCCAACACCAAATGCCTCCAGCACTGCCAGCAAGTAGGCCCACCACACAGAATCGAAGGCCCTTTCCGCGTCTAATGATAAAGCTACAGCGTTTCTGCCTGGGTCTATTTGGGCCATAATACCAAAGAGCCTACGAAGGTTAAGAGCCGTAGATCTAGTGGGGATAAACCCATTCTGGTCAGGGTGTACAAGTGTAGGAACTGCCGGCAGAAGCCTACTGGCAAATATCTTAGCATCTGTGTTGATAAAAAATAGTGGCCTATATGATGACATGTCCTGGGGTGGGAGGCGCGGTTTAGGGAGAATAGTTATCAGGGCCTCTCTCATGGACGGGGGTAGTATTTTACATTGGAAGGATTCCTCCCAAACCCGCAATAACAATGGAACGAGTTCTGCACTAAACTCCTTGTAAAACTCAGCTCCCAGACCGTCTAGCCCTGGGGCTTTATTGGATGCCAAGTCCTTAATCGCCTCAGCAAGCTCGTCAGTAGTGAGAGGTTGGTCCATTGCCAGGCGGGTGTCTTCAGGGAGTTTCGGCATTGTCAGTGTCTCCAAGTATGCCCTGATTTCCGTGATTTTCTTAGTGTCTCTATTGCTATACAGCTGTTGATAAAATTTAGCAGACTCAATATTAATCTCACTCTCATTCAGTAAAACCTCTCCGACAGACGTTTGTATACTAGTAATTCGATTATGGTGCCTGTACTGTTTCAGTAATTTAGACAGTGTCCTTCCCGCTTTGTTACCTTCACCATATTTACGGGCTTGGACCGGGCCGCCATGTACTGTACTTCCCTAGCAGCTAGTCTGCCAAATTCCTGGAGATGTTGTTGTATTCCAGCTAGTATGGCCTTATCATGTGTACAAGCGTACTCGTCCTCAAGTTTCCCCAGTTCGTCCTCAGTTAGGGTCAGGTCAGCCCTAACCCCTTTCAGGAGACCCACGGATTTGGATATCAGCGTCCCCCTAGCCCAGACCTTAAAGGATTCCCATACCATGGAACATCTATCAACTGAGCCCATATTAATTTCGAGGAACTCTGCAATTTCGGTGTGTAGCCCCTCCACCACCCCAGGGTCACTCAGCAACCCCCCGGGCATCCTCCATCTTCTGAGAGATCTAGGCCAGTTTTGAATTGCAACCTCAAGTGTTATCGGGGAGTGGTTAGACAGTGTGCGGGGCAGTATCTCACACGACTTTGTTAAAGCAAGCATAGCGGGGGAAACAAACCAATAATCAATTCTGGACTCGGAATCGTGTACCGAAGAGTAGTATGTGTAGGCCTTTCCTTTCAGATGCATCACTCGCCAGGCGTCATCGAGGGAGAGCTGGGAAAGGGCATGTCGCAAAGTTAGAACAGCCCTACTTGGTGCTCTAACAACCGTGCTGGATCTGTCCAGTTTAGGGTCCATAGCGATGTTGAAGTCCCCACCCCAGACTATAGTAGGAATATCAATGGCACATAGCAATTGGTATATATTAGTATAAAAGGCGGGGTCATCAATGTTCGGGCCATATGTGTTTACCAGTGTCCTGCAATCGAGCCACACACCAGAGCATATCTACCAAGGGGATATAACTTATGGCCATCGGGGCGAAATCCCAGATTTGTATGTATGAGTGTGGCGAAACCCCTGGACTGAGATGAGTAGTTCGTACAAAACCTGGATTTGCCCCAGCCGGGAAGTATGCACTCATTACTAGTATCAACAGTATGCGTTTCTTGCAGCATAACAATTTGAGCGCCATGCCTGACAATATAATTTCCAACCTTCTTAGTCTTCAACCGATTATTCAGTCCCCTTACATTCCATGACAAAAGTTTAACCCTTAATGCGTGGTCTAAGTCTTACGTAGAAATGTTCGAATAGCATCTCCAACCTCTTGGATATATCTTTCAAATAACATGGATTGTGTCAGAATCTCACAGACCACTTGTTTAACCAATAACCTATAACCAGTTCCCCCGATAGCCCTCCCAGGGCGAGGTGCCATAACGTGGGGGGCCTTCCCCAATTCAAACCATGGGATATTGCATTGACAACAACCCAATCCAAACTCAACCTCATCGTCTCCCCCAACTTGACGATGTCTGTCCCTCAACTTGTGGAATATTCCCGGGGTGGTCATGTTGCCTCACATGACCGCCATCCCCGGCTCCCAACCACCACCAAACACAGAAGATGGCCATCTTTTGTATCAATTTACCATACCAGCTGCAACCAGATCAGTGGAGTGCGCACATCTTAGTCCGCCGGCCGGGGTCTATTGTTCGGAGCAGGTCGTTCCCCCCTTGGAGGAAGGGGAATAGAGGACTCAATATAAGACAGGGCTTCAGACGGGTTTTCAAAAAAGTGTGCCCTTCCTGCATGATGAATTCTCATTTTGGCCGGGAACATCAAGGCGTATGTGATCTGTCGTGCTCTAAGGAGTTTCTTAACCGGTTCATAAGAGCGTCTGTTTGCCTGGACAGAGGCGGAGAAATCTGGGTATATATGTATACGGTTCTCCTCATACTGCAATGTACCGGCCTCACGTGCCAACCGAAGGATTGTATCCCTGTCTCTGTAATTCAGGAGGCGGGCAATTATTTTACGTGGCGGTGCTCCTCGCTTGGGTACCGGTGCTAGAGTACGATGCACCCTCTCCACCAGGAAATGCTCAGAGAGCGATTCGGGCCCGAATAAGGTTTTGAAAAGTTCTTCCACATGTTTCTCCATTTGGCCCCTGCCGGAGGATTCCGCCACTCTGACCACGCGGACATTGTTCCTCCTTGACCTGGATTCGAGGTCCTCACATTTGCTCTGTAGTTTGTTCATCGTGTCTTTGATGTAGGATATATCTCGACTGTGGTGAGCAATAGTATCTTCGTTCACACTTATCCTGCTCTCAGTCTCCGTGACACGTGCACTCTCCTTGTCTGTTCTGCTCTCAAGGAGCCGATGGTGGCAACTATTTCGTCCAGCTTAGTGTTCACTGCAAGTAATCCGTTCTGTACTAGTGCGGTCAATTTATCTTCTCTATCCATCCCGTCTTGCTCGCCCTGAGCACCCTCATCCGGATGTGTGTCCACCGTCACAGCGTGACTAGCCATGTTGGTAAACGTGTCCATAGGGCCCTTCTTCCTGCCAACGGGGGTTTTGGATGCCCTGTTTGACTTGCTTGGCTCCCCCATGCCCACACTGAGTCGTGTGTGTATATTGGGTATGTCACAAAAGCTCAGGAGGTTCCAAACCTCGGACCGTGGGCAAGGGCCAGCGTACCTCCAAGCGACATGGTCAGTATAGGATAACCACAAGGTTCGGCCAAGCCTGCAGGGCGTATAAAGAGAGGCCGCGTAGCAGCGGTATGGCGGCGGCGAGGCACCACTTCAATCGAAAGAGAGCTGAGCTCGCCGAGCTACCCGGTATGTCCCAATCGGCTTCACTCCGCCTAAAGAGGTGGGCAGGGTTCAGGAAGACCGCAGCCCCAAATTAGCAGATCTCGATGAAATGTCTGCCGGGGGCATCCAGCGTATAAAAGCGCTTCATGTGTTGAAACATGGCAGGGAGCCGTCAGGAACAGCCTTCGCGGCAAGACTGGCACACCGCGTCCCCCCTCCCAACTCTCGCTGGCCGCTTACTTGATTGTCCAGCTCCGCTGCCTGCGGGTCTATGCGTGGGCGGGAGCCACGATACTCCGCGATGAAGGGGAAGGAGGTGTTTGAGTATCAAGCAGGTCGGAGCCGAGGTCCAGATTAGAGCCGGGGCTTCCACAGGAGCGACAGGCACCTCCAACCGCCACCTCGGGAAGAGCGCGGGCCGGATAGCAGGGCCGGGCGAGAGCCGCCAGCATAGACTCCGCCCACTCGTGGCCTGCAGCACTCAGCAACCACGGCCGCCGGGTAGATTCCCCTGGTGCCGTGCGTCGGCACGACACCGATGCTCGCGCCAGCGGGTTTGTTGACAGCCAGATCTCAGCAGTCCGGTACCGCAGCGGGCTCAGATTTTCACAAGTTGTGGATGAGTTCACCGGCAACCGCTACAGCAGGTTTCAGCCCTCTAGAGGGCCTATGAACGGATCTTCAAGCGCAGGATCTTGTGGTGATGAAGGAGCAGCGGGTTTAGGCGGCCATTTTCTACGTGCGCAACAGCGCCCCCCCATGAAGCAGACATTGAGGAGGACAGATACATATATCCAAAGGCCTCTTTCCAGAGACTGTGGAATATATATGTTCCTATGAGACTCTGAAAGGGAATTTCCTGACAACCTGCAATCCATACATACAGCAAGCCTCATACACCTTAGGGTATAACCTCTCAGATGGACAGGAACAAACCTGTCAACGTGAGGCCCAATCAATCCAGAGTCTTAATGATTCCAAGATTCGATAAATAAAATGAAACAAGCAAATGCCCCTAAAAATGAGCAGTATCACTAATATGCACATAATGTCGTGGCCTGTGCCCTTGCTGCTGCCTTATGGACAACATCTACGCATCCTGCACTGCAAGAGCGGAACAACAAGGTAAGCCCAGCTGGGTCGCCTATATTGTTCATTTAGCATCCACGCCGTTTCATCCTGGCCGCCGCCTCCTATGTACCTCCACTACCACAGACCTGCACCCCTGATGTCCCGCCCACAGCGTGCCCTGATTGGGTCCCTGCTGGTCTGTATGACCACTTCCTCCAAGTGTCCGGGAGCCAGCAGGTGTAGCTGGCTCCCACCGAAGGCCTAGACCTAAGGTCTGTTCCTGTCAGGGCCTATCTGGTCCTGAGAAGCCTTGCAAGAGCCCTCTTTTCATAACTGATCCGACCTCACCAGTAACTAAACTGCCATCTGCACTCCCCTTTCCAGGTAAATCTACCTTTTGCTATCAACCACCTCCTACCAGACTCACCAACAACACAGCCGACCCTGCTCCTTCCCCCACTTCATTCCTCCTTCACGCTCCTTTTCTCTCCCTTCCCATCTGCTCTCACCATCCCCACTGGCCAGCATGCTACACACCTGAATCCTGAGTCCCTGGACAGCCAACCGAGAACCACACACTGCTTCCTCTCCACAAGACTCTCTAACCTGGCATCCCGGACAACAACACCTGGCACCCCTTTCTCCTTCTCTTCTTCTCGGTGCACCAGAAACTCCCGTCTACGCGCCCGCACAGAAACGCCCCCTACGTTCAACAAAATAAACGTACCCACCTTCACTTCCACTCCAGGCAACTGCCAAAGTTCATCAGAATAGCCACAACCCCATCAGATCTACCTCACTCAACTGTGCTCTAATCAACGCGCGCTTCCACCCTGTGGACGCACTTGATATTCATGACCTCATCACTAGAAAAAATCTCGACCTATTTGCCACGGCCGAATCTTGGCTACACCCAGCTGCAGATCCTGCCCTCTCCATTGCCTTATCTGCTGACTATGCCATACATCGCAATGACAGACCTGTAGACAAAGGGGATGGAGTTGCTATTTTCCATAAGGGCTCCAACCCCGTCAGAAACAGTACACTTAATGCCCTACTTAACTCTGACGTTCTTTCCACTAAACTGTCAATATCACCCACCTCCACCCTGTCCCTCTACCTACTCTACCGCCCGCCTGGCCACACTGCCACCTTCGAAGAAGACCTTAGCCAACTGGTCACCTTGACTCTCAAACCCACCTCCATACTCGTTTTGCTCAGTGATTTGAACCTGGGTTTCAACAACACCGCTGACCCCAATGCCATCTCTCCCACCAACACCCTCCACAATATCGGGGGCTGGCAGCTTTTCCTGACTCCTTCCCATATGAAAGGCCATACACTAGACTGTCTTGTGGGGTGAAAATACAGCCCCCGAAAGACATAGATGGAAAAGCCACGCTAGGCCATGCTGAGAGAGTGAAACTGGTTAATGTGGAGTTCCATTGAAATATAAAAGCCAGTACAAAACAGTGATTTTGGACCTAAGGCCTAGTGAAATGGAAAGAAGTGGGCCTAGCCAACTTCACTAAAATGGACTGGTGCGAAAGTGAAGGGGAATCTACTTGACAGCTTAAAACTGATGGACATGCCCAATGAATGCGACATAACATGTGGTGTTGCAGGTGCTGACTTTTGGCTAACTAGGAAAAGGCACCTTTTGACAGATTCAAAACTGCAGCAGTACACATGGGAAAATATACATGGAAAGGATAGGCATGTGAAAAATACCAAGGAGGAATTGTGCCTTACATTTAAAAAGTGGAGCCAAGTGACATATTTCGGAAAAAGACACTTTTAACAATAAACTTACATTCAAATGGAAAGGCCCACTTGTTGGATTTTTCTATGTAACTGTGGCCTATGTGTGAATAATTCTGAAAGTGAACTTATATCTGTCCAAACCGCCTGTCAAGAAAGATTGTATTTTAAACAAAACGGCCAGATATAATGCTAAAATGTTACAATTAAGCACATCTTGTCGATTTAAAGCTGTATTTTCTGAAGTATGGATGCAGCTAGTGTTTTTCCCACTGAACTGAAAGGTCTGTGCCTATAAATCTTTGACCTCAAGACCTGTGTGCTAGGCCCACCAGGAAAAGCAGACCTGCTTCCGTTATAAATACAAAGAATTAACAGAGAATTAGATCAAAATTGTGGGAGTTGCAGATAACACAGCCAGCAGAAATGACCTTTTAGGTCAGGCTTCCCCATTAACTGTGCATTAGTGGCCAACTGAAATGACCTTTTAAGGGCTAACTCGACATCAAGAAATGGCTTCAGAGCCACTAATGGATGATCAAACATTGTGTGTGAAACAGATTTCTGATAAGCAGATGTTCGGGTCAGGTGACGATGGAGAAATGCAAATTAGGAATAAGTGGGGGCTATGAAAAACTGAGGGACCCATGTGAGGCCTTGCCACATGAGTAACATTGGGCCTCCTTTTCTTTAATTAAAAGAGAATCATATGTCCAGTGAGCCCATCCCAGACTCATATTTAAGGGAAGAAAAAGCCAGTCTGTACCATGTAAATATTAACCCTTTGTGATGTATACTATTTAAGTTATGAAGACAATTATGATTCCAGCCTTCCCATAATTCCAAGGGAATAGAATGTTGGTGTGATGATAGGGTATGTAAGTAAGGTTTGAATAAGAAAGGGGCAGATTTGTGACTATTTCAGTTCAGGAGTAAATCGATAAAAACGGTAGCTCCTCACAAGGGCTTGCCGAGCTATGATTATATAGAACTCAAAAATATATATGTGCCTGCAGTTATCTGAAACATTAGGGTAGTTGCCATGTTGTTAGATTTTTAAGGACACTGAAGAAGTTAAACCCACTTGTCATTTTGGCATGATTAATCTTTCTTCTCCCTCAGCCTCCATCATTCACACTCCCTAACTCCTTGTCCTATTAGCAGGCAGTGGGCGTATTGGGGGGAGGGAGAGGAAGAAAGCTTAGCAATCCTTAGCGTGGGAATTATGATAATAATGTAGTGACACCAGCCTTATTAGAGATCAGTTTTCAATCTGAGAGGGACTGACTGATCTTCCTTTGACTTTTTGACCTTGGGACCTTTCTTTGGACATTTGATTTTTCCCTTGACTTTTCCACTCTATTGCTGGAGGTAGCCAGCTTCTGGACTCTTGCTAAGAACTAGCAGATTGACAGGAAGAGCTACCAAGGCCTTAAACATTGCAGGGGAGACAGAGACTGGGAAATCTAGAAGCTGGGCCTGCCATTTGAGGAGCCAGAGGAAGTCTGGGTGTTGGGGACTACATTTGACTGAAGCCTGGGACCAGATCTGTGCTGTCCTCAGAGGAGCGTTGCTGTTTCCCTGGAGGCCCCATAACCAAGGCTTCCCATGTAAGTAGATTAATCGAAATGCCAACAAAAGTGTAGGGAGGAATCTGTCAGCCTTAATCTCTATCTCGCATAGCGGGTAGGGGGCGATCGAACTGGGGAGACCCTTGGCACATTTTATTAAATCAACTCAAATTAATTCCACTATAGAAAATTACCTTATCCATTTAAATTGAATTGTGTTGGGAACCGCCTGCCTTAATCATTCCCATTAAATTGTGGGGAGGGGGGAAGCTGTGTAGATCCTTAGCGCATTGAATAGAAGTAAAATCAATGAATTTCCATATAGAAAATCACGTGATGAGTGTTGTTAGAGTTCGAAACTAACAAAGTTCATGCCCAGTGCGTTAGAGTCGGCATAGACAATAAAGTACTTGGGTGACTGCACTTTTCTGAAACCCCTGTCTTCTGTACCGAAGGGGGGTGTCCATAGTCCCAAAATAAGTAACACTAAAATGCTGCCATTCAAGTGAATGTAAAGTGTGCAAAACAAAATTTCCCATTTTCTACTTGCATCCAAAAATGATTTTCCCAAGGCCTTGCATTTCATGAAAATAAAAAGCCCAAAACGATGTTCACATTGAGTTTGTTTCCTGACTTTGCCTTTCAAATAAAAAACCCCAACCGATTTTTTTCTCATTGCATCTATTTGTCAAAACTCTGCCTTTTAATAGAAAGCCAAAATGATTTTGCTAGGTATTTCCACACCCTGCACCTTGCCTTCAAATTAAATGGTCATATATAACTGATGCCAGTGGGTGGGGGTTGCTGGAAGAGAAGAGCATTGTGATAACCCAAACAATCACTGGGGGTTGTTCAAATTTCATAATTGTTAATGTACAACTAATCCTCTTTGTGTGTTTCATGTACAGTCTCTAAATTGTACTGTGTGAGTAGTATCTGCAAGTTCATTAGAAATACAAGCCAGGCAATTGCTGCAAGTAATTTGAAATTGTGACATTGTGTAGTGCCATGCCATTGGTGGCTGATGTTTTGGTTGGTATTCTTCTTTGTGAAACCTTAAATAAATATATATTCGTACTATACACCGGCCTGGTTCCTAGCTCATTGGTGGTACAGAGGGTATTTACTGGGTGGTGCAAAACAGGTTGGAGGCTTCACTAATCTTGAATCTGTATAAGCGCTTTGGGTGCATGCCACCTTGCTTGGGGGGGAAGAGGAACTCCCTGAGTTGAGAGTGACTGCCTAATAAATCATGACAGTCTCGTGGACTCCAACTGCAACACTCTTCTCCACGCAAACACACCCTCTGCCTGATCAGACACCACCACATCATCATGTTCCCTATCCCCACCTCAGACCAGCCTACCCATGCCCCAACCCTGATTCTTCCTGCTCTATCATTTTGCACTAGGAATCTCACCAAAGATCACCATCTCCCACTACTGGCTGATAACACTCTGCTGCCCCCCACCACATCCGACCCCTCCACCCTTGTCAATGTCTACAACGTTCTAATCTCCCATGCAGTAAACACCCTTACTCCCATCAAACTATGCACATCTACACCCACCACTCATAAAAACTCTTGGTTCACCCCAGACCTCGCAACAATCTTTGCTTAGAAATGAGCTAGCAAAATAGAATGGCAACACAATCCCTCTACCACTACCAAATCTCTATTTTTAAGACTAGCTAATGAGTACAAACTCACAATACATGCAGGAAAAGGCTCCAGCTTCAACACTCGAATCACCAATGCCAACTCTAACTGAGCTCTTCACTATCCTATGAGAACTAGAGACGCCCTATGCCTCCTCTACCACAATCTCCATCAATGATTCCTGGTGTATCAAAATCCAGAACACTCTATCTGGAAAAATTGCCTCTCTCCAAAATTAGATCTTTGCCAATAAATTGACCATCAATGCGAGAATCAACGCCTCCTCTCAACCTAACAACCCACCATCCTTCCCACTTTTCAAATTCCACCCAATCACTGAAACAGATGTGGCCCAAATAATAAAGGGTCTTAAACCATCCCGCTGCAAATGCAACACCTGCCCGCCACACCTACTCAGAAGATACCTCCAACCTTAACTCCATTTATGAAACTATTCCAGCGTAGATGGCATCCCACAGTCTCTGCTGAAATGGCGAAAAAACTGAGATTCTTATCATTGGCACTTGTACCTGCCTTGCCAGTTTTAATCCAGTGTATCAATCTTTCCTTACTGATGGCAACTCCATCCCAGTCTCCCCTCTATCAAAACACTGGGAGTGTATCTTGATTCCACTCTTAACATGTCGTGGCACATCAACGCTATTGCATCCTTAGCTGCATAGACAAGATTCCTTAATCTTGATTCCACTCTTAACATGTCGTGGCACATCAACGCTATTGCATCCTTAGCTGCATAGACAAGATTCCTTAATGCCTGCACACGCTTCCTCTCAACCAACAACCGCCTTGCCATCGCACCCGCCATTATTGGAGCTAAACTAGACTACTGTAATCCCCTCTTTGTGGGCACCACTGAACAAAATCTCAACAAACTACAAATGTTCCAGAACAATGCACTCCGCGCCGCTCTCGAAATCCCCAAATGGGAACACATCACAGCCGCTAGGGGGGAGGTCCACTGGCTTCTAATCCGTGACTGTATCAACTTCAAAACTCAGCCCATTACCCGTCAGTGCCTCTCTAACGCAGCACCGCCCTACCTGTTCATGCAACAGCCTCAAGCTCTCTGTACCGAGAGTCAAACGATCTAGAGCAGGTCGCTCTAGCTTCCCCATTCAAGCCGCGGATCTTTGAAACTCCCTGCCACTTGCACTCAGATCTGAATCCTCCTATATGCCCTTCAGAAAGAACCTTAAGGCCTGGCTATTTAACTAAACTGCTTATTATCCCATGAACATTATATACCAACATTTGTCTGTTTTAACTAATCCTGTTTATACTGACTTGAGATACCTCTCAATCTCTTGTATTGCTCTCTTGTCACTGTTCTTTCATGTAACCAGTGCCGCCCAGATGCCTCTGGGCTAGGGCACTCTTTACAAATGCAAAAAACAATGAATATGTAAATAAATGACGTGACCAGTACCTGTGAACCCAGCATCGTCTTCTTTATTGCTATGGTCACATGTGTGGTCACAAACTATTACAGTGATATATCTTTCTAAAGTCGTAGCCCCACTTGGGCTTGAACCCACAACACTGAAGGTCAGATGGGAAAGATCTGCCTGGGTACTAGCCTGGTAGGCTCCTTTGGCCGCCGGGCAGCTTACCACACCAGGCAGTTTCGCTGGACTGCCTTTTTATGGGTTTTTTCTGTGTGGGCACTGAATACACAGTACTTGTATTTGCAGTCTCAGCTCTTGGCCAGACATGGAGCGTGAACTCACGAGCCTTAGGGTAAGAGTTCAATGCTCTATCAGCTGAGTTAGACCTGTTATTTATTATCTGTAACTAGAATCTGCATAAGGAGAAAATGCCAAATATACCTGTGATCATTTTTTAAAAAAAAAAATTATTTGCATTTAATTGAAAAACATTTTTTTTTTGCAAAAAAGACATTACAAACCCAAATCCCAGGCATAACTTCCTACATCTTTTGGGAAGTTCCCCAATCTTCCTTTTAAAACAGGTTAGATAAAAATGTTAAAACAGCAATCACATAGCAGATCTTGCTTCCCTCTATCAAAGTTCTCCATCATAATTCTGGATCGAGTATCCGATACTCAGTAAATAGAGGGATAAAGTGAACTGTACATACCTCTACTAAGCTGGACAGAATATAATGAGATGTTTCAGGGTTTCCACCGCCAAAGAATCGCTGCAGTGGCGACATTTGTTCCCCTCTGAGGTACCAAGGATTGCCTGTATCTCGTTCGTGGGTGAGAGGTTCAAGCGAGTTCTCAAAAATGGATCTCTGTATTTTCTGTTAGGAAACTGTTTTAGATAATTACATACGAAACCCAGTTTTCGTGGTTGCAGAGGTCGATGGGTGACTGATTGATAACTAGCCGCTGCCTCCAGCGTGGTAATCCAGTCTTGTTCTTTAAGTTTTTTCTTAATCCATGTTGGATTCTTTAGTAGTAAGTCAATAGAACCACCAATTTCTTCCAATCAAATAGTTATTTATAGTCTCCATTTACTCAGCATGGAGTTTTGGGATATGGTGATTTCCTTATTGAGCATTTCTAGAATTTCTGGCCTTGGAAGTATAAAGCATTTTCTGTAGAGAGCCATACTGTTCCATTCCACTGTTTGTTTTAGAGAGGAGAGACCCAGCTCCAGCCGCACAATTTGAATCAGTGTAGATGGAGGGATTCCTAACACTCTCTTCCAAAATGCAGCCATATACTACAATCCGGGTTGTTAGGCATTCCCGCAGCTCCATAGGTTATGGCAGGCACCACTTTAGATTTATAGAACGACAATATTTAAAAAATATTGAAAAAAGGCCGAACTTCTGGTTCACTGCGCGTGTCTGGCTCGCCAGGGCTTTTGTTTTTGCCCTTAAGTGTGCCACCATAGGGGCCTCAGTTTTTGCATCGCTAAGCCATACACCCAAGTACTTAAACAAAGATACTTGGTCGATACGCTTACCCTCCAGGAACCATGAGTAGCTATTGCTCCCTCTGTTAGAGTTTCCAAAACTCAGCATTTTGGTTCTCTCTTTATTTATTTCAAGGCCATTAGTTTTAATTTAGCAATACAGTGAATCCAACTGACATTTTAGCCCTACTGGGGTTTGGTCGATTTGGACCACATCAGCTGCATACAGTAGGCGTGGCAGTTGCACAACCTCTACCGATGGTGGAAAAATTCTCGTTGACATTTCTGGCTGTTTCATATCCGCCAGAAAAAAGTTGAATAAGGCCAGAGCCTTTGGACACTCTTGTTTGACTCCTTTTGATGTAATGATTTCATTAGATAGGAGGCCCGATCTTTTCAACCGAAGTCTTAAGGTTGGATTCTCGTGCATAGCCTTTATAGGATCTAGCAGGGACGTCATTCGGTGGTCACCAGGGGTTGCAACTGTAACCCCTGTGGTCAGAGGAATGACCCCTGCCGTCTGGCTTGCGACCCCTGTATTTTAAGGATATTATTATTATTTTTTTTTACAACAAAAAAAAAACTGAAGCTGTGGGCTGCCGACAGTGGCATAGCGGGCCGCAGGGCCAGTGTGGGCGGTTGGGGGGGATAGTGGGGGGCATCTCACAGACGCAGCAACAGCAGTCAGGCAATCCCATTTGAGTCGGTGACACCAGGTCAGTCTACAGAAGGACTCTAGCAAACGCAACGCAGCTTGTAACGGCGAGTGCTGCAAGCTAAGTACACTGTAGCCAGGCCTAACTGTGTCAAGGGGGATGGAGCAGGCCAGGGACCATTGGCTGAAGGTTAAAATTGTTACAGTTTGCTTTGAAGATGCCGTGCACAGAGCAAAGTTGAGCTCTATGCACGCATCTGCAAAGCAAACTGTTACAATTGTAACAGTCAGCCATGCTCAAGCACAGAGCAGCAGGACTCAGGGCATTGGTGCCCCCTCCTCCCCTCTGCACTGAATCCACAGCTCAGATGATTAAAAAAAAAAAAGAGACCCCCAATCTGGTCAAAACTAAGCTATCCAGAGGGCCGGAGCCAGACACACTGGATACAACACCTTCTGCCCGAGATGTATTGATGGAGACAGTGATAGTTTCTGCTACAGATTGTGGAAAAAACCTTTGCCGATAGTGCAGGAAGATCTTTAGTACAGACTTTAGGCTCCAGCTTTTTTTAGCTTTCCAGAGGATACAGCGGATGCAGGGCAGAACTCAAAACAGTTTAACAAATGAGGTTCCTGAACATTAGGTAACTGTTCTTGCAGAACAGCCTTATATGATCTCTTTGCTTGCTTGCGTGATGTAACATTGCCTTGAATATTAGCTATCTTAGTGATGAAATAATCATTCAAAGCAATACATTTCTTCTCAGACATGGGGATTGCTGATTGAACATCCTCTGGATTTAGTAAGGATTTGATCATCATAAACAGTTTTCCTGGGACATTCTCCACTTTCTTAAACTGTTACTGCAGGTAGTATTTTTCTGCTGGGAAGATAGCTAATTCATACTTCTTCTGTGTAGCATTACGTTGGATTCATTGGTCTTCAGATGGATGTTTTTTCCACCGTCATTCTGCTTTAAGTAGCAAACGTTTAATTTCTCTGAAGTCAGGGGATGCAGTGCTTATTAATTTGGTTATTTCCCAGTCGCAGGTACGATCTGGTGGCATATATTAGCGAAAGACAAAATGAAATGATCTGCAAATTCAAGACAGGGAGCTCCGGACTGATTTACAGCTTAAGAAGTTCATTCCTTAATTGAGGTGACATACATTTATATTTATTTTGCAAATACATATTGGGTTTTGGGTCTGCTGTAGAGGATGAAGAACAGGGAGATGAAATACCACACAAAATATAGTAAAATAATCAGACTAACATACAGCTAAATTATTTCCAAACATAATCTTAAGGTCTCTAAAAAATTCTTTAATGAGAATACAAAGATGAGATATATTGCAGCATTTTGGACACCCTGAAGACAGGATGGCCGTTTTTCGGGGAGAGCTAAATGCAAACAGTTACCATAATCTAACTGATCATTCCTGAGTATGCCTACCATCCCTGCACATGTTTGGGGATATACAGTGAAGATCTTTCCCTAACAATTGAAGCTGAAAGAAAGAAGATCTTACCACTTAATGTATCTGGAGGCTGAGTGAGAGATCAGGCTCTTACACTGCACCCAAATGCTTAACCTTTGTAGAGAGAGATGTTGGTAGTCTAAAAGTAAGTGGGAGCAGGAGGGTAGTGATAATTAATCAAGTATTTAATTGCAACCAACACTAAATCAGTTTTGGTGGGATTAAGTTGGAAACCATTGTTGATCATACAGTAGCACACCTTTGTTAAACACTCCTCCAGCCGATTTAAGTTGTTATCAGGACCAAATTGTTTTA
The DNA here is from genome assembly GCF_040938575.1 of Ambystoma mexicanum. Lineage (NCBI taxonomy): Eukaryota > Metazoa > Chordata > Amphibia > Caudata > Ambystomatidae > Ambystoma > Ambystoma mexicanum. The sequence goes on from NC_090939.1 coordinate 283,108,808, forward strand.
CGTAATGTTATGTCATCAGCGTAGGAGTGAAACAAGAGCCCAAAAATGTGCAGAATGCCCATTAAATGTTGTACATATAGATTAAACAGCAGAGGGGAAGGGGTAAAACCTGAGGCACAGGGGTAGTTGAGGACAGGAATTTGTCAAACCTAACCCAGAGAGACCTGCCCAAGGGAAAACTCTTAATGCAAGTCAAGGACTAATTGGACATCTTGAGTAAGGTTTCTCGTTGGGGGGAAAAAGGATACCCTGATCCATGATATCAAAAGCCACTGAAAAGTCAAGCATGGCCAACTGAGATGTGTGGTTGCGTCCGCGGCTGCAAGGATGTCACCCGAGACAGACACATGTACAGATTCTATATCATGCAAAGGTTCAAAACTGGATTGAAATGAGTCCAATATATGGTTCTGCACAACAGGTATTTGCAATGTATCTTTTGCTAGCTTTTTATTATTTTACCAATCCACGCTGAGCCAACGATCGAACAACAGCTACTGAACACTGCTGTTAGTTGGCCTTTTTTATTAGGGAAGAGATCAATGCAGTTTTAAGATGGGAGGGGAAAATACGTTACTAAAAAGAAAGTTTTACAAGGTAGGTAAGAACCAGCAATAAAGTGCGGCAAGTTGCATGTACCTATTGCAGGAAGAGTATCTAACATACATTGGGTGGGCTTCAATAATAGGAGTAGAATCCTCTCCTCAGAGGCTTCTTGAAAACGAAAGCCAGGGTCACCAATGAAATAAACTCTGGGGATCATAAGGGACTGAATGTAAATCCACGTGTAGAATATTTTGGATTGTATCGATCGATGATAAAATCATTGGCCAGTTGCACAGAAAATGAAGGCTTTTGAATGTAAATCCACGTGTAGAATATTTTGGATTGTATCGATCGATGATAAAATCATTGGCCAGTTGCACAGAAAATGAAGGCTTTTGAACAGTACAAGATGGAAATACTAAGGATTCCATGATGGAGAAAGGTTCTTTGGGTCAATGATTGGCCTCAATAGTGCAAACAGGAAGACAAATGGCTTTTTTATACTGCTCTTGAGTTTGATGTAACAGGCATCCCTTGAACATCGCCACCAACTATCCTTCTTATGAGTCTCTTTTGTAAGAGGTCCTAATTCTGGGGAATAATAAGGATAGACAATCTCGTTGGTTTGAGATTAATTACAGGGGCATGAAGATTGACTAAATTAAGGAATGCTGGAAGGCATTTATCTAGGCACTGTTCTTGTGGCGTATCTGGGTGGCAAGAAGGCAAAATGGCCTTACACTCTTCCCTCTTCCGGCTGGGTGTTCACAAACTGATTCAGAAGGTTAAGAGGAAGTTTGTTACTTTTCCCTTTAGCATGCACACATGCATAGCAAGTAAAATAACATCACATCCCAACGCAAACCGAATGGACCTGATTTACAAAACCCTTTTCATTGGGGTTTTCCCTTTCAAAAGTCTTTTTGTAATTCCGACCCAATGTTCCTTTGCGCAATAATCGCAATATTGAGCAATATGACAAGTTTTTATTAATGCTGCTCGTCCATCCTTAGCACACTGAGAGACTGTTTGAGTCCTGAGCAGCTTCTTCAAAATCAGAAATACATTAATTAACTAATTCGTGAGTTCAGAATACAATCATACTTAGGAGCATAATGTGCAGTTTTATTTTAAATCCTGCCTGAAATTCTCAGGACTGGCATGTCTATATGGGAATGTGTACGTCTATGGGATCACAAAAGAGTAATCAGAGGGTTCCATCAATGGATGAGTGCAAAGATGTGTTTGCTAATGTTTGCGGACGGTGCAGTGCTGCTCGCTACCACTCTAAATGCACCCCAAGCTTTTTCAGTGCCTTCCATGGACTTTGGGGTCAATGTATAGACTGTATTTAAGCACAACTGAATCGCAATTTAAAAAAAGCATACAAAGAAATGATACAATTGTTAATAGGGGGTGCTCCAGTAAGTGATATGATGGCAGTGATTTCGATTAATCGTTAGGGCACCCTTTTATGAGTGGTTGATGCTAGCCTGTTAAAAATGATGAAAGCAATTACCCTATCAATGTTCGAACAATGAAGGGTTATCTGATTGGGATCATTACCAGATTGTCACGGAGCGCTTACACGTATGTAATACTGTTGCTGTCATTCTGACCAATCTGTAACATGGTCTTCTTGCCGTACTTGACTTCCTGCAACTGTACCTTTAACGATTCAACTATGCTCAAGCACCCAGATACCTCAGGGTTAGGTGCGCTCTATAAATAAAAAACGAAACTAAAGTAAACTAAACAACCATTATTATCAGTGTTTGATTAGACATTTCTGACAAAGGGGGTCATTACGAGTCGGGCAGTAGGGGATACTGGGCACCGGTAAGGAGACTGGTGCCGGTAATCCTCTACCGCCCAATTCCGAGGTCCCCTAACGGGAACCGGAAGTGACGTGTGGTCGGACCACACGTCCCTTACGGGTCCCGGCAGGGGCCCAGGCCGCTAATTATGGGCCTGCCATTAGCAGGCCCGTAAATAGCGCCTTCCCCATTCCCATTTGAGCCCTAATGGGAATGAGGAATGGTTGGTGCAATGGGGATTTACTGGTCCCGCCTTGGTCGAACTAGACCGGTAAGTCCCCATTGCACCACACCGGACTTAGCCCCATTATTGGTGGCAGTCATGGCGCAAATAGCGCCATGACTCCCACCAATCTCGGAATGAGGCTGAAAGGGACTTCGCCAGAGTGCGAGAATGAGTAGCACCTTCTGGTAGTGAAAGCAATTGTAGCACGAGTCTTAGCTATCAGCGGCTTTCATGCATGTTGTTACAGTCTCCTAAATGAGGTTGTGGCTCAACCTCTTTCCACTTGGCAAGGAAAGGGCAAGCTACGCAAGCAGGAGAGCACCACCCACTGTGACGTGCTGCTCCGTGAAACAGGCAGTCAGGGAAGATGTCTGCCACCCACCAGTTAGATGGTTGATCTCTTGGCAATTCTTGCCTAGAATACTTGGTTTGGTATGTGTCACAAAATCAGTGGACTATGTAATCGGAAAACTGTCGGGCGGTGTTTCACTAGTTTTATTTTTTACTGTTAACAGCTCCACTACTTTTTGCGACCATTTTTACCATTCCGGAGCTGTTCTTTGTGAAGTTAAAGCCCACTGCTTCACTTTAACACCGGATATCAGCTACAGCTGAAGTGAAATCAATTTCAACCCAATTGGCTCTCAACCGGCATGACTGCAACCCTTGAAAAATGTGTTGCACGTTGCTCCCTTCCTTCCCTGTCCGCCGCCAGAGTCACAGTTACACTACTTTTTTGGTACACTTTTGTCACTGCACAAAATGAACAGTGCACCTTCTCTGGCGGTTGTAATATTATTATTATTTTATTACATGATTTTAGACTTTTGCACATAGAAAGGGGGATAGGACCACTGAACAGTGCAGTCAGTGTCAATCATAATCCCATGTGACCATAACATTGGTGGACAACAACCGCCTTATCCCTTAGTGCATCATGTAGTCATAGCACCCAGCCCCCCCTTTCTGGGAGCGACTGCCAGCCAATCAGAGTAGAGCTCCAGGTATTCGCAACATATTTCGTGACGCCTCGTCTCCTTTCCTCGCAGGGCCTGTGCAAGGCTTTTTGTCGCCATAGGTGGGCGTCCTCTTGAGTAACCCTCGTACCCTGGCAACTGCATTTCCTGTCCCAAATGAGCCCTGCCCCCTCACCTGCATGAAGCGCCCCTCACATGCAGTGCTAATGAGCTTCTACAAGCCGCCTTAACAAGAAACAGGAATATCAGGGTCTTATCAGTGCACGTTTTCCTCTTACACAGGTGGTAGATCTTGTGCCAGCAACGTTGGCAGTAGCACCACAAGATTCTCTCATACACACAAAACATACACCGCGGGGACAGCAGCACACCAATATCCCACCTCATAAATACAACTACAACAGACGCAGGATGGCAAGCAGCGCTGCAATGTTCCCTCATACATAGAATAAGGACAGACAGTAGTGGCAGGTGCATTTTTAAAGTGGGCAGTAAATGTGTTTCCAGAGTTAGCATGATCGAGGCCAGAGAGCAGGCATGACATACATTGGGGTTGTTCAGGTGGTGCCCACCCACCCTCGATAAATGTATTTACAACAGGAAGTCTGAAGTCACACAAATTCAGAAAAATTGGGTGAAAAGGCACATCATTTACAATCAGTTATTTCCGGGACACGTGAATACTCCCGTAGAAGCCACGCTCCCCCAACATTTCACAGAAGCATTTTGCAGCCCATTTTCACATTGCTGTGGCTAAAGAAACCCACGTCGCCCTGTTACAATATATGCCAGCATTGGCACTGTAAAATATATGTTCATGCTGCCAGTGTCCGAAGGATATCATGAAGCCTGTCACTAGCATATCTGCCAGCCCTAGTCCCCAATAACCTGTTAGTGCTGAAAGAATATCATGAGGCCAGTCACTAGGGATATCTGCCAGCCCAGTGCCCAATAACCTGTTAGTGCTGAAAGAATATCATGAGGCCAGTCACAGCAATACATTCTAGTGCACCACCTTCTTGCTGGTTGCGGCCATAGAGTATCATGAAGCCAGTCACAGCAATACATTCTAGTGCACCCCCTTCATGCTGGTTGCGGCCATAGAACATCATGAGGCCAGTCACAGCAATGCATGCTACTGTGCCCCCTTCATGCTGGTTGCGGCCATAGAATATCATGAAGCCAGTCACAGCAATGCATGCTAGTGCGCCCCCTTCATGCTGGTTGCGGCCATAGAACATCATGAGGCCAGTCACAGCAATGCATGCTACTGTGCCCCCTTCATGCTGGTTGCGGCCATAGAATATCATGAGGCCAGTCACAGCAGTGCATGCTAGTGCGCCCCCTTCATGATGGTTGCGCCCATAGAATATCATGAGGCCAGTCACAGCAATGCATACCAGTGCGCCCATAGAATATCATGAGGCCAGTCACAGCAATGCATGCTAGTGCGCACCCTTCATGCTGGTTGCGCCCATAGAATATCATGAGGCCAGTCACAGCAATGCATGCTAGTGCGCACCCTTAATGCTGGTTGCGCCCATATAATATCACGAGGCCAGTCACAGCAATGCATGCTAGTGCGCCCCCTTCATGATGGTTGCGCCCATAGAATATCATGAGGCCAGTCACAGCAATGCATACCAGTGCGCCCCCTTCATGCTGGTTGCGCCCATGGAATATCATGAGGCCACTCACAGCAGTACATGCTAGTCCATGCTAGTGCGCCCCCTTCATGCTGGTTGCGCCCATAGAATATCATGAGGCCAGTCACCACAGTATATTTCAGTCCTGCCCCCCATGCCATACTGTTAGTACCTACAGAACTCATGAGGCTTGCAACAGCAATGGAGGCCGTCACTGCCCCGTTTATTCTGGTTGTGGTTTTCTTGAGAAGCTTTACAACTCAAGGAAGGTGACCATTCTATGATGTTCAGTCTGGTGTACTCTGATTGTACGCCTTATGGTTTATTTATTTATTTTAATTTATATAGCGCATAACAGAGCCCCAGGCATAATAGCGCTTACAACAGGACTAACATAGGAACATAGAGTAAAGTAGCAGCTGGAAAGGCAGAGGGACGAGAGCCGGGAAATTAAGAGAACAGGACTGCTTTACTCCTATAAGAAAGGGGAATGGGACAAAAGGACCAAAGAGGGTTCCCAGCTGCTTTGCATAAAAGAGCATTTAGGGAGCATAAGAATGACTACAGATTTTTTTATTGGGCAAAGATGTATGTGATACAAGTGTTACATTATTGAATGACTGAGCACCTAATGTACAATGGGCCTGGTGCACGTTTAAAACGCACCCTAATCGAAAAGGATGTGATATCATACACTATGTATATCTAATTCAGGCAGCCTCTACTTTTGCATGTGTGGGCAGGAGATACAGCCATTTGAGCCTCATCACATTACATTACCTTGCACCACTGAGTAAGTGAATTCCCAATGGCTGCCTGGGTGCTATCGCCTGCTCTCTTCTCCCTGATGTTCCCTTTTCTCTCGCTCGTTCTGGTCTGTGTACTGCCGCCGGTCCACATACACGCACACACACATACACATACACATTCAAACATATATACAGACACCATTGTTTTGTACCCACACACGCGTACGCATTCATCTGCAGGGGTAAGCTACTGCATATGATTTGCTTTTTTCATTGCAGGCTGAATGTCCTGCGCCATGTCTGATCTGAACGGCTCTACCCCAGTGCTTAATTTGTGGGGGTGTTTGCCGGTGGCCAACACTGGCAGTCTTTTTGGGGACTGGAACATCGGGCGCACGTGTAATTTCTTTGTTTGTTGAACTTCCATGAGCATACATCATTATGAGTCATTCTGCTGCTCTCTCCTTGCAGTTGCAGGCCAGGGCTGGCTGGCTGGGCCCACAGCAAAACAACAACAGCCAATGAAAACCAACATTCTGTTGTTACTATGCACTTTTGATGCATTCTGTATAGTAACACAGAATGTATAGTTTTCATTGGCTGTTTGACTTCATGATGACCAGTGTGGGGGTAGGGTGAGTGAGTCATGTGTTGTTGCAGAGGCAGCAGGCAGTTCACCAGCACACTTGACTTGTTGAGGCGTGGGGAGTGACTCGTTAAAGCCTGCTGCACTGCACGTGTAGTTCTAACTTCGGTGTGTGCTGCGTAGTTTTGCTGCTGCAGCCTGCAGGCAGCTTAAGTTCCTCTGGGCAGGCAGGCGCTGGCGTTCAACAACTCGAACGCGGTAAGTACTCGTCCGGATAATTATATTTATAACATTCATTATTATTGCGTCTGCCCGCCGTCGTGAAATGAATAGTATAGAATCATCCATGGCGGCGGGCGGCACTATAATAATGAAGTACGGTGGCCCGTGGCCATGTACCCGTCCCGCTGACTCGAGCTCCCCTCTGCAGTGCGCCGCCCGTGCCCATGCCCCCCCAACTTTGAATGTATGCGGCCGGCCGTGTCATGCTGCTTCTTCTGTATGTGTGGGCATGGCTGTGCCGGGTGCCCGTCCTGCGGCCCCCCTCCATAGGGCAGGATTTGGCCAAGCACTGCGAGCAGGCCCACAGGGCCGCGATGCGAGCGGCAGCGGCTGTGTGAATCAGATGATCATAGCAATCGTAAGCGCCCTGCGGCTGCAGCCTAGGTCATATGACCTAGGCTGCAGCCGCAGGGCGCTTACCATTACTATGTGATCAGATTCAGCCGCTCGCATTGCCTCGCGGCCCCGCAGGCCTGCAGTGGCAGCCTGCAGTGCCTGCTGAGCCCGCCCCACGCGGCCCTCCGTATGGCAGGATTTGGGCAGGCTCGCGGGGCCTGCGAGCGGCAGCGGTTATGTGAATCTGATGATCAGATAACGTTAAGCGTCCCGTGGCTGCAGCCTATGTCGGGTGACCAAGGCTGCAGCCTCCGAGGCCAAATCCTGCCCCGTGGTGGGTGGGTGGCTGCTGCGCAGGCACAGACACACGTGTTGGTGTTTCCTGAGAGCTGGAGTGCGAAGGGCACCGCACCCCCTCTGAGGGAGACCGACACACACTGTTATAAAAAACGTTATCCTCCATGTATTTTTTATATTGCAGGATACGCTGGGGTTGATATTGTTCCTTCAACAGAATTATCTGCAAAATATATAATTTATCATACACCCTCCAGGATATTGCAGTAAGAAATATTGTGTGGCTTAAAAAATGCAAATGTTGAAGCACGAAATTGCATTATTGTCGCATTTTTGCCTGAGTAAGAAGCACTGCAATAAGTGCAATTTTGTGCTGCAAAACTTGCAATTTTTATGCCGCAAAATATGTTATGCCGCATAATCCTAATTTAGCATGACATTCATTGTTTCTGACACAATTGCGTTTGGTTTAGTGTGCACTTTTTATTTTACAAACCGAAAAATCACTATTGGAACAAGGCAGTTAAATATTGAACAATTGTTTGTCGTATGATGTAGGTTGCATTAAAAAAAGACTTACAATAGGCTTCGATGATGTCATTCAGTCGGTGGGATTCTGCTGACGTTTTTGTTTCCGAACTGCAGTTTTGAAGAGGATTTGGGGGTGCAGGAGCACTGGGTTCGTGAATGCTGCGCAGCTTCCATGGAGCCCCCGGAATGAGTGTGAAGCCGTCACTTGGGGAAGGTTTAGGGGAGAGGTGTCGAGGAAACGAAGGGGATTGGTTCAATCTGGTGCTGCCCGCATTGTCCAGCTGACACAGTGCTCTGATTGCCACACGTGGATGGACTATGAGGGGCTGACAGTGCTTTCATAATGCCCAGAGAACAACTGGCCTGATTGCCCAGGTCATTTAATATTAAAACTGCTTCTGTCTGTCCCACAAAGAAAGAGCTGAAAATTGGAAATATTTGGATTTTAATGTTTACAACCGGGTACGGGTTACTTTGTAAACCAATTCGCTTAAATAAATAAAAAAAGCTGATTTCGTATCTTATGCCAGCGACACTGCACTATATTTTTAAGCAAATCGAGGCAAGGGCTTGCGATGCACCTGTGTTTGTAGACGCACAGTCGTGCTGTATCATTGTGGACTGTTGAGCTTGCACACACAGGGCCCGGTTCAAGGAATATTTTGCAGGGGGCAAAGTACACCCTGATTCATGGAACAGTGCAAAGTGTCTTTTTTGCCGGGCAAAGTGACTTTGCACGTCAAAAAGACACTTCGCACTGTTCCATGAATCAGGGCATTTGTTGGCAGTGCAAAGAACTTTACATGGCAAAAAGACACTTTGTGCTGTTCCATGCATCAGGGGGGAGCAGTGCACAGTGTATTTTTGCAGTGCAAAGTGACTTTACAAGGCAAAAATACACTTTGCACTGTTCCATGAATCAGGGTATTTGTTGGCAGTGCAAAGTCACTTTGCACCAGTGAAAAGTGCTTTGCACCGGTCAAAATATTCCATGAATCGGGCCCACAGAGATTTTCAATAGGATTGCACCATTATAAAGTGCTTTTGTGAATCAGGCACACTGTTGTCGTGGAGGAGAGCCAATCAGCAGAGAGCGCGCGCGAAAAGCCATATAAAGATGTTTATTTGACGTTTCAAAATCAGTTTCTAAGAGAAAATACATAGGTTTGCCAGTTCTGTGGCCCAGTGTGCCCACTGCTCCCTCCTCTCTCCCCTGCCCATGACTTCACAATGACCCCTAGCCCCCCCCAAAAGAAGAGTTCAACGTTATGAAGGGAAGGCGATGGCATCCCCGTCCCCTTCACCCCACTCTATGGCTGCTGGGAAAGATCCTGTTGCGCTGCTGTGTTTGTCCGCATTGGCCCAGCCGGTCCTCGAGAGGGATGGGACCTATGCATCATTGTGCCACTGCCGAGTGCCATCTTACACTGGCGAGCGAGTGACTGAGAGGGTGTGCTGCACTCGGACCGCCAAGTCTATGGATGTTTCTCCAGGGTTCAATTTGATTTCTCTTAACTTCAGTTTGTAAATGTGTCAGTTGTTTAGCCCACGCTTTGTAATATACTAATATCCTGACCCTTGTTTGATTTAATAAAATATTGCCATTCCCAGAGGATTTAAAAGTTGGTATGAATTCTGCAAGTCCCCTCTACATAGAGGACGGTCGGACCTAATAACCTCTGTCCTCCCCATTTCTATACGACTGTAAAACTCTGTGGGGTAGAATAGGTCTTTGCTGGGAGCCAACAATCTATAATGAATAAAGACCTACAGGTGCTCATCTCTGCTACCAGGAACATTCCAGGATTCAGTTCCCTGCAAGCTGGCACACCCTGGAATGCCACACATCTGGAGGTAGCACTGCAATCTGCAGGCTATATAAACCAGGTCTTCACTACTCCAATTGGAGGAGAAGGAGAACAAAGTGGGTAAAGTGTTGCCGACACCCAACCTCTGGCCTAAATATGGGCACCCAGCGCCTCATAGGCCACACCCTGGCATGGGGGCGTAAGCATCGATTGTCAGTTGGGGGTCTCTTTTTTCCCCCTACCATAACAAGTGTTTTCCAACTTTAAAGCATTATACTTTCTCAACCCATGTGTGCCCTTCCCCATCCATCCCACTACTAGCCTGTGCCAGCAGTTGCTCGTGCAGCGCCAAACATGTGACATGAAGCAGCAGCAGTGTGATGGGCTGGTGGGCTGGTCGTGGGCCGATCTAGGTCTAGCACTGAACTGGCGCGGGTGGCGCGCTGGCGCCGTGCCCGCACTGCGGGCGGGGAGGTGCCCGGCATTATGGGGCCAATATTCTTTGGGGACTGCCACTTATTTTTTTTTACAAATTAAGCACTGCTCTACCCTTGGTACATAACATGTGGACATCATTTTTCCAGGACTCTATTGCACCTCCAGCAGCTGCTATTCAGGAGTCAACTTTAGGGGCTGGGGGAGCACAGAAGGGGCCACAAGCAACATTACAGGGAGGCACCTATAAATGGGCGACGTGAAGCTTTCCCAAAGTGATGTGGGTGAAGTAGCTGAAAGTGTCCCAGGGGAGATACAAATGGTGCATTTCTACATCACAATGCTTGAGGAAAGCTGTATAAAAAAGAAGTATTTACAAGCAATTCTAAAGTAAAAATGTAATATTCGAATACTTCTTATGCCAGGGCGTCAACTGTAAGTACAATGCCAACAATGCATCAGAAGTCAGCATGATTGACGCCACTTTATATTGTGCCAGGATATCATGCAGTACACAGGTTGGTGTTCGTAAGTGACAGCATATAGCAGCATTATTTCCAAGGTGTTACCCCCAAAATGCCAGGTTATTTCAAAGTATACCTAAGTGTTGACCAAATGGTGCAGGGTGCTATCAATTCAAGGATGACCCGAGATGCTAATAAAAGTCCCAGCCTGCCTGGCTTACTGTTTAAATAAACCATGGCTCTATTAAACACAGCAGTGTTCTACTTATTATGCCAGCTGTCAGTCAAGCATATCCTTGCCCTTTTTCAAAGAAATCTTAATCACGGTCAGCATAATGCCAGTTCCAACACTGCCAGGCCAGCCTTGTCAATGCCTGCCGCTGTGTAACATGTTCCAATGTAACCCACCAATAAAGCTAACGTATGCCTGGTCAGTCACTATATGTAATGTATTGCCTTGCAGGGGCTGCAATGATATGCCAGGTGTAGCTTCAAATGCCATTTTATGGTTGGTATGGTCACTATATGTAGGTTAGAGCCCCACAAGTCCACACTCAAATTACACACCATCATTCATATCACAAGCCCCATACCTGGCATCCTTCCCACACCACCCAAGGTGAAAGCCCCATACCTGGCATCCTGCCCCCACTACCCAGAGGAGCACAGCCTCATAGATACCATCCTGCACTCCCCAATACCCAGAGCACAAGCCCCATACCTGGCATTCTGCCCCCGCACACTACCTAGAGCACAAGCCCCATACCGGGCATCCTGCCCCCACCACTAAGATTGCAAGCCCCATACCTGGCATACTGCCGCCCAACAGCCAGAACAGAAGCTCTTTACCTGGTCCCTGCCTCCCACTCCCTACAACCAAAGCCCCACACCATCCAGACCATGGCAACACCCCCCCAAACAAGCCACTTCGAGCGGCGGTGGGTAATGCTGGTTGAACGGCTTCATGATGTTGTTCCTGAGGCATCAACCCAGAAGTGCATTCCCCTTCTGATCTGTGCCGGCTTTCTCCATACAGAGGCAGCCATCACAGCAACTCAGGCCCACACCTGACACCTGCAGGTGGGGGCACACATGGAGGCACTACATTTTGTTTTGGGAGTCCCATGCCCCGTGCCCACGAGCCCTACCATATACTTGTTTTTTTTTACTTGTTCATACCGTGGCAAAGCCTGTGGACATCAGGTAACCACATAGACACACAGACATTTCAGTCAGGACGAGACCATAGCATCTTGGAAATGGAAGATTACTTGAAAAGGCGACTTTTCAGAAGTTTCCTGGAAATATAATGCTTTCCTTTTTGACGTAGAGATACCGGAAGTGCATTCCATGCCGCGGCTGCTCGTACTGGAAAGGATCTGCCCATCCCCCTGGTCTTCTAATGCAGGGATTGTCAGTTGATGAGCAGAACACAAATGTAAAGATCTACAGGGCTTGTAATGAGTCCATTTTTGTTTCAATTAGCGAGGTGCTACACCATGTATACATCTGTGAGTTAATGTAATAATTTCCAAATTCACCCTTGCCGCCACTGGCAACCAATGAAGTTCTTGTTAAATATTTTCCCTCCTAGGGATCTTGCACACAATCCTCCTGGCCTCATTCTGTATTATTTGTAGTCTCTATATGCATTATCTACTAGCGCCTCCGTTCAATGAGTTGCAATAATCCAGTCTCTGCATTATGATGGCATCCACCAAGGTTTCACAATTCTTTTGAGTCATCAATGGTTGAATCTGCCGCAATACTTTCAGATGATAATTTGAACTTTTTGTTATTCCTTTAACATGAGCCTGAGCCCCCAAGGAAGCTTCCATGTGGACACCTAGGGTTTTTACTTTGTCCGAGACGGCAATTTAACACCCTTCTACTTCAGAATTGGTGTAGTCGTGTCCCAGTTTGGCCCTGGCCTGGTTGGATCCAAAGATCATAGGCTCCATTTTGAAGCTGTTCAAGAAGTTGAACATATGTTTTTTAATATCATTTCCATTTCCATAATGGAGAATGATTTGAAGGCAAACAGAGGCTGTTCCTTGCCTTTCCCTTTTATGTCTACAACTTTATCTATAAAAGTTGATTGCTCTTTATTGAGGTAATCCTGGATTTTGTTTCTTGCTAGCCTGATCTTGTCAGTAAAAGCTTGCTGTGCCCTAGTACAGTCATTGTTGTCTGGCATAAATGGTCTATCCAGGGCCTTTGGTTTTTCTAACTGCATAAAATATCAAACTATTTCCCTGTGTCATTATCTGCATTTTCTATTTGCTTGTTGAAAAAAGATGTTTTTGCCTCGTAAATTATATTTTTATATTCTTTCTCTAATTGTTTCCAAGCCTGTTCATTTTCCTCCAACTTATTTTTTGCCTGACACCCTTTACGACTGCCTCTTTAGTTTTTTTAGGCTAGTCAGGGAAGTTGAGAACCCGTTTTTATGTTCAGATTTATCACGTATAGTTTTGATTTTGGTAGGGGCAACCTTTTCCAGAAAAGGTTTTATAACAGAACCATAAACGTCCACCAATTTTCTTGGGGAGCCCTGTTCCAAGGAAGACTTCATAATTATGTCCAGGCAAGTAGCCAATTCCTCATATTTCATGTTCTTCAGATTTCTACTGGCCAACATTTTAGACAAACTGTGCACTTGCTGTAATTTACCTGGTAATTCTAAACTTAATTCTATAAAAGCATGAACCAACCAAATGCAAGGTTTTGTTTTGATCCCTCCTGTATTAATGTTTCTTGCTGAAACCCAATCCAAGATTGGACCTTTCACAAGAGTGGGCTCTTGATTTTGTATGTAGATACCCGAGTCATAAGGTAGTTTTTCCAGAGATGTAGATTCTTTGTCCTCTTTGTCCTCCTTGTCTCCTCTCCACCTATTCAAGTCCCCCAGCAAATGTTCTGACGATTGAAACTACTCCTAACAATATCAGGTTCTAAAAACAAGAGAGGATGGGTTTAGATAGGGATTGGACTATGGACAGTACATATGCTAGTGACACAGTCCTATCTATGGATACTCACTACATGGGTTTCAAACAGACTGCTGGGCACACCGGACTGGACTGGGTCTCCAATCAGCAAGGTCCTCTGGTCACCACACGACAGGACTGGACAGGATCAGCACAGCATGGCACAGCACGGCACAGGATTGGGTTTAATCTGCCCTTCTTGGTTCTGAAGATAATTATTTAGCAGGCAAGCAGTTACAGCACAGCCCGGCTGCTTCTTTTGTTCCCCTTAGCTTTGTGGCATTCTTTCTGGTTCTGGAAATTCAAGGCCTAGTTGAAAATGGTTCAACTAATGGAATGGCCCTTTCTGCTTGTCAAGTTTCTGGAGTCTGGAGCCAGGGAAATGGATGGATGGTTCTCTCGCAGGTTGCTCCGCCAGCAATCGGTTAGTGGGTGAATCTCTGTGTGTTTTCTAAGCCCTCAGCTGTCTCTATTTATGCTTATGATAAAGGGGTTGTCTGCTGGTTTATCCTAAGCGCACCCCCTTAGGCTGGCGATTGGCTAGAGTCTCTTCTCTCACTTGATTGGAGAAGAAAGCAGGGTGTCACCATGATGGTGTGAGTTTATGAGTCAGAGAATCCTCCCCTTGTCCCTTGAACATAAAATCTACTTTTGGTACAATACATATTTACAGGTGTGCAATCTTTAGAACAATAACATTTATAAATCACATATTTTGTGCAGCAGATACTCCTCCAAGTGTTGTCGCTGTAGGTCTTGTGTCTGCTTTTGACAGAATTTCGCCCTTTTTGACCCGAACACAATGTCCAGTTTATCCGAAATTTTGTACAAATATGCACATTGAACATGGGCCTAAGGGTATAATGTTTCATACTTCTGGCACAAATACATTTGGTGTAAAACCACCTTTTCCGCCATTTCCTTCTAGAACATGTCACACGGTTTTTCTGCCTCTTAAAATGTACAGTCAGAATTTAGATACACAAATATGTGATTTTTGTAATTTAAACAATTTTAAGTGGTGAGTTATATGTCTTTAACAAAATGTTTCTTTGTGAATGTCCAGCCCCAAATGGCTGTTTGTCTCCGCCTCCCTCTGGCTCTCTGCAGTTAGAAGCAGTATCCTCCCATTTCCTCCAGAGGCCTAGGCCATTTTATGACTCTTCACACTTAGCCTTCCTTTGACTGGAGGAAGTCCATTGTCTTCTTCCCCTGGCAGACCAAATTCTCCTCCCCTAATCTAATCATTGTGTGATTTCCTGGTGGAGTGAGCAAAAGGGAGATGCCTGGCCTCCGTGGAGGAAGCTGTTGGACTGGTTAAATTGCTTTAGGCAGGCCTAAATTCAATGTCATTTTGTTACATCTTTTCTTGATTTAAAACAAACTTGCAATTTCAAAACAAGCAGCTAGAACACTTATTCCAGATTCTAAACCATGGGATTTAAATAGTTACAACCTAGGTTACTCTCAATAACAGGACACTTAGTTTTCAGATATTAGATTTCAGTTGTACAAGTTTAAATCCTTATGATGCAATCTACTGACAGCTGTCATCCAGGTGGCCACGGGTACTGCGCCCAGACTTTGACAGATTTTACAGGCAGGCACATTTTTGCTGTGCATGTTTTGATGACAAATTCAGCTTTTCAGGACATTGTCTGTTTATAATGATTTCTTGAATTAAATAAATTGCAACACCCAGCAAGAATATTGGATGTTTGAGGATGTTTTGTACCAGCATTCTGCAGTTTCAGCAACCAAGAAAAAAGATTTAAACACAAGATTTTGGGTTTCTTTCAGCAAAGTACTGCTTTTCATGCAGGCTCCACTTTTACTTGTTGGGCAGCGCAGTGACATGTTTCAGGAGTGAGAGCTGCGTTCCACCACTGACAACATGCATGGTAGATTTGGCAGCCATCTCTTTGTGCTTTGGAGAGAGCAATTTTCAAAGGTTTTGACACGCACAAGGGTTTCCGCGGCCATTTTGATAATTATGGCACCACCAGAACACAGTGATGCCGCTGGGCAGAGCATAAGTGGGTTAATACATCCCACAAAGTCCCCCCTCACGACTTCAATTTGACTGCCCATCAAGGGGAAGTCGGGAGATTGGCATGTCATTCTTTCTTTTTGGTCCAAGTGGAAAAATGTGTCTGCTTCTCCCATCAGTGCTGGATCGACAGGTTCTCCTCACCGGTTCCGGATGGGAGTATGGAGCGATACTCCAGGGCCCCTTGGATCTTTCCTCCTGGTCCCCGAGTGGTCCTCCTTGGTGCTTAGGATACATGGTTTCAGTACTATGATGACTGAACAGAGCATGGTTACGGACATTTCCCCACCACTATTCATGTAGTGGGGCATATGCATACATACAAGGTGGAATGGTTTTACAGTTGGAATTTTCTAGGGATCTGGAATGTCCCCCTCTGGGTTTCCCGATGGCTCCTCTAGTTGCCGCAGAGTATGCCTAGGATGGCAACACTTCAGCTGGTTGTTGTGGATCCACTTATCTTCCCCTTCTGCCAAACTGCCTTTGGGGTACGGATTTTGTAGTGGGTCATGGATGGTCATCTCTCCTCCATTTCTGAAATTCCATTAATCACTAGGGTCCAAAGTAATATCAAGTTGGTTGAGGAGGTCCCGGCTCATAAAAAAGGCGCAAGGGACACCTCGCGCAACCCAACAAGTCTCTACTATGCTTTTGTTATTCCTAGAAATGTAAACATACAACTGCTAAGCATAGGATGTTTAGAGTGGGGTGGTTCCAGATTCCGTACCCATTGCTGCACTGACTCTACGGTGAGTAGGGTCTGGTCTTTTGGGAGTTTGTTGAGTAGTGCTTCGCTAATGAAGGTTTCTTCGCTATTCAAGTCAACTCGGGCGAGGACAGAGTCCTTCCTGTCATTTGACTGAATTGGGAGGAAGAGCTGTTCACCCTTTTTCAGAATGCCAGCGAAGTTCTGTGCTGGTTTGATGTCAATTTTGGCTATGAACTTGGGGTTTTCGAATTGTGCATCAGTGTAAAATTTCAATTAATCTCCCTCCAGGGTGGAATGCCACTTAAGACTGAAAGGGAGGCTGATTTGTAGAAATGGAGAAGGGTTCACCTCACCTTTGGGTGGTCCCATAGCTATGACGGTGATGTGGGGTGCATCATTGTTCTGAAAATAGAACCAAACTAGTTTTTTGCTCAACCATGTGGCATGTGCCATTTAGACTCACATGGTTGACGCTTTGCTTTAATTTAATTGGCCTTTGGGTCTGCGTCCAGAGTACCTTGTTCACGCAATCTATGAGGGGAGACAGCCTGCAGAGGATGTCATCCCCTAGTAGACAGGGGGTTCCCTCTGGCACCACAACCAAGAACGGGTGCTTCATTTGGTGTCGCCCAATTTTAATTTCCAGCTCTGCAGACCCTTCAACAGGAATTTCCTTCCCTTCAAAGTTCTGGAGCTGTCCAGGAAGAGGGGTGAGAGGAATTTGGTATTTCTCCACCCTTCCCGAATTTAGTTGCTCATAGACCCTTTTGGACAGGAAGGTGGCTTGGAATCCAGTGTCCACTAGTGCTGGAATTGTGCATTGCCCTTGCACCTGGACAGAGGTGTAGAATCTACCTTCCTTCTCCTTCAAGGGGCAGAGGTAATGGGTGCTCTAGGCAAGCTTAATGGTCAATTTGCTTATTTCTGACTCTGACGCCGGGATGGTTGGGTCAAGAGCCGGTGTCGGAGTGGGAGAAGCTAGCAGAGGAGTCTCACACACCACTATTTGGGGAGTCACAGGCTCCCCTTGTTCTGTTTCTGGGCTGCCCCCCCCTTTCTGCAGGCAGTCACCGGAAGTGGTTGGTGAGGTTTGGGGTTCCTCTTGGGCTGGTTCTGGGTTGTTCCCTCCTTCTAGGAGGCGCTCCCCAGAATAGAGTGTGATACTTTGGGTATCTGAGCACCCAGTATCATGCTCAGTGATTTGAGGAGTCTCAGGCTCCTCCGATTCTGATTCAGGGCTGTCCCCCCTTCATTGGAGACAGTACTCAGAGGGGCTTTGGGGAGCTAGGGACTCTTGTTCCTCTGATTCTGGGCCGCCCCCACCCCCTGTTGGAGGCAGTCCCCAGACTAGGTTTGGGCATGATCCGGTGTGGGATCTTGGGGATCTGTAAAGAAAACAGGATAGTTGAATATGGGGGAAGTTTTGGGTTCCCCTGGATCTGATTTTGGGCTGCCCTCCCTTTTTGGAGGCAGTCACCAGGATGGGTTTTAACCAGAGGATTTTCATGCTGGTCATTATGGGTACTGATGATGGGCGGTTTCAACTCGGTCCCCACATCTACCCTGTCTGGATTTGGATCTTTTGAGACCCATTTTTCTTTGGGAGGAGTTCCCCCATCCCTGAAGGAGAAGATCCTTTTCCCAGAATCCTCTGAGGATCCCTCTCCTTCAAACTGGAAGATTTGTACCTCCTCCTCAAAATGGGTCTTTTTGGGCTCTTTATTTCTCCGACCTCCCCCCCCCTCTGTTCCTTGGGTTGCAGACTTTCGGGGGCAGGAGATTTTGGTTGCGGTTCCTGGGTTTCCAGGAACTTTTCACAAGTGGGGAAGGAAGCCTTCCTCCAAGGCTTTACAACCCCCTTCCCCTTGTGCCTCCTCGCTGGGATCCGGTGGGTTGTCGGGGTTCTTCCCCCGTCATTGCCCTGGAGCACCAGATCCTGGATTTCAGGCATTCTGAGCTGCAATGCTCATCTAAGGGTTCTGTTAAGCCCTCAGCATGCGACCCAGATCCTGTGCCATGTTCTGGATCTGGCGCTCTAGTTGGGACACCTGCTCTGGCTGGTATGGGGCCCTCATGTCTCCCCTGGGTTGATCCCGGGAAGGGTAGCTATCCCTTCTCCCGAAATACCCCGGGCTAGGGAAGTTTGGGTACCCCTCCACCCTTGGCCTCCCCTCTCCCGGATTGGGCTGTCTAGGCTCAGGAAAGTGAGGAAATAAAGATGGGTTGTTTTGGGGGTTAATGTTTGGCAGGTACCTAGGAAAGAAATTTGGTCCGGCATTTGGGGGATTACTGACCTCTTGGGGAAAGTGAGGAGGGAAGTTCCCTGGGTTTCCTGCTGTCTGGTTGGACCCCCCCCCTTAGGCTGGAGGAGTCCATACATAACCCAGGATGGGTCTATTTCCCCTTGTAGCGTGGGCTGATTTAGTCAGGGGAGAGAAGGGTCCCATTTGTGGGGTTACCTCCCGGGCTCCCTGTTTGTGATTGGCCCGAGGGCCTTCTGGGTTTGGGGTTGTTTGGATTCTGTGCGGGAAGGTTTTTAGGCCCCCCCAATCTCCAGATCTAAAATGGGGGCAACCTTCACCTCCGCCACTTTAGCAGCAGCAGGGGTGTTGTTTGTTTTGGGGCTTTTTCCAATGGCTTCTGCACCTCATAAATACGCGTGGCTTGTTCAATGACCCAGTCTAGTGATCTTTTTTTGTGGAAGTCCCTCACTAGCTGGGTCGTGATATACTTAGGGAGAGCATAAAAGAAGGTGTTTACAAATTCTTTACTGTCAGTGCGCACCCTTCTAGTGGTCTGCGTAAAGGCGCATTTTAATTCCTGAACAAATTCCTGTGGGGCCTGATCTTCCCCACATTGTAAGTTGTAGGCTGTCTTGCGAGCCTCTTGAGGATTCCTGTGAATGGAAAAATGTTTCAGGATGGCCGCCCTATAGGTGGACCATCTGGAATGATTCTGATCCTCCAGCCCCGCAAAGAAGCTGGAGTATTCGGGAGAAAAGGTCCACTTCATATACTGAATATAGCTTTGGCTGTCCTTCAGATGGAAAGTGTCCATCATCTGTTCAAATAGCTCAAGGTGCTCCCAAACCGAATATTTTTCATTCTTGTGGTAGGGGGCGTAATGACGCTCCTAATGGCTTTTAGTTGTTTCAGGGGATCCTTGGGCACGGCCCTTTTGACTTTGTTGGCTTTTTTAGTTCGGGTCACCCTAGTCCACTCATCCTCTGACTCAGAGGCACTGCTACCAGAGGTGGCTTTCTGGTCTCCAGGCTCTCCCGTATTCTGCATGCTTGGGAATGGCTGGCAGAATGTGAGGGACTAGTTTCTTGTGCCCTGTGGCGCTCAGAAGAGTCTTCTGACTCTTCCTTGCTCCCAGGATTGGCTGAGTACCCCCCGTCCTAGCTGGGAAGAGGTTTTTAATATACTCTTAGTGGGCCTACCGTCATGGAATTCCCCACCAAATTTTACCATCTGATCTCTGGGTAAGTTATGTTTCTGAGGATCCATTTCTCTGCTTCTCCCCTAATTGGAGTCTCCCTGATCAGAGAAGGTGGCCCTAGCACTTGGGAACCCATACATAGATGTCCGCCCATCCATTTCTGAGAGGTGCTGACCTATTGGCCCCATATTTCCCCTTGGGTTGAAGTCTACCATCCCCATGGTCTTTGGTTCATGTGAGCCAGTGGACATGGGGGTGGCAGAGTCCATGGAGTTGAAGAGATGAAAGCCTCTGGTGCCAGGGTTCCTGAGGTGATGGTCAGGTGTTTCCCTCTCCCAGAGGACCTCATCTCTTTCAGCCCCTACTCCCTGTTGATATGCAAGAACCTGACGCTTTTGTTCTTCTATCAAAGCCTTACTGGTCTCTATTAATTGTTCCTGCATGGCCACCTGTTTATGGAGCCTGTCATTTTTCTCAAAGAGAGCCTCATTGTCTCTCTGTGCTTCCTGCCTAATTTGAGAATATTGGGCCAATTTCTGCTGCAGGAGGGTCACCTCCTGAGTCCTGTCCTTGCTGGCCTGGTCATTCTTTGCTAGAGCATCTTCCACCCTCCTGGTGTGCTCAAACAATTTTTCGGAGTCTCTTTTGAGCTCACCCAGCCCCTGAAGGGCTAGGTGATTTTCCTCCATCTTGGTTTTTAAATAACTGACTTCCTGGCCTAAGGTGTCCCTTTCCTTTCCTGAATTAGAGTGCCCTTCTGTGCAGCCATGTCGTCCCTTTGTTTTTTGAGTGCACCAGCTTTCTGGCGCTCTTCATCAAATTCAGTTTGGAATTCAAGGTCTCTGAGAATTAATTTATTATTTTCCTCTTTTAAGGATTCTATGCGGTTCTCTAAAGTGACCATCTGTTCTGCGCATACTCTATTAAAATTGAATTGCTGTTCTAGATATGATATGATATGATAAGGCATTTGTAACGGGCCTATACACAAGTGTTTCAAGGCGCGACGAGGCAGTGGGGGAACAAGGAGAGACAGACAACGATCTTACTAGGTCAGGTGTCATTCAGATCGTGCAAGTGCAAGGGTAGAGGGGAAGGGAAAAGTGCATGGGGGAAAGGGAGAGGGGAAAGTGCAGTACAGGGTTATTAGCAGGATAAATAACAAGGGCCAGCTGGTGGCAAGTGCGAGGTAAGTGCAGACAAGTGCTGGGAAGGGGGGCTGTATGGATACAGACACAGTCCCGTAGTGCAGGGGTTGCCGTGGAGGCAGTGAAGGGGAGAGTGGCTGGGCCGAGAACGGTAAATGGCCCAGTTGCAGATTCAGTGCAGTTTCAGTAGTATAAGCAGGGGAGAGGGGGAGAGAAAGCGGAGGCAAAGAGGAAGGTTTTGAGGTGCTTCCGGAACCGGAGGTGGTTCTCCTCAAGTTTCAGGGAGGTAGGAAGGCTGTTCCAGAGGGAGGCCCCTGCAGTGGAAAGAGATCTGCCCCCAACTCGTTGTTTGGAGAAGCGGCTGACCCTGAGGGAGTTGGAGGCGGATGAGCGAAGAGCTCGAGAAGGAAGATATTTAGGAAGAGAGAGTTGAAGGTATTTTGGCCCAAGGCCCCAGACGGCCTTGTGGACAATGCAGAGGGTTTTGAACTTGACCCTCGCAGTCACTGGGAGCCAGTGTAGTAATTTCAGTCCTGGAGAGATACGGTCCCTGGGCTTGAGGCCAAGGACAAGTCTTGTAGTCCTGTTCTGGATGAGTTGCAAAGGGCGGAGAGTAGAGGCGGGCAGATTAAGATAGAGGCTGTTACAGTAGTCCAGCTTAGAGAGAACCAGGGCTCTGGAGACAGTGAGCTTCTGGGGGAAGGAGAGGAAAGGAAGGATACCTCTGAGGAGGTGTAGCTGGTAGTGTGACTTCTTAGATACGTCGGATATGTGAGGAGAGAAGGAGAGAGTGGAGTCGAAGATGACCCCAAGGTTTTTTGCCTTGCAGGTAGGAGCAGGAAGAGGGCCCAGAGAGGCCGGCCAGAGAGCAGCAGGGAAGGAGGGAGTGGGAGTGCCGATGAGTAGAATCTCAGTCTTACTGGCATTAAGGCAGAGGTCGTTGGCGGCACACCATTCCTGGATAGCAGAAAGACAGTCAGAGATGAGGGAAGGAGAAGAGGAGGCCGAGGGTAGCCTGAAAATGAGCTGGGTATCATCCACATAGCACTGAAAGTAGGGGCAGAGAGCGGCGATGTGGTGGGCGAAAAGTGCCAGATACTGGTTGAACAGCCAGGGAGAGAGGTTAGATCCCTGGGGGACACCACAGGTAGAGAAAAAGATGTTAGAGAGGAAAGACCCCAGTTGGACCTGGGAGGGTCGATTTGAGAGGAAAGAGGTCAGCCATGCCAGAGCCTGACCAGTGATACCGAGGTTATCACGGAGACGGTTGAGCAGGATGGTATGGTTGACAGTATCAAAGGCAGAAGAGAGATCAAGCAAAATGAGAACACATGGAATGTTAGAGTCAAGGTTCGAGAGCAGGTCCTCACGGATGTTCAGGAGAGCAGTTTTCGTGCTTCTGGCAGCTCTGAAGCCAGACTGATGGTCATGAAGACTACCAACACATTCAGCATGGAGATTAAGCTGGGAGATGGCCAGTTTCTCCAGGAGCTTGCCCAGGAAGGGAGTGATAGAGATTGGGCGATAGTTAGCTGGGCAGGAAGGGTTGGAAGAGGGTTTCTTAAGAAGGGGGTGCACAAGGGAGTGCTTGAGAGGGGATGGGAAGACTCCAGAGGCGAAGGAGTGATTGCAGAAGTCAGCAAGGGCAGGAGCCAAGGAGTCAATGTGGTCCTTGATAGTTTTGGAGGAACAGGGGTGGACCTGTTTTGACGAGACTTTCATAGATCGGACTTGTCTTGAAACCTCGTCAGCAGAAAAAAGGGGAAAGGAAGAGAAGGAGAGAGGAGGGGTGGCTGCAGAAGAGCCAGAGGAAGGGCAGGGAATAGAGGGGGGGAGGTTATAGGAGGAGAGTGAGGACAGGATGTCCTGAGTTTTTTAAATGAAGTGAGAGGCAAGTGCCGTGCAGAGGGCCTGGGAGGGGACAGGAGAGGTAGAGATTGCAGCAGGGTTGGCCAGCTCCTTGCAGATTTTAAAGAGTTCGGCCGAATTGTTAGATGCCGCAGAGATGCGGGCTTGGATAAGGGCTCTCTTCTTGGTGAGAACGGAGAGCCGGTATTGCCTTTGGAGCAGGCGATAGGCCAGTTTGTCAGAGGATGAACATGAAGCACGACATTTCCTCTCTGCCACCCTGCACTTGCGTTTAAGGGTGACGAGATCCAAGTCATACCAGGAGTTACATTTGGCTTTGGGCTTCAGGCGGATTCTCATGACAGGGGCAAGGATTTCAAGAGTATCCGATATAGCAGAGTGGAGAGTGGAGAGGGCTGTGTCAGGGTGGGAGTCAGCCGAAGGGGGAGGAGGGGGCAAGAAGGTGGCAGCGAAAGCCTCAACTGACACGCGCTTCATGGGTCGGATGACCGAGAAGGAAGGTGGCAGTGATGGGGGTGGCTTTGCCTGTGGCGTAGGGAGGGTGAGGTGGGAGGAGAGGAGAAAGTGATCACTCCAGGAGAGATGAGTGGAGAGAGGGACAGAGAGGGGAAGGTCAGAGGAGATCAGGGCATCAAGAGTGTGCCCTGCAGAATGAGTCGGCCCAGACGGGAGAATAGAGAGTGAGAGAGAGTTGCAGAGGTTGCAAAAGAGTCCAGAGGGGGGACAGGAGGCATCCAGGTGGATGTTGAAGTCTCCAAGAAAGAGGAGTTGAGTGGTTGTGGACAGGAGTGAGGAGGAGAGGTCCGCCCACTCAGAGAGGAAGGAGGAAATTTGACCAGGTGGCCGATAGATAGTAGCCACGGTAAGGGAATGGCTAGGAGAGAGAGAGAGTCGGCAGACAAGACATTCAAAAGAGGAGTAGGTCTGCGTGGGAGTAACAGTGGCAGGAATCCACTCAGGGAAGATAAGGGCCACACCTCCCCCCGTACGGTTGGGCCTGGGCACAGAGAGGATCTTGTAATCGTCGGGTAGGAGTGTGTCAAAGCTGGTGACAGAGCTGGCCGTGAACCATGTCTCAGTGAGACCGAGTACGTCAAGGTCAAGTTCCTCAAGAAGGCGGCAGATATCAGAGGAATGTTTGACAGCAGAGCGAGAGTTAAGAGTGGCAATGTGGAGAAGTTTGCCATCTTTGAAGGACTTCCGGGGAGGGGTACAGATCAGTGGTACACCCTGCGGAGGTGAAGAAGGAGCACGAGAGGGGGTGGGGAGGGAGGGAAGAGGCAAGTTAGTCGAGGACAGAGGAGGGGGCACAGCAGGAGAGGAAAGGAAGTTGATGAGGTGTGGGAAGCGTCTATCGAAGAGGTGAAGGTTGGCCTGAGAGCCTTGGACCAAGATGGTCCCTTTAGCATAGACATTAATGATGGCCTTAGAGGAGTGGAAGGAAGCCAAGAGGACATCCCAACGGGTGCCACCATTAATGGGAGAAGAGGAGAAAGGAGAGAGCACAGAGACCATATGAAGGGTCCATAGGACAGGAGAAGGCACGAAAAAGAGGATGTCAGTGAGAGTTTCCTTGGAGGAGGCACTAGTGTAGGTGTCAGCGATAGGGAGGCCTGGGTTGGAGAATAGGATGTCCTTTTTAAACTTTTTCCTACCAGATTTAGTGAGGAGAGGAGGATAGTCAATGGAGAAGCAGTTAGAAAAGATCGGTGAGATAGAGAGCACCATAGAATAGGAGGGAGTGGGTGGGGGAAGACAGGACAAGCGCAAGCGGACAGGAAGAGAGCGGCAGGCATTAGTTTACCACAAATTCAGAACATAGTAAGCGTATCAGGTACACAGTGGAGAGGCCACTTAAGTTTGTTAATCCTGCGGGGGGAGAAAAAACCCTAGTTTACCACAAATTCGGAACACAGTGAACACAGTAAAGGGTATCAGGTACACAGTGGAGAGGCCACCTAAGTTTGAAAATCCTGCAGAGGGAGAAAAAACCCTAGTTTACCACAAATTCGGAACACGGTGAACACAGTAAGGTGTATCAGGTACACAGTGGAGAGGCCACCTAAGTTTGAAAATCCTGCAGAGGGAGAAAAACCCTAGTTTCTAGCTTTTGTTGGCTCTATAGTAGAGAGTCCACTCTTTCCTGACACTCTTTTTGCAGTGTCAGTACTTTGGTATCCTGCTCTACCTTCTCTTGCTGCAGGATATCCAGATCTCCTTTTACTTTCATCAGGTATTGTCTGGTTTCTTTCTTTGATTCTTGACTCTTTTGTAGCCTTTGCTCTGCAGAGTCCAAATCAGTTTGGGTTTTTTCTAGTGATTGCACTTGCCTTTTTGCCAGGTCTAGTTTTTCGGCATATTTTTCCTGTATTTCTCCAATGTGGAGGTACAGGTATGCCACTCTTTTGGCAATTTTACATTGCTCTTCTTTTGCCCTTGGGGCCATGTACAATTCACTAAGTGCCATGTGTAATGGACCCTGATCCTGCCATATATCTAATTCGGTGGCAGTGGCTTGTTTTTTGATTTCCTGCAGCCAGACATTCTCACCCTGCTCCGTCCATTCACCCCTGACAAATAATGTGTGCAGTGGGTGTTCTTTTGCCATATTAATTTCTACTGGGGTCTCCATTCCGGAAATATTAATTTTCTTCTGACTTACAGGAGTATTTTATTTTTGCAAAACAGGCCAAACTCCTTAGAGCGTTTCTATTGAAGGGTGTTTTTACAGTGTAACACAGTGTGGTAGCCCAACAGGGTTTATGTACCCCGTCAGTTACCACGCTGTATTAGACTGTCACAAGTGCTATGTCTAATTCAGAAATCTCATGACGAGCCCCCAATCTATAAATGATTTCAATCGGGCGCTTCACCTAAGTCAACACCTAACGTGTAATGCACAACTGAAATCCTTATTTATTTTGTGTCTAAAAGTTATTTTAATCTGAACGATGTACCACTCATATCAAACCCCTCTCTTGGAATCCCCCCGGTCACACTGAATCAGAAATCAGGCAGGTTTGCAAAGTTAAAATATTTATTTATGTAGTTACAATATAATCACACTATGTTTAATGGGTATACAATGATCACCAATGGGGTGATGTAACAGTATGCAATCTCTTTAATCAGAAGGAGTAATAGTGAGCAAAACAATTCAGCACAGAAATAATACTTTTGGGTGTGTTCAGATCAAATAGCAGTTTGGCTACTATTTTACCCGGCACACCCCTCAAACCCCCCAATAGGCAACGTAAAGAGATAGGAATAGAGAGAGCAGGTATTCAGGAATGCAGAATTCAAACAAAATGTCAATCCCAATTTCCCCGCAGCAAACACAAGAGAGAAACAGAACTGATTGGCATACTATCAAAATGGTTTTAAAGTTACCCGAGAATGGATTGGGTAAAACACTAACAGGCCGATTCATGGAATAATTAGCGTGGCGCAAGTGGCCAAAAACGTGCGATTCGCAGTGGAATAGCGAAAATCGCAGTGCAAGTGCGAAAATCGCACGAAAAGCAGCGCACATCGATTCATGGAAGGCCGTGCGCGAGAAAACCATCGGATGTGCGCTAGAAAAGTGCGCGGCGCACGTTGGCTCATAGGCCATCTAATGGCGTGCGCCAGGTCACAGCGAAAATCGCACAGGCCACAGAGAAAATCGCACATAGCGCAGTGCACACAACAAAAGTAGGCGGAACACGGGGCGTAACACTCGGAATGGGGAACAACTTGCCAAAATGTGGGCGTCACGGGGGAAGTACAGGGTGCAAGTGCGCGGAACGCCCACACGCTCGCCTACAACCCGTATTCATGGAATCGAATAGGGCAAAAAAGCGCACGGTCAAACCAGCGCACAGGCACAAACACGACCGCCACAAGAAAGCATGCGGTAGCGTCTCTGCGTCTGTAATAAATGTGTGCCAAAAGGTGCGCCAACAAATAGCACCTATATACAGCCATGATGAATGTCCTATACTGTGGCCCTCCAGGACAAATGACGTGCAAAGGGGTACCCACAAACACGGACACCCGCTGACTGAAAAATAACGTGTGCGTGTATTCCGGGGTGTGCGTGAAGTCTCACACGCGATTTGGCAGGGTACATGGATTTCAGGGGTGCGCGGGAACTTCCACACGCGATTTGGCCGGGTACATGCACGGGAAGTTCCACACGCGATTTGTCTGGGTACGTGGATCTCAGGGGTGCGCGGGAAGTCACACACACGA
Organism: Ambystoma mexicanum; assembly: GCF_040938575.1. Classification (NCBI taxonomy): domain Eukaryota; kingdom Metazoa; phylum Chordata; class Amphibia; order Caudata; family Ambystomatidae; genus Ambystoma; species Ambystoma mexicanum. The sequence goes on from NC_090939.1 coordinate 283,135,948, forward strand.
TTTGGCAGGGTACGTGGATTTCAGGGGTGCGCGGGAAGTTCCACACGCAATTTGGCCGGGTACGTGCGCGGGAATTTCCACACGCGATTTGTCTGGGAACGTGGATCTCAGGGGTGCGCAGGAAGTCTCACACGCGATTTGGCAGGGTACGTGGATTTCAGGGGTGCGCGGGAAGTTCCACACGCGATTTGGCCGGGTACATGCACGGGAAGTTCCACACGCGATTTGTCTGGGTACGTGGATCTCAGGGGTGCGCGGGAAGTCACACACACGATTTGGCAGGGTACGTGGATTTCAGGGGTGCGCGGGAAGTTCCACACGCGATTTGGCCAGGAAAGTGCGCAGGAATTTCCACACGCGATTTGTCTGGGTATGTGGATCTCAGGGGTGCGCGGGAAGTCTCACACGCGATTTGGCAGGGTACGTGGATTTCAGGGGTGCGCGGGAAGTTCCACACGCGATTTGGCCGGGTACGTGCGCGGGAATTTCCACACGCGATTTGTCTGGGTATGTGGATCTCAGGGGTGCGTGGGAAGTCACACACGCGATTTGGCAGGGTACGTGGATTTCAGGGGTGCGCGGGAAGTTCCACACGCGATTTGGCCGGGTACGTGCGTGGGAATTTCCACACGCGATTTGTCTGGGTACGTAGATCTCAGGGGTGCGCGGGAAGTCTCACACGCGATTTGGCAGGGTACGTGGATTTCAGGGGTGCGCGGGAAGTACCACACGCGATTTGGCCGGGTACGTGCGCGGGAATTTCCACACGCGACTTGGCTGGGTACGTGGATCTCAGGGGTGCGCGGGAAGTCCCCCACGCGATTTGGCAGGGTACGTGCGCGTGAATTTCCACACGCGATTTGGCTGGGTACGTGTATGACAGGGGTACGCGGGAAATTCTGCACGCGATTTGGCTGTGTGCTCCCAGGTATTCCCTGTACACCCTCCACGGCCCCTGCAGGCAGTCGACACCACAGGGGACTACCCTGCACACCTGCTCATGTCACCCAGCACCCCCACCCCCCAGCAGTGCAGGGGCAGCCTCCACCAGGCCCCCACTCATGTCTCCCACCACCCCCACCCCCCAGCATCCAGGGGCATCCTCCACCAGGCCCCCACTCATGTCTCCCACCACCCCCACCCCCCAGCATCCAGGGGCAGCCTCCACCAGGCCCCCACTCATGTCCCCCTGCACCCCCACCCCCCAGCAGTGCAGGGGCACCCTTCACCAGGCCCCCACTCATGTCTCCCACCACCCCCACCCCCCAGCCACCAGGGGCAGCCTCCACCAGGCCCCCACTCATGTCTCCCACCACCCCCACCCCCCAGCAGTGCAGGGGCAGCCTCCACCAGGCCCCCACTCATGTCCCCTTCCACCCCCACCCCCCAGCATCCAGGGGCACCCTTCACCAGGCCCCCACTCATGTCCCCCTGCACCCCCACCCTCCAGCAGTGCAGGGGCACCCTCCACCAGGCCCCCACTCATGTCCCCCTGCACCCCCACCCCCCAGCATCCAGGGGCACCCTCCACCAGGCCCCCACTCATGTCCCCCTGCACCCCCACCCCCCAGCAGTGCAGGGGCACCCTCCACCAGGCCCCCACTCATGTCTCCCACCACCCCCACCCCCCCGCCACCAGGGGCAGCCTCCACCAGGCCCCCACTCATGTCCCCTTGCACCCCCACCCCCCAGCAGTCATGGGGCAGCCTCCACCAGCCCCCCACTCATGTCCCCTTGCACCCCCACCCCCCAGCAGTCATGGGGCACCCTCCACCAGGCCCCCACTCATGTCTACCACCACCCCCACCCCCCAGCCACCATGGGCAGCCCCCACCAGGCCCCCACTCATGTCCAACTCATGTCTCCCACCACCCCCACCCCCCAGCATTGCAGGGGCAGCCTCCACCAGGCCCCCACTCATGTCCCCCTGCACCCCCACCCCCGAGCATCCAGGGGCACCCTCCACCAGGCCCCCACTCATGTCCCCCGGCACCCCCACCACCCAGCAGTGCAGGGGCACCCTCCACCAGGCCCCCACTCATGTCTCCCACCACCCCCACCCCCCAGCCACCAGGGGCACCCTCCACCAGGCCCCCACTCATGTCCCCCTGCACCCCCACCCCCCAGCAGTGCAGGGGCACCCTCCACCAGGCCCCCACTCATGTCTCCCACCACCCCCAGCCCCCAGCCACCAGGGGTAGCCTCCACCAGGCCCCCACTCATGTCCCCTTGCACCCCCACCCCGCAGCAGTCATGGGGCAGCCTCCACCAGGCCCCCACTCATGTCCCCTTGCACCCCCACCCCCCAGCAGTCATGGGGCACCCTCCACCAGGCCCCCACTCATGTCTACCACCACCCCCAGCCACCATGGGCAGCCCCCACCAGGCCCCCACTCATGCCCAACCCATGTCTCCCACCACCCCCACACCCCAGCAGTGCAGGGGCACCCTCCACCAGGCCCCCACTCATGTCCCCCTGCACCCCCACCCCCCAGCATCCAGGGGCACCCTCCACCAGGCCCCCACTCATGTCCCCCTGCACCCCCACCCCCCAGCAGTGCAGGGGCACCCTCCACCAGGCCCCCACTCATGTCTCCCACCACCCCCACCCCCCAGCCACCAGGGGCAGCCTCCACCAGGCCCCCACTCATGTCTCCCACCACCCCCACCCCCCAGCAGTGCAGGGGCACCCTCCACCAGGCCCCCACTCATGTCTCCCACCACCCCCACCCCCCAGCATCCAGGGGCACCCTCCACCAGGCCCCCACTCATGTCTCCCACCACCCCCACCCCCCAGCATCCAGGGGCACCCTCCACCAGGCCCCCACTCATGTCTCCCACCCGCCCCCACCCCCCCAGCAGTGTGGGGCACTCTCCACCAGGCTCCCACCCATGTCTACCACCACCCCCACCCCCCAGCCACCATGGGCAGCCCCCACCAGGCCCCCACTCATGCCCAACTCATGTCTCCCACCACCCCCACCCCCCAGCAGTGCAGGGGCACCCTCCACCAGGACCCCACTCATGTCCCCCTGGACCCCCACCCACCAGCATCCAGGGGCACCCTCCACCAGGCCCCCACTCATGTCTCCCAACACCCCCACCCCCCAGCATCCAGGGGCACCCTCCACCAGGCCCCCACTCATGTCTCCCACCACCCCCACCCCCCAGCATCAAGGGACAGCCTCCACCAGGCCCCCACTCATGTCTCCCACCACCCCCACCCCCCAGCATCCAGGGACAGCCTCCACCAGGCCCCCACTCATGTCCCCCTGCACCCCCACCCCCCAGCATCCAGGGGCACCCTCCACCAGGCCCCCACTCATGTCCCCCTGCACCCTCACCCCCCAGCAGTGCAGGGGCACCCTCCACCAGGCCCCCACTCATGTATCCCACGACCCCCACCCCCCACCCAACATGGGCAGCTTCCGCCAGCCCCCCACTCATGTCTCCCACCACCCCCACCCCCCAGCCACCAGGGGCAGCCTCCACCAGGCCCCCACTCATGTCTCCCACCACCCCCACCCCCCAGCAGTGCAGGGGCAGCCTCCACCAGGCCCCCACTCATGTCCAACTCATGTCTCCCACCACCCCCACCCCCCAGCAGTGCAGGGGCACCCTCCACCAGGCCCCCACTCATGTCCCCCTGCACCCCCACCCCCCAGCATCCAGGGGCACCCTCCACCAGGCCCCCACTCATGTCCCCCTGCACCCTCACCCCCCAGCAGTGCAGGGGCACCCTCCACCAGGCCCCCACTCATGTCTCCCACCACCCCCACCCCCCACCCACCATGGGCAGCCTCCGCCAGGCCCCCACTCATGTCTCCCACCACCCCCACCCTCCAGCCACCAGGGGCAGCCTCCACCAGGCCCCCACTCATGTCTCCCACCACCCCCACCCCCCAGCAGTGCAGGGGCAGCCTCCACCAGGCCCCCATTCATGTCTCCCACCACCCCCACCCCCCAGCATCCAGGGGCACCCTCCAGCAGGCCCCCACTCATGTCCCCCTGCACCCCCACCCCCCAGCAGTGCAGTGGCACCCTCCACCAGGCCCCCACTCATGTCTCCCACCACCCCCACCCCCCAGCATCCAGGGGCACCCTCCAGCAGGCCCCCACTCATGTCCCCCTGCACCCCCAAACCACAGCAGTGCAGGGGCACCCTCCACCAGGCCCCCACTCATGTCTCCCACCACCCCCACCCCCCAGCAGTGCAGGGGCACCCTCCACCAGGCCCCCACTCATGTCTTCCACCACCCCCACCCCCCAGCATCCAGGGGCACCCTCCACCAGGCCCCCACCCATAAAACCCACCACCCCCACCCCCCAGCCACCATGGGCAGCCCCCACCAGGCCCCCACTCATGTACAACTCATGTCTCCCACCACCCCCACCCCCCAGCAGTGCAGGGGCACCCTCCACCAGGCCCCCACTCATGTCCCCCTGTACCCCCACCACCCAGCATCCAGGGGCACCCTCCACCTGGCCCCCACTCATGTCTCCCACCACCCCCACCCCCCAGCATCCAGGGGCACCCTCCACCAGGCCCCCACTCATGTCCCCCTGCACCCCCACCCCCCAGCAGTGTGGGGCACCCTCCACCAGGCTACCACCCAAGTCTACCACCACCCCCACCCCCCCAGCCACCAGGGGCAGCCTCCACCAGGCCCCCAGTCATGTCTCCCACCACCCCCACCCCCCAGCATCCAGGGGCACCCTCCACCAGGCCCCCAACATGTCCCCCTGCACCCAGGTCCTCACAATCCCCAATCATGTGCGTTATGGTCAGCCTCCACAGCCAAAAGGCCCTACCAAGTAATCCATTCACCCACATGGAAATGGAAATTACATGTTACACCCCCAATGTTCATAAAGCAAATGAACCCATGTCCGTCACACACAATGGTTGCAAATGAATGGGAAAGCACCCAACATGACATGCATGAAACCAATGAGATGATACCACACAGTGAAGTATGAAAACAAAATTGTATTAAAAAAAAATTGAATGCAAATGAAATGAAACAAACTACAATGGCAATGAAAAAAAGATAAGTTGCATGTCCGCCCAAAAAAATCAAAACTACAAATCCAAATCCAAAGAAATGTTGTTCAAAGTCACATTAAAAATAAAATCAATCCGAGAGATAAAAATAAATGCAAAGACCATTGCTCCATGGAGAATAAATCAAAAATAAAAAAATAAAACAATCCAATGAAGAACTATGTACAAAACATCCAAGGGTCCATGAGCCCAACTGAACAAAGGAAACCTACAAAAAACCCTAACTAAAATGCAACTATATACAAAAAGTGGAGCAGTGTCCGTCGACTCCAAATCATAAGAAGAAACAAATGAAACCTAAAACTAAAGAACTATATACAAAGGCGGCGGGCAAGTCCAGCGGCTCACTCTGTGGTGTTCCGGGCCAGGGCATCATCAAACTCCTCGTCTATATCCCGGAGGCGGTCCTGTTCCATGGCCCCGAGGGTCCGCAGGGACGACGCCATCTGCTCCTCCAACCCCCTGCGGATTGCCTCGAGGCACTCGGCCCGCCTCAGGGCCCTCCGCATGGAGTTCTCCGCCCTGACCATCGTGAGCCGCGCCTCTTCCGCCCGCCGCCGCTCTGCACCTATCTGCTGACCCAACCGCAGCCACACGGAAGACACTTCCTGTCCTGGGTCCTCCTGCCCTCCGGCCGATGCCTGCCCCTCCGATGTTGATGGCCCCGAGCCATGATGCCTCCCATGTTGACTCTGCTGCTGCCTCCGACGCAACTGCCTCTGCCAGCACGACGGCATCCAGGCTGATGGAATCCACCGACGCCGTCGTGCACGTGCCCTGCCTGATGATGCCGGCACATCCTCCATCTGCTGGGGTACAGTTGCTGTGGTGTCCACCCCTGCTGGACCTCCAACTCCCGACTGGCTGCATTGGTCAGGGCAGGTCCACAGGGGGCCCTGGTGGCATCTGGGCCGGAAGACGGCAAGGAGAACGACCGGCGTATAGCCTCCACAGAGGAGGAGAGGGCCACCAGATTGGCCGACACATGCAGGAAACCCCCGAACATGGAAGATCCCAATTGGGCCACGTCGGCACGGTGCTCTTCGTGATGATGTGCGTGCTCCTCCTGGGAAGCACGCACGTCATCACGAATTGCACCTGCGTGCATCGCGACCCCAATCAGGACCTTCTCCATACGGACACGGGTCCCCTCGTCCGCTGGTGGAGGGGAGTCAGGTGACATGGACATCCCCTCTACCTGCGGACGGGCCTGGGACGGGGCATCCCTGCTGGTGCATGGTGGTGCACTCACAGGGTCAGGGACAGCGACATGCACAGGCCCCTCCACGGTGACCTGTGCTGCCTCCTGCCCCTGCCCCTGGACTGCACCACTTGCACCAGCAGGGATGCCCCCACCAGGCCCCATGTGTGCCTCAGTGGCGGCCTCCTCCTCCTCTGTGGAAACCACCAACCTGGATGGCTCCTCACTGTCTTCCGCCATAGCAGGCCCCTGTGGGGGCTCACCCACCCCTTCCGCTGCAGCCGTGGGGGCATCCCCGCTGCCTTGCTCCACAGCGCCGTCTCCGCCCTCTTCTTCACTAGCCGCTGCGTAGAGGGAGACATAGAACACAAGCATCAGGGTACTGTTCAATGGTCCCCTAGACAGGAAGCAATAGCAGATGAGTACCCCTGTCAAAGTAAACTTCCATCATGTCCCTCCACAAAACATGGGTCAGTCCAGGCAAAACACACACAGTAACAGGCATGGTGCATGCCATGGACATTTCCATACATGTCCAATGGACTCTTGAAACATACAATGATATGGAACTCACATGCATCATGGGTCATGCCTATCACATGCACACACTTCACCTCAGTCACATCCATCTGGCCTCATACACCCCAAACACAGCGGATACAAGGGTAACTAGGCTGCATCAGTGAATCTGTGCATTGTCACACACATGTGTCATGCATCCATGGCATTCACAAGTCACAGACACACAGGTCAGGCACACAGACATGGCTACCATATATGTACCTGGCATCAGCACCCATCCCTCACCCCCACCCATGTCCAGGAACAGAGACTGGCATGCTCTCATGTGTAAAATCTGCATAGGGCTCCCCATGTGGCATTTAAACACATGCAACAACCATGTGGTTCACACATCACTGGTCGCACATGCATTACCATGATGTCCCTGCACACATACATCCATACATGGCCTATGTCACACATACAGGCAAGTATCAGACAACTAGCACACCGCAACATGCCCTGTCTCACACAGCAATGCTTGGACACTTACCGCTCAACTCCAGACGGGTCTCCCTCTCAAGGATCTGGGCGTGGAGCGCTGGGCGTACACGTTCCAGGACCCTCATCTGGATGGAACTCATGCGGCCCCGGCCCCCCTCCACGAGGCGCCGGGCCTTCACGAGGGTCCTGGACCTCAAGTCCTCCCAGCGCTTCTTGATCTTCTGGACGTCGCGGGTTGCCACCCCCTCCGCGTTGATGGCAACCACAAAGTCGGCCCAGATCCTCTCCCGTCCTTCCTTGCTGGCGCGGGACGATCCAAAGAGGGCATCATACTGCCCCGGGACATGCTCCACCAGGACACCAACTTCGGTGGCAGTGAAGCTGGTGCCCCTCTGCCCCTCTGGCCTGGGGCTGCCACTGGTGCCAGATGTGGAAGTGCCCGACATGGCAACCCCAGAGGCAGGAGTCGGTGGGCAACTGGGTCCTGGGGCTGGGCTGTGGAGCGATGTTATCCCAGTCGGGAGTCTTCAATTCCAGCAGGGGTGGACACAGCAACTGGACCCCTGCAGATGGCTGATGTGCAGGCACCAAATGGCAGGTCACGGTGGCAGCAGGCAGGCAGGCAGCAGCAGTAGATGGCATGTGGGAGGCTGCTCGGGGCACTGGGGGGCAGTAATTCGGCCTTCTGGGCAGGAGCATGGTCTTCCGTGTGTTTTCGCGTGGCCAGCTTGATACGGAGTGATTTGGCACGTGAAAATCCTGCACGTCAGCGTGAAGTTCGAGGAAAGTCCCTTAGCGCGTAATCGCATCAGCACACATACGCGATTCTATTGGACCAAAGGCCCTCAGCGCGTAAGCGCGTCTGTGACGTGACCCGCACGGGTGTTTCCCTCATAGCACGTGATGACGGAGCACACGTGGAAAGACTGCACGTCAGAGTGTCATCGCGTGTAATTGGACAAAAGTGCGCCTACACGCGATTGGCCTATGTACGTGTATTTCAGGGGTGCGTGGGCACTTACACACGTGAGTACATCAGCGCACGTGTATACCGGAGTGCGCGGGAATTTCCACACGCTATTGGCCTGGGTACTGGATTTCAGGGGTGCGCGGGAAGTTTCACACGCGAGTACATCAGCGCACGTGTATACCGGGGTGCGCGGGAATTTCCACACGCTATTGGCCTGGGTACTGGATTTCAGGGGAGCGCGGGAAGTTTCACACGCTCGCCTACAACACGCGCAAAGAAACACTTACGCCAGTAGGAAGCAGGCATACGTCGACCCGCGACGCATAAATTTGCGCGCAAACAAAATAACAAGCTCAGACGCCAGGATGAATATACCGTTCCTAGCAGCAGTGGCTGTGGGCTACCAAAGGAGGAGGAGGAGGATAGTCAGGGCCAGAATATTCACACCCAGAACCAGCCTTTTCGGGATGCCTGATGACCAGGTGTATGGGAGGTACAGGTTTCCACCACACATAATACTGGACCTGGTGAGTGAGTGGGAGGATGACCACACATCACCCACCCTGTGCTCCCAAGCACTCAGCCCCCTGGAGAAGGTCCTCAATGTACTGCACTTCTTAGCCACTGGATCATTTCAGCGGACAAGTGCCATAGTGGGTGGGGTGTCACAGGCCACGCAGTCACGCTGCCTACACCAGGTCTTGAACATCATCACTGCACGCCCATCAGTCCGCAGGCACATATACCTGCCCAGAACACCTGCAGAAAGGCATGCTGCCTCCCTGGATTTTTACGGTGTGGCACGATTCCCCAAAGTGCAAGGTGCCATCGACTGCACCCATGTGGCTCTACGTCCCCCCAGGGCATCTGAGCACATCTATAGGAACCGCAAGCACTGGCATTCCATTAACGTGCAGGTAGTATGTAATGCCAAGGGAATCATCACCTCAGTATATGCCAACTATCCCGGGTCCACCCACGACAGCTTCATTTACCGAATGTCCACCCTAAGCCGGGACCTAGAAGCTGGGCGGCATGGCGATACATGGCTGATTGGTGAGTATGAATGCCACTGCACATGCATGCATGTCAGATACTGAGCAAGGTCACAACCCCACCAATGATACCAATCACCACCTCCACAGGGGACAGTGCCTACCCTCTCAGCCCCCACATGATGACGCCAATTCGGAACCCCACCACGCCACCCGAGGTAAGATATAACACAGCCCACATTGCAACCCCGGGCATAGTGGAGCGCACATTCGGAGTGCTTAAGTCACGCTTTCGCTCCCTTGACCGTTCTGGCGGGCAGCTGTTATACGCTCCCCCAATAGTGTGCAGGATCATAGTGGCAGCATGTGTCCTGCACAACGTTGCAACACGCCGGGGCTTGGCCGTGGACATGGTGGTGGCCCCACATCCCCAACCACATGCACGGCCGCTGCGCATGGGAGGGGAAAGGGCACGGGGGGAGGCAGCCCGTACACAGCTAGTGGCTAATTACTTCACCTAGAAATCACACCCCTGTGGAGTGCACACTGCCCTGGCACATACCATCTGACAATCAATGATGACTCAATCTGACACTGATCCTGAATGTCTGGAGAATCAACCGTCAAAACCATATCAGCCTGAGATTGTTCACCTGGAAGTGTTACAATGTGTGCATCCCTACCTACACAGACACCACCAATGCAGTTTTGTGAAAAAACACATTCAAGCAGCTAAAATGAATACCCACTTGCAAAATGCAACATGAGGACAGTGCCATGTCACCCAACCCATCCCCAGCACCGCCACACGACACACCGTGCCATGTCATGCTATGTGCAGGTAAACAAAGTAATCCCCACAACATGACACAAGTGTCACAATGTACAGTGTCCCTAATTGAAACTCGCGACACCTGAAATGCTCACAGTATTGCAGGACCAACAACACACTTGAGCAGGTATTTAGCAATAACACTTATCAGCCACTGACCCTCAAAACTACCATTAACATGACATTACGAATGTAAGGAATTAGTAGTCTCACCACCTGGAAATGCCTGCACTCCCACCACTTCCAACTGTACAGTGTTGCCGCCATGTAGAGTTGTAGGTGCACTGCTGCCAACATGGACCCCATCTCCAAAGTAGAGGGCCTTGTGTAGACATGAGGAAAGGACCTGCAAATTAGGAGGTAGACACGGATGATGAGTTACACATCAATGCAACATGCAGTGTACAACACAACAGCAATATGCACTAGGAATGTATACACAGTATTGACTAGACTACCCACACATGTAGTGGGAGTCCAATGTCACCATGTACGTCAATGTCACTTGGGCACACCCTTTGCAAGCCCATGGAAACAGGAAGCAGGAGGGGTGTGTGTGACAAAAACCCAAGCATCTGAACCAAATACATGACAAGCCTGCATGTGCCCAGCCACAATGCAGCGTATGCCCACAGGAGCCACGGAAGGCAACACATTGTCCAAAAAAAAAAATAAATAAAGAAAAAAAAATGGCCATTAATGGGCCCGGGGGGTTGGGGAGGCCACCCAGGAGGTCCGAGGACAGGGTGCACACCAAAACCCACCTGTGTGGATCTTGGGAAAAAAAAAAACACCTCCATGGGCTCATGGCCCACACGGCTACCCTATTGTGGGAGTATCACTGCTGTCGCTATTATCACCCTGTGCAGCTGCATCCGGAGGTGGTTGCACTATGGGAGGCGGCCCACGCAAGGCCCTAGTCTGTTCCTCCATGGCTGCAAGCATGCGGGTGTGGTAGGTCTCGTTCTGGAGGATGAGTGTGCGGAGGTCCCCATGCAACAACTCACGGGATGCCCGGACCTCCGCCCTAGTTGCCTGCATCTCAGCTGAGAGCGTATGGGTGAGACGCGTCAGCTGCTGTTCTGTCCTTCGGTTTGTTGAAGCCTCAAGCTCGTCCTGAGGTGAAGGAGCTCCTGCCTCAGGGCTTCCCTGTGGCCCTGGGACTCTATGGAGATGGCTTCCTGCAGAGTCGCCAGTGCCGCCCGCCTGTCCCTGTTGGACGCCAACATGTCCTCCCTGTGTGACTGGCAGATGGAGTCGGTTGCCTGCTGTAGTCGCTCCATCAGCCTTTCGGGGGGGACAATGGAAGTGGCCACCCTATCCATGGCCTGAGCCATCATCTCTGATGATGCTGCCTGTTGGGTTGCCATACCGTAAATGGATTGCTCCCATGCGGTATTGCCAGGTGGCGTACGGCCACCACGTCGGCGGGCACCACACCTGTCTGGGGCAAGGCGAACTGTGCCTTGCTGTGCCGGCACTGCCTGAGGCTGCAGGACTGCATTCCCCCTCTGATCTGCTGGCCCAGGAACAGGATCAGATGTCGCGGAGTGTGACCCTGCATCCGTAACCACCAAAAGTGTAGCTGCCAACACTGACATCCCCATTGAGGGTTCTGACCCTGGTGCAGGTGGGTGGGACAGAACAGAATCCCTCCCAGGAACACTCACCTGCGACGGCACGTAGGTCTCATCATCCGAATCAACACCTGAGTACTGCTCGGGGGAGGTGCAGCCAGAGACACCCCTTGAGAGCATGACCTGCAGCAGTTGTGGGTTCTCACCCACCACCACACCACGTCCCTCACTGGTGGTCGGTCGGCCCTCGGACCCCTCCTGGGTCTGCACCATCTCCACAACCCCAGCAGTATCAGGTGCGTCTTCCCCTGCAAAGACATAAAAGAAAACAAATGGACACAGGCATTAGCACCATGGCACACAATGAGGGCTGAGAATCAAGAGAACCAGTACTTGATTGGCACATGTCCCACATGACTAAAACCCTCCCTGCGTATGAAGGGCAGGCAAATGGCACACACTGATGACACCAAGATGGAAGATGAACACATTTTCTGCATGCTGCCTGGCAGTGGCATCACACATTGGCCTGTGATTGCCAGGTGAAATACACATGCCATCACACAGATGGCATGTACCATTGTTATTGAGTGAAGATGGAGAGGAGGGCAGCACTTATTCATTCAGTCCAGTTCGCGCATGTAATAGCTTTTCTAATTCAAACAGGTCTGATTTTTCACCTGGAGCTGCCAGTCCAAAATGGTCCGATTGTTCAGGGACATGTGTGAACAAATGATATCCAGGTAACAAAGTCACTCCACTTTACCATAGCCATGTCAGACATGTGACTACAGGACTGAGAAATGCCTAGTAAAAGTGGTGGAATGCAAACAATCTGCCTGAATGAACAGAGAAAAATAAGCAACAATGTTGTGGCAAGGTGACACTTCAAGGGCAACTGGCGTGCTGTTGGCCTAGATGTCTACTGTTGGCAGAAGGGATACTGCTATGGCCAAATGCTGCTGCGCAGAATGTATTGCATGAAGCACATGGGTGACCCAAACGACTCAGGCGCACACACCCTCACCTGGCACACAAACAGAAGCCCTCACACACACACCATGCACATGGATGACACACACATGCATGTGCACTCACCGGAAAATGCCTCATAATCAGGCAGATCTCCCACGCCTTGGATCTTTTCTTCCGTGACGTAGGTCCCAGCGACTGACTCATGTGGAGTGAGTTCCATGTCTTCTACTGGAGACCCACCTCCAGGCACTAGAGTTGCGGCATGACTTGAGGCCAGCTTATTCTTTGCCCTGCGCTTTAGGTCATTCCAGTGCTTATAGCAATCATTGGCTGTGCGCCTCACGATTCCAAGGGCACTTACGATGTCCGCAACGGTCTGCAAGTGTGCCTGGCGTTGTGCAGGTGTGGTCTTGGATCCTGCAACAATGACTATCTCGTTATCATGTGCGGACACATACTCGACAAGTGCATTCAGTTCGGCATCCGTGAAGCTGGGCTTCCTCGACGGGCCGGACTGTGTAGCCGTGTCTGGGGCATCAGCCTGTGCCGGACGAGCACTCTTCCTCTTCCGCTTGGAAGGTGGTGGTGATCCTGAGTGTCCTGCGCCGCTCTGGACACTAGGGGCAGGAGCCCTGGTGGACTCTGTATCAGGAGTGCAGGCATTGGCTCAAGTGTAATGGTGTCAGGGGGAATGTCAGCAGGATGGACTAGGACCGACACTGTCCTGGCTGGGTGTGTGAGAGCTGGGGTGGATGGAGCCGCAGCTGCCCCTGCAGCCTCTCCACCCTGCCTACTTGGGGCAGCAGATGACCTTGCTGCCCCTGATCCACGTGGCCTGATGACATCAACGTGCACCAGTGCACGTGTTATAGGCCTGCTGACCTGGAAGTCAGCCATGGAGTCAGCCAGGTCTGGTGCCACAATGGGCTGGTCCAACAAGGGCTGAGCATGGATGGTGTCAGCCACATCAGCCTCAACCGGGGGGGGGGGATTATGGGTGCCCTTGTCTGATCCTCCATACATGGGGGGACAGGGTCACCCTACAAGTAACGACCACGTCCCCTACCGGATCCACCACGGCCACCACTTGTGGCTCGTCCACCTTTGCCACCCTTACGGAATCCTCGCCTCCCAACCATGGCACTGATGTTAATGTGCGTATGGGAGTGGCTGTAAACTATTGTCCTGGGCAATTGGGGGTCAAAGGGGTTGGGTACCAGATGGTAATTGTACCCTAGTGCTCTAGCAAGGCTGAATGTGACCCCTGGGGAAAGATGACGGGTCACGCAACGCACAGGAAGCCCAAAAAAGGGAGATGACGTGCACGCAACCCCTCCTAGACCACGTGTGCGGAAAAAAAAACCTGCACTACGCTGTGGCACCCAGTAACACAAGAATGAATGGATGCGTGTCACACGCAGCCTAGAATGACCTCTGAAGGGGTAGGCTACACACGGGGCAAGCACAGATGTTAGATACGTGCGTGACTCACCGTCTGCCAGGAAAAAGAGCGTGAAAAAGAAGCGCGTTTGGTTGGCAACACCCCCGCCAAAAGAAGATTTGTACGCTGTCTGAGGAGACAGGACAACAGTAGAAGGGAACACTGTTTGAGGGAACAGGCCCAGGAAAACCAGAAAAAGAGAAAAAAGAGAAAAAGCTGTCAGAGGTAACAGGGAGTACAAACTTGAAACGCCGTGAAGTAAATCGCGTGTAAAACGACAAGAAGTACAGAATTCACCCACTCACTCTCCACGAAAAGCACGTACAAGGAAATGGTGTTCTACACGTACCTTTTATGCAGGCCCACATGTCCAGCGTCACTTACACGGCGTGTACGCGCTAGGGCCATTTCCACCAATTACACGCTTTGTCACTTCCGCGTGTACGCGCTAAGGCCATTTCCACCAATTACACGCTTTGTCACTTCTGCGTGTAGGGCCATTTCCACCAATTACACGCTTTGTCACTTCCGCGTGTACGCGCTAAGGCCATTTCCACCAATTACACGCTTTGTCACTTCTGCGTGTAGGGCCATTTCCACCAATTACACGCTTTGTCACTTCCGCGTGTACGCGCTAAGGCCATTTCCACCAATTACACGCTTTGACACTCGGACGTGTCTTTCATTTTTTTAACACGCAACATTTCCAACGTGTGCCCTATTCAACGTGCACGTGACTTCATAGACGCGCATAAGCTGGTGGCCTTTGGGCCAATGAATGTACAGTGTGCTGACGCGTTTACGCGCTAAGGGCCTTTCCTCGAATTACACGCAGACGTGTTGGATTTTCACGTGCAAAATCACTCCGTATCAAGCTGGCCACGCGTTCACACACGGAAGACCACGCTCCTGCCCAGAAGGCCGAATTACTGCCCCCCAGAGCCCTGAGCACGCTCCCACCTGCCATCTGCTGCTGCCTGACTGCCTGCTGCCTACGTGCCCTGCCATTTGCTGCCTGCACATCAGCCAGGGGTGCTGTTGCTGTGACCACCCCTGCTGGAACCGAAGACTCCCGACTGCTTTTCCATCGCCCCACAGCCCAGCCCCAGGACCCAGTTGCCCACCCACTCCTGCCTCTGGGGTTGCCATGTCGGGCGCTGCAACATCTGGCACCAGTGGCAACCCCCGGCCAAGGAGGCAGAGGGGCACCAGCTTCACTGCCACCGAAGTTGGTGTCCTGGTGGAGCATGTCCTGGGGCAGTATGATGCCCTCTTCTGAAGGTTGCGTGCCGACAAGGAAGGACGGACTCGGATCTGGATGGACATCGTGACTGCCATCAACGCGGAGGAGGTGGCAGTCCACGACTACGAACGTGTCAGGAAGCACTGGGAGGACTTCAGGTCCAGGACCCTCAACAAGGCCCGGCGCCTCCTGAAGGCAGCGGATGCTAAGGGGTGCCGGGGCCACTTGTCGGAAGATCAGATGAGGGTACTGGAACGCATATCCCCAGCACTCCACATCCAGGTCCTTGAGAAGCAGACCCGTCTGGAGTCGAGCGGTAAGTGTACATGCATACTGATTGTAAGCTGTGCGTGTGGTGGTGTGCCAGGAATGTGCAGGTTGAACATGTATTTTTATGTGGCCAAGTAGGGGGGGTGTACAGGGCCGTGAGGGTGACACATGCGAGGGGTCTCATGTGTGACACATGGATGGTGCTTGTGTGTGTGGGCTTGCATGGCACAGGATGTGGAGGAATGATTGTCAGGTGTGACATGGATGTCGATCAAAACACTGCAACAGTTGGCGGAGGTGTACACAAGCATGCAAGTTTGGTGGTGTGTGTGCATGTGTAGTGTACTCCCTATGTTGCATGTGATGTGTGGATGACCTTTGGCTGCTCATGCTGTTGTATGTGAATGGATGGTGCTGGCTATTGCAATATGGCTGTGGTATGGCTCATGTGTGCAAGTTGAAATGACATGTGTGTTGGGGATTGTGATGACATGTCTGAGGTTTACCAATGCCACTCATGTATAACTGTCATGTGGTCATGTGTGTATGAGTCCATTTTACAGTGCCCTGATGCCTGTGTTTTCTTTCTCCCTGTCTGCAGCGTCAACTGATGAAGAGGGCGGAGAAGGTGCTGTGGAGCACAGCGGCAGGGGTCGCACCACCAGCCGGAGACGCAAGGCCCGGATCCCCTCCAAGGTTGTGATCTCGTCGGGGAGTGAGGAGTCTGGTGCCGCGTCCCAGGCCGCAGCTGCCGAGGGGAGGTCCAAGAGGCGGAGGTTGGAGTTGGACTCCTCAGCAGCAGAAGGGGCAGCTGGGACCCCACAGGGCCCAACGGAGGAAGATGGCACAGAGTCATCCAGGTTGATGGGGGGTTTGGTGGAGGAGGAGGCCGTGCAAGCGACAGTGGCGGGGTCTGGAGGTGGGGATTCCACTGGTGCTAGTGGTGCAGTGCAGGATCAGGGACAGGAAGCAGCACAGGCCGCCGCGGAGGTGCCTGTGTGCAATCCTGTCCCTGCTCCTGTCACTGCATCATCTCGCACCAGCGGGGATGGCTACCTCCAGACCCGTTCTCAGGGAGAGGATTGGCTTACAACACCTGGCCTTCCTCTCCCTGCGGATGTGGCTATCCTGCACCAGGTTGAGCCTGTCCAGGGTGGGGTGGCGTTGCGTCAACGGGCCATGCGAGCTGACCTGCAGTCTTTTCATGATGAGTCTGCACGTCTTCTCGCATGGCTCGTTGACCGCGTTGACCCACTGGGACAGCTCACGAGGGCTGGATTCCTCCGTTTCCTGGACCTTGTTCCGACCCCCTTCTCCACAGAACCCCCAGTCCTCCATGCCATCTTCTCACCCATGTGTCACCTGGGTGCCCTGTGGAGCTGCCTCCGACCGTGCGGCCAGGCTGGTGGACAACAGATCCCTGCCACAGTCGGGAGTCGGACGTCCAGCAGGGGTGGCCACATCAACGACTGCACCCCAGCTGGAGGAAGATGTGCAGGCACCATCGGACAGGGCACATGGACAGCAGCAGCTGCAGCAGCAGGAGGCTGTAGGTGGGAGCCACGATAGCTTGGGGCCTTCAACATCGGAGGGGCAGGCATCGGCCGGAGGGCAGGAGGACCCTGGACGGGAAGTGTCTTCTGTGTGGCAGCGGTTGGGCCACGCCATAGATGCGGAGCGGCGGCGGGCAGAGGAGGCACGGCTCACGATGGTCAGGGCGGAGAACTCCATGCGGAGGGCCCTGAGGGGGCCGAGTGCCTCGAGGAAATCCGCAGGGAGTTGGAGGTGAACATGTCGGCGTCCCTGCGGACCCTCGGGGCCATGGAACAGGACCGCCTCCAGGACATAGACGAGGAGTTCGATGATGCCCTGATCCGGAACACCACTAAGTGAGCCGCTGGACTGGCCCGCCGCCATTGTATATAGTTATTTAGTGATAGGTTTCCTTTATAGTTTATTTTTATTTGGCGTCGATGGACACTGCTCCACCTTTGGTATATAGTTCCATTTTAGATAGGTTTTTTTGTAGGTTTCATTTCTTCTCTTGGGATGATGGACCCTGAATACTTTGTACATAGTTGGACTTTGGATTTGGATATTTTTTTTACTATGAATATTTTTTCCCATGGAGCAATGGTTTTCTATTTCTTTTTTCCCTTCATTTCCTTTTCATGGACTTGAACTTTGGAAGATATTTTTTTGGATTATCATTTATTGATTTTAATTTGACAAGGGACAGCCAGCTTAATTTTGTTATTATTTTACTTGTGTATTTTGGTTAATTTTGATTGCCATTGCTGTTGTTTTTAATACATTATTTGGATTTTTTCATTCTTCAATGTGTGGTTTCATCTCATTGTTTTCATGCATGTCATGATATGGGTTCACTTGCAACCATTGTGTGTGTGTGAGACACATGTGTTGATTTACATTGTTTCCATTGGAGTAGTATCATGGGCACATGTAATACTTGGTTGTGTCTTTGGGCTGTGGTGGCTGGCCATGAAGCACATGCTTGAGGATTGTCAGGGCCTGTGGGCAGGGGGACATGAGTGGGGGCCTGGCGGAGGCTGCCCATGGTGGGTGGGGGGTGGGGGTGGTGGGAGACATGGGTGGGGGCCTGGTGGAGGGTGCCCCACACTGCTGGGGGGGTGGGGGTGGTGGGAGACATGAGTGGGGGCCTGGCGGGGGCTGCCCATGGTGGCTGGGGGGTGGGGGGGTGGTAGACATGGGTGGGAGCCTGGTGGGGGCTGCCCCTGCACTGCTGGGGGGTGGGGTTGGGTGGGAGACATGAGTGGGGGCCTGGTGGGGGCTGCCCATGGTGGCTGGGGGTGGGGGTGGTGGTCGACATGGGTGGGAGCCTGGTGGAGGGTGCCCCACACTGCTAGGGGGGTGGGTGAGAGACATGAGTGTGGGCCTGGCGGAGGCTGCCCATGGTGGCTGGGGGGTGGGGGTGGTGGGAGACATGGGTGGGGGCCTGGTGGAGGGTGCCCCTGCACTGCTGGGGGGTGGGGGTGGTGGGAGACATGAGTGGGGGCCTGGTGGAGGGTGCCCCTGCACTGCTGGGGGGTGGGGATGGTGGGAGACATGAGTGGGGGCCTGGTGGAGGGTGCCCCTGCCCTGCTGGGGGGGGGTGGGGGTGGTGGGAGACATGAGTGGGGGCCTGGCGGAGGGTGCCCCTGGATGCTGGGGGATGGGGGTGGTGGGAGACATGAGTGGGGGCCTGGTGGAGGGTTCCCCTGCACTGCTGGGGGGGTGGGGGTGGTGGGAGACATGAGTGGGTGCCTGGCGGGGGCTGCCCATGGTGGCTGGGGGGTGGGGGGGTGGACACGAGTGGGAGCCTGGTGGAGGGTGACCCTGCACTGCTGGGGGGTGGGGGTGGGTGGGAGACATGAGTGGGGGCCTGGTGGAGGGTGCCCCACACTGCTGGGGGGGTGGGGGTGGTGGGAGACATGAGTGGGGGCCTGGCGGGGGCTGCCCATGGTGGCTGGGGGGTGGGGCTGGTGGTAGACATGGGTGGGAGCCTGGTGGAGGGTGCCCCACACTGCTGGGGGGTGGGGGTGGATGGGAGACATGAGTGGGGGCCTGGCGGAGGCTGCCCATGGTGGCTGGGGGATGGGGGTGGTGGGAGACATGGGTGGGGGCCTGGTGGAGGGTGCCCCACACTGCTGGGGGGGTGGGGGTGGTGGGAGACATGAGTGGGAGCCTGGCGGGGGCTGCCCATAGTCGGTGGGGGGTGGGGGTGGTGGTTCGACATGGGTGGGGGCCTGGTGGAGGATGCCCCACACTGCTGGGGAGGTGGGGGTGGTGGGAGACATGAGTGGGGGCCTGGTGGGGGCTGCCCATGGTGGCTGGGGGGTGGGGGGTGGTAGACACGGGTGGGAGCCTGGTGGAGGGTGCCCCTGCACTGCTGGGGGGTGGGGGTGGGTGACTGACATGAGTGGGGGCCTGGTGGGGGCTGCCCATGGTGGCTGGGGGGTGGGGGTGGTGGGAGACATGAGTGGGGGCCTGGTGGAGGCTGCCCCACAGAGCTGGGGGGTGGGGGTGGGTGGGAGACATGAGTGGGGGCCTGGCGGAGGCTGCCCATGGTGGGTGGGGGTGGGGGTGGTGTGAGACATGAGTGGGGGCCTGGTGGAGGGTGCCCCTGCACTGCTGGGGGGGTGGGGATGGTGGGAGACATGAGTGGGGGCCTGGCGGAGGGTGCCCCTGGATGCTGGGGGGTGGGGGTGGTGGGAGACATGAGTGGGGGCCTGGTGGAGGGTGCCCCTGCACTGCGGGGGGGGTGGGGGTGGTGGGAGACATGAGTGGGTGCCTGGCGGGGGCTTCCCATGGTGGCTGGGGGGTCGGGGGGTAGACACGGCTGGGAGCCTGGTGGAGGGTGCCCCTGCACTGCTGGGGGGTTTGGGTGGGTGGGAGACATGAGTGGGAGCCTGGTGGAGGGTGCCCCACACTGCTGGGGGGGTGGGGGTGGTGGGAGACATGAGTGGGGGCCTGGCGGGGGCTGCCCATGGTGGCTGGGGGGTGGGGGGGTGGTAGACATGGGTGGGAGCCTGGTGGGGGCTGCCCCTGCACTGCTGGGGGGTGGGGGTGGGTGGGAGACATGAGTGGGGGCCTGGTGGGGATTGCCCATGGTGGCTGGGGGGTGGGGGTGGTGGTAGTCATGGGTGGGAGCCTGATGGAGGGTGCCCCACACTGCTGGGTGGGTGGGGGTGGGTGGGAGACATGAGTGGGGGCCTGGCGGAGGCTGCCCATGGTGGCTGGGGGGAGGGGGTGATGGGAGACATGGGTGGGGGCCTGGCGGAGGGTGCCCCTGCACTGCTGGGGGGTGGGGGTGGTGGGAGACATGAGTGGGGGCCTGGTGGCGGGTGCCCCTACACTGCTGGGGGGGTGGGGGTGGTGGGAGACATGAGCGGGGGCCTGGTGGAGGGTGCCCCTGCACTGCTGGGGGGGTGGGGGTAGTGGGAGACATGAGTGGGGGCCTGGGGGAGGGTGCCCCTGGATGCTGGGGGGTGGGGGTGGTGGGAGACATGAGTGGGGGCCTGGTGGAGGGTGCCCCTGCACTGCTGGGGGGTGGGGGTGGTGGGAGACATGAGTGGGTGCCTGGCGGGGGCTGCCCATGGTGGCTGGGGGGCGGGGGGGTAGACACGGGTGGGAGCCTGGTGGAGGGTGCCCCTGTACTGCTGGGGGGTGGGGGTGGGTGGGAGACATGAGTGGGGGCCTGGTGGAGGGTGCCCCACACTGCTGGGGGGTGGGGGTGGTGGGAGACATGAGGGGGACCTGGCGGGGGCTGCCCATGGTGGCTGGGGGGTGGGGGTGGTGGTAGACATGGGTGGGAGCCTGGTGGAGGGTGCCCCACACTGCTGGGGGGGTGGGGGTGGGTGGGAGACATGAGTGGGGGCCTGGCGGAGGCTGCCCATGGTGGCAGGGGGGTGGGGGTGTTGGGAGACATGGGTGGGGGCCTGGTGGAGGGTGCCCCACACTGCTAGGGGGGTGGGGGTAGTGGGAGACATGAGTGGGGGCCTGGCGGGGGCTGCCCATGGTGGGTGGGGGGTGGGGGTGGTGGGAGACATGGGTGGGGGCCTGGTGGAGGGTGCCCCACACTGCTGGGGGGTGGGGGTGGTGGGAGACATGAGTGGGGGCCTGGTGGGGGCTGCCCATTTTGGCTGGGGGGTGGGGGGGTGGTAGACACGGGTGGGAGCCTGGTGGAGGGTGCCCCTGCACTGCTGGGGGGTGGGGGTGGGTGGGAGACATGAGTGGGGGCCTGGTGGGGGCTTCCCATGGTGGCTTGGGGGGTGGGGGTGCTGGGAGACATGAGTGGGGGCCTGGTGGAGGCTGCCCCACAGTGCTGGGGGGTGGGGGTGGGTGGGAGACATGAGTGGGGGCCTGGCGGAGGCTGCCCATGGTGGGTGGGGGGTGGGGGTGGTGGGAGACATGGGTGGGGGCCTGGTGGATGGTGCCCCACACTGCTGGGGGGGTGGGGGTGGTGGGAGACATGAGTGGGTCCTGGCGGAGGCTGCCCATGGTGGCTGGGGGGTGGGGGTGGTGGGAGACATGGGTGGGGGCCTGGTGGAGGCTGCCCCACAGTGCTGGGGGGTGGGGGTGGTGGTAGCCATGGGTGGGAGCCTGGTGGAGAGTGCCCCACACTGCTGGGGGGGTGGGGGTGGGTGGGAGACATGAGTGGGGGCCTGGCGAAGGGTGCCCCTGCACTGCTGGGGGGTGGGGGTGGGTGGGAGACATGAGTGGGGGCCTGGTGGGGGCTGCCCATGGTGGCTGGGGGTTGCGGGTGGTGGGAGACATGAGTGGGGGCCTGGTGGAGGCTGCCCCACAGTGCTGGGGGGTGGGGGTGGTGGTAGACATGGGTGGGAGCCTGGTGGAGGGTGCCCCACACTGCTGGGGGGTTGGGGGTGAGTGGGAGACATGAGTGGGGGCCTGGCAGAGGCTGCCCATGGTGGGTGGGGGGTGGGAGTGGTGGGAGACGTGGGTGGGGGCCTGGTGGAGGGTGCCCCACACTGCTGGGGGGGTGGGGGTGGTGGGAGACATGAGTGGGGGCCTGGCGGAGGCTGCCCATGGTGGGTGGGGGTTGGGGGTGATAGGGGACATGAGTGGGGGCCTGGTGGAGGGTGCCCCACACTGCTGGGGGGGTGGGGGGTGGGAGACATGAGCAGGTGTGCAGGGTAGTCCCCTGTTTTGTGGGCTGCCTGCAGGGGCCGTGGAGGGTGTACAGGAAACACCTGTGAGGACCCACCCAGCCTAATCGCGTGTGTAACTTCCCGCGCACCCCTGTAATACACGTACCCAGCCAAATCACGTGTGATAATTCCCGCGCACCCCTGTAATACACATACCCAGCCAAATCGCGTGTGATTATTCCCGCGCACCCCTGTAATACACGTACCCAGCCAAATCGCGTGTGACAATTCCCGCGTACACCTGTAATACACGTTCCCTGGATAATCGCGTGTAAAACTTCACGCGTACCCCTGTCATACACGTACCCAGCCAAATTGCGTGTGATAATTCCCGCGTACCCCTGTAATACACGTACCCTGGCTAATCGCGTGTAAAACTTCACCCGTACCCCTGTCATACACGTACCCTGGCTAATCGCATGTAATACTTCCCGCGTACCCCTGATATGGACGTTACCCGCTTTGCGTTCCTTGTTTGGCAGCCCTGTAAACTGGTCCATGGTTGGCGGAGCCCTTTGCGATGATTTAGCGATTTTGATGGCTTTTCCTTGCGCGAGGGCGTTACTGGTGCTGCTGCAGGGTCGCTGCGATACTCTGCGCCACGGCTGGTTTGGGAGCCTGAAATCCATGAATACGCTGTGCGCGGAAATCGGTTTTGGCGCACGCGCCTGGCGCAGACAATCGCACGCGGACACTCTGCGCCAGCCGCTTGCGACACTTTTCTGCGAAATTCTATGAATTACCCTGTAAATCTGGTTTAAATGACTGAAATTGTTCAAATTCTTATCGGAGCTGCTTTAGATAATTACAGGCAAACACTGGCAATGACTTAATAATAATAAGCAATGTGAAAACTTAAAACTGAGGTCGGGTGCAATCAAAAGCTGTTTTACATGTGTAATAATTTTGCCAAAACAAACATTTGTGGCAAACTTTTTCACGCGTGGTAATCGCGATCGCGGAAGAACTGTATGGATTTGGAATGAGGATAAAAATTGAGGAAGTTATGGACATTTTTGTGGAGGTCGTTTTTCTGAGATAGGCGCAAGAATGGGAAAACAGGGATGTACTTTTAAAAGACAAATGGGATTTCTTTTACACTAGATTAAGACTAGAGAAAAAGAGAATGCCACACATGAACCTTCACATGGTGGATAATCAATTTCTTTCTGGATTCAATTTATTTATTCACAACACTATTGATTTATGATTTTAGAATACAAATAAGAGAACTCAGCGCAAGGAAAGTTCTGACAATTCAAACTACTCCTAACAATATCAGGTTCTAAATACAAGAGAGGATGGGATAGGGATTGGACTATGGACAGTACATATGTTAGTGACACAGTCCTATCTATGGATACTCACTATATGGGTTTCAAATGGAACCATCAGAGATTCTGGTCAGGGATTCTGGTTCTGGGACTGACTGCTGGGCATACCGGACTGGACTGGGTCTGCAATCAGCAAGGCACTCAGGTCACCGCACAACAGGACTGGACAGGATCAGCACAGCACGGCACAGCACGACACAGGTTTCGGTTTAATCTGCCCTTCTTGGTTCTGAAGATAATTATTTAGCAGGCAAGCAGTTACAGCACAGCCTGGCTGTTTCTTTTGTTCCCCTTAGCTTTGTGGGATTCTTTCTGGTTCTGGAAATTCAAGGCCTAGTTGAAAATGGTTCAACTAATGGAATGGGCCTTTTTGCTTGTCAAGTTTCTGGATTCTGGAGCCAGGAAAATGCAGGGTGCTCTGCCAGCAATCGGTTAGTGGGTGAATCTGTGTGTGTTTTCTAAGCCCTCAGCTGTCTCTATTTATGCTTATGATAAAGGGGGTGTGTGCTGGTTTATCCTAAGCGCGCCCCCCTAGGCAGGCGATTGGCTAGAGTCTCTTCTCTCCCTTGATTGGAGAAGAAAACAGGGTGTCACCATGATGGTGTGAGTTTATGAGTCAGAGAATCCTCCCCTTGTCCCTTGAACATAAAATCTACTTTTGGTACAATACATATTTACAGGTGTGCAATCTTTAGAACAATAACATATATAAATCATATATTTTGTGCAGCAGATACTCCTCCAAGTCTCGTCGCTGTAGGATCTTGTGTCTGCTTTTGACAGAATTTCGCCCTTTTTAACCGGAACACAATGTCCAGTTTATCCGAAATTTTGCACAAATATGCACGTTGAACATGGGCATAAGGGTATAACGTTTCATACTTCTGGCACAAATACATTTGTTGTAAAACCACCTTTTCTGCCGTTTCCTTCTAGAACATGTCACACGGTTTTGCTGCCTCTTATAATGTACAGTCAGACTTTAGATACACAAATATGTGATTTTTGTAATTTAAATAATTTTAAGTGGTGAGTTATATGTCTTTAACAAAATCTTTCTTTGTGAATGTCCAGCCCCAAATTTTGTCTCCGCCTCCTTCTGGCTCTCTGCAGTTAGAAGCAGTCAATTCCTATTTCTTCCAGAGGCTCAGGCCATTTTACGACTCTTCACACTTAGCCTTCCTTTGACTGGAGGAAGTCCATTGTCTTCTTCCCCTGGCAGACCAAATTCTACTCCCCTAATCTAATCATCGCAGAGGTGTGATTTCCTGGTGGAGTGAGCAAAAGGGAGATGCCTGGCCTCCGTGGGGGAAGCTGTTTGACTGGTTAAATTGCTTTAGGCAGGCCTAAATTCAATGTCATTTTGTTACTTTTTTTCTTGGTTTAAAACAAACTTGCAATTTCAAAACAAGCAGCTAGAACACTTATTCCAGATTCTAAACCATGGGATTTAAATAGTTACAACCTAGGTTACTCTCAATAACGGGTCACTTAGTTTTCAGACATTAGATTTCAGTTGTACAAGTTTAAATCCTTATGATACAATCTACTGACAGCTGCCATCCAGGCAGCCACGGGTACTGCGCCCAGACTTCGACAGATTTCACAGGCAGGCACATTTTTGCTGTGCATGTTTTGATGACAAATTCAGCTTTTCAGGACATTGTCTGTTCATAATGATTTCTTGAATTAAATGAATTGTAACACCCAGCAAGAATATTGGATGTTTGAAGGTGTTTTGTACCAGCATTCTGCAGTTTCAGCAACCAAGAAAAAAGATTTAAACACACGATCTTGGGTTTCTTTCAGAAAAGCACTGCTTTTCATGCAGGCTTCATTTTTACTTGTTGGGCAGCCCAGTGACATGTTTCAGGAGTGAGATCTCCGTTCCACCACTGACAACATGCATGGTAGATTTGGCAGCCATCTCTTTGTGCTTTGTAGAGTGCAATTTCCAAAGGTTTTCGCGCACACAAGGGTTTTCGTGGCCATTTTGATAATTCCGGCACCACCAGAACACAGTGATGCCATAGGGCAGAGCATCAGTGGGTTAATACATCCCACAGCTCGGGCCTTGAGTGCAGAGCCCACGGAGACCTCCCATACAAAGTCCATTGTAATACCATTGTACGGCCCCCCGCATATCACCCGGACCAGCAAGGGATAGACGGGCAGGCTTCCAGTCCAAGCCCCACGCCTTTGGTGAGCACAGCAGCGGAAGCCCGCAGAGCACACCACAGTACGCTCTCCATCCAGAGGGGAATTGAACTGAGGTACACAGCTATACATGTGAAGCCCACTCTACCTCATAATTCTATAAATTTGCACGGCGGCCCGCAGTAGGCCCGGAGGCATCGTTGACATAAAGGATTTTTGTATAGGCAAATGCGGCCGCCCCGCTGCACTATCCCCAGCGCTGCCACTATTAAGGGCATTGCTGCCTCCAAACTCCTAATGTGGCCCTACATCTTGCTAGAGAGAAGAGCAAGCTACAATTCGACTCCAATGTGATCCATATTTATCCTGATTTTGCAACAAGTGTCCAGACACAGCTAAGATCGTACGATGCAGTGAAACGATTGCTCCGAGTCCGCAAGGTGCCCTACACTCTGATGTTCGCCGCCAGTCTGAGGATACAACACGGTTGGAAAGCTCACTTCTTTGACAGTCAGAGGGGTTTTGGGGAAGTTGAATGTTAAAGTTCAAGCAGACTGGGCTACGATTCACCAAGTAGAGTTAAGGGAGAAAAACGTAAAATCTATGACAGATGATGGTCAGAAGGTGCTCTCCATAAATAGGCCCAAGAGGGCACCACGAACTTCACTATTATTTGCACTGTGATAATTGACACAGCGTTACATTTTAAAATGATTACTTGGAATGTGAGGAGTATGAATAACCCAAGAAATGAAGAAAGATCTGGGCATATCTCGACCGACACGCCCCTAATATTATAATGCTACAGGAAACCCATGCATTAGACTCCATACGCAAATACATGGTGCCAAAATGGGGGAACAACAGATTTTACACTAACTACTCGTCACAGGTGAGAGGGGTAACAATAACGATACACAAGAATCTAAACTTCAAGGCTGGGGTGACACATATAGACCCCGAAGGTAGATATGTAGTGGTTTCTGGGACAATTAACAACACACCAATGACCCTGGTTAATACCTATGGTCTTAATACAGGTGACCCGACATTCTACGTCAATGTTGCAACCCTCATTGGCCAAAATCCCGATATTCATATTGTGTGGGCAGGGGATTTTAATACAACACTAGACTTCTCACTGGACAGATCCAGCACAAGGCAAAAATCTAGCACCAGGCCCTCCCTGGCTATCTGTTACGAAGACGTCAAACAGGCACAGGTAAGTCTTCATGTATAAGTTTAATTGAGTTAGACAGGAAAAAGACCCCCGACCACAGCAGAGGCTCCTTACACAAACACAGACAGGATCAACTGACAAACTTGGAATGCTGGAAGCAATGTAATCAAGTACAGCCTCTATGACATAATCAGAAGCTGATGCACAGAACATTCCAAGTCACCCAGCTTCACCATGCTAGGTGGCTCAGGCTGCTATGTAATCAGCAACATCATAACACATCTCCCTTTTTTTCTTTTTAAAACCCCTTCACAAACAACACATTTCACACACCACCTCTTTTCACTGTGGCTACTCTATTTTTATTCCAAACTTGGCCACAAGCCACACACACTGCACCCTTCAACACAGCAACGACCCTAACTGGGTCGGAGTATAACAGATCTCCCTTCTTTCTCACCACTCCTTTTTTTATCCTTACCCAGTCACCACACTCCACACACAGTTCCTTACTTCCTCTTCTCTTGTTTTCCCGCATGACCCATTCACTCTTCTTCTTCTTGAGGGACCTTCTCACCTCGTCAACAACCACATCAGATTCCCTGCTCCTGCCTAACCACGGCGGACACGCCATGGAATAAGGCTTTCAACCTCTCATGAGCTCGAACGGACACAAACCAGTGCGCCAAAGCCATGCGCAACGCCCACATCCTATTTTGAAAAGTTGCCAATTTGTCAAATCCACACTCTTCTCCCATGCAAATGCTTTCCATCACACATCTATTGAGTCTCTCAACTACTCCATTTGTTTCAGGATGGTAAAGGGCTGCTCTCTTATGACCCACACCACATTTTTCTAAATACTTGGGAAAACACCCGCCAGTAAATTGCGTACCATTGTCTGTGAGGACAATTCCTGGGAGACCCCCACTCGCGAAGACCTCTTGCAATACCTTAACCATGCTTTCTCCCGATATTTCCCGCACAATTCTAAAATCTGCCCACCTGGAAAATAAATCAACTATCACAACAACAAATCTTCCCCGACCATATCCCAAATCGACAGGTCCCAGTATGTCCATAGCTACATCACTCCAAACCCTGGACGGAACTCCAACATCAACCAGGGGTTGCTTCTTAGCTTCGACTCCCTTCCCGCATCTCATGCAAAATTGGCACTCACTCAAACGAGCTTCAACTTCCTTATCAAATCCTGGCCACCAGTAATCTGTTCTCAGTACCCCCTTGGTCTTTGCAATACCAATATGACCACTGTGCGCCAGATCAATAATCCTTCCATGAATCCCCACTGGAGCCACTGCTCTTTCCCATCTAAATAATATGTCATCAGCAACTGACAGTTCATCTTTCACCTCCCAAAAGGGTTTTTCTTCCTCATCTAACGCTGATTTATTTGGCCAAACAGTGGAAACAACATACAAGATCACCTTGCTCAATACCGCATCCTTCCTTATCTCATCCAACCACTCTTGTTTGGATACAATACCTTCTGTACTCACAAACACCATCTCCATGTTATCATCCTCTATCCTGTCCTGAGAATGAACCTTTACTCTTGACAAACTATCCGCTAACGTGTTCTCTTTCCCGGGGATCACTTTCATAGCAAATTTGTGGGCTTGCATCCTGGTGACCCATCCAGCCACTCTGCCTGAAATCTTGTCCAGACCTTTCGTCTCAAAAATAACTTTCAAGGGTTTGTGATCCGTACGGATTACAAATTCTACACCCCAGACAAAATTTTTAAACCTCTCTACCGCCCAATAACATGCGAGGGCTTCCTTTTCAAGAACCGAATAGCGTACTTTCGCCCCCTTCAAGGCACGTGATGCATGAGCTATTAAAACATCTGAACCATCATCTTGCTTTTGAGCCAGAACGGCTCCCAGACCGCCCTCACTAGCATCTACCGTAATGATAGTCAACTTCCTCGTATAAAAACATCCCAGAGGCTTAGCCATATCTATTTCCTCTTTGATTCTGGCAAATTCTACATCACATTCATGAGTCCATACAAAATCTGCACCTTTCCTCAATATTTATCTCATCTCCACAATCTTAGTTGCATAGTTCTCTACAAACTTTTGATAAAACTCCGTCATACCTAAAAATGAACGAAGTTACTTTTGGTCGTCGGCCTCTCAATTTCTTTTATGGAGTTAATGATGCTTTCCTTGGGTTTCACCCCTTCAGATTACACCTTGTGACCCAGGTAATCTACTTTGGATACTGCAAATTTGCACTTCTCTTCCCTCAAAGTAACACCTCTCTCTTCAAAAATCTTCAACACTGCATTCAGACTTCTGTCATGCTCCTCCAACGTCTCACCACATATCAGCACATCGTCTTGGAAACAAAACACTCCCTTTACACATCCAAGCAACCGATCCATGATCTTTTGAAATACCGACGAGGCTGACACTAACACGAACGGCATTCTTCTGAATTGAAACACACCCTCATGAGTAATGAAAGCTGTAACCTTTCTACATTCTTCCGTCAGCTCGACCTGATGATACGCTGATGCCATATCAAGTTTAGAGAATATCTTCCCCTTGCCCACCATAGTTAACATCTCACCCATGTTTGGCAAGGGATGCCTGTCAACCATCACACATTTGTTGAGCTTGCGCATGTCTATGCACAACCTCAGATCACCAGAACTTTTTTTTACTACGACAACAGGCGATACCCACTCGACGCCTCCTGCTCTTTCAATCACCCCAATTTGTAGTAATTTCTTCAGCTCATCTCTCACCCCTTCTCTTAAAGAGAATGGTACAGGCCTAAGTTTCGCAGCAACGGGCAAACTGCCCCTTTTTAAAACAATCTGGTGTTGAAACCCTTTCACCTTCCCCAAACTTTTCGCAAAAACTCCTTCATGATTACTCACATACTTGCTTGACTCAGTGGACGGCAACAACACCTGGAGCATCTGCTCGGGATGATTGGGATCTAATCGGATACCCAAACTCTTCTGTTCTCTCCACCCTAGCAATGATTGCCCCTTCTTTTGCCCTTACACCTCCTTCCCTTGAACTCGAACTCACTCCACACATAACCCAGCAATTCAATTGTGTCCTGATTGTACCCCCCGGGATTGATATCCGGGTCTGACAATCGATCTACCGCTCCACTCATTTCCTTCTCAAACACACTTCTAGACGCTAAAGTGATCTTTGACCCCGAATCCGCCATCATGGGAATCGCATGACCATTCACGTTCACAATCGCATACGGTCGCTCACAGTCGTCTCCATCACCATCTATCACAACGTTTATGGTGTTGACGATGACATTCTGCGTTGGAAGCATCACTTCCTCGTCTGACGATCTGCCGTCCTCTTCTTCATTGACGTAAAGCACTTTCCTTTGACTGGACTGTCCAAACTGGTTGTTCTTACAGCAGTTCGCAAAATGACCTCTCCTTTTGCACTTTGCACATGTCGCTTTACGGCCCGGACACACGATGGATGAAGCAAAATGTGTGCTACTCGCACATCGAAAACACAGTCTATCCTCTCTTCTTTCAGTTCTCTGCACCGGCTCTTGGCTTTTCTTCTCCTCCCCGCCGACTTTATTTGACTGCTTGCTCTTTCCCCTTCTTCTGCTCTTGTTATCTCCCACATTTAATACTTCACTCTTGACATCTTTGGAATCATTTGTTTCACTTTTTGTTAACTTCGCGACACACGCCAATGAGTGTTCCACGCGTTTCGCAAGATCCGTATGCCTTTATATAATGCCCAAATCCTTTGCGCCACTGAGCCCATGGTATCTTCGCAGCTCCCGGTATCGGCATAAATATTGGCGGTCCAGCTATCCCCGGTAAACCCGCCACGCCTCGTCTCCTGGCCGAGCGCTCTCCTTGCCCTTCTTGCTTGGGCACACCTAAAAACTGGCCCTTAGGTTACTGCTCGCCCGCTTTTTAACTTCTGCTCACCTTCCCCCCCTATTGAGCAGGTGAAGGTTCTCACTTTATGTGCACGGGCTCTCACTTCTTGACCAGTGTTCGTTGTTTCTCTACGTCGCAGCTTCTATGCACTTTGTCCTCTGTGTGGCAGCATACTGATGCTGTGTTTCTTGACAGTTCAAGATGGGCTGGCACACAATGTAACAAATGGCTCTATTCTCTTTTTCTTGACCGCAGATTTCTTTGCACCAATTTCTTGTCTGGGGTGTGGGGTTTCCACTTCTAACAGTTCAGATGCACATTGCCGGGATTTGTCATGCGCATCAACCAGCAGCTGTGTGGTAACTTCCACTTGTAACACTTTAAATGCGCCTCTACTAAGAGTTATATGGTAGGAATTTCCACTTCTAAAGGTTCAGATGTGAGAATTCGTCATGCGCATCAACCAGCAGCTGTGTGGTAACTTCCACTTGTAGCAATTTTAATGCGCCTCTACTAAGGGTTATACGGTAGCTTTTCCTTCACTGAGCTTCTCCCGTCCTTTCAGGAACTCCGCATGCGGACTGGGGAAAACATCAGCATAAACGCTATGGATTCTTGAAGCAGATCCTTATCACCCCGTTTTAGGTGCCAGCAAAAGGGCCTTTCCCTCTAGCCAGGTCACGGCAGCAGCGGGCATAATGCGAACGGCGGGTGCCCCGCGAACGTTGCGCAACGGGGTGGGCCTGGACGCGAGCAAAAACAGGGCCTCGGCCTGTATAGCGCGGCGCGGACACTTACTTGGAGAAATAGGCTGCCAGACTCGGTGGCCGCTCGACGCTGGGGAAATAGCGGAGCGGCCAGCGCAGGGTGGAGCTTCTGTCCAAAATGCCACTACTACGCTTGGGAGATAGCGGAGCAGCAATGTTCTCAGGATCCTTGCTGAGGGTCTTCTGTCACAATCCCATCCTTGTCGCCATTGTTATGAAGACGTCAAACAGGCACAGGTAAGTCTTCATGTATAAGTTTAATTGAGTTAGACAGGAAAAAGACCCCCGACCACAACAGAGGCTCCTTACACAAACACAGACAGGATCAACTGACAAACTTGGAATGCTGGAAGCAATGTAATCAAGTACAGCCTCTATGACCTAATCAGAAGCTGATGCACAGAACATTCCATGTCACCCAGCTTCACCATGCTAGGTGGCTCAGGCTGCTATGTAATCAGCAACATCATAACACTATCCAACAGATTATGACCCGATTTGCCCTGATCGACATATGGCACACACAACACCCAGCTTTGTCCCAGTTCACCTACTATTCCTCTGTACACAACACATATTCTAGGTTTGACCTATGGCTCCTTTCAGCACATTGGGCTGGTCACGTAAAAGAGACAAAGATTCTCCCAAGGACGTGGTCTGACCACTCACCTGTGTGTCTGAGATACGGTTGAAACACTCCCCCAGACCACCATACACGTGGAGGATGGCCCCAACTGCACTACAAGATGAATCTTTAGCAGAGTCACTCAGGGTTGAGATTGAATTGTTCTTCACCGAAAATCAGGGCACAGTTCACAGATACGCATCGATCTGGGAAACATTTAAAGTGTGGCTCTGTGGGGTAATGATCTCTTCAACATCGGGTACTTTAAAAACAGTCAGAAGGGAACTAGATAACACTGAGCGGAAACTCAGCGACTTCGAAAATCAGTATGGAGAAACACAAAACAGAGCATTACTGGGTCTAATAAAAGCTAACAGACTGAAATTCTGTGAGCTGGCCGACCAAGAGACTCAATATATGTAACAGAAAGTACAAGCCAGGAGATACGGGGATGGCGACCGCCCCGGAAGACTACTGGCGGGTATAGTCAGGGAAGAGCGTGAAGCACAACATATTGACGGGATAACCAAACCTGATGGGACCACCACAGTGAACCCCGAGGAAATTAATGATATGTTTAGACAGTATTATCAAACATTATATAACAACACTGACACAGTATGAATTGAGGCAGTGGCGGAGTACCTAACACGCACTACCCTCCCTACGCTGGACAAGGAGTCTAGTGAGCAATTGGGTCGCCCAATCACCGAGGAGGATATCGATGATGCAATATCCTTCCTAGCCTCTGGCATCGAGTTGTAAAAAAAATATAAAGACATCCTGACTCCCAAGTTGCTGAGGGTCTGGGAGGAGTCCTGAGCTGACGGCATACTACTTCCTTCCCTTAATGAAGCGGTTATAACAGTTCTGGCCAAACCAGGTAGACCCCGAAATGGAATGTCCTTGTGCCACCCGCTCTCCCTAATAAATGCAGATGTAAAAATGTTTGCCAAAATGCTGGCAAATAGACTGTTGCCCCATATGACTACACTGGTGCACCCACACCAATCAGGATTTATCCTTTGCAGGGACAAACCCGAGAAGATTATTCGGTACTATGGCTCAGATCAATCCAGATATCTCAGTGGCGGTAATGGTATTGGACGCCAAAAAGGCGTTTGATTCCGTATCTTCCTATTCGGTGTCCTTCAACGTGTGGGGCTGGGAGAGGGCTTCTGTAAATTAGTTAAATTACTGTATAATGCTCATAAGGCAATGGTTAGAACCAATGGGAATCTATCAGTGGCAATAAAATTAGCTAGAGGCACTCGCCAGGGTTGCCCATTTTCCCCCCTGCTTTTTGCACTAACAATAAAACCATTTGCTATCAGGATACGAGAACACCACGGACATAGGGGAATAAGAATACTCGGGCCCCACAGATTATATCACTTTACGCTGACAACACCCTAATGTACTTAAAGCACCCTGAAGAAAACATAGGGCCCATACTTGCTGGGGTAGACACCTTCACCAGACACTCTGGATACAAGATCAACACCCTAAAATCTGAATTGTTTCCACTAACTAGCAGTACCTAACCAAATGTACGAAGCCTAACCAAATGTACGGGATGAAGTGGGCCAGGGAGACAGTGAAATACCTGGGAGTTGTAGTGGCAAGATCTCATAACTTATTGTATGATAAAAAACCATCTTGGTTACCTCGGTAAATTCGAGAACTAACTCAATCTGTGGGGTAAGTTCCCATTGTCATTAATGGGAAGGATGGCCACTTTAAAGATGATAGTGGCGCCTAAACACCTTTATTATTTCACTGCTATCCCAACATGGCCGGGAAGACAGTTTTTTCGATACCCTCAGAAGGCTATCGGTAGGATTTGTGTGGGGTGGGAGAAACGCACGGGCAAAGTGGGGATCCCTCATAACACCATATGACATGGGGGGCCTGGCATCCCCCGATTGTGAGCTACCTTACCTGGTAGCACAGACCCATTATGCAGGTATGTGGTACGACCCAGAGAATGTACACTTGCATGTTAACTTGGAGAAACAGTGAGCAGCAACGAGTAAAATAAAGACCACCCTTGTAAGCGAACATAAACTGGACCTGTGTCCCTTTGATCCGTTACGTACTATGCTAGATGCGTGGCGGCGCTTTCTGACCAAACTGAATATCACTGACCCTTACACTAAACATATCCCACTCTGGGGTAACCCTGCCCTCCCCCCCACAATGGATCCCGACATCCGAAATTCCTGGGACCCGAACCACAAAATGAAACTAGGCAACCGCTTCCCTGAGGGGACGTTTGTCACACTGTCCGAATTTAAAGGCAAACTGGGGAATAACCCTGTTAAAACACTAAAGTATTATTGCATGCGAGTGGCAGTGAGCAGGAAATGGCGATCATTCCCAACAGAACCCTCATCCAATGACTATCTAGAGCTGATTGTACAACCAAACAGTAAGCGCAATCTTCTATCGAAACTGTATCCCTATGATCCAGCAGGGAATGCCACAATCTAGCATCCTTCGAGAGAAATGGGAGAGGGATACAAGGACAACAATAGATGAACACATGTGGGGGAAGATTAGCAACCTGAACAAAGAAGTATCGCTGAACGCCCGGTTGAGGCTGATACAATTCAAAGTGCTTAACCGATTACACTACTCCACCAAACATATTCAGGTTTAATCCATTACAAATACAATCTTGCCCGAAATGCAACTCCGAAGACGCAGTCACTATACACATGTTTTGGAACTGCCCCCACATAATGGAATTCTGGCGACTAGTTGCCTCGACACTCCATGAAATGGTGGACTTACCTCGATGCTTCTCCCTCTAAAATATATACAGGGCGATATAGGCAAAACAAATATTAAAATCCGTAGACTGTTTAACCTTGGTTGCGTCATAGCCAAGAAATGCATACTGCAAAAGTGGAAGGCAAAATAGGCGCCAACCCTGAGAGACTGGTATCACGAAATGACAACTGTGAATGACTATGAGGTAACTTTCATGCAAACCGTTACCGCGGCAGCCAGACCCAAAGACATATGGGCCCCATACAGCCGTCACATGGAAAAAATGTCGGCAAATAAAGAATGAAGAGCATTGATATCATACAGTTATGAGACCTGGAACATAAAATGTATATCCATAATTGTTAAGAAACTTGACTAGTCTGGTGGGATGATGGACCGTCGGCAAACCATGCAATGTATTCACTGCTGCCTGTCTCTGTCATACGTTAAATAAAGTTTTAAAAACTGTAAGGAGACAAGCAGGCTTGATCAGCTTAATGTTGCCACCTCGATATTGCAGTTTAGCAATTGAGCAAAAGAGTTTCTTAAAAAAATTCCTACTGTGCTTTATTTAATTATGAGCAGGAAGTGAATGCTCCTACTAGCTGTCGGGAGCAATGAAGGGTTGGGTACAGGCCAGCATGCTGAAGAAAAACAGTGCCCAAATGGGCGGCAATACTCGTGTGAACAGCCTGCAGATCACTGAACCCTGCCCAGATTTGAGGTGTCAGGACTTGTCTTTGAGCACAAAACACACCACTTGGAGAGAACAGCATCGAATTAGTAGTGCTGGACAGCTCCAAGCTCTTTTGAAATCCTATTAAATGATTGGAATCATTCTACCAGGAAATGCCTTCTTGGCAGCTTTTTTTGTCCATACATATTGTAATTTAGTAGCTATGCCACATGTTTTGCAAAGGCTTTGCACTACTCAAGTTACGCACCAGCCACGTCTCTACTGAACAGCGTCTATGGCATCAACCACTCGCCAACCCCCTCACTTGTGATCTCTCAAATCCCAACACTGATGTTATTAGTAATTAATACCTGTTACAGCCACTAAGTACCGATTCTCGTAAAGTCGCCAATAAAGACATTATATCTGGTCAATTGGCAAACAGAAAAACACTTTATTCAGCTTTGCTGAACATCAGATCTCTTAATAAACATGCCATGGATATCCATGATTATATCATGGACAACAACTTGGATTTACTGTTCTTGACTGAAACTTGTCTTCACGAGGCTAGTGGGGCATCAATAACACACACCGTCCCAGATGACTACACCATTTACTGTGAGAACAGAGATCAGGGGCCTGGGGGTGGAGTAGCATTCATAGCCAGGAACCATATTAAATTACACAACTCACCAAGCCACTGCAACAGCTGCGAGATCCTGCATCTAAAATTAAATCCCACTACCCGTAGCTGTGTTAATGTCATCCTGATCTACTGGCCTCTAGTCGCCATGAACGTCTTTAATGATAAAATCACACAACTTTTGCAGAACTCAAAGGAACCAATTGTGCTGCTCTATTCCTCAGTGACCTTAACCACTGACGAGGAGACTCGACAGACAAAGACGCTATTATGCTTGAATCAGCTCTAAACAACATTAATCACTATGTCATTAACTCTGACCCCACAAATACCAAAGGTAACATCCTTGATTGGATTGTGGCAAGGTATTTAAAAGTCCAAATCAACAATACCACTCCCGGCATTTGGACTGACCACTTCATGATTAACTTTTCCCTCTCTCTTCGGGCCCCCCATCCAAACCAAGTAATCCATTGAAGTCAGTCACTAATCCAAACCTAAAGAAAATACATACATCTGACCTCCAGGACTGTGTCATTAAAATGATGCCCTCTACCTCCACGTCAGATCCCCCGATCTACTTGCTGAGACTTCTTTTTTTCCAATTTATTTTATTAGGTTTTGAAAAACACAATACACAACATTTACCTTTCAGTTGAAACATACCAGGATTGGAAATGTAGAAACTTGTACCTCCTATCCCACCAACATTACAACGTGAAATTATAAACCAAGTTTTCATATATATCCCCCTTCCCCTTTCCCCTGAAACATTGACCTCTCACATTGATAAGCTCCTTGTATTGTTCCTGTCCTCTATACTAGTATACTAGAGTGCATAGTCTTGGTGAGCACTTTCAGAGTTAGTAACTATCCACTCTGTAGCAGTAAAAGAAATGGTGTTGTTCCCTGGTGGCCTTCAGGCGGTTGTTCGCTCTGGTGTGGTCCTTACCATGTATTTATAGTTATACACACAAGAGTAGACCAGCTATCATGTCAATATATACAGATATTCGTGGCAACCGTGAACCATTCTTTCTTACTCGGGAGGCATTCAGCTTTCCACCTAATCACTAGACAGGCTCTCGCCACCAGAAGGAGCGAGGCTACTATTCCAATTAACCTTCTCGTCTCACCTTCACACTCTTCTAAGCCAAATAAAATTAAGAGGGGTGATATCTCTCGGATGATCCCATCAACCTGCTTAATCCATCCCAGAATTCGTCCCAGTACATCCTCACCCGGGGGCACCCCCACCACATATGCCAGTAGTTGGCCTTTTCCCCACATTAATGGCAGCACATGTGACTAGCAGAATGGAAAATTTTGGATAGCCTATCATGGTCGTACTGTCACCTCTGGAGGAGTTTTTGGCATGCAGTTTGTATTGCGCAGGTATGGATGTCTCCGAGGCCCCCCTGCAGATCTTCACCCATACTTCCAGGTCTAGTTCCAATTTTAAGTCCCACTCCCACCTTTCCCTTAGTTGGGCTCTCCCTTCCCTACCTATATAAAATGCTTTATACATGGCCGAAATCAAATTTTTTGTTTCCATCGTGGTATCAAGTAATTTCTCAAACGGGGTGAGGTCTCACTGTATCCTCTCTTTCCATTCAGTCCTCATGAGTGCCCCCTTAAATTGCAGTAAGGAAAAAACTGATAATGGGTGTATCCCCAGAGACTCCTCTAGTTTGGTGATCGCAAGGAAGTGTCGCCCTCTCCAGAGTTGTCCCACCTTTCGAGTCCCGCCTCGAACCATGTCTGGAACCGGTCGAGGTTAGGGATCTCCTCACGAATTCCCGGTGCCCATATATGACTCAGAGGGGATGGCCACGTGGTTATTCCTCGCATATCCACCCCTTCCCTCCATATGTCCCATAAGGTGCCCAGTATTGGGTGATTCCGGAGCCTTTTGAGTAATTTATCTCTCGGGACCCATAGCCACTGCGAGACGGTGGCTGGTGCTAGGTTATGATTATCAAGATGTACCCACTGCAAGTCTGTGCGCCCTCTCAGATGGGAGATCATAACCCTTAACTGGAGGGCCTGATAATATTATTTAAGGTCAGGAAGACACACTCCCCCTTTTTCCTTGGGAAAGACAAGGGTGTCGTAGGCTATCCTTGCCTTTTTCCCCTGCCATAAGAACTTTGGGATGGCTCTTTTGGTTTCTCTGAAGAATGTCTCCGGGAGTTGCAGTGGAAGCATTTGGAATGGATAAAGAAATCTCGGGAGTCATACCATCTTGACTGCGTTGAGCCTTCCGATCCATGACATTGTGAGGTTCTGCCAC
Organism: Ambystoma mexicanum; assembly: GCF_040938575.1. NCBI lineage: Eukaryota > Metazoa > Chordata > Amphibia > Caudata > Ambystomatidae > Ambystoma > Ambystoma mexicanum. Next base: position 283,174,580 of record NC_090939.1, read on the forward strand.
TTATTTAAATCTGCATGGAAGCCGGCTATGAGGCTGGGGAAGTTGGCTTCATATAGTGTGTTAAAGTTCTGTGTTAAGTTTATCTCTAGGTAGCAAAGGACGGTACCGCCAATTTCAAGGCCAAGAGTGATCAACTTGTTGATGGTTCAGGGTTAGGTTCTTGGAGTGGGAATACTATTGATTTGGATCTATTAATATTGAAACCCGAGAGCGCCCCGTAAGTCTCTATTAATTGTATAGCCCTTGGTATCAACGTCATGGGGTTCTGCATATGTAGGAGGATATCATCAGTGTAAAGAGCAACCATATATTCCTTCCCGCTTACCTGTCGACGCTCAACCTGCTGATCCATTCTAAGCATCTGGGTGAGGGGCTCCAGGGAGAGTGCGAACAGTATCGCTGAAAGGGGACAGCCCTGTCTTGTGCCTCTTTCCAGATGGAACCATTTTGAGTACTCGGATTTGGCAACCACTGATGCTTTGGGCGATGTATAAACCGCTTTGACCCCTTTCCTAAATGTTTGACCAAGTCCCACTTTTTCTAGCACCGCCTCTAGGAAATCCCACTCCACCCTGTCAAACGCTATCTCTGCGTCCACTGATAGGAGATCAGGGTCCCCCGTCATTTTTGCAGACTCATGAATTAAGTGTAGTGTCTTATACGCATGGTGACAGCTCCCTGCCTCCCTAAAATGAATCCCACCTGATCAGAGTGTATTAGTCGAGGCATATGGACTTCAAGTCTGGCAGTCAGTACTCATGTGTAGATTTTGGCATCGATGTTCAGCAAAGAGATGGGGTGGTAGGATCCACACTGGGCAGGGTTTCTGTCTTCCTTGGGGATCACCGAGATGAGGGCCTCTGAGAAGGAGTCCCGGGCTACCCCAGTCAGAATAATATCATTAAATAGATCTACCATAAAAGGGAGTATAGAGGATATGAATATCTTATAGAAGCCGGCAGTATATCCGTCATTGCCAGGTGCTTTCCCCATCGGCAGCCTCTTAATCGCCTTCTAAATCTCCTCATTTGTAATTGGGGCATCTAATAATTCCATGTCCTCGTGGGAGAGCTGTGGAATGTCCACCCCTTGCAAATATTGTCCTATGTCAGTTTGTTCCTGTGACATTTCTGATGTATATAACCTCTCATAGAACTTTGCGAATGTCGCTATGATTTCTTTCGGGTTCATGGTCAACACATCCTCCTCTCACTCTATGCTGCTAATCGCTCGCTCTGCGTGTTGCCCTCTTAGTCTAGCCACAAGCAGAGCGTCTGCCTTGTCCCCCTTTTCGTAGTGTTTTCATTTAAGGAATTGTAGTTTGCGAACAACCCGGGCTTCCTCCACGAGCCGGATCTCTTCTCTTTTCTGCCTTGCCTCGGCTACGTTTTCTACACGGTCCTCATTAGAATCACGGAAGCGGCGTCCAACTGTGTAATCTTCTCTCTTAGCCCATTCTCTATCAGTGCCCTTTCTCGCTTCTTACTTGCCCCTTCCCGAATCAGTATCCCCCTCCATGTTGCCTTGCCAGCCTCCCACACCGTTCTTTTGGGTACTTCCACCGTTTCGTTGAGCTCAACGTACTCCTCTATCCCTTTTCTCATTTCCTCACGAAAGACATGGTCTTCCCACAGAGTCTCATTACAGTGCCATTTCGCCCCTTTATGTGGTAAAGTTAGCAGATTCGCCTCAACAGTGACCATATCGTGATCTGACCAGGAAATCTGAACTATTTCAGAAGCAGTCGCAACTTGTCCCACTCCCTCAGAGAGGTATAGGTAGTCTATTCTGGTGAGTGTGGATTGTGGTGCTGATTAAAAAGTGTAAACTGACTCGTTGGGGTGTAATGCTCGCCAGATGTCCTGAAGGCCATATGTTTTCATCATTTCCACAACTCCTGCTCGGCTACCATTTGTGGGTACACATGATTCTGGATTACCAGACTTTCTATCTAACTCGGGGTTTGCCCATAAGTTAAAGTCCCTCCCTAATATTATGTAGCCCATGGCCTCCAGCATTATCTTTGGAATTGTATGTTGTAAGAACCTAGAATGCCCCATATTAGGAGCATAGAGTGTCGCAAGTGTGCAGATTCTGTTGCATACTTTCCCCACAATCATGAGGGACCTCCCCTCCATGTCCGGCCAAACCTTGGCTCCTTCAGCTTCAATCCCTTCTTCACTAGCATCCCCACCCCCGCTCTCCACAGAGGGACGGAGCCCCAGTATTCCATTCCCAATCTGGAGTGCAGGACCCTCCATTCTTCGCCCCTTATGTATTTGGTCTCTTGGAGGAAGAGTACATCCAATTGGGCTCTCCTGAACTCCCTGCAGACCAGTGATCACTTCGTGGGCGAATTCAGGCCCTTTACATTGAGCATACCCACTCGGAAATGTCCACTCCTCAGGGCTTCAGGTCTTGTCAACATTTCTTATTTCTTGCATGTACCATTCTCTCCCTGAACCTATGCCGCTATCCCTTTCACCATTCCTCATTGCTCACAACCCAACTCTGGGGCGGTTTGTTTCAGTTCCCTCCTCCACCCTTAACTTTCCCCCTCCCCCACCGTTCCCTTTCAGCGTATGATCCCACCGGGTCATCTATACCAGGCCGGTCTCGGACTACCAGCGGAGACCGTCTTTCTTACGGCCCCCTTTCATAACATTCAACTTAACCTTGAGCCCCAACTTTCCCCCCGCCCCATCAATCTCATAACAAATCAAGCCTATTAGAGAATGCCTCGCTCCTAGAGACATAGGTTATGACCTGGACAAGCGCACTCCTCCTTCATGATCGCACTCCTCCAACAGCGAACGTATTTTGGTGGCCGTGGGCCAACCGTCTCATGCACGATATGATAGACATATAGGTTTCTGAGTTTACCAATGAACGACCATTTTGATGTAATGAGGATCGCCATTTTGTTTTCTAACAATTGCTCATTGCTTTCTGTTCTTATTGCTTCGCAGCACATTTTCTGCTTACACTGTTCGACTGTTAAACATTGTTGTCTGAACGTGAAAGGACAAGGCCGCAGGGCCGCGAGGCTAACAAGAGTTCGTTGAAACACAACATAGGCAGCGCCAGGAAAGAATGCCCGGCTCCCTCCCGAGTATAGCCTTGAAGCAGAGCTGCAGGGCATTTAATCATTTTACAGCTGCCAGCCAGTCTCGTTATATGGTAGAATATGCTAGAATAAAGCAGCTAAAAGCTTGAATTATGCTCTTCTTACGGCCCCCCTTTTACTGAGCCCTGTAGAGCGTGTCGGCTCCCAGGACACGAGTAGCACCTCATAGATAGCAAAGTCTGGAATGTGACTCTTCCCCCGTATGTAGCTCACTTCCAAGAACAGAATCACTGTGTTCTGTTCAACAACTAAAAGATGCCTCCGCACTTGCAAATTGCATATTGTTACTAGAATAGATATTTGAAGGTGTCATAATTGTCGAAAGTGTCCATCATCACACCGAGTTCAAAGAAACCCAATAAAGGGGGGTGTTAAACATGTCATAGCTGATTGTATGATATGCATTTTGTATATATGTAACTGATGTACGTAATTCACTCTCTTGCGTCCCTCGAGGTCTAGAGATACACGTCGCGGGGCATGAGACCAAGTTGGCCAACTGAGACTATTTGCTTTGCAATAAACCCTAGCTTTGGGAATACAACCTCATGTCTGGCGTATCTATCGTGTGTGGTGACTTGCCTTGTTTCCATAGACGTAAGGGACCCCTAGGGGCTCCTTTCACTAGTGTTTCGTGTTTGCCTTTCCAAAGTCATCTGATATTTTGTCAGCGCGGATCTTTGTGCACCAATTCTTGCGCTCAGAATGCATAACATGCTATTTTATTTAGTCTTCCATGTCTGGTGATGTATTCATCCGTCTGAATTTCCTCGATCCGGGTAATCGGCTCCGTTTCGGGGCCCTTGAATCGCCATTCTCTATCATCTGCCCTTCTTCCTTCACGGTTTACTTCCTCTCCTTGTTTACCTAGCAGGTCAGTAGTGCAGGTCTGGATATCTCTTTCTGATTTGAGTCTAATTGTGCTCCCTTCCCATTCAAATGTTAGTGAGAAGGGATATCCCCAACGATATCGGATGCCCTTCTCCTTCAGCCATTTAGTGAGCGGAACACTTTTTGTTCTCATTGGCAGCGTAAGAGTTGACAAATCTTGGTAGATCGATACCCTTGCTGTACCCAAAGTGATCTGTGTGCTTTATTTGGCCGTCTGCAGGACCCTGGCTTTATCCGTATAGTTGTGGAACCGTGCCAAGACTGTCTTTGGTCCGCCCACCGTACCTCCAGCTCTGTGTATACAATGGGCCTCATTACATGGTAGGCGGTAAGGGTTCACTGGTACCAGTTAGTGCACCGGTACCGGTAAACCCTTACCGTCTTACTACGAGTTCCCTTTGCGGGACCCGACCTTAAGGGCTGGTTTTACCAGCCGTTAAAGTAGGGTGCCGCAAAGGGACCTGTGTGCTAATTACGGTACCGCAATTTGCGGTACCATAATTAGATCCTTTCTCATTCCCATTATGCCCTATTGGGCAAAAATGGGAATGGGGAAGTGCCTTGGTGAATGGGGAATTACTGCCCCCGCTCACCTCGGAGTAGGGCGGTAATTCCGCCATCCATCAAGGTAAAATACCGGCGGCAACCATGGCGCTAATAGTAGGTTATCGCCTACCGTGTAATGAGGCCCAATCTATTTTGGGCTTGTCCATGGAGTCGTCCTCAAAGAGGAGTTTCATAAGTGTATGTAGGGTCCTTTTCAGATCTAGGTCAGTTTCGCCTTCCTGTTCTGGAATGTCGAAAATACGTATGTTGTTACGTCACTCTTGATTCTTGAAATCTCTGGCTTCAATGTCTGTGATTCTCTGGTCCATTTGAGATTCCAGTGTGCTAAGAGAGGTTTGGTTATGTTCAACCTCCTCAAGTCTCTCTTCCATCTTGTCTATTCTTTGCGTTATTTTGTCGACCTTTCCACATATGTCAGCCCTCATGCTCTTCATTTCACTCAGTAGATCTGTGACATCCACCTTGGCCATGGCCGTATCCGCTCCTGGATTCGCCATTCCGAGGTCTGAGGAGCTGGCCGTTTCAGAGCTGTGTTGGTAGAACCTGTATGGTGTGAGTTTCTCCCTGATGTCCATACGACCAGGGTACCGGGCACTTCAGTTGGCTGTTCCTGTGCTGTTATGTCTTTCTTCTAGATCGTGTGTTGTCTAGGGGAGTGCGTAGTCTCCCCATTTGGAGAAGAGGGCACACGCCCCAAGAATAAGGGCCCAAACTTCCCGTGGATGAGGCGTCAAGTTCAGGGATTCGTATGAGGTGTTCCATGTCCTGGCATACTTCAGTCTTGTGTTCAGTGTTGGGGCATATGGTAGAGGCAGGCGCACTCCCTGTTGCGCAGGGGACCAACTCTCTTATGCCTTACTGTGGACGGGATTGGATGTACACAGATGATAGGGTCTTTCCACCTTTTCACTTTTTCTGGTGTTCAGCTCCGTTTCTCCATATGGAGCCGTGAGATGCCTGGGTCCACTGTGATCAGTAGAATCTGTTCATACCCCAGGGGACATGTTGTGCCTCCTTTAGGTATGCCAATAGGTGGTTTTGGCTATATTGCGGTATAAGATTAAGTATCAGGGTGTGTGGTAGTCACCTGGTTGTGCCCCCTCCACTACCACTGTAATTGCATGTGGGTTTAGGGACGTCTGCTCCCTTGTGTCATTCCTCTCCTATGTTCTGTACAGCCAGTACGTTCTGAGGCTCTGGCCAGAGGGGCGTTGCTACGTGGCCCGCTGTGTCTTCGAACGCTCTCAGGTGCTTTCAGAATTATTCCAGCAATTCAATTGGTTCCAAAGCACCCTGCCCTTTATTTTGCGTACCATAGTATTCTTGTTATCTGCCAGAGATACAAAGTCCTCATTAGTCTGCATGTGCCCTCGCCCGCACAGTGTGGTGAACCTGTGGCCCTTGTTACATTAATTAGAGCCATGGGGGTGGGGGCAGATCATAGTTCTCAAGACGTTTGAGTCATCTATGGTGTGGAAGTGTGGCTAGGTAGGTCTTCCCTAGCTCTGGTGCTTTTCCCCTCCTTGGTGGGGATGCCTTGCATCTCACCCCCTCTGCCCTCTGCGTGACTTTTTGCTGAGCAGCGGACGTTGGGGAGGGGAGGTTGCTGTGTGGGCCGTGTTGTACAATGTCGGGGGCCTTAAGGTGTCAAGCAGATCGGAGCGACAATGGGTTCTAAGGCACTGTGATGATGGTGTTCCCTTCTCCAGGCGGGGAAGGATCAATAAACTGGCAGTCGTGGCCGTTACAGTTGGGAGGGAGTGCCAGGGCGCCCCTCGGCTTTCCTCACAGTCAATGTTGCCTTGCGTCCCTGGAGGCCATACACCATGAGGCCGAAGCCTCGGAAAGTCGAGTGCTCTGGTGGCAGGTCCGCAGGGAACAAGTGGAGAGGGGCGCTCTCTCCACTCGTCGGCGCGGAAGTCGGAGGCACAGTGTTGTTTCCCCAGTTCACCGCTTTGGGATCCGCACTTCGCAAAGCTGTATTTGGTGTTGGTGTTTTCTTTGTTCCCTTTAATCGGCTCAAGTTGCAGGGAGGTCCGCTGTCTTCCGTTGTCCTGCGGGGGCAGTGACTTCCAGGGGGAGCAATAGTCCAGCGACAGGGCAATCCCAAACATTGTGGAGACCTCTAATGATGCTCTGATAATGACTGCCCAGCTTCAATCCGCTGGCGCGCACTTAACCTCTGTGTTTGTGGCGCAGTCTGATGTCGGAAGGAGAATTAAAATGTTCTCGATTAATTCAGCTCCTATTTTCTTCGGATTTTTTCTCAGGTGCTGGGGGGCGCTTTCAGACAGCAGGTTCTCCTACTTGCATTGATGGGGGGGTTCCTCAGTGGGGGCTCAAGCCACTTTTCGGGGCTGCAGAGTGGAGCTCACACAGAAGAGGTGCCCATCTGCGCGCCCCCTGGTGGCCAATCCTTGCTGAGACTTTTAACACCAATTTTAGCCTGGTCCTAGATAAACTCGCTCCTCTCAAAACTAAGTCCGTTTGTGATAACCCAGGCCACCAAAAATGGTTCTCAGAAGAACTTAGATCCTTGAAATCAGAGAAAAGGAAAGCAGAGCGTTGTTGGCTAAAATGCCGTTCCTCTGACAAGAAAAGTGCATGGAAATCATTTGAGAAACCCTATAAAAATATGATCATAAACACCCAAAAGAATTTCTACAATAAACAAATCGAGGATGCCAATAATAAGCCCAAAACATTGTTTGAAGTACTAAAACTTCTTGAAAAACCTAAAGCGCAATTGACGACCTTTACTCCAACAAGCATGGACAGCTCCAAAATCCAACTAGCCTTTGAGACAAAAATATCAAAAGCTATGGGGACAAAATAAAAGATCAGATTGCCAGTAAAATAAACTCGCATGACCCCTATCCATTAATACTAGCCTCCCTCCCCCTCGACCTGTCCCACTAGACACTGAACCTAATGTCTTCAAATTTGCTCAAGTCACCAGCCTTAATCTGTCAACAACCTTGAGCTCAATGGATCCATGTCTGGTCCAGATAATATACTTCCCCCGAAAATTATTCTTGAAAACAAGGAAATCTTTGCCCCTTTACTGGCAAAGTTCATCAAAGCATCCTTTTGCACCTGTTCAGTCCCAGCTTGCATAAACATTTTTACAGTAACACCACTTTTAAAAAGACCTGGGGCTGATCCAAATGATGTAGCAAAATTAAGACCTATCACCAACTGCAACTTTTTGCAGAAGGTTCTGGACAAGTAGGCCACAGGCCAAATCCAGACCTACATTGAATCTATAGACTCATTACACCCTAGACAATCCGGCTTCCGATTGGGCTATTGTACTGAGACGGCCCTCATCGATCTACAGACCTACATGCTGAGCATTGTGGTCAGGGGCAGGACTGGCCTTCTGATCCTGTTAGACCTGTCGGCTGCGTTTGATCTTTTGGACCACAAGCGCTGTCTGGATGCATTAAAAAACAATGGCCACTTCTCTAAAAATACATGTAGGTGGGTAAATTCCTTCTTGACTGGGTGTTTATCAAGAGTTAGCTGGGGAGAGGCTTCAGCACCCCCCACCCTTTCCACCTGCGGGGTACCACAGGGGGCTTGCATGTCCCCCGTACTGTTCAACCTGTATATCATACCCCTTTGCAGCCTCCTAGAAGGCTCGGGATTGTTTTTCACCAACTACGAAGATGACACCAAGCTGGTCCTGGAGATCTTGGGGAATCATGCAGCCGACACTCTAAACCTCCAAAATATATACAACCTGATTGACTCATGGATGAGAAACAACATGATGTGCCTCAATGGGGGTAAAAAAGAGTTATTAATCTTTGGATCCCCCCCATGCAAGAGCGAAATTAGGCTCTGATTACCGTTTTTTTTCCATACAGGAATGTAACATCCCAGTGCAGGACACAATAAGAACCCTAGGCATACATCTTGGCTGCACCTTGAGCGCTGAGCTACATGCAGCCCAGGTAGCAAAGAACTATGCCTAATATTTAAAGCTCCTTAAGTATATTCAGGCATATCTCACTGAAGATAATTGTGGAACAATAGCCTGTGTGGTTATTCTGTCCAGAATAGACTACTGTAGTGCCTTGCTGGTGGACGCTGACAAGAGGAGCATACAGAAGCTCCAGACTGTTCAGAATGATGCCATCTGGATTGTAAAGATGATACAGAGAAAATGCCACATTTCAATTCATCGGCAATGCCTACACTGGCTCCCTGTAGGGGTCAGATGTCAATTCAAAGCAGCTACCTTACTTCACAAATGCCTCTATAGGAAATCCCTGAGCTACCTGAAATCATTACTGTCCTTATATGAGTCCTCATGGTCACTTAGATCAACTAACCTAAGGCTGGTCAACTGTTCACCATTCAAGAGGACCAAAGGGCTAGGCAGATCATTTGCCACCTGCTCAGCTAAAACCTGTAACTTGCTTCCTGTACCCCTGCACCTAGACACAAACATCAAAACCTTCAGAAAGACATTGAAGACCTTCCTCTTTGAGTAATTCTGCTCTTCCTCTTATGTTACCCTAATCATGTCCTGTACCTTTGTTGTCCTATGTGTATATGTGCGCCCTGATACTACCGGGTTCTGGTGCATTATAAATGAGTAAATAAATAAGTAAAAATAAAATCCCATTGTCTGCAAAGGCTGGAATAGCTGCTTAATGCTTCTGGACAATTCATCTACATCTCAGGCAAGCGTGGTGCATTAGAAACAAGCCTGAGAGAAGAAGCTGAGACAAATAATATTGGACAGAAAATCACATGTGAAATGTTAAAAAATAAAAAGCTATGACAGAAGTCACAGGCCATCGCATAACCTAGAGAGGCCACCACTTTGTGGATAAGCCGTTAAATTGAAGGAGGGCAACAGTTTGAGCCCATACACCCTGAGAGACAGGTACAGAGAAGAGCCAAGGAAAGCGGAGCCACCCGCAGTGGTGACACGCTGGTGCAGAGCTGAGCTTCAGGAAGGGGAACCTCAAGCCACTGAGAGAGTCATTTTCTAACGAAGTACATTGTTTACAGATGACTTCGAGTCCTATGTACAAAAGGCAACTTCTTTACTTCTCTTCCAGGTTACATAGCATCAGGTTACAGGTTAGAAATACATAGAGACACATAACGACACATTGGGACACATCCACCAGCCACCGTCTCTTTAAGCCCACCTCTCAACAACTATCACTCAGAGAACCCCAGGCAGAGAACATTCTCACAACATTCCACCTCTTCAGACACTCATGAAATCACACGCATACAGAGCAGGGCAGATAGGGAAAAGGCAAGTCACAACACATCTCCCTCCTTATGCAGAATAAGAATGAACACCAAAAGAGACATACACACATCTATAGCACTACGGTTGTACATCCCTCAATCTCCCATCTCCATTCCAGCTTCCACGATGAGTCTAAAACTCCACTCAGTAACAAAACCATAACAACGTCCTCACACACCAGATGGCAGCGGGACAAATCAACTCCAAAAAGACCACCCCTCTTCATACTAGATAAAGGCGGAAGTGGCACAATTCATCTGAGAAAGAATACCAAACACAACTTTCTCACTCACCCAGACCATCATACTCCACATTTACTGTCATGTACCCACTCAGAGAAAAGCAAACCTTAGGTGTCCAACAACTCTTCTGACTTCACAAGGAGGTCCTGCAGCCCTAAAATGACTTGGTGTCCAACACTCCTGACATGACAGGGTGTCCAACACCCCAAAATGGCTTGGTGCCCAACACCTCTAAATGAAAGAGGCATGTTCTCCTCATTGGTAATGTTTATTGATATAGCGTCTATGCACAGGCAAGTTTTTTAAAACGTTCAAGGAGGCTGGGAACACGGGGAAAAAACTGTCGCTCAGAGCCCTTCAATTTCTGAGACGATAACGGTTTGCACAGGAAGATTAAGTGAATATGATACATTTAACATTCTAGATACTGCAAATAGACCTGATGGCGATTCTGTATTTTTTTCAAGTGCACATTAAGGGGTGAAGACAAGGGAGAACAGACAGAATGATCTTCAGGCCAGGCTGTATACAGATCGTGCAAGTGCGGGAAGGGCAAGCGAGGGTCAGGGGACCAAGTGCACCCAGTCGGTAGAGACTGGTCAAGTGCTGAGAGAGAAGCTCTCAAGGTATTAGTACAAGTGCAGTGGGGATGGATGGCCCTAAGGCAAGTGCAGAAAGGACTGGATGTCTGGGACCTGTGAGACTCTGAGGTACACCAGGCGGCCAGTCAGTGAGCTGTGTGGAAAGGAGGAAGAGAAGGAAGAGCGGAGAGCTGGGTTAGCAGGGTAGGGTGAGAGAGAAGGAAAAGGAGAAGAGGAAGGTCTTGAGAAGTTTCTGGAACTTAAGAATCTCAGGCTCAAGACGGACGGTGGCAAGAGGGCTATTGCAGAGGGAGGCACCTGCTGAGGATAGGGATCTCCCTCCAAATCTCAGCTTGGAGAACCGGCTCAATTGCAGAAGGTTGGAGGTAGATGAGTGAAGGGCTCAAGAGGGACAGTATTTAGGAGGGCAGTATTTAGGGTAGGTAGGTCCCAGGCCCAGGAAAGCCTTGTGGACAATGGAGAGGGTCCTGAATTTGATCCTTGCAGCCACAGGTAGCCAGTGAAGGGATTTCAGTGCTAGAGAGATGCGGTCCCTGGGCTTGAGGCCAAGGATAAGTCCTGTGGTTTTGTTCTGGATGAGTTGCAGAGGGTGCAGGGTGGAAACTGGGAGGTTGAAGAGGAGGCTGTTGCTGTAGACCAGCCTGGAGAGAACGATGGTTCTGGCGACAGTAAGCCAGTGGGGGAAAGTGAGAAAAGGTAGAGTGCCTCTGAGGAGCTGTAGTTGATAGTTATACTTTTTTGAGGTGTCAGAAATGTGAGAGGAGAAGGAGAGAGTGGAGTCAAAGATGGTGGGGGTAGGTGCAGGGCCAAGGAAGGGCCGCCAGAGTGAGAGGGGGAAAGCGGGAGCAGGTGTCCCAATGCGAACAATCTTAGTTTCTATGGCATTGAGACAAAGGTAATTTGCAGCACACCATGACTGAATAGTGGACAGACAGGCATGAGTGAGGAGGAGGAGGCGGTTGAGGATAGCCTGAAGGATGGTTGCGTGTCTTCCGCGTAACACTGGGAATTAGAGGTGAAAGTGGCAATCACACATGCAAGGGTAGCCATGTAGACAAAGAAGAACCAGGGGGATAGATTAGAACCCTGGGGAACATCTCAGGTTAAGAGGGTGATAATAGAGAGAAAGGCACCAAGTACGACCTGGGATGGGCTGTCGGAAAGAAAAGAGGTTAAGCAAGTCAGAGCCTGACCTGTGATTCCCAAGGTGTCACAAAGCAGTGAGATCAGGATTTTGTGGTTAACCGTGTCAAAGGTGGAAGAGAGAAGAAGGAGAAGGAGAATGAGGAGAGAGGGAGTGTTAGTGTCAAGATTTGAGAGCAGGTCTTCACGGGTGTTCAGAAGAGCAGTTTCTGTGCCTCTGGATGCTCTAAAGCCTTACTGATGGCCGTGGAAACAACTGATTGATTCAGTGTGGAGGTTTAGATGAGAGATAGCCAGCTTCTCAAGGAGTTTGTCCAAGAAAGGAGTGATAGAGATCGGGCAGTAGTTTGACGGAATGGAGGGGTCAGCAGATGGTTTCTTTAGAAGAGGGTGCACAGGGGAGTACTTGAGAGCAGTTGGGAAAACTCCACTGGAAAAGGAGAGGTTGCAAAGGTCGGCCAAGGTTGGTGCGAGGGAGTCAATGTTGTCCTTGATGGATTTGGAATGGCAAGGGTCAACATTCCTCACTTGATCCAAACCACACCACACACATAAGTTTACACTGTACAAGTTTGTGCCCAACCAACAAAACAATAAGTAGGTGCAGTAAACATGGAAAACAAAGGCATTACTTTAGCACTCATGAGTCCATTGTCCAGACCTAACATCTGCAACATAGGTTGCACCTATGGAGAAAAACAAAGTTAAGCAGTATGTAAACTAAACTCTAGTTCACTTGTCTACATATGCTTTGCCATTCTTTAACCTAAACAAAGGCCATACTATGCAACCAGTGCACATCATCACACTGCACTTGCCAACCAGCCTCAAATAATTTCTAACCTCAAAGTTGAACAAAATTGCAATACCCGAAATTCTGGAAATGGCTAAAATGGTCAGTTCCAAAACCAGTCTCTTCATGAGAACCCCTCTCCAGCTTGCTTGTGAAAGCCCTAACGTAAACGCCAAATCTGTCACATGGCCCATCAAACAGTACCTCCATGACATGCTTGAAATAAAATTCTCTCGTGCCTTCATGGCACACCACTTGGCACAGACCCCCTCAGATCAGCAACACGACTTCTTATGTGAACATCCGTAATGCGCACTCCTTCTCATAATGAACCGAGCATGTCACCCTGAAGAATTCACTCCGCTGACTTAGGGCCCGTGACCCATCACATACATGGGTTCTTCCCTCTTCTTTATGCCTAAGCGTCCTACATGACAAGACTTCACACTGCCTCAATCTTAGACAGACTGTTGCCTTGGAGCACCGAAGAGCACAGGGTTCCTTTGCACCATCATTCATGCTCTTCTCATCAGGATATACGGAGCTCAACAAGCGTTCCCCAGCATGCACTCCTCCACCGCTTTGCAGCCTTGGGGAAAACCAGTTGCATGTCCAGGTTCTATTTAGCACCTCTCTGACAACATGAAATCCCTGGCGCTGCCTTTCTTACGGCCGCCGTGCTTGCTGCCCTCCACCGAATCTCAGACTTCTTCCACACGCCACCATACATGTCCAGGACACCCTTCCTCTTCTGAAGCTCCTATGACACTCAAAACCCGGGTAAATCATAAATCCATGCTCCACTGTCCACACATTGTGGCCTCTGCAAAGCATCAACCACACCAAAATAAAGTCCATCACCGAGCTCTGGTATTCTTCAAAACAGCACCCAGCAATGCTGCACTCATCCGTCAGTTGCCATAGGCAGCATAGAACCACAAACTTCAGGCAGGCAATCCCCGAGCCTGGCAACTCACAATCCAACTTCAGAAAGAGTACTTATCAGCTTGTTGTGGGGGCTGGTGGATGTCCCCTTCTTCGGGCTGCCCACCCAGCACAGCACAGGCCCATCCTCGTTGCCATTGTTATTATGAGGTACCTTGGTTACAGATGACTCACAGTCCCATGTACAAAAGGAAACTTCTTTACTTCTGATGCAGATTACATAACATCAAGTTATAGGTTACAAGTACAGAGAGTCACATAAGGACACATTGGGACGAATTCATGTGCCACCCTGTCTCTGAGCCAGCTTCTCATCAGCTGTCACTCAGAGAACACCCAGAATATTGACACAACATTCCACTTCCAGGCACTCATGACATCACACACATCCCAAGCAGAGCAGAGAAGGTGGGGAAATGGTAAAGTCATAACCAGCCACTGCCAGCCAAAACTTGAGGGGAGCTGTATGGAATTTATCCAGAGAAAACATGAACCAAGCAGAGCAGAAAAACCCGTTCAACAAGTCATGGAAAACCTGTTAAGCGGAGGCAAAATAATGCCTAAAGGAGAAGATGAAGACCGTGAGTAGAACCAGCAATGTCTGATTGAATCCATGGAAAGGGAAACTGCTTCCAAGTCAAGTGGGCAACAGTGGTTCGAATCCTGGACATTTAGCAGGATGCAGTGCTTGAATGTCAGAATCATAAATAAACACATTGCTGTTGCATTCTGAGGGGTCTGGTAAGTACCCCACAAACATATATTGGCAAAGGGAAGGACGATATGTGAAAGATAAGTATTTGACCTTGTATTGTGGGAAATGTAGTCAATGAACCAAATATGTAAAGCTTACATGTAGAGAGAAAGCAAGGACTAACTGCATTCTGGAAAATGCAGTGGGAGTAACAACCGCCGAACATATATTGGGTTAGAAAAGTACCCCAATGAGGGAGACACGCTTTTGACTTCAATATGGCTCTCATAGTAAACATCCCACCAAGACCACACTTGTGCATGTCTCCAACCTTCTCCCTCCAAACTCTCTCTACTCATCTTTTGGACTTCTCTGCTGCTTTCTCAACTGTTGTCCCCTACTCCCTCATCCTCTCTGTCCAGGACTTTCGGTTTTGCAAATCTGCTCTCCCTTGGATTGCTTTCTACCTGGAATTTTTCTCTTTTAAATTCTCCTGGAACTAGAAATACTCTAACCACACCCCTCTACCTGCCTGCATCCCCCAAGGATCAGTTCTTGGACCTCTGTTCTTCAATCTCTATACCTCTATTTTAGGAAAACTGATCTTGTCCTTTGGCTTTCACTATCATCTCTTTGCTGACGACACTCAAATAAATATTTTTCCACTTTCCCTTCTTCATCCTAGCCATCTCGGAACAGAATACCAACTGCCTCACTGCAATTCAACATTGGATGGCTCTCCAGTGCCTCGAGCTGAACTATTCAAAAACTGACGTCATTTTTCTCACAGCTTCCAAAGCCATCCCTCCCCTCTCTTATCTCCTTCCTGCTTGAACTTCTTGATATCTCACCCAAGGCTTGCAACCTTGAATTCCTCTTTGATAGCAACCTCTGATTGAAACAATTAATCACTATCAATAGCTCTGCTGCTCATATTAACCTGCTCCACATTGGGAAATTGTGTGCAATTATTACTAACAACTCTATGAAAATAAATCTCCACCCCGTGCTCAGCAAACTTAACTACTGCTCAGGTCTACTCCTACCTCAAGAAAAAGCCCTCAACTTTTCTACCCGCAGTCTCTACTACCTACCCAGATCCTCCTCCACTTCATCCTACTGAAAACGGTACAAAGTCATTTCATTGCGGGATGGTTTTTTGCTGGGTTTTTTACCGCAGATTTTCTTTTGAAAAAACTCATTGATTTTTGGGGGGGGGTTAAAAAAATTATATAAATTGGGTGTGGGTGTAAGGGAATATAAAAAAAAATTAAACGGGATGGGTGGTTTGTGCGGGTAACCCCCCCCCAAAAAAAGAAAAAAAAAGTTTTTTCAAAAACAAAATCTGTGGTAAAAAACCCTGCGAAAAAACATCCCACGATTAAATGACATGGAACCCTGAAAACATGCTGGTTGGCACTACATGCACAACCAATCTCGATTCAAGTTCTTTCTCCTAGACTACAAAGTTATCAACTGTCTTGCTCCTCACTGCCTGTCTGATTGCATTTCTATTTACTCACCATCTTGTTCACTCCATGCCTCATTTGCACTCAATCTCACTGTCCAATGGCCCTTCTGTGCCTCTCTTCGAATCTTTCTCCCTAGGAACCTGCTGTCCATCACAATCAAAGCCAGCCCAACTGTGGATGTCTTTCTTCAAAGTTTGGCTTAAACTTTACTTACCTGTTAAAGAGGAAGCTCCCCATGCCTCCGCGTCCATCCTTCCTTCCTGACCACATGAATTCCGTAATACATGGTCACCCGTAATAATGTAATTTTGAATATTTACATAATACTCCTCTTTAATATGAAGTACTTGCCCCCTTAGGTTAATGCTACCTTTCGAAGTCACCTGTTTGTTATATATATTTTATTCTGTTTGTTTTCTTTTTCTCTGGCATATATTCCACTTTTTTTATCAACATCCTAAACTGGCTCACTACTCGTATTCATCTCTATGCTTTTGTACAGGCACACTTCATGGGAAGGCTTCCGCCGTCTGTAAACGTATTATTGTAAGTAATTTCTGATCGAAATTAACATCCCTGTTCTCCAAATACATACAAATGAATAAATGCAAATATTGTGGAAAATGTAGCGATTGTACAAAAATGTCATGCTTATATGTGGAGATAAAGAAAAAACGGACTCCATTTTGAGAAACAGAGTAGATGAACCAAACCAACAAAGAAATGTTTGGGAAGAAAAAGGTGTTGTGAGAGAGCGAGGTCAATGTGTGCGTGTATTTATGAATGAATGTACATTTTTCTATTTAGTGAAGATCTAGCTGGGTTGCAAAGTATGCTGTACATTGATAAAAGAAGGACTACAAAATGGTGTACATCTAATTGAACACGAGGGTCAGGTATATATCGTTGGCCAGGGAATGGTTCTCTCATGGTGGGAGCTAGATATTTGTGATGTCTCTTTGGTATTCCTTACAGAGCAAAGAGACTCATCACAAATTTGATTTACCATTACCTGTACTGTGTCCTGCAAATTTACTAAATGATTAGAAGTCAGATAACATCAGTTTAGATTTATCGCAAGTTCTAATTCTGCATCAGTAAATTTTACATTCTTGAAATTCAGACGTGAGGAAAAGTGGCAGTAAAGTGGCGTTAACTCAATTAATGACATCTTTTATGCCATCTGTTTCTCACACCACTGAGCTAATACTAAGCACCAAAGTCTTTAAGCCTTTCTTGAACTGAGGGCATGTCAGTGCTGTTTTAATGGAAACTGGGACGTTGTTCCAGTTGGCTGGGGCATAACACGAGACCTTCTGTTTCGTTGTTTATCCTTGTGGGCTAACTAGCCTGGAGAAGTGTGGCTCCTAGATGTGTGGAAGCAGCCAGAATTTGTGTGTTGCAGCGAAGCTTGCATATGGGTGTGTATGATATTCAGCGATCTAGGGTCAGTAATGGCCGCTGTGTACATTATACAGGAAAGCTGGTGAAAAGGTGAAGCACCCAGCATGTTTTTGCTATTGAGGTTTTACCTTGCTGTGTTTCTGAGTGTTAAGCAGAGCTACAATGTTAACATCCACGTTTTTGGTGGAGGTAACCATATGAGGTATTTTTTGGAGGTATTTCACTTTGCAATCATGACGTGTTTACCACGTGCAGTATTTCAGAGGAATCAGTGTTGGAGCTATAGGGGGGCTCCCTTCAATGCCCGTTTTGGCCGACAGTCTGTTGCTCAGATTAGCAGGCAAGCCCTGGTCCAAGCCCATATCGCTACATAGAAGATCTTCTCTTCAGGAAGAAGGTTAAGAGCCTTCCTTACTAGGATTTCTTCCTTCCTCTTTTGCTGTAGGAGAATTGCACTTTGATCCCTCCAGGTTACTAGCATGCTACTAGATACCAAAATTCCAGTACCAAAAGGAAGCATGTGCACAGCACAGTTTGCAAAAATGGATGTTATTACACCTGTGTTGGACTTTATCTTCATTCACGTTTTTTGTAGACCAACTCCAAACCAGTGATTTACTTTATTCTTTTCTGTTTGCCCTGCTGCCACAGGTGGACAGTTGGATGTGGAAAGTTACAGCTTGCTTCCCAGGAACAGCAGCAGAGACTTCCTGGAGCCTGTGGCAATGGGGATCAGGATTCTGGGATCTGGAGCTCAGATAAGAGGCAGAGAGAGAAGGAGGTTAGATTGTGCAGGCACAGTGACATGAGGCTGTGAGAAAGTAACAAGATCCCAGAACAGGACATCTTATGCAGTGCCTGGTCATGGTCTTCTGGGGCCAAAGAGCTCTCTTTCTTCTGAGCCCAAGCAATGAATCAGACATTTCACTGTATTTGGCTGCCAAATGAATTGCCTGGATTGGCCGGGAAACAGTTCGTAATGATGTGCGTTGCAGCGTCACGCCACTGTGGTTGTGTCAGCCGGTGGACGTGACGTAGAATGGGAATAATGAAGGCCCCACCCTCTGAGCAGCTGTGCAGAAACACACCGGATGACACTTCAAAAAGGTGCAAAATAAAAACCCTAACTATAGCAGCTGGAGCCCCACTTTTCACAAGCACAGCAGACCTACACAGGGAGGTGTATATCAAGATCTTGGATGAACATCTACCAAAGTTAAACAGGAATTTCTGCTATAGACTGGATCAGAACACAAACAATGATTAAGATACTTTCTATGATTACTGTAAATCCTTTTGACTGCTGATCGTGGCCCATCACAGCGCTGACCCTGTGAAACCAACCCTACTGTGGCAAAATAACAAAGATCAAAAAGTAATCCAAACCGTGACTACACTTTCAACCAGAGAAATTGGCAGTAATGAGGCTCAGCTTCGGAATGCAACAACACCACTGACAGATCAAAATAATTCTTAGCAAGATAAAGAGTGAGGATGCAGTGAGATGTAAAACAATCAATCATCAGTCGGTCTCCTTTTTCAGTGCGACACTGTGCATCCGATTACTGGCAGCTCTGTGTGCTTCATGCATTGTGGGCACAGCTACCCAGAGCTTCAGCCCCCAACAATGTGAAAGCACTCATTACAAATTGTATTCTAGTGACATAATCATCATTGAGCACTCGTGCAGCTTTATTCCACCCATGACCTGACACTGCGGCCGTACTGGAAGAAGAGCATTTCCGAGATGTGGCACTGAGGAGGGTGAGGGAAGGCATGTATTGGAGTGGTGATCGCAGGATCCAAGCTTCAGATTAAATTAACTGCCTGCAGGCCCACCATCCACTGGATTCCCAGAGCCAAAGTCGCCCCCTGAGAATGCTAATCAGTGGAGTAACTTTTCTGAAAATGGTGGGGGGACATTACATCTAAAGGAAAGGCACCCCTGCCAAATGAGGGGGTAAAATGATGTATGTTAAGCTGGGTTCCTGGCCAAGCATGACACTGACACCAATGTAGTAACAGGAAACCTCTTTACTAAATTCCAACTCTGAGTACAGGGTACAGGAATACATTTAGGCTACATCAGGCTACATCAGGCAAGTTACTAGGACAGACATCCCCTGGCATCCTCCCTCAGTCAACATATCTTCTCAACTGCACATTCAGTGAACCATTCAGAACTTAACATTTTCACATACAGCATTCCATGTCAGTCACTCTCAGCATTTCATGCATACAGGGCAGGGTGCAGGGATTTCTTCTGTTGGGCCATCAAATCCGCTAGCTTTAATCTCTGTAGCACCTTTTTTAACCCCTCATCATGTTGCACTGGAGAGGTTGCATGGAACTGTGCGTCATCCTGAAATACTATGATGTTGGGAACTCCTTCTAAGACCTTCTCCATAACTCTCTGGAAAACTGCCGCTGCTGACGCCAGTCCTAAGGGCATCTGACAATATCTGAAGGTTCCTTCAGTGGTGACGAATGCTGTAAGATGCTGACACACGTTAATGGAACTTAACGATAGGCTGCAGATTTGTCGATCACTGTAAAAAACTTGGTGCTGCCCAGCGTCGATAGAACCTCCGTAATGACTGGTAATGGATAGCTATGTTTCTATTGAGATCTCTAAAATCTTCACAAACTCTGATACTGCCACTTGGTTTTGAAACAATCACTACTGGAGACAGCCCTTCCAAGCTCTCAATTCTCTCAATAATGCCCCTCTAATGAATCTCTTCTTTTAACTTCTCTTTGAGTTGATGAGGAATGACCTCACTTTGTGGACCCTATCTTCCACTTCAGCCACTGTGACTGGTTCAGATGTGTTAGCTTGGATATGAACTCCAAGTTTGTATTGTTCATCCCAACCCAGTAGCGATGACCTTTTGTTCGTGACATACACCCCTGCTGCACAGCTTCTTCCTTTGTACTCAATCTTGGCTGAAAATGTTCCTAACAAGTCAATCTTCATTTCACCATAGGCGTATGACCTTATAGCATGTTTATGTAAGTCCACACATTTATTGTATGTTTCGACTGAGATGATTGTCCATGGTGAACCGCTTTCCACTTTCATTGTAACAATCTTTCCATTCATCACGCATTCATCAGTTGAACCCTTTTTTGTCCCGGTCACTGCACTCTTCTGCAGAAGATACTTACCTTGTTGCATTATGTGGTCACTACTTGTTGGTGACTCTTCTTTCTCTGGTCAGAGCCCTCCTGGCTCTACAGCCTCTACTGAGGAGTCTCTGCACACTCGGGCAAAATGCCCCTTTTTCTTGCATTTAAGACAGCATTCCTTGCAGGACAAAACAAACTGTCTGCGAGATGTCTGTTGCTGCTGCATTTAAAACACTTCAGTTCTTTGCCACCATTCACTTCCTTTTGCTGCCTGATGGTGGTACTGCTTTTCATATAATGAGCTCTTTGCCATTGACATTAGAAGTGCTATGAGCTGCAATGGGGCCAGTGAGGCCCAGCGCTTGTTGTGAGGAAGTAGTGCCAAGTCCTGGTGGCCTATTGGTCCGCAAGGGGCAGACAGTAAATTTGCTGCATGAGGCACTCAAGCCTAAGTTTGGAGTCTGCAAGGGGCAGCCAACTCAGGCCAAGGATGGCCAGTAGTGACTGCAGGAACCAGTTATGTCCGCGAGGGAGCCAGTATCCAGGTGACAGCATAAGAATTAAAGCAGTGCGGGCCAGAGAAGAGCTAACAGGGAATTTTCTGGAGGAAACTGGTGAACATATTGCAGACCTACTTACATAAGTGAGGCACACCTGTGATATTGATGGCTCTTGGTGGATCCCAGTGAAATGTGCTAATCTTGCTAGAATGAAGAAGAAGGAAGTAGGTCCCTTCATGAGCAAAAGAGCCGGAGAGGTAGGTGGACCTGTCTCCCTAAAGTACTGTGGGGCAACATGTGTATACTGTTTTGGACAGTACCAGGAGGCAGTGATGGGGAAGAGATGAACTCTTCTTTCAAGAATTTGTCTTTCATGTGGTGCTGTGGTGGAAAGTCTGGAAAATAGCAATTTGTTGGCACTCCAGGAACTATATTCTGACTCTGTGTGAAGTGAGGCCTGTTGAATATTCTACATATGTTGGTGTGCTTGTGTTTTGTAAGTTGTAGCCTCTGTTTAGAGAGATTTATTGTGCATTTAGTTTTGTTTTGCTGAGGTTTAGTGTGTACTAATTTTAGCTGTGTTTTCATCCCTTCTTTTTCAGGCTGGACATTGTGTTTTAAAGTTAGTTAGGATATGGACTTCCTATGTTAGCAGGGTAATGTGCAAGTTATGATGCATGTTCTGTTAACACTTTTAGTTTACAGGCTGGATTTTTACTGAAGAGCATTGACTTAGAATTTGAATTTCAAGTGCATAGTTTAAAACAGTAAATTTGGAAAGGATGAGTGTGTGTGGAGGTCCGTGTGGGGGAGATCATTTCTCTGTGCCCGATGCAGTTCACCTGACATATTGGTACGGCAGGGTTGCCTGAGTTATGCGGTTTGGGGCTGGAAGTCTGGGGTTGTCAGTGAGATTTGACTCAGTATCCTGTTCATTAGTGGTTTGGAGTCTGTCCTTTAATTGGTAGAAAAAGGGATGGACATTGTTGGTGAAGATTAGTTCCACAAGTGAGGACAGTTGTGGGGTTTGTGTTGGGTGCATTATTGGAGGGATTCACTCTGAAGTTTAGGGATGCACATGTGTTGGGACTTCTTGAGTGTGTCTTGTGTTGTTAAAGGGGGACGATGTGTTGTGTCTTGCCTTTCCCTGCACCCTGCCCTGTATGCATGAAATGCTGTGAGTGACTGACATGGAATGCTGTGTGTGAGAATGCTATGTTCTGAATGGATCTGCGAATGTGCAGTTGAGAAGATAGGTTGACTGAGAGAGGATGCTGGTGGGTGTCTGTCCCAGTTACTTACCTGATGTGGTCCAAATGTATTCCTATACCCTGTACCTGGAACTTAGTAAAGATGTTTCCTGTTCCTACACTGGTTTCAGTGCCATGCTTGGCTGGGAACTCAACTTAACAGTTTGCCACGAAAGTTGGGGGGACAAACACCCTTGCCCACCCCTAAAATGACACCCCTGGAATAGCCACTGCAACCTGTAGAGAAGGAGCCAAGTACCCCCAGCTCAATCAACCCGCCCCTTTTACATGTATGCTGGAAACCAGAATATGTGACATACAGAACAGCTGAATCGACAAAGAGCAGAGCATGTATTCAGTCCAGTACCAGTGAAAGGGCTAGTACCTAAGGGAATCTGGGAGCCCAGGTACCCATTGAGAAAACCATATCTGCATACAAAGAAATATGATGGCCATTTGAATGAAATCCCTGAAGAAGCAGAGCCAATAAGTGGCAAGGATGAATGGTAGTGTCACTAACCATTGCCAGTATATGTTAAATGGAGCTGAAGATGACGTACATAAAAGAGATGCAGTGACCAGAGAATGCAGATATTCTGTAAGGCATCAAGAAAGTAATAAGGATAAGTGACATCTTGGGCTCAAGGTGAAGAAGCTTATGTCACAGAAACAGATGAAGATATCAAGTTATTTTACATGTGTACAGACGCAGAAGAAACGCAAGCAGCAAAGTAATCGTGAAGCTAGCTCTAAGCTTATAGTAAATAGACTGCGGCAAGCGCCAATGTACATATACATAGGAATGAGAGAATTATGGATGTTTCCACTAAAACAAATTTTAGCAGGTTGGACAGTAGCAAAAGGCTTCATTTCAGTGTGTCGCAGTAAAAAGCAAATTGATTTACAAGCAGAGTATCAGTGAAAGGCGAGGCTGAGTGAGCCAAGAAGCCAAGGTCATATTAAAACTGGACTGAACTGACTTTGGATACAAATCTTGTGAAAGAACAAAACTCCTGTTCAGAAGGCATGAATATAACAAGGAAGACATCAGAGGTCTATTAGAAAATAATATTAAATGCACGAAAAGGCTCAATTCCATGGTGTCTAGTCACATGGAAGCATGAAGTTGGATGAACGAGATGGTCACACCTACGCACGAAGGCAGACTGTGCTTCTCACTCCCTAATTTTCTCAGAGCTAGGAACACTCTAAAAGAAGAATGTCAAAGGCCTAATTGACAATAGACCACTGATGTGATGATATATTGATATGCTAATTGATGGGAAGCTAAAGTTAAGGCAACCTCACCTGCATCTGGATGGCCAGCCTGTAGGCTGCTAACGTAGGTGGAAAAGTACTGAAGGAGAATAGAGTGCCAACCAATTGTAGAGGACCTACGTATTTAGGGGTCTATAATGTGTAAACCAATGGGACGTTGTGTATTTAGTGACGTTCATAGGTGTCATTTTTAGGGAGGGCTTTGTTGCCCCACCTGATGTTGAGTAACCAATCACATAGTTACACTTTTTTAGACTAGTATGGATCATATACTTAGATGTTCACTTAGAGCCAATAGCCCATGCTTATAGGTTTTTGTAGTTTGCCATGTAGGATGAGGTTAGCACCCATGTGGTTTAGACGTCATTGACAACACATTTTGCTTATAAAAGTTCAGTTTTTTCTTAAAGTACTTTGAGTTTGAAGATCGAGCGATTGCGTTGATGTTTGTTATGCTCCCTGTTTTAGATAATTGATATTAAAACAGTCTTCCTTTTTTGTCAACTTCCTGGGTCGGCTCCATTATTGATGTATGAGTAAAGTCTGTATCCCCATCCATCTAGAGGGTAATTGCTACTCATCAAAGGGGCTAGACTATCCAGTTCACTTGGTAGCAGAGAGAGGATGGTTTAAGAGCCATTGATCTGAGTAAACTTTAGAGTTTTGGCAATATCGAACTACCTTTGCAATTCGGCTGAAAGGACGTGAAGCTCCCCGTAGATAGTGGTTAGTGTAATATTTAATAGAAAATCTTGCAAGATGGGGTGTGACGGGTCTCCACTACTTTCCATAGAATGCACTCCCACTTCTACGCGAAGCGAATCGTTCTGAAGGTTGAAGAGCAAAAATGATATCAGTGAGTAAAAACTTGAGTGAGTTGACAGATGCATGGGTGATGAGTGAAGAAAAAAGAAAGTAACGGAGGGTAGCAGGATAAAATATAACATGAGAGTAAGAGGATAATATATGTGGGGAATGAGATATTGGGGGTCATTACACGGTAGGAGGTAACCATGCCGCTATTAGTGGCATGGCTACTCCCTTGCCGGATACCGGGTCCGGGTTTCTTGAATGAGGAATTACCGGGCCATTCTGACCTTGGAGGGCCTGGTAATTCCCCATTCACGGAACCCAGACCCTGAACATCCCCATTTCCATTTGAGCCCCCATAGGGTTCAATGGGAATGGGGAGGGTGCTAACAACGGGCCCGTTGTTGGCACCCTGGTCTGCTCATGGGACTAACTAAGGGCGCCTGGTGAACCCAGGCATCCTTAGTGGGTTCCCGCAAGCAGACTCGTAATGAGGAGGTAAGGGGTTGACGGCTCTGGCACCTTTACCGGTGCCCTTAACCCCTTACCGCCTCACTCGTAATGACCCCCATTGACTCAAGTGTGGCCGAACAATATATAATCGTGAGAGAGGCCACGATAAAAGAATATGCCCTGGCCTGCGTTTTTACACCATAACAGAAGAAGTTTGAACCCAGAGTCCCATAGCGGAACATTAGGAGACAGAATCGATTAAAGACGGTTTCAAAGGGGTTCATTTGCACTTCACTTGAAGTATTTTTAGAGGGCAAGACGAGTCTTAGGAAAAAATATTGTAAGAGATTTGTGTAACCGGTTGAGTTTGTCTGTTTGTGTTATGTGGTTTTTGTAAACGATGATGTCATAAGCAGAAAAAATTAATTGATTGCTTAGAATTGAACCTGATGGTTGTTTTTAGCAAGATTAAAGCAAATATTGTGGTTAGTGGGATTGGAGCTTGTGGCGATTGGTGCTCGCTCATATTATATTATTTTTATGAGACATACTTTTTAAATCTGTGATTGAAAATAAACGAGTGTTAAACAAAGTTAAGACTAGACAAGTTGAGAATGGAGGCTATTACTCCACTTGTGCATCTCTGTAAGCAGTTGGCAAAGCATGCACCTAAACTCAGACGGTACAGTGCGGAATGGGTTAAACGAACCACAGATAAAATGTTTATGCATTGGCCTCAAGGAGGGTCACTATCGAAGGCAGTCCTGCAGCATATGATGACATATCTGCATGCAGCATACACAGGGAAGAAGCTAGAGAAGCGATTAGCTAGTTTAGAGCTTTGGAAAATGCACCAACAAGAGAAAGATAAGGAGCCTCCTTTAGATTGGATATTTCATACATGCAAAGAGGGGGGTGAGGAGCCTTCTGCTCCCCCCCAGCTGAAATAGGAGATGAGAGCAAGAAAGACAATGGGTTATACCCATTGAGGCAGCTTAAAGCAGCGACAGGATATGTAACCAGGCATATGAGTCACCTGTGCAAAGCAGTGACGAGAGCACAGAGAAAAATACAGAGAAAGATATCATGTCCAAGGTCCCGAGGGACAAGGAGAGACGCGATAAGCAGAGAAGTGATCGAGCAAGTACATTTCTAGATATAGAAAAGGAGAAAGAGACAAGGCTGATGAGATAGTGCTTTAACAGAAAGAATGGATGGGCGGTCAGATTTTATTAAAACATGATGGTAAAAGCATTGAGGATCTAAGGCAATGGGAAGATCCAAACCAGCAAGATAAAAAAGATAAGGTAAGAGAGGAACAATTGAAAGATAAAGGAGTGAAAAGGAAGGATAGGCAAAGACAAGAGTAGTTATACCAAGAAGAGCAGTCAAAAAAACAAGAGAGAGCAGAAGAGCAAAGAAAACGCGATAACAGACAGAGAGCGATAGATGAGCAGGAAAGGTTAGAACAAAAAAGAATAGAAGCAGAGGAACAGAAGTTAAGGGATAAGAGAATACACACGGAAGGATGAGGAGATACGAAGGGCAAATGAGAGAAGGGATATGAAGAAAAAAGAGGAAGACAGTGAGAGAGGAAGCAAGGAAACAAAGAGAATTTGATGACGATATGGAACGTAAAAGAAGGCAGAGAGCACGCAATCTCGATCACCTGGAAAAAGAGATAAGAGATCCTGAGCCAGAAGTAGCATGGGAGGATATAGAGGAATTCTTCCCAGAATATGAGTCATTACCAGGCATGTCTAGAGTAAATCTAGAAGACGAGTTTGACTCTAGGACATTGGGGAGGCGATCGATAAAGTATACCATGACCTGAAAGCCCAGAAAGAATTAAAGGGAAAGGGAAACAACGATTGACTTGAGAGTACTCAGTTGTATGATACAGAGGGAGCCTCATGTAGTATGAGGCGAAAGGAGCTGTCTTTAGACAGACTGACTCTGAGCAGAGATGACGAGGAGAGAAGTAGTATGAGTTAGGCACAGGAAATTTAAGACAAAGCCACAGACACCTTACATGGGGAAGAGAGAAGGAACGTATGCGGTCCTGAGGGATGTTTTTCCATGGAGAAAGAAGTCAGATGTCAGATTTAAACGCACCTGTAACCAGAGCGCCAGAACCAAAACTCATCTCTTTAAATAAACCTGTGACTCTGTATTACTCTTTGTCTGTATGGTCCAGTTTTTCCCAGTTGGTCCTCCTGGCCCTCTGAGCCTTATTGTTTTGTTCCATCTGCGCCAGGATACGATTTGGTTCGTTGTGTGCGCGTTTACAAGTGTTTCAGAATCAAAATCAACCACTGACACAGCCAGATCGACCTAACGGGCAATTCCACAGTGAAAGGGGAGAATCGCTGCCTTATGTGAGCAGACTAAGATCGCTACCAGGTAGAAGGCAATGTGGCAATATCGTCCCTGCGGTGGACAGACAAATGATGAGAGATGAGAATGAGTTTGGGGCGTCACAGTTTCCCTTGTTAGAAAAAGGAGGGGCAAGACCACAGTATATACTGAGGCCCCAGATGGACATGGATAACTTAAGATGTAAACTCCCCAGTTTAACTTCGGCACTAGAAAATGGATACATGAGTTAGAGAAAGTAATTGGAGGAAACACATTGGCTATAGGGGACATTAAGGGTCTCCTTATCACCATACCTGGTGAGAGAGTTTATGACGTGTGGACAAGGGCAGGGTACCCTGGTGTGACAACAGGCAACACTGCTCATGATGGAGCACCGTTCAATAACTGTAGGGTGGCAGTCTGGAAAGTGCTTAGGGTATTGTATCCAGACACGTCCGATATGGGAGCTATGATGACGTAAAAGAAGGCAGAGAGCACGCAATCTCGATCACCTGGAAAAAGAGATAAGAGATCCTGAGCCAGAAGTAGCATGGGAGGATATAGAGGAATTCTTCCCAGAATATGAGTCATTACCAGGCATGTCTAGAGTAAATCTAGAAGACGAGTTTGACTCTAGGACATTGGGGAGGCGATCGATAAAGTATACCATGACCTGAAAGCCCAGAAAGAATTAAAGGGAAAGGGAAACAACGATTGACTTGAGAGTACTCAGTTGTATGATACAGAGGGAGCCTCATGTAGTATGAGGCGAAAGGAGCTGTCTTTAGACAGACTGACTCTGAGCAGAGATGACGAGGAGAGAAGTAGTATGAGTTAGGCACAGGAAATTTAAGACAAAGCCACAGACACCTTACATGGGGAAGAGAGAAGGAACGTATGCGGTCCTGAGGGATGTTTTTCCATGGAGAAAGAAGTCAGATGTCAGATTTAAACGCACCTGTAACCAGAGCGCCAGAACCAAAACTCATCTCTTTAAATAAACCTGTGACTCTGTATTACTCTTTGTCTGTATGGTCCAGTTTTTCCCAGTTGGTCCTCCTGGCCCTCTGAGCCTTATTGTTTTGTTCCATCTGCGCCAGGATACGATTTGGTTCGTTGTGTGCGCGTTTACAAGTGTTTCAGAATCAAAATCAACCACTGACACAGCCAGATCGACCTAACGGGCAATTCCACAGTGAAAGGGGAGAATCGCTGCCTTATGTGAGCAGACTAAGATCGCTACCAGGTAGAAGGCAATGTGGCAATATCGTCCCTGCGGTGGACAGACAAATGATGAGAGATGAGAATGAGTTTGGGGCGTCACAGTTTCCCTTGTTAGAAAAAGGAGGGGCAAGACCACAGTATATACTGAGGCCCCAGATGGACATGGATAACTTAAGATGTAAACTCCCCAGTTTAACTTCGGCACTAGAAAATGGATACATGAGTTAGAGAAAGTAATTGGAGGAAACACATTGGCTATAGGGGACATTAAGGGTCTCCTTATCACCATACCTGGTGAGAGAGTTTATGACGTGTGGACAAGGGCAGGGTACCCTGGTGTGACAACAGGCAACACTGCTCATGATGGAGCACCGTTCAATAACTGTAGGGTGGCAGTCTGGAAAGTGCTTAGGGTATTGTATCCAGACACGTCCGATATGGGAGCTATGATGACGAAAAAGATGAAGGATGGAGATGATCCATTGGTTTACATTCAACATTTGCAGGAGGCTTGGGCCTTGGAAACACGCGAACCCTGGGGAAAATCTATAACGATATTCTATCATATATTATGCCAAGGGCTGCCAGAGCCAGTACAGAAGCAGCTCAAGAAATTAGTGGGTTTAGAAGCCAAACTGTGGTCGGAGATTCAGCTGACCATTGCGCACTATTGCACGCTCTTGCAGGAAAGGAATCGCAAAAAAGAAGATGCACAGAAAGGCGAAGAGGCAAAATTAGTACAGAAAAAACTGTCTAGTTATGCCATTGAATGGGGCGATGTTGACGAGTGTAGATGGAGCAAATTCACAGCAGATTGCAAATATGCTGCAGGTGAATAACCAAAGGCAGTTTGAGCAGAGTAATAATGGGTTTACTCTGCGCGGAAGGGATGGATTTCGAGGATGAGGTTTTCAGAATAATCAAGGAAACTGGCAGAATAATCGGTGAAGCTTTCAGAACTATCAAGGTGGGTTTCAAAATATGCAGAATAACCATCAAAAAATACAGGATAGGCAGATTAGGAGGCCACCTATATGTTGGACATGCAGGATGACAGGGCATTTTGCTCGCATGTGTAGAAGTCAAGGGTGTGTACAAAATGACCCATTTTCAAGAGGGGGGATTCCAAACCAACCTGCATATTCGCAGCAGTACCGTGATGGGTTTACTCAGAATCAAACAATGCAACAGCAGCAAGCGCAGAGAGTGCAGCAGGGTTTGCAGACAAAGCAGGTAGCAGTGGCTCCACCAGACGTGCAGTCGCAGCACACAATTATGCAGATTCCACTGAGAACAAGTACAGGACAGTTAACAACACCTAAGATAGGGAGTGTCACTGTTGGTGGGGGGAATCCATTTGCAGTACCCATAGTAGGACAGCTCACTGGGAGACTTGATGTGTATAATCCTATCCGTGATGCTGAATCCTCACGAGGAACCGAGGGTAGACGTCAACATAGGGGGCAAACGTTTTTCATTTTTAGTAGACACAGGTGCAATGCGCTCATGTATACATGAGGGAAAGTTTTGAATGTCTGGCACTGCCATGAGTACTCAAGGTTTTTCAGGAGCTACAAGCAGAGTTCCTTTCACTGAAGCGTTACCAGTCTCTATAGGAGAATGCGATATGAAGGTGCCTTTGCTACATTCAAGGCAGACACCTGTCATTATATTGTGTCGAGATTTGATGATGAAGCTCAATATGACGATCTCATTTACTGATGAAAGCATAATATGCTTGACACCAGGAATGCATTATGTAAACGTGTGCAAAATTATTAGAGCATTTACAGGACAAGTAGCCATGAGAGCAATCCCTTTAGAACCATAAGTTTTTTATTATGGAGTTCGTGTTCTGTTGGCATATCTGACAGGCCTAGCAGGCAAAGCAATGAGAATACCTGATGAATTTGTGTTTAGACCAAAGATACCTATGCGTGAATAAGAAGGGCAAGTGTTTCCCTTAGAGTTACAAGCAGTCATAGTGCGAGGCGAAATGGCTTTGCTTGATGGGAATGATGACAAAGGCAGATAATGTTGTGCAGTGATTGCCATCAAAGAAGGTTACAGATTAACTGACATCACTGATGAGGACATATTTGGCGATCGTCCATTCTGATGACGAAGTAATATTTGAGATGAGTATTACTTATTAGGTAAAAACAAAAACGAGAGGTGCCTCAAAAATAGATGCTAGCACAACAACGTCCTGAGTGTTTTGACGAAGACATGGAGAAAGTGCCAGCTTCATTATGGACCACAGGCACCTATGACGTAGGTCTGTTGAAGGGGGTCGGAGAGGTGAAGATTAAACTGGAACCAGGAGCAATTTTACCATGAGCACGACAGTATCCCATGTTTCGAGAGGCAGACAAAGATATTTTTAAGACAATTTTCACCATGATGGAACAGGGCATCTTAGTGACGTCAGAGTCACCCTGTAATACTGATGTGTACCCTATCAAAAAATCCAAAGGGGGTTCTTGGAGACTAATCCAAGATCTTAGGCTGATAAACCAAATTGTAGAAGCAGAGTTCCCTCTAGATCCTAA